>NC_044012.1:11327500-12027500 GCF_900496995.4 Aquila chrysaetos chrysaetos
AAGTAGAAGCCATATTATTTTTATGCCTTTAAAAAAAGGTGACCCCTGACTGGATTTGATTACTTGCTGCTAGAAAGCTGACGGTGGTTTCCTCAGGGCAGGTAATTGTCAGAAGGCTGTTGGTGTACCCAGAAGGGATGCATTCCCCCAGGTTGGGGACACAAAGGCTCCTGCAGAGCTTCAGTGAATGACCTGTCATCAGTAGGTGACACTTGGCCCTTGTCTCCTCTCTCTCTTAACTGATGGAGACTGGGGAGCAGTGAGAACGCTGAGATGCAACCAAACTTGGAGAAAAGGCCTCTTTGTAACTAACGGAAGGCTATTTTGAAGCTGAGACTTGCAGTGATGGCCCCTGAGTAAGTTTGTTTCAGCCTTTCTGAGAAAAGCAAAACACCTGAACTGATGGGTCTGGAAAAAGAGGTTGACGAACAGTAGCTTTTGCAGAGGACCCGCAAGTTGTGGAGAGTGAGATGCGCAAGGCTGTCTCCCAAGCAAAGGGAGGAAGAACTTTTCTGTAGAGGAACAAAATATTAATGCAGTCCAAATACAGAGATTATATCCCTTAATAAGTTTTAGCCTGTAATGTATGTTTTTCCTAAGGATCAAATGTAGTGAAAATTTTTATTACTCTGTATCTAGAGGGCCTCCATTTGATTTACAAGTAACGCATTATTTCATATGATCTTCGAAGTATACATGAAGGGCTAGATTAAACTGTCTACTGTTTTTGTTGGTGATAATACTGTACAATCATTAACTTTACCTGTATTATTCTTTGAAGATGCTCATGACCCTCATAACGATTTGAAGCTGGGTGCTTTATACTGATGCAAATCATTAGTACGTTATAAGCAAGAGTTTATAATAATCTACTTTTTGTCTCACTGAATTTAGAAGAAGCTTTGTTAATTTTGACAACAAGTGGAAAAACACAGCAGTGAATCTGTTCTCAAGTGATATACCTTAGTATACGGAGGATCCTGTTGCGAAGAACTTCGAAAATAATCATGGTTTATTAGCTGCACAGCCTTTTCCCCTTTGTTTCTATTCATTTAATTTAAAGTGAAACAACTCAGCATGCAAAACTAAAATTAGCTGCAAAAAAGGTGTAAGTGAATAAACAGGCAAATCCATTAGAGTCGATGGGTTATTGGATCCCTTGCCATTCCTCAGATGGCGGCCTATTAAAAGTGGTAATGTCTGCCTCCAGCATGTCCTTAAGGCAAGAAAGAAGGCCAAGACAGGCATATTTCACATGCATCAGACACAAGAATTAAATAGACCAATGTTCCCTAAAAGACTGAAGTACATCTCTTTCTGACGTTCATCTCGGGCAAAAATTCATTGATCTCAGTATGTCCCTTGGCAATTATAAAATATTAAATCCAAGTCACACTTTTCTAGTTGGCTTAATTTTTTCTCTATTCACAGCTTTCTATTTGATCAATTTTAACAAGTTAGGAATAGCATCTAATAATAAAATAAAAACTGCAGAGTGAAAAAGTTTGTTCGTTTGACATTCTTATATTTTTTTATTTAGTCTTTAGACCTGCCTGTCATTTTATTGTATTTTAAATAAATTTGCAGACTAAATAGATGAAAAGAATATATATTTATACACACAAAACCCCTTTCCACTGTCTCCTTTGAATTAGCACTTTCTTTTTAAAGCTGGATACGTGTATGTGGCCATGGTATTGCAGTGAGGTCTGTATTTTAAAGCTAAATCTGTGTAGTTAATCACCATCGTTTTTTCTAGGGTCAGACAGTAATTATTTCTGCTTCATGTTTCTCTTATTACGTCAGGCTGGAAAATGTAATATTGGTGGAACCTTACTTCCGAATTACTACTTACAGGAGCATTTTCTTTTGTTTGTTTTAACCGAAATTTGGTTTTGTTTGTGTAAATACCAGCCAAGTAGCAAAATGAAAAATAGCCTGTCAGAACCTGGATCTATTTTAACATAAATTTGGGGATTCTAAGATACAGTACAGCAGAATGAATGTCTTTGCTGGTGGTTTTTGCTGATAAGGGACTAATTTTGGGGGAAATTTTTTCCATACAGGCAGTCTACCTGTTGTGTTAGCTTGTTCCCTTCTTGCTTAGCATTCTCATCTGGCTGGCACACTTACAATCTTCCATTCCTTAAATAAGCTCATTCAGTGGCCAACAGCTATAAGCAATCTTGGCTGAAAAGATGTCAAGAAGAATGCTCGGAGTCTTGGTTGGCTTTCAAAAAATGACAATTTTGATTATTTACTATCAGCAAAATTACCCCATGGAAAGGTGGGGGAGGCTAACCAGTAGGTCTTAAATTTTCAGAAAAGTGAAGTTTAACATTTTGCTTTACATTTTGGAAACAAGACCCTGTTGCCGTGTCACTACATGTTTATAAACCACTTAATTTTGTTTTAGTAAGAAAAGCTATTGTAAGTATTAATGAGATAGAAAAAAAGGAGTATGGCTGCTAGTGTAGCTCCATTAGCACCAAAGGAGAGAAATCAGCTTGCCCTGGGTGCCCAGTTTTAAACATGCACAGATTAGATGTATATTTCTGTGCTTTTTCAATTGAATTTTTAACCTGGAAGACACTTACGTTAACGTTCAACCCAGCGTGTGTAAGATTAGGTTTCCTATCTGTGTTTATAGTCCTTGGCACAGGTTTGGATCCACTTGCCGTGAGTTGCAGCTTCCCGGGTGGCCCCGGGAAGTGGACCAGCTCACTCCAATGGCTGCACTGAGATCCCTGGTTGTAAAATGAGGATATTAGTACAGCTTATCATCCATTCTTTTCTTTTTTTTTTGGATGGGTTGGGTTGGGGTTTATTTGTTAGATTGCTAATTGTGCCTGTCCCTTGCTGTGTCTTTGTACAGTGTATATTGTAAGAGAGCTCATTTTCAGATGGGGCTTGAAGGTGGATATAGTTACTAATTGACCAGCATCCATCTATCCTGCCTGTGACTAACAAAGAGGTGTGGGTATAATGCGGTGTTCAAGGAACACAGGAAAACTGTACTGGTGACCCAGAATCCCAGTAGCTGTAGAGATTTTTTTTCCTTTTTCATAGTAATTGTGATCCAGGCATTTAAAAGTCACTTCAATGTTACTCAGAAGCATATTGAGTCTTGAAAAAATGCAGAGATAATTTTCCCTTTTTAAAATTAATTTTTTGTTCTTCTGCAAGAGCCACAATTTGAAAAAGGTCTACAATATAACCTAGACTAAAATGCTTGTGTGTATCTCTCTCTCTCTCTACACACATATAGACACATGTGTGTATATATATAATATTTTCTAACTACGTATCTGTTTTACTATCAGCTATTTGATAAAGCATTATAAGCTGTCTCAAACATGGCTGAGACTAATCTTAATGAAATTAGAACAGTTGTGTTCTGTGTTTGATGATTGTAAGTTGACGGGGTAAATTGGATCTTTCCAAGTCTTAGCATACTACTTTGTTAATATGTTCTCTGTAATGGTGGTTTTGTTGAACAGCCAGCACACCTTTATGACCAGCCAAAATTTGATTTCCATTTCTTACCTAATGGACTGACACATAATATATTATTTATTAAAACCATGATTCTAATTGAAGTTTTGTCTAAGTAAACATTAGTACGTTGGATTCAAATGGTACTTTTGTTCGAAATACTGTTTCCTTTATTGAGTCCCTGCTGCCATCAACCATACACTCTTAATCTCGTGTATTTATCTTATTTATCTCATCTGCCCTGAACATAACTCTCGCCTGTTTGTCTTTGAATTTATAAATTGCAGAACTGGGTTTGCTTTTGAAATCCACTTAAAATTCTGGATTTCAACAAAATGAGACAAAGTAAGATCATTTTGACTATACCTATTCTGAATGTTTCCATTACTTCACATGATATGAAAAACTGCCCTTCTCCAGCTAGCAGTTTTATTTTATTCTGCAACAATAAATATAGCTGTTCCTTTTTTTTTTTTTTTAGTTCTTTAAACATAAATTAATGATAGTTTAATCAGTTTTCTGGCTGTTTACATGTTTTTTTCCTCATCAGTTCTGCATCATGATATTCTTATACATTATATTATGATGCTGTGATACAAAAGTAAAATTAATAGCTGTAAAAAGTGACAACATTCTGCTGTAAGGATGTGCAATATTGTTTATTAAAATGATCCTGTTTAAAGAACGTTTTACTGAACTTCATTTTTCTTGAACTGCATACTAATTTTAAAGGTCAGTGTGGTTAGTTACCATAGTAGTGACCTAAAAATAACCTTTCTAGTGTACCTGTATATTTCTGATCTGTAGTGTTAGCATTCAGAAATGTTCTTTCCCTTAGAGTTTCAGCAGCTAAATAAGTTGCAACCCCTTCAGCTATACTCATAAAAATTTGCTTCCAGACAACATGGTCTGTTTATTGTGTAATAATCGAAATGGCACTAAATTGCAATGATTGCTGAACACTTAGGAATTGCATTAACCACTTAACTGCTAAACTATTTTCCATTTTCTTCCTCACTGTGAAGTATTATATTGATTTTCCTCTTAGTTAGAGCTGCTTACTCAACCTCTGAGATGAACAGAATATTTTAGTAGCCTCATACACTGTCATATTTTGAGGCAATCAGCAGTGACCTTGGCTAAGAATTTTCTAGAGGTTTTTAAAAAAGCTATCAAGCAAAATAGCTTGCAGTGCATAGCCTTGAATCTTTACAGAAAATAGAGGAAAACACAAAACATTTCTGCTAAGTGAGTTTAAAAAATGGTATGGAGGATTAAATCTTTCTCTTTCCCTCTATATTAGGTGGGTTATTCCCTATTACTTTTAATACACTGGTGCTAAGACAAATTAGTTAATAGTTATGAGGCCTTATTCAGGGACTTAATCGTAGCCTGTAATGTGGTGCTGGGAGTGTAATTAAAAATCTAAATACAGTGATGAAGAATTTTAGTAGTGCCGTTGTTCTCTGTGGGGATGTCGATGATTTTTTGTTTTCTAACTAGTCTTTGTTAACTGAGGTAAAACAGACAGACACTTGAGCAATATCAAACTTCAAAGCTCCATGATGATTGCTAGCTAAACTAGGTTTGTTTTCCCCAAATATTTTAGTTTAAAATTGATTTCCTTTTTCTCTCAAAGATTTATAGAGGTAAATTCTGGTCCTGTTTGTTTCTGAGAAAACTTGTCAGAAAAAGCAGAGGGGGGTTTGGTTTGTGTTTTTGTGGGGGTTTTCTAAGCAAAACCTTTCTGAAATCTTGCTGCAAAAAAGGGGGAAAAAGGCTGATACAGGTAAGGAAGAGTTAAATAGAAATTGAGCGGGGATGCTGGGGGGCAGCAGTGCTGCAGAACATAGCAGTGTTCGTGCGAAGGCAAGTCATTTCCCGAAACACTGCAGACACATGGCCTGAGGCGGTCTAAAACCTTTGGAGACCAAAATGGCTCGCAGGAGTTAGAAGTAATAAGGTGTTTTTCCCTTCTTTCTCCTTCACTGAAATTCTGTAAGGTTGCTATGCATTACCAAGGAACAATGCCACTATTTTTGTGTTTTATATGGGTATTAAGATCCATTACAATTTGACATTTTTAAGATTGGTTATCCTGTAGTTTGGTGTTAAATTGAAGTTGTTTGTTTTGAATTTAATTCTTTCATTTTTCAAAGGAAAAAAGGCAGCACTGCTGTGCTGATAGCTTACTGAAGTATGCCAGGATTTGATGTTTGAATTGAATGTTTGCTATCCCAAAATATAGGCAAAATTATCTGTAAAAGAAGTCTTGTTTTTTATAAATTTTTTAAATAATTTTTTAAGTCTGAAAGGTGCTTTCTGCCTAGCTTTTCACAATCAGATTGTGGAAGATATTGCACATATATCTTTGAGGCATACTGTTTCTGGGATTATTTTTAACACTGTGTTACACATCCAAGATGTATTGTGCTTAATGCAACCTGCTTATGATTATTATAACCCTATATGTTTGCAGCAACTAAATAAACTCCACATCAAATAAATTACTGCAGCAATGTTATTAGGCCAGCAGCAATGTTAAGGACATCTGTTAACTCTTTTTCAAATGCCCTGTCCTTACTCGTTTATTCTAAACATTTCTGTTGTTAATTACTACTTAAGTACATGAAGTAGTCATTCAGACATAGCTGTGAAGACCAGCTGAGGAGGATGAGGCAGGTTTAGGTCCCAGTCTTAGCCTTGCTCTGAATGCCATAGTGAGGGGGGACCTGTAGCTTACTATTTTAGGGTAAACACAGGTAAATCAGGAGAGCAATGGATAATTGACATATCTTTCCATTATTGTAGTTACAGCAATAGTCATTGCTCTAGCCAGGGAGACCTCATCTCAATCAGCAAGGCATAGTCTGAGCAACTTTCCCCACTCAGGCCCTAAAAGTTTAACTTCTTGTTATTAGAGCTGGTGAAAAAAATTTGCAATGAAACTTTCTGTCAAAATATATTTTTGTCAAAGATAAAATGTTTAGCAAAAATACATCTGTTTCAAAAACATATTTGTCAAGAAGGTTTCTCAGCTCCAAGATGACATTTCTAGTGAGAAAGTGAGTCTATTGCTGAGTGTTTGCAGCCCAGATCTCGGAGATGAAAGATGAATAGTGCCTTAGCCACTGGGTTGACGAGTCTCTCTGCCACTCATGTTTGTTAGAATGCAGAATGAAAACATTGTTGAGAATTGAAATGTTTTCTGGCTTAGTCTTTATTATGTGGTAAAATGTTACACGTTAGAACCCGATTCACAGTTCTTTTAAAAATCATTTCGTTCCATTTGAAATTCATGTGAGACCATAAGGTGTTTTGCTAGCTGGCACCAAGAGTGGCCCAGGTCTCATCTTTAGTTGTAGTTTAGAGAATTGCAGATACTCGATCACGAAAACAAACAAGATGCTGTTTTTCAAAGGTTAGATGGAACTTAAGAGCAACTCTGGTAGATTAAAACAAACAAGCAATAATAAAAGGACCTGCAGAAATTCTCTATAGACAGTGTCTAAAAGGTTTCTGTTGGGAACTTTGCCAGAATAGTGTGAATGTATGTAGCTTTTCATCAGCATTGTAGGAAAAATAGATGCAAAGTAAGGAATATTCGATAAGTGTGTTTCATTTTTGTCATCTGAGCAATGTCTGATTTCCAAATTACAGTCTTGCCTCTCAATGCGATTGAAGCAAACCTCTAGTATATACTTAGAGTATTTGCCAATTCAGGTATTTTCTCTTGCTCATTACTACTGCAGTTCAGTTAATCACAAAGTGCATGTGGCTCATTGCAGTGTGTGAGGCTGTGGAGGATCACAGCTCGGATAGAAACCTCTCGTTAAATGACTCACCTGCAAACAGACTTGAGCGACCGAAGACTGGACCAACTACCTGCAAGTGTACAGGTTCCGGGTTGCAAGGTGGCATCCTCTCCTTTGCTCTCATTCTCCTTGGAGAGACCAAGACACCCAAGCAGAACACTTGATCTCTGGTTGCAAAGCCCAGTGGCTGCCGCCAGCCCTGACCAATGTTTGTCCCATAGCGAGATTCCCATACGTGCTCCCTAGAGTCTGTCAGATAAGATCATGGGTTGGCCAACTTTTATTTATGGGCCAATGAATTATGCAGCTGGGGTAATTAGATGTTTTTGTTTTGTGAATCAGGATTATGCTCCTGGGGTGCCAACCTAGGAAAGTCTGCAGAACTGCATAATAAAAGTCATTTTTATGCAGAGATGGAAATACTTGAATGCAAAAGAGAATGGGGGGGGAGCTAATGTCATCATGTATTTGGAGAGGAAAAGTGAATTGTAAACTCTAGTTGTTATCCATTAAAGCTTTTATTTCTCTTGCATTGACTAGGAAAGGAAGAGGCTGGTTTAGTATAAACTCCGAAAGAAAATAAGTACTTCTCCCTTCCCCCAAGTAGAGCTATAAAATATAGATGCTTTTGTGTAGTTGGAAAACATGTATGGAATTATATAGGTATATTCAGAGATTCTCTCTATTTTTATAGTCACTGTATGCTATTCGCGTAATAGGACTCTGATTACAACTAAATTCAATATTCTTTAATTAAGCGATAGTTTCCATGATATCCTTCAGTTGCATATTTTGAAAGACATTTGAGGTAGCAGACTAGTACGTAGTTTTGACTTCTCTAACCTACATGCCTTATGTTTGTGCCTCAAGATAACATTGAATAACATATTTAAACTACTCATGCGTGAAAAAGCAAAATTATATCTCATGAACTGATTTCTTCACACATTCAAAAAATCGAATTCCCCTTTTGTTCAGATACTAAACAGATCAGAAGGGAGGCAATGTTTGTAGAAATGATACAGGATTTCAGAATGGAGAAGATATGAATACTTTTAATGAGAAGGGTTTATACTGACTTTAAAAGTTGAATCGTTTTACAAAGGTACTGTTTTACAAATGTCGTTTTCATTGTGTAGGCATTACAGTCTGGTTCAGTTGATAATGAGTCAGAGAAGTTTACTGAGCTGTTATGATTTAATATTTTGAGTTGAATCTAGATATTGTAAAGTAGTAGTTGGCGATAACCATATTTGATTCTTTCTTCAATTTCATCATCCATAAGAACTAGTACTGTCAAGTGCTAATGCTTTATTTACATATAATAAAAACTAGAGGTGCATATGTTCTTGTGGCTATCATTAGTATTTATTACGTATATATTTGTGTTTTCCATATGTCTGTGTATGTAGTAGTTTTGTATGGGTATGTATAAATTACACCAAAGCCACGGTCTTTCATGGATTTTAATTACTGTGTAGATATTCTTTGAGTTTTTGTAAACAAGGCAGTCTTTAAATTTGAAAGCAGTCCGCCAGATGAGCTGTTCTGGCAATCCCTAGAATTAAAGCTTAGACTTTCAAACTCCAACATCTATATGAAATAGGACTTGATGACATGGGATGCAAGTCTTAAAAAAACAAAACAAAAGCAAAAAACCCAAAACAAACAGCCCACTACCAAAAAACCAACCCAAACAACGAAACAACAAAAAACCCCCAATAATAATAAAAGTTTCAGATGTCCTCTCTTGATTTACAGAATCTGTCCAGTTTTCTGAACTTTGGGGATGTCCTAGTTTCAGCTGGGATAGAGTTAACTGTCTTCCTAGTAGCTGGTACAGTGCTATGTTTTGAGCTCAGTATGAGAAGAACGTTGATAACACCGATGTTTTCAGTTGCTGCTAGTAGTGTTTAGACTAATGTCAAGGATTTTTCAGCTTCTCACGCCCAGCCAGCGAGAAAGCTGGAGGGGCACAAGAAGTTGGCACAGGACACAGCCAAGGCACCTGACCCAAACTGGCCAACGGGGCATTCCAGACCATGGGACGTCCCATCTAGTATAGGAACTGGGAAGTGGGGGGGGGAATCGCCGCTGGGGGACTAGCTGGGTGCCCGGTCGGCGGGTGGTGAGCAATTGCACTGCGCATCATTTGTACATTCCAATCCTTTCATTATTGCTGTTGTCATTTTATTAGTGTTACCATTATCATTATCCGTTTCTTCTTTTCTGTTCTATTAAACTGTTCTTATCTCAACCCGTGGGTTTTGCTTCTTTTTCCCGATTTTCTCCCCCATCCCACTGGGTGGGGGGGGGGGAGTGAGTGAGCGGCTGCGTGGTGCTTAGTTGCTGGCTGGGGTTAAACCACGACAGGGGAAAACTTAGGTTTATTGCCCTAAAATTAACATTTTGTTTTTCAGTATGATGCTACTGTTTAGTTTTTATGGGTACACAGAGTAGCAAGATGGTAAGGTGTTATAGTAATGTTGCTGTTTGGGCAGAAACCAAATTAGACCCAGTCTGCTTCATCATGTGAGTTGGTTAGACAGAGACTGAGTCAAACACTGTGGGGAACATTGCTAAAAACCTGAAGTTTGCTCTTGGAAAGTATTGAGTCCACTGTAGTTCCACTGAAGGTGGATGCACTTTCCTAAATAAGAGTATGATAGAAACAAAGTAGTTTATAGGTGAGTATGTAAAGAATATGGCAGGATCTTCAGCAATATTTTTCAGAATAAAGAATGTTCTGGTTACTGATTTCTCTTATTAACTAAAAAAGAAAAAAAAAAACCAAACAACTGTAGTTTGGAAGGAATTATTTAAGACCCTGACCAAATTAAGTCACCTGGGGAGCAGTGAAGGCTTCTGAAGAGCAGCATATAATCCAGACATGCATTTTGCTGCAGTTTAATTTTAAAAGGGTGAGTAGAAGCCAAGATCTAAGAACTGCAGCAGTTAGTGGGAAAGGCTGATATGGGATTATCAGGGTTAGAGTTCAGATAGAACAGATGGTAAAATAGTTATAACCTACTGTACCGTATGTCACTGCTGCACACGTTCAGGTAGCACATTATATGAACTGTGTGGAAAGATCAGTGATCCTAACACAGCTTTTTAGAAAGACCAAAAAAGTTCTTGAAAAACTGATTTCATAATTTCAGACCAAGTTAATAGAAAGCCGTAATTGGTTAAAACTGCAAAATAGAACTCACTATTCCAGAAAGGGATACACAAAATTAGGCATAGCATGCAACTGTATCTTTTCTAATTTCCAGAAAGCTAAAATGAAGCTTGTATTTCAGGAAGTCTGTTTCAGGATCGTTATACTTGAATTTCTGGGGAAAGTTTTTAAATAAAAGACAAGTTCACAGCACTTGAATTCAGACCATTAAAAGCAGGTTACGATTTGATTTATGATTTTTGTAACTTTTAATCAGGGGCCAGATTTTCTAAAGAGCATGCTATCTTAAGGTGCCAATGAGGTGATAAATTTCTCATTGGAAACAACTGGAGCTTCACTGGGTTAGAGTACTTCAGAAAATCTGACTCCCGATCTATAATCTCTGCTGTTATTACTCAGATGCTTTTTAAAGAATCTGATGTGATACCATGAAAATAGGAAGGTAGAAGACAAGAAAGAGAAAAAAGGGTTAATCAAGTCAGAAGTACTGGGAGAAGAAGTGGAATGGTAGCAAAGAAGAAAAATGAAGGCAGAGAGTTGTGATTTGGAGTGGTGCTAAAGAGCCTCTGGGCTTGAGATTCATCTCGCATTTTATAATGCTCATGTTGTGTTGTATCATAATGCACTTGCTCCTACTAGAGCTAGCTGTTCCTCCTCTCTTATTGCCAATGGTAAAAATAGGCCAGTAGCATCATTCCATACTATTGAGCGCATTCTGAATTCCACGTTGTTTTTTCACTTGCCTCTCTAATTAATTTAGTAATCCTCTTCAGTGTGTGTGCATGTGTACGTTGGCGTATGTCTGCTCGGTTGCCCTCTTCCGTCATCTGTTCAAGTTCTCACATTGCTGATGATTGGTTGTGCCAGCTCCCTTCCAAACACAGTGAATATATTACACGCCACTGCCTTTTGTTTAACTTTGCCAGAAAAAATCCCATCACGAGCCTGGTTTTGGCTAGTACTTTGGGGAAGGTTTTTCTTCTGTAGTTGCAACTCTCTTTTTTTATATAATATTCATGTTTATTTTATTTTGGGAGTAGTTAGGTGTGAGAGACTTGTCAGTTTATACATTGATAATTGTCAACTGTCGGGACCTGTTAGTAATGGCTATTCAATAGGTAGTAGATGATTTATGGTATTAGGTGATTTTGTGTCTGTCTTTAGACTTATTTCCTATTATATATTATAATATCTGTTTTAGAGTTGTTTGTAATGGAGCCTTTGATTTTGGTTATCTGGTTTTTAATTTATTTTAAATAATTAATAACTATATATGTTGGGTTTTTTTCTAATAAGGGAAAGGTGGTGATAGTTGTGATGTTTACTTGTTAATTCTTCTTTGCTTGAGGTGGTCTGAGTGGTATCCAAACTTACCAAGACAGTAAAGATGAGAAGTTAGAGATAGCTAAAAGTAGAGCTTTAGCATCTGAAAAAAATGTTTTTGTACATCACCATGTCTCCTCCGTGATCATCTGTAGACTGAAGAGATTTTTTTTTGTTTAGATACTGATACAGATTCCTCAACCATTTTGTTACAGCAAGATACAGTTGGTTAAAGGATCTTCTTGAAAGTTTTTGTAATGCATTTAATCCCACTTTATAAAAAGAGGTGCATCTGGGGTAATTGTGAGAGTGCGAAAGGGTTAACTTTACAAAAAAACAAGTAAGTGCTTTTTTCAAATGGCTTAGTTTGAAATTCAAGGTTTATTCTCTGTTGTTGGCTGTCTTGAATATAAGTGTCTTTAAAAGGTTGTTTACTTTGTGGTGAAACGGGTGGAGAAAGATAAGGATTTGGGAATTCATGAAGTAAGAGGCAATTACAGGGTTTTTAAAATGTTAGAGCAAAGTTTAAATTGTCAGTATAGTGTTCATAAGTTAAACGGATCTGCTTTTCACTCAAGGCTTGGCTGTCTTATTTTGTCTGATAATGGAGGGAAAGGAAAAACCTGGTTTGACATTAAGAGATTAAAGGGCAGTATGAAGCAGAGGTGTTTGTTGGTTTTGTTTTTGTTTTTTTTTAAAAAGCAATGGAAGTGTGTATGCTGAAGCAGTTTGAAGTTTGGCGGCAGATTAGATTGCAGTCTGGAGGACAGAGAGCAATGAAGAGTGGTGGAGACATGCACGTCATGAAGTGTATTTGCTTTGACTCCTGGAGAAGTGATCCTGGTGTGGAAGAGAGAGGCAGGCAGTGGACTTAGCAAGGACTTGAGAAAGACAGCAGCATGATAAACAGCATATGGTGACCATGATGTGCAAGGGACTGTCTTCGTAATGTAGAAGGGGAAGCGAAAGAACGTATTGAATGGGACCTCCTATAAGCTTACTGATGTCTGTAGGACAGAAACCCCACCTTGTTTCCTTTTTGGAGCCATTCTTCCAAGAGTTGTGTGCCAATCTGATTTAGGTTTTTCAAGTATTTTCTGAACAAACAAAACTAACTTAAAAAGAGCCAAGAGTGAGACTTAACTGTAAGAAGCAGAAATGTTAAGAAATCAAGAAACGAGTGGCTAAATGATTCAGCGACTTCTCCCTTCTGAACTCTATCATCTCTCCCTAATGACTGAAATGCACCAGGCCTTAATGATATTCCATGATATTTGCAGTAATAGAAGGAGTGTTAGCAGTCTTCCACATTTTATTTACAAATGTTAACGTCTTATTTCCTGTACACTGGACTGTGTTCTGACAATGTGTTTATCCTGCAAGCTGAAGGTATTAGCATTTAGGGCTTAATTTTATTGCCACTCAATCCAGAGATAACCGCATTGCCGGTTTTGTTTTGTTTTATTTAATGGGCTGGTTGTACGAATTAGGGCCATATACTACCCTCAATCCACAGAGGAGCCTGTGGTAATTACAGGGAAAGGTTTACACCACTGTTCATAGATAGTAACTAATCTACAAGCAGATTTTACACGGGAATAAAACGTGCCAAGAGCTGGTAGATCTGTGGCTATTTTTGCCCTTTCTTTGGCAAGTGGTGCTTAAAGTCACTTGATTGGCACTTGCACAATTGCTGGGAGTGCGCAAGATGGCCAACAGTTGCAAACATAATTATTTTAAAGTCTGGGTGTTATACATCATAATTAGGCTTAAGAACTGAAAGTCAGTTGAGATGAATGAGGGCAATTCATGCTCTCAAGAGCTGAGAAGGTGATTTTGTGTTTAGATTTTGCATTTGTAATATTTTTTTTCCCACAAGCATTAAGATTTAGATACTTTTCTCCCTGTCTCCCACTCTTCCCCCCTCCCACAGGAGGACTGGCAATATATGAAACAGCTGTATCATATCTGTGTCTCACCTTAAATAGGTGAGATATAGCTAGCACATGAAGTGTCACGATGCACTTCTTAGTGCTGATTTTTTCTTCATCAAAAGCAGCTATGAATGAATCTAGTCCCCCACAGTTACCCTGTCCCCTACAGTTGTTCGGCTCAGCGTGTCTTCAGTAAGAGATAGACCAAAAAAGCAGCCTTTACTGGATAGCAATTATGTATATTTTAATTAGATATTTAAACAATTAAATTTTATGTGTGTCTAAAGATCGATAAGTGTTGAGAATATTTTAATCATTATAAGTTTCTGATTAAATGAAAGTCAGAATCATACAGGTTAGAAAAGAAAGGGCCACCCACTATGTAAAACTGAGGTAGTTTTGAACTAATATCAAGTATTACCACAGGAGAAAATTCAGATGGGAATCAAATATGATTCAAGGAAAATGTGAATCCTGGAAGTTGGGCTGTAGGGCTTCTCCCAAAGTTGGTTTGATGTTTCTTGACTCCCAGTGAGAGAGAATATAGGGATGTACAGCATGATGGGCAAGTCCTTTAAAAAAAAACCAAAAAAAACCAAAAACCAACCCATGCTAATATTGAAAGATGAGAAGGGAAAAGCACCACAATGCTTGAAAAATAACAATAAAAAAAATTTGGCAAGATTAGTATTTCAAAGGGAGCAGCACTTGATTAAACATTTGGAAAGCATGGGAGGAGTAACATTCCAAGCAAAATGAAAATATATGTGTATGATGGAAACAGGATAAATAGAATATTCCACTTTTAATTACCACAGCAAGAATGCAGCCCAAACTTAGAGTTCTTAATCAGGTAAAATTGTCATTGCTTTTAAGTCCAAGTAAGGCAGTGAATTGTGGTAGGTATGAGATGTTTGTGGATAAAGATGTTGGCAAGATCTATAGCTGCAGTGAAGAGCAGGTCCATGAACAAAGTAAGTGAAAAGATCTGGAGCCTGCACCACCAAGCAAATCGCGAGTGTGTTGCAAGAAGTCAGAGGATACAAGGCATCCGTTTTTATCACATACCAAGCGAGGAGTGAGCGATACAGAAAGATCTTTGAAAGGTGAAAAGTCTTCACAGAACAGAGAGCTGTTTCTCTGCACAGGAAAAGTTTGAGTTTTTCTTTCTCACATTAATGCAGTGATTATTCAGAGATCTGTATGGATAAATGGATTAAAAAGTTAAAATTAGTTGCAGTCTGGCTTCCTCCTGAGAATGACCTGTTGAGGAGTGGGCAGTTGAACACCCGTCTCCCTTGAGCAGGTAAATGTCATAGCCCATAGCTGCCTTACACTTAATCTGCATTATATATTTCCATTGGGGCAGATGTCCCTTCTTCCCAAATTGTTTCTCACTGAAATGCCGCATAGCCTGCTTTTTGCCCCTGCTCTCATGCAGTTTGTCGGGGGAGCGCTCTCTTAGAGGAAGGAATAGGTGGTCAGGTTGGTAATAAATGCCGAGTTCTCTCAGCTGGAAGTTTTTGGTGTGATGCTGTTTTACAAAGCAGGTTTTCAATTATAATAGCACTTGCATATGTGACTTAGCTTAACATAATAAAGGCAAAGAGCAGGTACAGATAAAGCATTCTGCTTGTAATGGCAGCCCATTTCTTTGGGTTGAAATAACATCATGTAATTATAAACTAAAGTGATCACATCTAAAGAAAAAATTTCCACTGTATCCACGTCTTAGTATGATTTACCTTCCTCTTATTATTTTTTAATATAAAAATTACTGCATGCTGTCTTTGAAATGTTGCAATTGTGTTGGTATTTGAAGTACTTGTAAATACTTGTGCAAATCAGTTTTTCTGATGTTTGTCTGCAGGGCGAGGTGTGTGTTTATGTGCCCAGGGGAAATGAGATGCATTTGCATCCAAGAGGGTGTAGCAAGCGAACGCGTGCCAAAACAGAGTCTGTAGGAACAGTTGCACTAAAATAGTACGGGATAAAAATGTTTGCAAATGAAAATAACTAGCTTCCGAAGAAATAATGGTATCTAATCCTCCCAGTAAATGTTGCTGATCTGAAGGCCTAAATGATAGCTTTTGGTGATGAATCTTTCTAATTCTCCTGGTAAATGTTGCTGATCTGAAGGCCTAAATGATAGCTTTTGGTGATTAATCTTTCTAAAGACACTTGTAAAGCCACCACACTGTGCATATGAAGATACACAGTCTTTTGGTAGATAAAATTATATTTCATATAGTATTGTTAATCTTTGAGGTGCTGACAAATAGTTATTACTTACTTTTCTGTACTTCAGGGGAATACTGATTTAGGGATGTTTCGGCTCTCATTTAAATCAGTGAAATCATTACTATTAGCCTCAGTAGGTGCTGAATTAAACCCTGAATTACGTGGGACAGCTAATCATGCATAATATTATACCTGTTTTTCATGTACAAAGTGCCTCTCAGCCAAAGATCTAATAGCACTTTATGCAAGTAAACATCATTGCTGCAGAATATCTCCAGAATATTTCTTAGGATCCAAGACCTCTTACTCATAACAGCAGACTAATATATACCTTATCTTCCCACTCCTCTTCAGCGCATGGAGATTGGAGAGACAAAATTCCTGGTATTTTTGTACTCCATAGATAGCTTGGCTTTGAATTGTTACTGCATGATTCCCACTTTCAGACTTTGGCTTGAAGTGCAAGTCTGCCACAAGGATGTGCCATGTAGCCTGGGAAGAAAACCAGCAGATCTTTTATCATTATTGCCTTGTCTGTCTGGGTCACAGAGAAGCAATAGCCGCAGTTCAAGACTATGTTCAAAGGAGAGATGTCAGGACTGAATTGTTTTCTGGTGAAGGAAGGCTGGATAAAATATTAAATGCAATCTTCTGTTTGCCCTTATCTTTGTGTTTCCTGACAAGAATATCGTACTGTATTTCCATGGTTCTAGAATTCAAAGCTGAAGGTATACAGATTTGTGAAAAACTGATTTAATTGTTCAACAGTAGAAATCATTATTATAAAAAAAGTGTAGATTTTGTATTACGTGTGCTTTCTTACGTGAAAGCACTTCTATCTCAAGCAAGGAACAGCACACTTTTGAGAGTTACTCAGTTTAATTTTCATACACCTGCTGCTGTAATTATTATAATTTAATGCACAAAGACATTTTTACTTTCTGAGCAGTAGGGGAGTTCGTCCATGAAAATTTCAGAAGAGGTGTGTCTGTCTCTCTCAGGCCTCGTTCCCAGTAGCCCTTAAACCTTTCGGGAAATACTAATCAAATCTGGGGGGTGGGGGCAGCAGAAGGGGGACGAAAGTAGGAAGGAGCTCGAGATTTTAAGTCCCTACAACTTCCATGTGAACCGTTGGCTTGGGTACAGGGAAGAGAGACGTGCTGGTCTCGCCAGCAAAGAAAAGGCTGCAGCGTGAGCTCGGCAAGCTTTGGGGTAAGTTTGGCTGGGGGGCCCCGGGTCTGCTGGGTGGCTGATGAGGACAGGCAGCCTGGTGGGGTCAGCCACCCCGTGGGACGATGCTTGCCTAGCTGGTAAACGAGGACGGGAGGAGAGCCAACCGTGGAGCAGTTCTGCGACCGTTTTGAAAAAGGTGAAGGTTTGGGAAGCGGGGGGAGTTTGGGAGAGGTGGAGGGTAGAACAGCGGACTGAGAATATTTGTGGAGGAGGTGAGAGGTGATGAACGCTCTGTAGAGGAGCCAGGTTTGTCGTGGTAAGTAGTACCAGAGAAATGTGACACATCTGTCAGAAATGAGGCTTCATTAGCTTCTCTGTGCACATGGGACTATTTGTTTTAATTTCTACCCTATCACGGTGAGAGCGTGTTTCTTTAGCAGACTGTTGTGTATTTACCTAGTGATCTACCGAGTCTTTGGTCAGTATTTTATTTTGAACCAGTTTTATTCCACTTTTCCAACAGCATGCGTTTTCTCATAGAGGACAATCACGAAAATCATGAGATGGGTGGCCCAAATCTTGTGTCACATCTGACATAAATTCAGAATTGCTTCAAAATGTGCATACTGAACCAATAATTACTCTGATTCTTCTTCTTAAGCCATAATTTCAAGCTAGGTAGCTTCCAACAGTTGAATTAAGCTTGACAGTCCAACCCTGTTATTTAAAATACTGTAAGCTATATATACATCAGCTGTGCGTATCTGAAGTGCATTGAAGTCCATTAAAGTAGATGGACTCTTGACCGTTTCAGTGGGTCTTGGGTTACAGGTTAACAGAGAGCACAGCACCGTGGTGTTTTTGCAAATTCCTGCATTTGATTTTCTGTGAATTGCTTTTCTCGTCAGCCCCAGCTGGGAGTGGGTGTTGTACGGGGGTCTCAGGAAAGCCCTGTTGTAGCCCACCTCTCTGTAGCCCCACGAGGAACAGGTGAAGCACAAAATAATTGGTTTGCTCTCTGCTGTCTTTCTTGCTGTCCTGTGGGATTTGCAGCTGCCAAGTTCAAGGCAGTCACCGGTTGCCTTGGTGTGTTACAAGAAAGTAGGATTGAAGCAGCAAGGGAGAAGAGGCAGTGGGGAAAAGGAGAGGACAAGGTGGAAGGGGATAAGAAGTCACTATAGCTCATGTATGTAAGCAATCTCAAAATGAAATGGCAGAAAGAGTTCATATATAAATAAAATGTTTTTTTCTGGTCTGGAACATCTTAAATTTCCCTTAAATTATAAATAGAAGTTCACTGATACAAAAACTAGTACTGGTGTATATTTGAGGGGTGCGATTTGGTAATAGCTTGGGTGTGGCAGGCCAGGAAATAAAGGATGTAAACAATTTACAACCATTTATTTTTTTATTAGAGCTTTTATCTTTGTAACTCTTATTAGTTGCCATAGATACAGACAACACAGGGCTTGTTTGGGTTAATGAAAAGTCTGTCATGCTGATGATAAATGGTGATTTTTCTTGAGAAAAATCTGCATTACTTCAATTCCACTATTCTTGGCAATTAATTTTAACTATGCTTGCATTCATGTATATAATTAAAAAATTGTGGCATTTAGTAGTCTACATTTTTTATATAGCATCTGCAGAATTATTTTGAGTACAATGCAGTACCAAACAAATTGGTCTTTAATTTAAATTAGAGATCATATTGACAGATACAAATTACTGTTGTCAGTTTACAGATGTGCTTCTGTACTTTTTCTAAAATCATTCTTACGATTTTTTCCACCTTGTAAAACAATTACAGAACACTATCAGGTAACTGATCGGCTCACAAGTGCGGTTCTGAATGTGCACAGCTTAATGTCATGTTATGATGTTGCATTAAGTATATGCTCTTCCTACGTAAAAGTTCAGTATTTCAAGTGATACTTGCAATGAATGACTTACCACGTCTTAATTCCAGCTACTCTGTCCAAACAGAAAGCAGTTATTTGCTGTAAATGTACCTCAATTAATTCAAGAAATGGTTTTATATGAAGAAAAAATTTTAAAAAATCAAGTAGCTTTTCTATTAATATTTGATAAATGTGTGCAGGATGGTTCTAGTCCAGTAGGCTATGGACAGTATTTTTTAATGAGTTTAAGGTGGCCACATTTCTTACAAGTGTGTTTGTCACTGTTCAGGAACTGTAGTCAGGATGAATCTGAAATAAGTATTACTTGGGGCAGGGGGGAGAGATGCACCATGTGGGGAACCGAGAAGAAAGGAAAATATTTTTGAATCAGCTTGATTTAAAATAAGTACATAGACAGGGGTTTCTTGGAGGGTTGGAAACGGTGGCAACAGCCCTGGCAAAGTGGATGTATGGTCAAAGTGCAGGCAAGAGGCAGCTTAAGGTAGGTCATCGTTCCAGACCTGTGGAAGGAGTACGAGTTTAAATGACACTATTTCTTTTAGGAATGCAAAGCGTTTTGGCGTAAAGGCTGAATTCAGAGCACCACTAAATAAATGGATTGTGCACTGGGGATGTGTCTGGCTTCAGCATGGATGAGCAACCCTTGCAGCTGCAGCACATGCTTTTCCTATGAGCAGTGAGGTTAGGTGGTAAATCAATTAATCTATTAACAAAAACTACTCCATACTGGAGAACAGAATCCCTCAGATCAAATGCTCACGGTGCTCAAATGTTATGGGCTTCTCCCTCTCTTGCCTGCAAGCTTAGCCACATTCATTTCACTACATTAAGCCTTTTGTGTTTGCGGTTACAAGAGAATAGGATTTGCCCCACTACTGTAATTTAATGATCAGGTATAGGAGAAATAACTTGAATGGTATAGTTCTGCAAGGAGTCTGCCTGCTGGTACACAGAGGGAAAAGCAACAGAGAAAACAGTGGCACGTCTTACTCGCAATATACCATATATGTTTCCCCTACAATCTTTCAGTAGTGAAATTGTGCTTAACTGTATTTTTAATGGCCAGAATCAAGCTCCTAGAATAAGTATTTCCCGGGGAAAGAAAGGTAGGTTATTAAGAGCAGCAGTAAGTAAATTGGGGATTTTAAAAGTATTGAAAACTTTGCCAGATGTCTTACAGGTTTGAAAAAGAATTTAAATCTTTTTAGAGATTAAAACCTGTTTTTCTAAGTTAGACCAGTTTATTTTGCCAGAAATCAATTGGAATTAATAAAATTAATAAAAACATTTTTTTCATCCTGAGGATGAAAAAAGGGTTGAATGTGTGCGTGTGTTTCAGTTTTAAACTCAACAAGACTGCAGAGAGTCTGTAATTACGTCCTTTCAGTTTCTAGATATTCAGATCATAGTGTTCTCGGGCCCAGTTTGTGAATTTTCTATCTACACAGAAAGCCAGGATGAGGTATTCAGTAATTCAGTACCTTTGAACCAATTTAAACAAACAAAAAATTTAACATAGCTTTAGAAAATAGTATACTAATGTTTGTCTTTATCATCGCACAATGTCTGAGTCTTTGTGATTTTTCTGTTTAATTTTTCCATCTCTCAGCTGAGCTGGTTGTGTACTCGAGCAAGATCTCACCACACTAAGCCCTTCTCTTCAGTAGACCCAGAGGAGAGAACTGGGGTCCCCATGGGACTTGCAGCTGCAGAGGTTATTGCAGCAGCAACATCCTTACACACCACTCACCTTTTTCCAGTCCTAGACCCAGGATGGGGAATAAGATGGTGCACACATTTGAGATAGTAAAGATGGCTTTATCTGCTGCAAATAGTTTTGTCCTTAAAAGGCTTCTGAAATTAAACTGGTCAAATACGTCTACAGTTAACATGACCGTAGCAGGAGAATTAGTCAGACGTGTTTGTCCCGAGTTGTAAATGAACAAGGTCTAGCCTCACGTGTGTTTTCACTTGAGTTTCTTTACTCAGGTTAACTTGGTGAGACTCAGAAGAATAGAAAATAAAAGAAAAAAAAAAATCTTATGTAATACTTTCAGAATTAGGCTCATAATAATCCATTTAAGATGTTTAAAATAATCCAGCAGTTAGCAGTTGTAAACCTGAGAGTACGAGGAAACTCTTTCCTGTTGCAGGACTTCTGACTTTGCTGTGTTTTCTTTGTAGGGTCTCGGTATGTCTGGTGGAAGTCAGGCTGGCTTGGGGACTCCTTCATCCAGGCAGTATGCACGACAGAAAATAACGCGCGTAAACCTCAGGGACTTCATCTTCTACATGGAACAGGAAAGAGAAACGAGCCATTCTCTCCTGCTCTATCGAGCTCTGCTTAAATAAAGCCAAGAATTGTACTGATTTCTCCATACAGAAGCTCAACTTGCATTGAAAAGCTGTCATTTTAATGTGCCTTCTATTTTTTTCAGAAGTCAATGTTTCAGTAATTTTGTTTTGTAAAATTGTCAGACACATGCAATAAATTCCCTTTATGTAAAAAAAAAAAAAAATCACAAAAACAGAAAAAAAAAATGTGCAAAAGGTTTCAAAATGTTAAATCCACAGACACAACCAACATCAAAGTCTTGCTCCATTTGGCCATTTTAGATGAGGCTGAAGTAGATGGCGTGGAAGTTACACAAGTGGAAAGACTGCTGCAATGGCTCACGTAAACTATCTCACGGCAAGGAGGATTGGGACAGGTTCACGGGATTGGGACCTAACCATGGTGTTAACCTGTACGTTCACTTACGGTGCTGGTTTTGTTTTCTTCTTTGTTTTACTAGCACTGTTTCCACTGACTAACCATTGTGATACCTGTTGTTATTTTAGATTAGTTATATTGCAGTTTTTTGCACAGCTAAGAGAATCGCCACTCCACACTCTCACAAATTTTATATATTTAGGATTTCTGCTTTTACTGCACAGCTCATTTCCCGAGCCATTTGCTGAACCAAATCCTAAGTGTATGAAATCTGTGCGTTTGGGTCCCAGCTGAGTTACCTTGACTAGCTTCCAGTTGTTTTTCTAAATCTCTTCAACCTTTTGCACATTTGTAGCAACTGGTTAGTAACATGAATCAAAGTTGGGGTTTATTTTCTAAAAAATATCTTAATTTATTTATTGCAAAGAGTATGGTTTAATGGTGGTTTTAAAAGAGAGTATTGTTCAGTAAAGATTTTAGAGTATTCTATATGGATTTTTAAAGGCGCTGTGAAGGGATTTGGGGGGGCCGGTTCCGCTCTTAGGAGAACGACGGGAGCAGGGGTGAGCGAGCCCTGGCAGCCCGGCGCCGCCGGGCGGTCAGGGCAGCGCCGCAGGGACCGGCGATGCCTTTGCCTTGGACGATTGGACCCGGGGACTCCAGTCCGGAGAGGCTCATGAACAAGCGCATGACTTTAAGCATAATGAGTAGTTCTAAGTACTTAAAGGTGGGATGAATGCTTTTTAAATGCTTTGCTGAATTGGAATTTAAGGGGCCCACACCAAAGCCAAGCGAAGTTAGTGTGAGTCTTTTAAATGGGTATCGGATAGGAATATTAAGCAGGCAGGTGGGCACAAGTTGTACTTCAAACGTAACAGTATTATCAGTAACCGTGGAAGGGAGACATTTGCTTATTTATCTTTTCAATTTTTACTATGTTACGCTTGCCACTTTTTTGAGGCAATATTTTTTTTTTTGATGGGAAACCATAGCGAAAGCACAAATAGAACTATTTGTCCAATAGTTTTAAAAACAAAAGTTTTAATTATTTTTTAAGGTTTATGAAAAGCAGAAGAAAATTTATACTGCTGCTATTTAGCCAAAAGATTATTCATAAGGTATTTAAGGCCAGGAAGTGTAAAATTATGTTTTAAATGTATTGATAATTTGTACATATTGTTTATAAAGGCCTTGTGTTTATTAGAATTACGTTATTTTGATGATTTCTGTACATACTCGTAAATACCCCCAATTTGTGTGAAAACATACTCCCTTATTTGTACTTATTTTGTAAAGAAATAAAACAATTTACTAAAGTAACACATCGAGCGACATACAGTATTAATTTATCAAACATGAATTTCACATTGTCTTGTAGTTCTTAAGCACTGTTCAGAAACATTTTGCATTAAAATATTAACAGAATACCCACAAAGAAATATTAAAACCAAATACTTCAATGTTTTGTTGTGCTGATTCTTATCCTTTGTCAAACATCTAATAAAATTGTCAACAAACCTCGATGCTATTAATACAGTGAATGAATGCACTCAGCAGTTGCTTTCTCAAAAGCGATTAGTCCAATAAGCACAACATAACATTCTCGCTTTCTTTCCGAGACTTGGGAGCACAGTGGTGTAACAGGGTTGTACAGAAAGTGCTAGTGAAGACTCACGTTCTTCAAGCCACAGTTTCGGTGCTCAGCAACGGAGAATCGGAACAATTTTGTTCAGTCGAATTAGGCGAAAAACCAGGCTACGTTTGCTTTTTGGCCTTCGTAAGAAAAACATTTGCTGGCTGCGCACCACAGCTTTACTGGAGTTTCTATGGTATTTTAAAACCTGTTTTAGCGATGCTGAGCAATGTTCTTAATTAAGTTACGTTGCTATGGTTTAAGGCCAGAAGTAAAAATTCAAATCAGTTTTTGCTGATATTGCTGCCTAAAAATATAGGGAAATAAGTAAAAAAGATATAAATGAAACTGTAATAAACTTTAAATAAGTGACCTGAAGTTACTAACTAAAAGAACATGTCCTAGCTTAGCTTTTTTTTTTTTTTAAAGGCATATTTCTTCTAACAAAGTGATTGTTACCACATGTCTTCCTTGCCTTAGTGCTATTTTGCAGTCAACGTTGTGATGTCATGGCTCAAACTTTCCATCTCAAGTTCACATTTAACTCGGTTGGCGCAGCCTGGAACCCTTTACGATGCCACCTTAGCAAGCTGCCCTAAGTACTGGAGCTGCTTCATTGAGCTATAAAAAAAAAACACGGTAAACACCAAACTGAAGAAAACCAACCCAACCAACCGCAAATACTTCCAATGTTCTACGCAGATCTAAAAGCCTCATCCCGCGTCCGAGCTTGCGCGCGCTGCCTGCCCGCGCCTTCGGCGGGAGCTGGCCCTGCTCCGCTCTCGGCGGGTACTCGGCGCCTGGTCCCGCTCGCGGACGGCCCCGCTGACCTCAGGGGAGGCTTGGCCTGAGTACGAGGGGCAGAACCGGGCCCCCGTGTTTCAATGTAAACGTTGAGGTGCTCGCCTTTCTCCCCTGGCCGAGAGGTAACGAAGGGAGAGGATGCGCCGACAGACGAGCGCTCGGCCGCTGCTAGTGCTAACTCTCCCTGCTCAGGAGGGCGGGACGAAAGCGTATATAGGATAAAAACAAGAAGCTGAACGGGTTACTTAAGGAGACTTTGAACTTAAAGTGAACTCAATGTATGAAAGTAATAAATAAAACACTTTTTTTTTTTTTTTTCCTTTTTGTAAGACATGGCTACATCAAGCTGAATGGAGCAAAGGGCCAGAGGAGATGCAATCAAAAATTCTCACCTCTTTCAAACAACGTGGGAGATACAGTGAGTGTTCCACCCTACTCGCTTATTTTTGATCATTTACTTTACAGAAATGTTTATGGCATGAAGTACTGTATAAGAAATGTGCATACACAAATACATGACAATTATACGTTAAGTTCTTTACAATATTAAATGTATAATATACAATTCTACAGATATCTTACATACAAAGGTGAATGTTGTGCCATATATTCAAATACGGCAACGCCTAGCAACTTTAGAATGTTGTACAAGTATAAAAACACAAAATAAAATAACTTTACAACTCTTTTAAAGTAGACAGATCTGCTCAACTGTTCTGCTAAGTTAGCAGGCCAACACGTATCGGCTAAGATTTCCAGAAGAGATTTCCGAGTTGGGTAACCAAGGTGAGAAAACCTGCAGAGGTCTGATTTTCCACAGACAGGTATCCAGCCCTTTTCCAAAAATTAGACCCCTGCCTAGATTGTACCTTGGGTAGTCAGTACAGCTCATCGCTTTTGAAAATATTAGTCTTAAACACGATTTTTTTTATTTTGCCTGATTGTTTGGCATTAAAGAATTGTTGACCACTTAATACTCTGTCCCTTGTTCTATACGGCCGTATTTATGCATCTAAAAAGAGTTTAATTAAAATTCAGCATCTACACCAGTATTCTATAAATTAATGTGGGAGAAACTAAATTGTGATTAACACATGAATTAGTTTTTGAGGACCCAATCACGCTAAACAGCAATAAACAGGATTTAGCAGAATGCTATTTATAACCTTGCACCTGCAAACACGGTGCTGTCTCCTGAGTTAGGAAGCCCTGCAAGTCGGAGCTGATACCGATTCACGGAAGGAGCAGTAACCTCCTGCAGACAGCGGGCTTCGTTAAAGAGAAAATTACACAGATAGAGGGCAGCTACAGAATCGGTATTTTAATAATAGTTTAAAATAATAGAGGAAAAACAATCTAAACAAAAGGTGGCCTGCTTTCATCAGACAATGGCAGTAGAGGGTTTTAGTATCTTTTTGCAAAAATTCCAGACCCATAAAGAGTGGGCTTGTCCAAAATTATTAATGTTTCCTCCTAAATGTGGGCTTATAACATTGTTAGTAAACGAGTAACAAGGGGTGGCAGAGCTTGCTTGGCAGAACCACGCTTCTTTGATGATGCAAAACTTAACAGTTTCTGAGACAAAACGAGACTGGCTTTAAGAGAACTACAGCTCCACGTTAGGTATGACCCTTGTGTGATGGTGGATGACCTTTTATTTTGTGCTTCCAGATCCCTACTTCTGCAAATATTGCCATAAACGGCCTCGTCAAATTTTTTGTTGCTTTTTTGTTTCATTTGTGTGGGTTTTTTTAGAACTGAGCACCAGTTGACTATAAGTCAGTCCTTTTCTGATTCTGGATTCTGTCCACAGAGAGATATTTCAGTTGGAAATGTTGTATAAAAATAAGCCATTTGCTAGCATGAGTGAGTACAATCACAGAAGTGTTAACGTAATGTATGGAGGTGTAAAGCACGTCTGATATGAAGGAGGTGCGGCAGTCAGGGAAGATACTCGGTGCAGTTTTTAGTGTACCATCTTCCTCTCGGAGGCGCCCACTTCCACGCGTCACAGCATCGGGTATCGTTGGAAAGGCTGTCGGAACCGTTTCTCCTGCTGATCTATTCACATTGCTTTAACTGGTCTTTCTGCAGAAGTCCAATCTAGGGTCAGGGGTTTATGAAGCTTTGCCTTTTTCACCACCACAGCTGTTCAGCCCAAAGTCCATTCCCAGCAGGCCTGGTACGCTGAGCACGCTCAGGAATTTCATCGTGAAAAACGGACAACTGGATTTTCAAATGCATTTCATGGCTGGCTATGTGACAGGTAGTTTCAGAATACCACTAATTGGCAACATAAAGTCAAAATCTGTTTGCTAATACTGTTTTGCAAATCCTTAGTGTTTCACATAAGGGACTATTAAACACTTCTACGGTTACAAAGGAGTACGGGCAGGGTCTAGTCCAGGGGCTCCTGTTTTATTCTGATTGTTGGGGTAGGTTGTGGTCGTCTGTCTTCGCGACACAGCACGTATTCACTGAACTGAGAGGAATCCACCCCACCACCGCACGAAGCTGCCACGTTAAATCCCTTCTGAAATAACCTTTCGAGCACCTGCAATGTGGGGAAAAAAATCTGATTAATATTCAGCAAATTTTAGTGATAAAAGCATTCAGGAGCACCGGATCTAAATGATGGATTTAGTCTTTCGAGTCCTTGTTGAATGAATATCATTCAGCTATAATTCTATAACTTAAATTACTACACTGTGATTAAAGTCTCGCTCTCAGCAAACCTCTGTAGAAAACAAAAATTTATCAAACAAATAAGCACTCTGCAGAGCAGCTTAGTACATTATATAGTAGAATACTGGACTGTGGTGATATTGATGCTATCTCTTACTGCTTATGGAAAGCAACATCGGGTTTAAGCCATAATAAAAAGTGCCCATTATTCATTAGTAATATGAACAGTCTTACAGAAAGGGGCTGAAAACATTTCTCAGCTCTTCCTTGGCAGATGAAAATGTATTAGGAGTCTGAATGACACTTCCACCAGATCTTCACAGAAATCGCAGCTGTGATTTTCCCTCACTGGAAGGGAGTGCTGCTTTTAGCAAAGCATAAAGCAGAGACGGGATGCGGAGCCAAGATGCGGACAATAGGGAAACGTTCTGGCCCAAGAAAGAGGTTAATTTGTATTGCCCAAATATGTATTTTCTCTTTCTCCTTCTAAAGAAAAGTTGGTGCAATTTAGATGCATGAATTTAAGGAGCCCAGAGGCAACTTTAATTTCTGAGACTGTCACACAGCACATTACCCTAGGATATACTGATCTTGGCAATACGATCGGGGCCGTGTTTTCACATGCGTGAGCGTGTTGATATACAGTTTCCCAGCAGAGCAGGACGCACGCAGACTTTTCTCAGCGTTAGGTGAGCGTGGATGCCAGATCCACCTTCGGCGGATCTGCAATGCACGATCCACCGGAGGAGATGCTGTGCTGCCTCCCTCCCACTGGTGACTGTCCTGAGCCCAGGGCAGCAGCCCGCAAAAATGGTTCCTGTGGTTTTCTCTACTGAGAAATGCCATCAAGGGGAGCAGCCTGTACTGTTCCGTAGCAGTCTCACCCAAGGTAGCGCGTCCATTGATACAGCCAGCACGTGGGCCTACTGCGCTGGGAAGCGAACCTGATGATTTACTAAACCTGATGAACTTGGTAACACCAGCATCCCCATCTGACAGCCGTCTGCCACCCACGACAGGGACTAAGCTATTTAAAAACTGGCTCACTCAGCCTAGAGAAGTGTCTAAGCAATACACCCTGCAGACGGAGTCAACTCGTACGCTTTCACAGGTTTATGTTATAGAAAGAATTTTATTTCTTTTTTTGGTTTTACTAGCCCTGCGAGCACTTCAGCAGTTACACCTACTGCAGTAGTACTTAAAAGTCTTACGTTTCATGGCCTAAGCTGACTATGTTAAAGATGCGCGCACCAGACCGCTGCCCTCGCACACAGACCCGTGCGAGGCCACGGTGCGTTTCCTGGTGCACCATTTCTTTTGCCTGAATGTTGGCTTTGCCTTCTCCAGAAACATCAGTTTGGAGCCTTTATTAAGGGTAACTGATTTCAAAAGAATAACTGTATCCAAGGCGGTGTCGTAGCGCAATGCAAACCACGACAGCGGCATTTGCTGGTTTTAATCCGTGGGAACCCTCCTTTGAGGTCGCCTGTGTTACCCATCTGCTTTTCAATCCATGGTTTGGGTTTTTAGTGGTAACTAAAACCTTGTACTTGCTACCCTGGCTGCTAAGGACAGGCAGAGGAAAGGAGCTGCTCTAGCACAGCTTTGCCTAAGCCATGCCGAATCTGCTGAAAATCAACTTGCCTGAGGTGCTCTGCCTGACCTTGGGACATGGGGACCTGCGGTCTCAGAAAGTCGCATCTGCCAAATCTCACTGACTTTTGTCCTGATTTGTATATACATTATACTGTAAGAAAGTTGTAGAACTGACACATCAAAAAAGCACTCCCGTGTATGGAAGAAAAATGAACCTGGAGAGATTAAAAGAAGGGGCAGGAGAGTGGGTTATCAAAATACATTTAAAAGAGAGAGAGAAAGCTTGCAGCTCTCTTATTTGTCCGGGCTGTATGCAGCCTGTAGGACAGAAATGGGGTACAGACACTAACACTTGTTCCTGCTTAAAGAAGGGGGCAGGAGTTTGAGAGGGAAGGAGGAATAAGACATCATCAGACTGCTGTTTCACAGGCTGGAGTGTATTTTGACTGTATTATGTATCCCTGTTCCTAGACCTGGCAAGATGAAGATGAGAAGCAACCCAGCCACGGGAAAGTACGCTTCTTCCATTTAAGTGGATAGCGAAACAGAGGATTGACAGGTAAGATTTCAGAGAGAGACGTGACTTCAAAATCCTTGCTAAAAACTTTTAAAATCAATTTGCTTGTAATACAAAACAAGCACGGCGGTGCCCTTGGCTTGCCTCGGTCCAAAGCTATGGAAGGCTGCGTGTTAACATAAGACTTTTCTTTACCAAGCCAGCTCTCTGCAAACACACAATCCAGGTAGACATTACACCTTAGAGCACCACACGCAGAACAAAGCGATTCATTTTTGCTACCTACGTGCTCGAAGGACTAGACTGCAGGCTATAATCTAGTGTTAAAAATCTTGGTATCATCAATTTTCTCAGCAAGAAACAAAACAGGCCAAATCCTGTAAACAATGCAGAGAATGTTTAAATATTGCAGAGTTTTAAGTGTAACTTGGATGAGGTTGAGCTTAGGTCTACGGAGGAAGGCTCCTAAAGGCTGCTTCCATGTGTGCTGGGCACCGGTTTGTATGCACCGGTGTGTGCACAAGACTAAACAGCATGTTGAACATGAAGAGATTTAAATGCCATTTAGTGAATTTGGCTTTACGCGCATTACTTTTTCTGAAGGTAAGATACAGACAGAGGGAAACCAGTAAGCGTCTCTGAATCAAATCAGAGCTACCTTCCTGTAAATCTCCAAAGAGAATATGCCAAAAAGTAAGTATCAGCTGTGATTCTCCTACGTATAGGGAGACACACACACACAATATTAAATAGAGGGTTTGTGCTAGGATTTAATATACTCTGTCTTCCAGTATTCTGAGCACATCTGATTTTGTTGGAAGGTTTTCTAAATAGAAACACGATACTTTCACTTATTGCATTTCATTTAAATTCTGCAGAATAACAACGAATACATTCTTAATTATGAAGACTCAATGTTCAACATATACAAGCATCACAGAATTTTCTCTAAGGTAAGCTCATGTATCTCACCAGAACCTGTTGCGAGGAGTTGAAAAAACAGTGTCAGTCTTAGGAAAACTCTATACCTATATGTAATTACAAATGGGCGTTAAATTAAGAGCTACTGTATTTTTTTGGCTACCACTACCTACTGTTGACATTCTTTGTTTTATATGCACATAACGTTGACATTCTTTGTTTTATATGCACAGTTCTTGACACAAAACATTTAATGAAAATATTTTCCAAAGATCCAAAGAATTTACAAATACTGCAATTATGCTACCAAATATATTAAGTAGGGCATAGGGAGACAAAAGTGATGTATCTCAGCAAACAGCAGGCAGACTTACTGCATCACTCTGAGATTCTTTGGAAATGATTCTGCTCTTCCAACCACTACCCCTCCTAACACATCTCCCTTAAGTCTGTGCATTTGCTTCGCTGTACTTCCAACTTCTGATTTAATATTGTTTTGCCAAAAAATCCTGGAAGGGGAAGGGCAGCACCTATGCACTGACCAGAGTCCATGAGAGCCAATGATAATTAGCGGCTGATTTCATCAGCCTTTGGTCTCAGAAATGCATCATTTTCCAGAAAGTGTTTGAGAAGACTTTCTATTAATTATATAGTAAAATGATGTAATTTAGTAAAATGATGTAATTTAATAATATTATTTATACTGTAGACTCTTTGACACAAATTTTTTTTCGCAACACGAACTTACGAAGAGACTCTTTGATTCTGTCTAAATTTTGACTGAATTCAAAACACATTCAAATAATAACAATAATTAGCATTCAGCTTTTACTACAAGCACACGTTTCCTACCAGTACGCCACTTTGGATAAAACAGAGCCAAGTGCTAAGCCACGTGGGCATCCAGCGCTTTGAGGGCTGCTTGCAGTGCTGAGCCCGTCAGTGGCTTGCAGTGACCCTTTGTTGTTTCAGTTATTCTAATTTTTGCATGCATTTAACTGTATCACATGGACAGCGTGGCTGAGGCACAAACACGCTTCCCTATCCACTTACCTTAGCTAAACTGCAGCTGCTCCCTTCTCCACCCAGCGCAGTGATGAATTCAGCACTGTTCCCACTGCCAGCAAACGGATCTGCCTCCAGCCCACCTCCAGCCTTCTATTTTTGGGGCAGCCCGCTCCAAACCTTGCCAAACGTGAAATTGCTAAGGACTGTGCAAAATTAACTACAGGCATCGGACTGTTAAAGTTCAACCAAATGAACCACTTGGGAGTCTTGAACCAAAAATCACCAAAAATAGCTGGGTTTAGAATGGTTTCAGACAAAAGCGTCTGTTAGTGCACGGTGCACCAGGCAATGCTGCCCCAAGGCGGGAGGCGTCAGTGTCAAATGCAGGTTGTTAAAACGACTCCATCCACCTTTACGTATTCTGGTAACTGCAGGTCTCCCGAAAACATTGTCAACTGGCAGCTTGGGAGATGGAGGGCACCTCAGCTTGCTGCGTAGTAACAACACAGGTAAGCAAGGGCTCTGGGTTCCCACCCTCCCCTGCTATTAAGCCTCCCTCCCCAACCTGTCTGGCCAGCCTGTCCGATGGGCCAGCTCTTCTGTGGGTATTTGCCCACAGGGAAGTTTATCAAGACCACTAAAGCATTTCCCACAGCCCAGTTCTGCAGTTCCCAGTTCCCACAGCCACAGCCCGTCTGCAGGGGACGGTAACTTTGGAAATACTGCCCTATAGGTTGATTTCACTTTCCATAATACAAGTATTTGCAGCATATTTTAAAGGCATACGTGCAAAAACCAAGAGCTCTGTTTCGCCCTTGTTAATTAAGGCCCAAGTTAACAGCATCATCAACGCTGGTCCTTCTCCGCAGCCCAAGGACAGCTACAACACCAAAGCTCTGGCCGCAGTGGCGGTGATCCCTTGTGAAATGGCATTTCTTGCCTATAAGGCTGCTGCCTAAACACAAGCCACATATTTATTTCCGCTACCATCCACCTATCTGTCCAGTTACCTTCTTTTGTTTCATATGTTTAATTTTAAACCTAATGTCAAAACTCTGAGTATAAAATGAAATACATTTTGTTTAAAATACTCTGGGCAATTTTTATAGAACATCCTTTTGAAAAAAAAAAAGTGCAGAGATCAATTTTTTTAAGTCCATCCCGCAGGCACCATCATTTAATTATGAGTGAGACATAAATTATGCATTTACACATTGTTGCATTTTCTATAAAATGGTGTGGAGATTTTTTTTTGTAGTTTTTGGAACTCTCTCTTTCTTCCTGGGGGCACTTTGGAGGAAAAAAAAACTGCTGCAGGCTATACATTGATGAAAAAATTAGCATTTATCAGTATAACACCATTATGAGACCAGCATGGCACTAACATACACAAAATCTAAATCTATTTTTCTGCTTAGACTTAGGAAAACCTGAAAGACTGTGATCTCACCAGGCAGAAAATGTCTCCTTGCAGTATAAGCACTGAAGGTAATTGGGCAGAAGCAAATAATTTGCATATAATTGAACAAGAAATAATAAAAAAACACCCCAGCAAACAGATGAGCCAGCACCGAAAGGCCATTACCTGCACTGAATTCAACCGGCAGTATCCATTCAAAGGAAACCTAATAACGTGGGTAGGGTCCTGGTTCCAGCCTGCGTTTACGGAGTTACACATGACGTCCCCAGTCTCCGGGAAGATCTCTTCTATTAAAGCTTTCTCCCCGCTCAATGCAATTCTTTCCCCCAGATCTGGAGTCACTCTTACAACCAAGCAGTCACAAGGCTGGAAGTGTTTCCTTTGTTCTTTCTCTTGTTTCCATCGCTCAAGTTCCTTAATCATTGGCTGCAGCTGGTAATACTTTGCTTCTTCATATAAAAGATTAAAGTCCTGGGAAAAAAAAAAAAGAGAGGGAGAGAGAGAAACTAGAAATGCTTGTAGTTCTCTTTTAAAAATGAGTATTGTTCCTGTTTGACCTACTTAGGCTTATGTATTGTCAGCAAGAGTGCAAAGGCAACAGGTATCCACATACTTTGTCTTCGTCTTACACCTACACAGAAAACCACACCGTGTTAGTGTTGAATCTATTTGAGCTGACTGTGAAGTTCCCATTGCACTGAATTATTCTTTCATTTATTATCCCACAAGCTCAGTGCCAGAAGGCTTTACTTTTGGATTAAGAAATCAAAATAACTGGTTGCAATAAGCAAAGCCTGCTGATGTAAGAGGAGATGTCCTGAGCCCTAATCTTCACTCTGGGCCTCAGATATTCACTTCTGATCTTAACAACAGAAGATCTCGGCCTTCGCTGTCACCTCTCGCACACATGTTACGAGACGGAGATGTCAGTTCAGCTTCACTTCTCACCTGTCTTTGCCGAGTCTGAAATTCAGCTCCAGCAGCTCAGCTGCTCCCTGCGTTTCATGATTATTCATGTATTTAAAGTGTACTTGGGAGCCTGGTAAATTATACGGAGGTAGCGACCACCCCACCGGCTGGGAGCTCAGCTGTGCACTCCAACAACTTAAAAGAAACGGTTCTTCCCAGACATTTGTCCATCACCTCACTTGGGCTTTGGGCAATTCAAATTCCCAGTTTGATCCAATTCCCAGTTCACTGATTGAGATGTCTTCTGCGCATCCTCACTAATAACTTTTCATCAGATTTCCGACAGATCTTCCCCCCTCAGCTTAAACGCATGAGAGTATGTTGAGACAAAGGGCGTCAGCAGCCCCCCAGACCTGAGGAGGCAGCAGTGCCCACCAGACCAAGCCAGAGAAGAAAGAGAGGGCGAAGCACCCGGCGGGCAGTTTGCTTACACTGGCCCCACTGCCTCCTTCAGCCTCCTGAAGGGAAGAGGAGCAACAAGAGCACAGCACCAGCTCCTCTCTGCAAAGACGTTTGCTTTCCTGGCTCTTACGCCTGTTTACAGATGGAAACGCTGCACCGCAGGTATGCTACGTGACTTTTGTGGAGTATGCTGTAGGTCAAACCTGGGCATAAAGGCCAGTTCTCCACCACTGCAATGAAATGAAATGAAAAATCACAAGAGTGAAATGACTGGAATCATTTGGGCTGGAAAGAAGGGCATGATGAGAAGTAATCGAGAAATGGGCACCAAAATTACATGAAAAATAACGGCAGCGCTGCTTGCTGCTCCAGGACTCGGGGAAGAGGGGGAATCAAAGGCCAAGGAACGTGCAGCACAAAAAGGTGCGACTCTTCATAGCGGCTCAGAATTAACCTGTAAAATCTGCTGCTGCAGGATATTATTGAACCAAAGCAGTTAGCTGTGTTCAAATTTGGCACCACAGACCCACCACGGGTAGTGGAGAGGTGCTCCTTCACCCCAGGGCTGCCTACAGCCTGGAGATGTATGAATATTCACAGTGACACCGGCAAGGTTATCACGTTACAAAAGGGACATCCGATCCTTTACAGCTCTTTGATGTCTGTTAAGGCTGGGACAATACGCACACCACTAAGGGAGAAAAAAGGACCGGAGAAGGCGCAGAGAGGAAAGAGTGATAAGAGGAAGCGGGAAGAAACGAGGGCAACAAACACACTCATGGGAAGTAGCTGGAAGATGAAAAACAACAGGAAGATTAAAGAAGAAATCATATAGAAAGCATGCTGCAAATAACTGGAGTTGGGAACAGGCCAGATGAAGAGGCGTGGAGACTGGCTGTGTTACCTGGTCTTGGGTAAAACAGCATCAGCCCCAAAGCCTCACCCCCTGGTGGAAGGTATTTTTCCCCCCTCCCCAAAATCAGCACTCTCTGCTGAACCATTACTGCTTTTCTCTGTCCTCCGGTGAAGCTCCCTGGTTACTGAGCATGGGATCGGTTTAAACCTACAGGGATTAGTGGCCTAAATTAAAAAAACAACCCCTGCCCCAAACTTTCTGCAATCTTCTTCGTGCGGGACACTGGAGCAACACAGTCCACCACCTAACTGTGTTCATTACAGAGGTGTGTGCAGGGGCCCATCAAATGTTCACTGGGCATCCGCTGGTCCCATGTATCTCTTTTTTGAGCAAAGGAAAACATGCAATGCTAAGGAAAAATGTAATGCTGTAAAGTGAACAGGAGCATCCAGTGCTTACTGAAGGCAATGGAAAGTCTCCTGCTGTTTTCAGGAGGTCCTGAAAAACTAGTTTTAGAATATCTGTGTTCACGGTCACTATAAAATAATGTATTATTTGTAAGGTCAATCAAGTGAATATGTGCTAACAGTAAAACCTAGAAGAGGTGGTACAGCAATATAAACCCCAGTCCTCCATTTCTGAAAGCAGGGAGAGGTACAGTGCTCCCGAGGCTGGATGCAAAGCCCATTACATTCAAGAGAGCCTTTTCGACTGACTTCACTGGGCTTTGGACTGGGCTTTGGACTAGGCTGACAGTATCCCGCATCACAGGAGTTCAAAGGTCCAGCACCCCTGGGCCAAACCAGTAATGCCATAAAGCAAACAGAACCAGGATCGCATGGTCTGCGGGACGAGGTGTGCACCTGCTCGTAACTGCCTGGGTTTTGGTGTTTGGGTTAGTTTCCAAAATAAGACTCTCATCTCCGTGTCCACTCCATACTTGGGTTGAGCACAAATATGCTGGAGAGGGTTCCACACCTGGAAGAAGGGGTTTGTAACAGAAGCTGGGAATCTGAGGTGTGCTGGTGCGAAGAGGCAACATGCACGTGTGGCGTTCGTTAGGGAGTCTGGGCACCTATTATCGGGCAGTGGCAATAAAGGGAATTTGTTGCGCTGTAACAAGTACGGGGGATAAAAAAGTGTCTTCTGCTAAGCAAGAGAAAATTCATTGCTGTCCACTAGTGACAGCGCTGGGAAGGGACACCTTCCGTGACACCCCATTCCACATACTGCACGCTGCCCCAGACCAGCCACCGCCAGCACAGCCTGCCCCACCGCCCTGTAAAGGGGCATCTAGCATTTCTGCACTGAGTGACTTGGACACCGCTAAGGAATTTGAGAATGTATTTAGGGAGGGAAGAGGATTTTGCAAAACCAGAAACAAAGACTGCATGGCTCACAGTGTGGGGGTCCAGTTCTCTAAGCCTGTGCTTGGGCAGGGTAAGGGACTCAACACACAGCTAAGTACACAGTCTCCTCGTTCAGGTTTTATGCACCGTTTGGAGTATTGTGCATCTGTGACTGGACTGGAAGTGATGCCCAGCTCTGGATTGTCTACACAGGATGCCCAGGTAATGCTGACATTGGTATTTCCACCCTTGTACTGTAGATATAAAGTCCTACCCTGATGATTTGCAAAAGTTTAACATGAAATATGAAGTAGAAGAATTCAACCCACAAGGGACCTTGCAGGGAGGTGCCACAGGAGCTGCAAGAAAACATTTCCATGCTGCTCGTTTTGATAAGTTACCAAAGGCAGATGCAGACACGGATCTTCCTAGACCTATGCAGAAGCGGCACATTTCACTGGAACAGGCACAGGAGTAGCTACAGGGTGTTAACTGCCTATCACAGTGGCCAAGTACACGCAGTTTCAGTGAAACTCAGCCTCAGAGCAGCCTGGTACAGCTTCTGTCCCAGGCGTAAGGTGATAAATGGATACAGATACTTCACCCTCTCTCACGGGGGCTCCAGCCCTGGCGTCAGCGCAGTGTTGCTGAGCAGTAGGCAGCATCCCGCAGCAGATTTTGTGCAGTGTCCGGGAGTTCCTTGTCCTGCAGGACTTGTGATGTATCTCCCATTTCTTCTAAGGATTATCTCCCCACCTTCCCAGCTTCTTAACAGCAGTGTCCCTTGTGGCAGCACAGCCCAGAGTCAAGCACTGTGTATGGTAGCTAAAGGAGCTGCTTGTGTTTAGCCAAGGAAAATGACTTTACTCAGAAGGTGATTCCCGCCAGCCAAGGTCCTTGCTTATAAGCAGGGTATTCCTTGCTAAACTGAAAGGGGAGATGGGCAGCCCAGCCTCTGTTTTTGCTGTAAAGTACCACAAAAAGCCTTCATGAGCTACCATGAGCCTTCAACTTCTTGTGGCTGTTGTAGGAACTAGTGGGGAAGTCCTGTCAGGTCACCTGGAAAAGGGAGCAGATAGCCAGGTGGGATGCACACAGCCCTTCTCCATCCACAACTTCTGGACAACACTTAGATCTTGTGGGAAAGGTAAACAGATCTTTCAAAGAAGCAGCTTTTTGCCTTTCACAAAATAATTTTCTGCTCATTATTTGGTAGAAAAGCTTTTTTTCTGGTGGATTTCACGTTGGCTGAATCCTGCAGTCACCTCTGACAAGGGTGACATCTTCCTGGGGACAAGATGGGAAGTGTGACCGCAACGCCAGTTGTGCTACTGTTTTGACATGAGTGCCAGTGGGTCAGTAAAGATCTGCTAACTACAGGCAGAGACAGCCAACAGAAACTGTAAAACCAGGTCTCCTGTGAACCTGATGCTGTTCTCTCAGTACTAAAGAGGCCCTTTATTTTTGTACCTAGCGTTGACTCCTGAACAGGCTGAAATGGCTCTTTCTGCCCATTTTTCACTTTTTATTCTTTGTTACATGAAACAACAAACTGTCATTCTGACTCAACGTTTGCTTTATATTTTAGCGCTGTGAAGATCTGACTCCTGGCTACGAGAGAAAGTTGCTCACTTCTACAATGACAACTCTGCCATTTGCTAAGGTCAGTCTGAGAGCATTTAAAATCAGATGAAAGCAAACTAATTTTAAAATTATATTAATAAATTAGCATGTCAGCCTTGTGGTTCTGGTGCTACAGGTGACCGCTATAGTCCATACGAAACTCAGACGTCCTGCGCATTTGTGCTTCTTCCCTCCTTAAGAGGGAGTAACAATACACACATTGCCTATGTCTATTTTTGTTTGACGATCTCGAAGCAGGGAGTGAGTCTCAGATAAGTGGGTACAACGGGTCCTGGTTTTGCATGAAGTCATGTATTGGCAGTGATGGGGACAGATGCTGCCCATAACTGTCCTGGAGAAACACCTCTGATGGCAGGGGGAGATCAAGGCAGAGAATATTTGGACTGAAGAGGAGGGGCAGCTCCTGTGCCAGCCACCCTCTAACCCAGCAGCGTGGCAGACCGGGGGGTTCTGGCTGCACGCTCGACTCGAGGACGTTTGTTGCTCAGGGTGTCGTGGACCCACGTGCGGGGCTCTGAACCGGTGCAGGAAGAGGGAGCTGTGAGCAGCTCCGGGCTGCTCGCCATCACCTCGCTCAGCACGGGCTGGCTGCAAAGGAGGACCGAGCCAAACAACTCACGGTAATTTCTCAGCGTACTTCATGTGGCTTAAAATCCCCCAAACCCAGGAAAATTACATGAACTATTAGAGTGTTGCTTTCAGCAGGGAGACCTGTCAGATACTAAACACTTTCAAGTTCTGGCTTATTAGTAGTTGGAAGTGTAATTAATATTCACTGTAAACACACCAGTCAGACTTGATAATAAAGAATCACTAGCCTAGGAACACATACCCCACTTTCTCTGCATTTCAGTGTTAACTTAGTCTGGAAACAACACTTAAATAGCAAACACAATAACGCTGGTGCGGTACTAACATTCCAAACTTTCCAAAATAACCATCTGAGCAGCAATTCAAGTTGAAAAGCAACTTGGCTAAACCTTGAGGCTAATAAACTGCTTGATTAAATTAAGGGGTAAAAACTAATAAATATTCAAAACACTTGATAATGCTTTGTTTGACATAAAGAACATTTAATGCAAGTCTCACTGGAAAACCTGTCAGGTTTTATACCTTAAATAGAGTTTTGCATTTAGAAACACCAAGTGATTCCATTTGCTGCCTTTGATTATTGTCTTCTGTCACTTTAATCATGCTGGTAAAATTACACGATTTCTGTGAAGTCAAATCCGTTTACAATGCAGTTTTAATATAGCTTTGCAGCGCATTCTTCTATGCATTTTTATTTAGTTACTCCCTACCTAGCAATACTTTGCTTTGTTCTTGAGCCCTCATTAGCCTGGGGTTTGCTCTAAAGCTCTCCCAGGGAGGAACTAAATAAAATACAGTTAACCCTATGCAAAGAGATGGTCTGGAACAACGGACTGAGCCTGGGCACAGCGCCGGCTCTCCCGAGTCTCTCCCAGCCCTGCCAGCGGCTCGCTGCGCAGACAAGTCCTTGGCATTCACCAGCACTCTCACCTCCAGGCTCTTACCAAATCCTGCTGGTTTTGTTTCACAGCACCTCTGAAATCTGGATGCTGGTTGAGGCCATGATCAGCTTGAACTACATCTCTTCTACCGTCTCTTCTCACGCCTTCCTGTCCCACTAGATTCTCCAAAATGCTGCCGCTAAAGCATCTCTCTGGCATTTCACCTGTACCGCTTCTCCATCCACCCCCCTTTACTTGATCCATCTTACAATCCACAGGACTGGTCTGGTCTTTAGCTTTACTCCTACCTGAGTGTTTTCTCTCGTTTCTCTGTAATGAGCTTTTCTTGCATCCAGTGCTCAGGCTCTCACCCTGCTTCACCGCACCCCAACCCGCAGGCCAGCCTCCCCAACCTGCCCACCGCTTCCCAGAAAGACCAGTGCTCAGGACAGCCCTTCTGGGCTGGAGCTCCAAACCTGCCCATGAATGCCAAAACTCTTCCCTGCCTTGGAACTAGATGTGTGCTCCCATCGCACAGTGCATCTGCTCAACATTAACTTTAAACACTGCTATGCCGGGGTCAAATACGATTACACTCGTAACTTAGGCAAGAACGGCTGAGGAGCCGTCTGCAGCTTAAGGATCAGCTGTACTCCAAAGCTAAAGCCACCACAGCAGCCACAAATCTGGACTGACTCAGTCATGACTGGCCAAATTATCTTGCCTACCTAGTCCAACATGCAAAGTGAAATCCCACTGCACGGTGCGGGAACTTTCCTCTCCAGCAACGCTCCACGTCCTCTAACTGAGCAGATCCCCGTTGCCATCCCAATTTATTCATCGCTTCGTCCTGGAGTTAGTGCGTTTGTTGAATCTTGTAATCTACAGTTTGGACACTTTTGTCTTCTAATTTTCATACATAAGGATGACAATGTTGCAAGTTTCGAAAGTGCAAAGCCATATAAACAAGACTAGGAGGAGAGCGTTTAAACAATCAGGATTTGCAAAGCAACAACCAGCGCCATTATTTCATAGGAAACATGTATTGCTCCTTAAAAAGCCCTCAGTAAATTCCATCTCCCAAGAATATTTTGACATTCATAAATTGTGTAAAAGATTACTTCCTGAAATCAAAGTATCTGCATCGGTTATACCTAACACAAATCCTCATGGGCTTGTTTAAGGGTGTTTCTTTTTTATACCAACAAGAAAAGATTTATACAATTTAAGTCCTCGAAGTATCAAATGTAAAACATTTCTTTCAGACTCTGAGCATTAAACCCCGGTAAGTGCTAGTTGCTGATGTTGCTTCTTAATTGTTGTTATACCCTGATAAATAAGCTAAAAATGTGACAAAATACAATTAGTTTAGAAAAACTGATTTAGCCATAAGCTTCATCGTTTAACTTTTTATGGTATCCATGACAACCATTGGTCCATTTATTAAATAATAGCATCCCTGGTGTAATACACAAGTACTAAAAATCCTAACAATAAACAGCAACATTTAGTTAAGTGTGTTTAGGTCAAGCACACAAGCCAACCCGCAACAAAACAAATGACAGAATGGGAGGAAAAAACAGATTGCAGACTATAGCTTTCCTTACCTTAAAGTCATCTGGGAGCAGTAGCTTAGATGTCCTTAGGAAGCTTAATATATATCTGAAAATTTCACCATCTCGATCAATGAAATAATGTTGTTTTAAACTGTCCAAGACAATAGGCTCTGTGCCATTAAACAGACGACTTATTCTGGAAAAAGAAAAGAAAAAGAAATGGGCAAAAGAGACAAAATCTCATTACACCCTCAGGGCTTAAGAACATCCAGCCAATTTAGTTGCATCAATTCATGTGCATAAGGTAATGCAGAATCATAATTTGGTGACAAACAAGTGCACAAAGATAGATGCCTCAGACACGTGTGTGCCCCCGGACGCTGACACACACGAAGCACGTGTGCACGTGCGGACACAGGCGCGCACACCAGCAGCGAGAGCCCCGCAGCTGCCCTGGCGCTAAGCTCGTGCTGCACCGAATCAGGGCTGGGAATTAGGCCCATGACCCCAACAAGGAAAGTGCCTGTGAAACGCTCACCCCACGGCTGGCAGAGTGACGTTGGTGAGAACATGCGTCACCGGCTCCGTTATACATCCCTGTCCGCCACGTCCTGCTAACGGAGAACTGAGTGGTTACTCAGAGATGGGTTCCTGGCCACGAGCTTTTCCTCCAGCTTGGCTGTCATTTTGATCAAACGCCATCAAAGCCTTTCCGTCCTAGAGGAGAGGCTTCCCATACACCGAGATGAGCTGTACGGACCTGTCAGTGCTGGATAAGTGGCCATCCAACGCTGAATGTTTTGGCAAAGCAGCAACCAATGGCCCGTGCAGCATCTGCAGCGCTGCCTGTGGGACCACAGTCCCACCACCAGTAGTCTTGGGCATCAGAGTCTGGCAGAAGAAAGCAACGTGGCAAATCTTTTGTGAGCAAAGAAGAGGAAGCGAGACCTATGAGACCGGGGGATCAGCTGGTTACAGGACCAAAACACCACATCGGCTACATCACTCCAGCTTTCCCCGTGTCCTGAGGAGCATGCTCTGCAGAAAGCAAACCGGGCATCTGCCTGGCTGCCGTTCCTCCCGCCTCTCCCCTCCAAACGCCTCGCTTCTCTCAGAACGCTTTGTCTTCCCATGAGAAATAACCCAGCTGAATATATGTTCTTGAAAGGAAAATCGCAGGAGACAGACAGCAACGACCTATTAAGTAATTGAGTCCATCTCTCTGACAGTGCAGCATTGTTCCCAACTGCCGAGTGTCTCGTGTTTCAAAGTCGAGTCTTAAATAACCCTGCGAGTGAGGGCTCCTCCATTTCCCAGAGAGATTATCCCACAGCCTGCTGGATTTCACTGCCGAGCCGTCCCTTCGACTCGGCCGCGCAATCCCGCCGTGTCCCTCGCAGAGACCGGGGCAGGGCTTTCCCCTGCCGTGGATAACAAGCTCACCCAACCCCGCCAAAGGCAACGGCCAGCACCGCCGGCGAATGCCGCAGCCGCAGGCTCCCTGCCTCCCTCCTTCCATCCCCACCACCCCGCCCCAAGCTTTCTGGCCCAGCAGCGAGGGGAGCAGATGCGGGAGCCCACAGCCCGGCCGGGGAAGGCGCGCGCCCACCCCGGCGATGGGAAGGGGCACGTTTGCCCCCCCCGCCGCCGCCCGCGGCGCGGGTGCTTCCAGCTGCACCGCATGCTTTGGGTCGTGGGTTCGCGCAACACGGTGAGATTTGCTCTCCACGGCTGCACCTCGGTCTGGTCTTCTAACTTGCTAATGTAGTCGCAAACTTAATTAATGTGCCGTTTATTTCTAAATTAACTGTGCAGATATTAAATAAAACCGGACTTAGCAAGTCCCCGTTGAATTCAGCTAAAAACCCTTCTGCCCTCTTAAGCAAGCTCCAGGTTTTACTGCCTCCTCTCGTGTCCGTGTCAGCATTCAGCTAGTCTGAGTTACTTATGAGAATAACCAAATGCTCCCCGAAACCCTAATTACAATACGTTTACTGTTTTTCTTCAACATCTAGCTTTTCAACGGTATCAGAGAACACCATACAGTTCACGCTGCAACATTTAATTTATATAATCCCAACATGCGGTAAGCCTCCAGTAATTCATTATTTTCTTTTTCGCTGTTATTTTAGGGCTATTTACCTGAGACAGTTAAATATATTGCTTTGTACAGTGTTAAATTTTATTCCAGGAATCAGACAGTTAATTTTTTTCCTTAGACATGCACATCAGCCAGTGTGCTGTGCTGGGCTAGACTGAAAGCAGAGGAAACACTGATAGAGCAGCTTAAGGTTCACTACGGTACATTTATTGAGTAAATTTGCGTGGCTATTGAAAGTTTTGAGATCTTAACACCTGAACAAGCTGGGCTGTGGCTTAAACCTCCTGCCCTTTGCTGCCCTTTCCCTGTGAAGTCTGCAAAAGCAAGGCGACGGCTGCTGTTCGGCTCTGCCACGCGTATGGTGGAAGGTCTGCCAACAACGACAGGGCACAGGGAAGACAGGGTACAAAATTTTAATGGGCCGCTCTTTAATGTAGTGAAGCATTTTTTTGGTAATGAAAACAAAACATGAATTTTGAGGCCTTTGTGGAGTGCCCTGAGCTGTATTTCTTCACCAGTGGAATTACTGCTGGGGAAAGAAACTTGCAGAGTGTTGAAAGACTTAACTGCCACCCCAAAAACAGAGTGATGAATAGTTTAAGGATTTATTTGACGTTTTAGGGGGCTGCTATGTTCCAAGAACCAACTTCACTGCAGCATGTTGTAACACTGCGTGCGGAAAGCACTCCTGCTTCTCTGTTCTCGCCAGTATAAACCATACCTGTAGAAAGTCCATCAGAAAATGCAACACTGCGAGAGCACAAAGTGAATTCAAATGGCAGCTTTGAATGGAAAGTTGGCCTGACAGGGTTGCTCATCCCATGTGAAGCCATGGAAAAGAGCACAGTGACCGGGGTCAGCTCCACAAGCCCCGCTGGGTTGTGACATGCTCAGTGGATGGGTCTTGGGTGGCCAGAACGAAATGTCGTGCACAGAAGCATGGAAGCAAAATGCAGACAGGCTGTCAGAGAGCTGGCAAGTCAGCGAGTGCAAGGGGATGGGAATGGTTTTGCACTGTGCAAACTTGTTGATGTTCAATCAGAAATTAGGTACCACTCTGGCTGGTGGCCTCAGGAAGCTGCTCCCTCCAGCGCCCCGCCATGTGATGCGAGTTAAAGTTGTGGGGAGTAGCTGCAGCTCTCAGGTTGGGCAGTAGTCACCCCGAAAACGGTTGTTTTTATGAGTGGTCATGGTGCCCAGTACTGTACTGGTGGCCAAATTGGGTAATGGCGTTTTCAGGAGGCACTTGCTTATGGCATGTGGGAATGGTACTTTCAGTGATGTTTGTGAAGAGGCGGGAGGCACAGGAAAACAGAGACAAAGCAAAAAGAGCAGCGCTTGGATCCTACAGCGATAGGTGAGTCTGAGCAATGAACGCTTCTTCAGCACTCCCACCTTCTGCAAGAGATGATTCGCTTTCTAATTTAAAAACACTCTTAGAATTCCTGTCCAAGACTTAATTTCCAGACAGGGAGCAGACCAAGCCAGGAACAATCCAAGTAGTTGCAACCCTAAGGATGGCAAGCTTGCCTTTCCATTGCCTCCACCTCCCTGGCCAGGTCCCTCTATGCTCACACCATCTTCCCAGCGCACGGCTCTTCCCAGCCATCTGTTCTTCCTCCTCAGTTGCTCCTGCCCTCCCGGCAATGTGCTCTTCCCGACGGCCTGGCCACCGCTCTGCAGTGCTGCCCACCCTGACCTTTGCAGGGCCCCAGCTCCCAGCCACCGCTGCATCGTGTCCCTGCGGAGCAGAGCCACAGCAGAGCTTCCAGCTTAGCGGGTCTCGCCGGCACCTCGAGCCCCAGCTGGATGCTCTTCCCCGCTCCTCCCAACATCCAGAACGCAACCTGTTGATCCTATTTCTACAATTTCTTTGTGCTTCTGTTGTTTCTGCTAAAGGCTTTTACATTTTCAATAAAGTTTCGCCAAAATGCCGAGGGGCGAGTTTCTAGCTTTGTACCGATTTTACTATGATATTAAGATCTCCTTTTATTAGATTAAAAACAAACAATGCAGCCAGCCAACCCACAAGGACAAGAGTGCCAGTGAATTCTTTTCTTAGTTTCTTGGGCAGGGGAGGAAGCCGCGTGCTGCATGCAAGTACCTACAGACGGCTGCTGCTACCCACACCCCCCGTAATGCTGGCGACCGATTTTCCACCACGCAAGCTCCCTACAGTGCCTGTTAAGATGGGAGCACAGAGGGGGCCCGCAGCGCAGTGACTCCACAGCAGAGCTCGTGGCGCACCATCTCTTTCATAAACTCACCCAACTCCATCTTACAAGCAGCCAGAGCTTTCTGCACCCCCAGTTCCCTCTGGAACACACTTGGTCTTCCCGAGATCATCACTGAGCACAGCCACAGCTCTGCACATCATACACCGCTGTTGTGGGGTTTAACAGCACTTTGGGATGGAAAAGTTTTTTTTTTGCAGGGGGGGGGCTGCTTTCTGGCTAGGGGCCAGTTTACCATTTTCTTGACAGCTCTCTTTTTTGAACAGAAAGCCGAAGTTCTTTCTTAATAAATCTGATTCCAAAGGCTTTAAGAGGAGCACCCAGTATTGTGGGACCTGTGGAACGACCAGCAGCTAGGGTTGTGGCAAGCACCAGCAGAGCCCTCCGCTCCCAAGCCCCACCACCGGGCCGGCCATTGCAGTCCCGTCCCCCCCCACGCACCCGCCCAAGCCAGCACAACGACATCACGTAAGTAAAACTCTCTATCACAACATTGCACTAAAAGTATTAATTTAACTAATTACGTGATTAATATTTAACTGTTCAGTGATATTTTTGTCATTCATAATTTAGTTGTTTACATTTATTAAAAATTGATTCTGTAGACACTTTTTCTGCCCAATGTCAAATCAGCAGGGAGTGCACATTTCAGCAAGCTGTCATTAAAACGTGTCTCTCTCCTAATTTCATGGGAGGAGAGGGGAGGGAGAGAGAAACGCCCGTCTGTGCATCCTGCAAGCACGCAGGTCTGTGCTCCACTCAGTACCCTCTGCTGTACCTACCGCTTCTCCGTGCATCCGCCTGCTCCGCTCAGTGCAAATGCACCGTGAAGCTGACACGAGCTCTGCAGCTCTCCCTGCATTTTGTATGGCAGCTGTCAGTCGTACTTGGCTGTTGGGCATTGCTGTGGAGCTGGAGGAAGAGGAGGAGGTGGTTGTGGGACATGCCACAGATTGGAGAAAGAGGGTTGTTTAGAGCCGGGACGCTGAGCATGACCTGAAACTGCCCCACGCGACATGTTAGCAAAGCGTCCCAGGTGTATGAGCAGAGTCCAGCCATTGCTGCTGAGCACAAACAGTGCTGCTTATCTCTTATATTATTTGCTCAAGGTGGGTAGGATAGATATTGTTATCTGCTTGGAAGAGAAAAAGTGCTGTGAATTAGAGCACAGGTGCTCAAGAGACCAGAGTGCCTTACACTGTGTCTGGCACTGCTGCCTGCGTAGCTATGTCTAAGTCTGCTACTTGTCCCATCCCAAGACAGTAACTGCTGGGAAAGAACAGCAGAAAGCCGCTGGAGCGGCTGCGCCCAGCCCAACGCCAGTATGCCAGGAGCTGGCTCTCTGCTGGCGCTGCTACACCGCAGCTGCAGCAGCACGCTCTGAGGTGGGCAGTGGACAATGCTGCCAGGTCTTTACAGTAGTGTTTTTCATACTTCCATTATTTTTACCGTAAAACTGATTGGGTTTGTGTACAAGTTCCTAGCAAAGCAAACTGTAATGGAGAAAGCACCTGCAGCTGCTTTCCTCAGGGAGGTAGGTTAAAACACCCAACCTGTCTGAAAAGCAGGCAGGGCTAGCCAAAGGAGGACAGGGATAACCCAGCCGAGCAGCAAACGGGTGTCTTCTGCCTTCTGGCCTGACAGTAGTTATGAGGGAGAGATGTTAAAACATTGTCTCTGCCAGGACACATGCTCCCTCACGCCCTGTACAGCGAGGAACGTGGCTAAAGGTTGCATCTGGGTGCAGTAGGTTTTCTGATCTGCCTCAATTTAAAACTTCAGCTATAATTAGCGTGAAAGTCCATAAACAAAGCTCTGTTGTATGGTTATACCGTACCTTCACACCCTGCTACCTGACCAGTGATTTTAAGCCCTTCTCCAATTATGGGAAAATAGCGCTAAGGACAGGCACCGTCTACAGCGCAGGTCTGCACACACACGACCTGGCTGCGGTACGCTGAAGAAACTCCGTGTGGGCTTCGCCCTTACGGCTCTGCCACAGTTTCCATTTTAATCAAAGATAACATCTTGACCACCTTGGATTGCTTCAGGCGTACACTTGGCTTGGAGGCTGTTTCAGCCGGGGAGAATTTTGTTTTAAGCATCTTTTAAACATTTTATTTGTACAGTGATGGGAAAAAGCTTGGGGGGGAGGGGGCTGGGAGTCTGAGTCTTACATTGGGGGTATAAACTGCTGCTCTGCAAACTATGAAATCCAAGCAGCCACGTGTGCTTTGGGGCCGGTTCATGTGCCTGAGGACACAGAGAGGTGCCCCAAAGGGGGTTTCTGGCCTAAGTAAGCCCAGATCAGGTATCAGCATCCAGTCCCAAATGGAGCGCAGGCAGCAAGCCTGCAGTGTTAGGCAGGTCTCCACTCCGCGAGTGCTCGAGCCGCTCCGACCACCAACTCCTTCTCCCACCACTCCTACAAGACCAGGGTGAGCACCCGCATTTCAGCGGGGCAGCCTCAGATGCCAGCATCCTACAGGCACTGCCTGGCCCCATACAGGCATCGTTCGGCCCCATACCCTTCAATCCTGCTGGCACAAGCGAGTGACCACAGATGCTCAAGTACAAAACTGACCTGTGAGAACCAAATGGAGATACTAAAGCCTGTAACCCTAAAACGCCTCTCTCAATTTTTAACAAGGAGAGAGCATCAAGTAGTACAGTCCGATCTCTGCAGAGGGATGGAGGAGGTAACTCACAAAATAACAGGTTTATCCATCTCCAATTCCTATAACCTCCTGTTCCTGGAATATATTCTGTTCAATATAGGAACAGAATTCCTGTTCCTATAACCTTCCAATCCTGGAATGCCACAGGAGTTTTTTGACCCATATGCTCACTTCGCGGTGCTTTTGAAGCATATTACACTTATTAACTAATAAGAAACTGAAGGAACTGCAGGATCTAGTACCTAGATTTAATGCTTCATATTTTGCTGTCCAGGCTAGAACATCCATTTTTGCAATAGATCAGAGCTAGTCTATATAGTATCAACATGTATTTTTAAAAGTCTGTAATCCATAAAGAACATTATCATCTACTATACAGAATCATTCTTAGGAAGTTCTGGAAGGATTTTTTTTCCTCTTTTTATACCATCACTAAAAAGCAAAGTCAGGTATGTAATGGATTTTGTCATTAAAACAAGGGTACGGACAGTTACGTTTTCAGTTCTCTGTTACTATCAATTAAAGTCCACTGAAGTGGAAATTACCTACTATTTTTGAAATATCACAAAGCATTCATGGTAAGGATAAGAGATCCTACAGCTCCTTCTCTTCCGCCTGTTGTTAACAGCCCATCTCCACACTTAAGACACTCTGGCGGGTGACTTTGATATATAATTTCATGGAAATATACATGTATTTTTAGATTTTGATATATGACACTTATTTTTTAATTTGTAGAGACAGTAGCGCCTATACATAAATTAGCAGTTAAAACAAGAAACTGGAAACACTAATCCCACATAGAGAAGCCAGTGTCTTTTCCTGCATTAAAAAATTCTCTTGGTAGTCAAAAGCCACCCTGGTCTTACATCTGTGTGGCCAAGCATCCCATCAGGTCTTGAGGGAGAAGGAGGAGTGGTCAAACAATTACAACGAGCAGACAAGCAACTAAGGTAACTGAGGCTCCCATGAGCTTTCCTTTCCAGGCTTTTCATTCCCACCAGGTTTACAAGGGTAATAACCCTAAGCCCTTCACCTCATTGGGATACTGGGACTAGGCCCATCAGCACTAGCTACTCATCCCAAATTTATAAGCGCCATGTTTGCTCCCCAGCACCATGCTTCTGCCACCTGTCTCACGGGGAGTCAACGGCTCAGGAGCAAAGCACTGCTTAGCCATGAGTAACGGTGGCAGAATCCAGCTCTCCATCAGGCTAGTGATTTTATTTTGCCTTATTAAAGTAGTGTTTGTATATTTTAGTGTGTTATTTTAACAGCTATAAAAAGACTTCACTAAACAAACAGTTTCTAGTATGTTAATTGCTGTATTACGAATCCTTTCATTGCATTCAGCATATAACCACATTTATAGGCAGGATAAGCAGACACATACAGACAGAACGGCACTCATTCGCTACACACATCAGCACCCCACCACATTTATTTAAGTTGTCAGTCACGAAATGCATTTGCTGTGCTTAACAAGAAAAAAATGTAACTTTCAAATACAGGTACAATTTGCATTTCTCCATTAAAAGTTCCCTACGTGCCACTGACACAGCTTGTTCATCCTTTGTAACAGGGACAGTGACAAACAGCTTCCCATTATTTTTTGATGCTTAATCATACCGTTTGCATTCATTTGGACTGGCTGAGCTGCTCTGGAGTAATCACAACCAGAACAGAGGCCTTGACCATGGCAGGTGTGCAGATGCATGGCAGCCCAACGCCAGCGGAGAGGTTGCAGTTACTGTAGTTCAAGATAGGCCAGTTCTGCCAACCGTATTCCTAACAAGCAGTAACTACTAGGGAAGAGTGAGAAGGGCAGAGTCTGGCTGACTTGCATATTTTTAATAGAAGTAACCAAATAATATTACAATATAATGTGCACCCTCAAAACACAGAACTTGTTAACGGTAGGAGCTAAATATTACCCTTTCAGTGAAATACGCCAAAGCCCAGGTACCTGCACAGAAGTTCACACATTGTAGGTTATACCTATCTATTTGAGAATTCCTCTCTTTATTTTAAATTGTGGACTTTTGAAGTTAAAGAAGCACATGTTAGCTGGACTTCCAGTACTATCATTTTTTCCAGTATAAAGTTCAGGTTACTTTTGCTCTTCTTGTGTCTTTTCCTTCATTCTAACTGAACTTTTGTTTAAATAGTTAGCGAAGATTAAAAATATTAATACAAATTTATATTGCAAAAGTATCCTGTTTTTATTATGCCATTGTTGCTGCTGCTCTGATTTCAGCCCTGCGAGGGTTCTTGGCCTTTCATGTTTTCTCAACAGAGAATTTACACTGAATTTTGGCCATGAAAATCAATGCAGGAACAAAAATTCTTCAATTTAAAATTAACTCCTAAACTAGCATCTTAGTTTCCCAAAGGTCCCAGTCCTGCAAGAACTGCATTTCAGTTCAAACTCTGTGGGAGTTGCGGGCAGTCAACAGAATTAAGTTGTTAATACATGAGAAGATGCACAATTCAAATAAAACATTCCTGCCTATACAAGCCTTTTCTTGCTATTCCTTTAACCATCCCTTCCCCCTAAATCATGGTGCTATGAGGGCCCTGATGAGAACAGCATTGCACCAAATGCCAGCTCTCTTGCTGCTCACCTATTTGCTGTAACTCCAAGTGGAAGCTAACTCAGTATTTTTACTAGGATTTTCAAATCTGGCTAGATCTGGACACTACTTCCATTACCATCACCCTTGTACAACTGGGCATGCTGGGAGGTTGGAAAACATGCAGATACTAGTTACATTTTAATATAAATGGGCTAAATCCTCGCTCATTGAAGTCAAGAGCAAAACTCCCACCGGGGACTCAGTGAAGTCAGGGAAAACTTCAAATGTAACTCATTTACCTTTCAGGGCGAGAGGCTGGCCCTCCGCATCCTTTGCATGTGTGGGTGCTGTGAAACCAGTACATTTCAGTACACGGCAGGAGAAAGCGGGACGGATACTCAAGGGCTGCACAACCTTTTATAAAGTGTAAATGGTGACAGCTAATACATTCACTTTGGTACCTGCTGCTCATGTAAACAGCTAGAATACTTGATCTGCTCAAGCCACAGCCCTTTACTTCTGATCCCAGACATATGAAAGCTGAGCAGCTTTTTCCTACGATTCTTTTATTTATTTCCAGATCTACAGGAAAAAGTTCCCAGACACAGGCTGCCCGGGAGTCCGCAGCACTGCACTCTCTGGGATGAGCAGGAACACCTGGCGACCCACAGTGCCCACACCAGCCTCCGCTGCACCGGGACACTCTCCACTGCTGTAAACAGGAATGATACCAGCCTCTCTGGGTAGTGATAAATCAGCTTTCTGCTTAAAAGAAGCTGCCCACGCTGCTTGGGCATTTGGTTGGTATGCCAATTTGCTAAACTGGTAAAGCTCTTCTGTTGCTGAGAATGGTAATACGGAAAAAAGGGCTTATCTTACATTCTTCCTCTATTTGCTTTTCCTGCAGCCCATCCTTCTGTCCTCGAGTGAGTAAACTACACCCATTTTGCCCAGTCCCAGAACGTAACACTGCTGCAATTATACTACTATACACCTCCAGTACAGCTCACATCACCACTTACTCTGGCACAAAGACATTGTGGGGAGTTACAGGCAGACGGTAACTGGTTATAATTCTCTACAAGCATGCATGTCATTGGGAAGTTGCATCCAGTTCTCTCTATCTGTATTTCTGTTATCACGCTTAAAATGATGAATGAATGATGCTCCTGTTTATTCTTACATTTGATTAAGCTGTACCCAACATATTTTTCCTGGCTGTTCACTTAAAGAAACTGAACACATCAAGAAAGATTTGTTAAAAAGCTATTTTGAAGGGAAAACAACCACCAAAACCCATATATCCACACTAAGTAGGAAGACTCATCTAACAGTTTTTGCTGGTCAGCCCGAGCCACTGGCAGATGAAAGGCAGAAGCGAAGAGGAATTTCCAGTAGGTTTTTTGTTACTGCAGCCGGAGAGCATGGACAGAGAGGAAGCGACCTGCTGACATGTCCGCTGGGAAGAGCCTGGCTCCATGGCCACGTTCCTGAAAAAAGGGGAAGCCCCTGTCGAGGGGATACAGAGAGGGAACCCGCACCTGGGAAGGAGACAGCAATACACCTGCTGCACAGAGGACACTTGCCCTACAGAATTAAGCTTGGCAAAAACTTTAAAATAATAAGAAAACCATTAACTGTTGGATTCTGATGAGACACTGAAAGCTGAACCTGGCTTTTTTATGTGACTGCAAGAGATTCATTCTTAAATACAATACTGTGGTCATGGGTTTGATTCTGGTCCCAGTGAAGTCAAGGCCAAAACATCCTTTGATTTAATTGAAAGCAGAAGCAGGCCCCCGCTTTAACCCTTGTGTCTGCAAACAGAATACAACTGGATGTGAACAGAAGAGGAAATATGTTTGGAACTGGTTACAAATCCATGTGTGATTTTTTTTTTCCCTCTGTAAGATTAAAAAGCGGTCATTGAATTTTTTTCCTCATTCAACAGCAGTGTTAAGTACTACTGGCCCAAATTCAGCCCTCGTTCCCTCCCAGACAACCCCAGCACAAGCAGAGGACCCAGTTTCTCTATTGTCATCTACTGGTTCTCATGGAGTTCCACTAGCCAAATTTGTCCACGGAACTGCATGTAAGTTTTGCAATGGCAGAATTTAGGCAGCGGTCTCCTGGAAGGCACACCACATTCCCCAAATGCCAAAGCTGCAGCCTTTGGTGTAAATCATACTGGTACAACTTGTTGGCACAACACAGTATGACACCAAAGAGGTTAAAAAGAGTCCCTGGTTTTCATTGTCCGCTTTCTCGAGAGAGAGAGAGATTTGCTGCTGCAAAAGCGTCTACCAGATCTAAATGGATTACCTGCAGCACTGGTAGCATCTGCACTCCATTAGGAGAGAGGCGTAACGGGAGCCTGCCCTTTGGACTGGGATTCCTTCAGCGTTTCAGCTTTACGGTGCAAATCTCAGTTTCCAATGCTTGCCAACTGATCCCTTCTGAGTCTGACCAAGAGTAACGGTGCAAATGCTGCATAATAGCTTCCCAGCATCCACGTGCAGGACTCCTTTCAGGTTTTGCTTTATGTGGTCCTCAGCAGATAAAAAAGCAGCAATTTTAGCCTTTGAATGCATACCATACTGCAGTAGAGTGAAATCAACACAGTACAGGTGAACACCGGAATACCTCTGCTCAGCCTATCTGTCCTGGTGCCCAGCTCTGACAGGCAGGCTGTCGTCACAGTGACTGCATCAATAAGGAATGCAATCGTGCACGCATGCGAAGCCAATAGCCATCCTGCCTGGCAGAGTTTCAAGTGAGAGCAAATCAGGTAAAAACTAAAAACAAACCCCTCTAAAATGTTTACAGGTGTCATTTCTTTTTAAAGCATCAAAAGATTGGAAGTACATGCTAATCACAGCAAATGAGGTGAAGGAATAGACAGTTTGGTGGACAGAGCACGGAGATATGAGTTTGTAACTCTGGAGTTTAATTCCAGCTCTGCAGCTTCTCCCAGCTATCAAATTGGGTTAGGAGAGCCACGAACCTGGTGTAACTCTGTATCAATGGAGTTATACCAGGAATAAGAGTGACTGACAATACTTACCTGTTTCAGTCACCAGATTATGCATTTAATGTCAGTACCTCACAAGGGAACAAGCTGATGTGCTGCAAGGACTAGGTATACTCATCAATTTATTATATTTCATGTAACAGAGAAACTTGGCAAAGTCAATGTGGCTAGCAGCAGCATGGAGCATGACCTGTATCAGCTACAGCCTGGCATCCTCCACACCATCTTGTTACTCTGTGCTTGAGAGATCTAGCCTCCCTTAAGCTTTCACATATGAATCCTGTGTTTCCATGCCTGCATATTTCTTCTATTTAAATATGCACTTTGTTCTTAAAGATTTTATTAACCCGTGAATAGATTAATTCTGATTTCAGTTACAAAGGTAAAAATTTGGAGTAATTCCTTCAAAACCAGTGGAGTCATCTCTTTGGGAAGGCCGTCTGACTAGGAAAGGTATGTGCACGCAGCCGTAAGTGCATGATGCTTTGTCTTCATTTGCCTGTTGGTTTTACACCTTCAGATGTTTCTGAGACCAAATACCGTAGATACCCAGCAGAAGCATCTTACTACAATGTTCAGCTCCTCGTAACTCCTCTCCACACATCACATCCATATACATCCCTGGTGTAACTCCACAGAGGACAACAGGGTTATGCTATGGATTCTTTTGGCCAGGTTTATTACTAGGCCACTTTTCTAGAAAAATAGGGCTTATTTTGTTTTCATTTAAGCTTATGGTAAAGCTCTCATTGACTTCACTGGAAGAGAGATTTGGCCCAATGTACCAATATCCAAACCACCTCCATTTATTTCAGTAAAAGTAGGCAAGGAATTAATAAGGTCCAATGTATTTTTAAATCTTAGATTTCATAAATGATCACAAGCATGTAGGTCACAATATATACACAGAACGACACCTACGACAACCACCAGTGGGATTGTTAAAATAATTAAGTTAGGCCTAGAGACAAATTCATTTCATAACATGTTCCTTACGAAACAGATACCCCCTTGCTTCATAATCTAGGGAGTCTGTTTTATAAACTTCCTAAGTAGTTCATGAAATATCCCCCTAAGCAGACCAGGTCTACTCGCCATTGCAGGGTCTTTATAAATCAAAAGACAAACACCACTGACATATATTCAAAGACCAAATATGAAGAGGTACGGTGGTTTGCTGTGACCTCACAACATGATTTCCAGTACAAAGCTACTGAATCCGCATCTTTACATAACTCCTCTCCATGCTCCCTCCATGATGAGGGAACTGGATGCACATCACATGAAGAAGTGATCAATAAAGGAGATTTCCCCTTTGCTTTAAGTGTGAAGCTGCTACCCCTGTGAACCCGAGCACAGGTGCAGTACTTTACACCATGGTCATTGGCAGGAAACAGCCTCCACTAGCAGCACATAAAAGGAGGAGACAGGTTGCTTCTACAGCATTCTATGGGAGTGGTTTTCTCAAAATAGGCTGTTAATGCTTTTTCATGTACTGCCCTGAAAATGGCTGCTGAAAAAAATACTTAAATTGTGCTGCTGGCACCAAAGTACCCTGTCAGGTGAGTGGTAAGCAAAAGTAGCAGTGAAAGAAATGATGAAGTACTTGACTAACTAACCTCAGAAACTGCTATAAATATGGAGTGCTAAACAAAAAAAGGTTGAATTTTTGGTCTCCTTGTCTGCTGGCTTCTCCTTGTGAGTTTTAACAAACCAGACTAGTTTTCAACCTGTTGTAAGCAGGAAGGGTGGGAATTACTAATGTGTTAAGTGTAACTCAGCTACAGGCATGTTATCACTGCAGAAGAAGAAAGTGAAGAGCAGAAAACAAGACAAGGTTAGCTGGGTTTCACACTGAAGGTACTGGAGCCACTGTTCAACATTCATCTTCTGGACTCCTCTCAGAGGCTGTAAGTGACATCCCTCTTGATCACAGCCAGGCTGCACAAGTTGCATGGAGATGCCTGTTCTTCCTGTTGACTAGCCCAGCCGAATAAGCTAGTATCTAGACAGGAATGCACAATTTTCTCAAATTCAGGTTTTCTGAACAGCCTGTGCCAGGCGTAGCACTACAGCCATAACTTTATTTCTGTAAGTCAGACAAGTGTTCATTTGCTATCTTCTCCTCTCCATGACTAGGTTGGTCTGTCCCTTCCTCAATGCTGTAATACCCGTTTATGCCTAGAACTCCACACAACCCAGGCTGTAAATGTATACAGAGAAACGATAATTTCTGAAAAAGTGTTCATCAGGGACTAGCTAGGCAGTATTTTCTTGCACATTTCATCAAATATTCTAAGTAAACACACAAATAATTCATTCATCAACAGGGCCACAATCTCAACACCCAATTACAGTAAGATTTGTACTCCCAAAGGGTGAACTTTGCTTTCCTCTCCAGAGCCTGTGGGCAGTCCCCAGGCAGCAGCTGTGCTGGGCAAGGCAGCAGTTACGAAGTCCAGTAAAGAGTAAACACCTTTATCACAGCAGACAGCTTAGCTCTGTTGTGGCTCCCTACATGCCAGTTAGTAGGAGATCCTGGAGAGGTGCACACAGACAGGTCTGAAGAATCAGTTTCCATATAAATTCCTTCCCTCTTGTCTCCCCAGGTCACTTCAGTGAAGGATTAGTGTTACAGGGACTACCCTCCTTTACCACCAAAGCTACCACTCCAGCTGTGAAACAACAGCCCGGGTTCATTTTACACTATCTGATTCAGCAGCCTGGCAATAAGAGTTCCTTCGCTTGCTCCAGCTCTGGTAAGTGCAACATCCACAGGCAGACTGGGGGGAGACAGATAATGGGAAGGGGAAAGGCCCTTTTTTAGGTTTTTTTCCTTAAGGGTTCTGCTGGTCAAAACTCTCTTGGAAACCAAAGAGAGATTTGCCCAGTCAACAACCAAATAAGAAACACTCAAAACATTTTGAGGTGCGTGATTGCAGGTGCATGAAATGAAACCAAAAATTATTTTAATCTCCATGACAATTCTTACGTTAATTCAAAAAAGGCACTGCATGTAGCCAAAACCTCTGGTTTTCAGCTCCTTTACTTGTTCTCATCTGCAGCATACACCTGATTGCCTTAAACAACGGCAGAGTCCCGGGGAGCCCTGGCGTGCTCACTGCTCCCGGCAGAGCTGCCGTGCTGGTGTGCAGTGTCGTTACGTGTGCGCAGTGCTCATGCACCGTGCCCATAACCTGCATCTCTGAGCATTTGTAACGTGCAGGGAAAACACTTGCTCCTGCCTATTCAGGTGTTTTTCTTTAAAGCCTGTGCATGGTTTAAGTTCACAATACCTATTAAAATTAATGAGCTTTGCGCTGCAGCTCACATGCAGGCGCATTTTGTAGTGCTTTGCCTGAACGTGGGCTGCTGGCTCTGACTCAGAAACTCTTTGCCTTTTGGGTAATACACAACAACAGTTCATAGCCCGTGACTGTCAGAGCCTGGTGTCACCCCACAAACTGGGCGCTCAACAACTGACGTCGGTGGGAAGAGTGGTAGCTCATGAAGGGTGAAATGTGCCGTGGCAGCATGCCTGCCTATGTACTTCACTGTGCTTAGAACAGAGTCATTTAGTGGGTGTGCAGGTAAGGGAGAGGGATTGAAGAGGGACAAGACGCTATACAGATGCTGGGTGGGTGAGCAGTGTGGAACGGCAGTGGCATGGAGAGGTTTGGGAGACACCTAAGTCAAGGTGAATGCTGCCGATGCCGCGGTGGTGCAGGACTGCTGCGGCATGGGGCTGGCAGGAGGAGGCTGTGCTGGTCCGGGAGAGCTGACACAGCTTCTGCTCCAGACCAGGATCCTGCCCTCGAATGTGCTGTGCTTTCACAGCCACCAACAGTCTCTGGTTATGAACAAATCACGAACAAATCTGGTCTTCGCTCCACTTAACCTGTCCAGAGTACAGGCCTTGTTTAAGGACTGCTTTACACCTTAACTGCCAGCATGGGGTAAGCGACAAAATTTGCTAATTGGACATTGTTTTCAGGCAATAACATCAATAATACACAGATTTGATGGGAAATTAGCAAGTAAGTTATTGTAAGAGTGACACTGGGTTGATCCTACATGAGCAAGAAATGTGAGATGTTCTCAGGTATGCTAAGTCTGGAGAATTGTATATCCTAAACATACCCGAATTAAGAATTTCGCTACTCCCTCCCAAGAAGTGCAGAGCAGGACCCCGTATGGAGTCCTTAGTGTAAAGGAAGATGTGGAAAATCTGTCTTGTAGATCTCGGTAGCAGGTGTGTTTGAGCTTATGAAACCACTGTATCTGGCTATATGGGGTCAGCAATCGTGTTCTGCCAGGGACAACAGAGAGGTACTAAAACTTGGAGAAGAGCATCCCCCTGACCTCAGTCCAGCCTGGTGTGGCTGCAGAAAAGGGGGGAGAAGCAGATCTCAGGTGTCAGAGCTGAGCTCCAGCAAGCAGAGAGATGGAGGTGCTGGCAGAAAAGGTAGAGGAATTAAAAGCCACAGATACGTACAGAGTAGCTAGAATCAGAAGGTCATGCTTGGTGGGAGAGCTTGTCCGAGGGTGGGTCTATACAAGAATGACAGTTTGTTTTGACAGGAAACATTCAGAGGAGAACACACATGCTTTACAGGACTCCTGTGTAAATCACCAAAAAAGTTCAGAGGAAAGTGAGGCAGGGATATGCCTGGAAAACTCTACTATGTCTTGTAACAGCTAAGGTCATTAATTCTGAAAGAGTTAATAAAGCCTGTGCTGGTTCAGGATGTGCCCTTTGTTAGCACTGGCTCAGCATGCCTTGGGCCGCCAAAAAGCTCCGTGTTCCTGAGGAGGAAAGGCTGGGAGCAGAGAGGTCCCAAACACGGTGCACTGCAGACTGTCAGGGGGAGGGTCCCTGGGGTCTGTGTACCCACGCTATTCCTGCCTAGACACTGACGCTTCAATTAAAATTATTCCTGCTCACTTTTGTCACACAACTAACACCACAGAAAGCATGAGCTTTTATAAATACATTTCAAACAAAAGAACATACTTATCTTTAATAGAGGGTTATACAACAAATACTAATTAACCAAGAATGTAAGGTAAACATATTTACCTTTTATAGCAGAACAACTCACAAAGAGCTCACAGCAATTCTCCGAGTTAAAAACACTATTCAGGGCTGCGAAAAGGACAGGCTTCTGATGAAAAATCTTGTTCTGCTTTCTAACAGAAATTCAAAGTGACATCAAAATTTCCAGTGAAATCGAGAAGCTGGGACTTGCTGTGGTATACAGGGATTTGGAACTTCTAGTTCTTTTCCACTTGAAGTCAGTGAGATGTCTGCCACTGAGTTCAGTGGGAGTAAGACTGGAGGATCTGGCAATGTCTTTGGATATTCCTGACTGCATGTTAGGAGCCTGGACTTTTGGTGTGGGTTTGTTTTTTAAATGTAAGAATTGTCTCACTCCCTTGGATAAATACAATTTGCGACTCACTTTATAGATGTGCTAGAAGTTTTGCAGCCTTTATGATCTGTCATATAAATCCATATTCAAGTGTCAATGTGTGAAGGGGCTGCTTTAGTGGTCCTCTGGGTGAAAACATGAATGGAATTTCTAGGGGAAATGCTCTCAAAGATGAATAATTTGTCTACTTAGCCAGTTACTTTAGAAAAAAGATGCTGATGGTAAGAGTCACTAGACTGAATTCAACAGGGTGGTTTTTTTTTCCTTTCTACCTGTAATTTACAACTACCAGAGTTGGGACTTTGGGTGGGAGAACTTGCTGAAAATAAACTATTGAAATTGAGCCTCAGATCCAGGTAAGACATCAGCCTCCTTGTACTTCCAAAGCTTGTTAACTTTAATGGCAATTTGGGTACGCATGGAAAGCAGCCTCAAATAGCTACAGGAAGAGGGATTAATAATATTATTTCCAAGATAATTTCTGTGACCACCATCATTATGCTGTTGATGATCACAATTTCTTTTACATGTTTCTCATTTTCCTTGCCTTTCGCCCTCTGAAAGGCCAGCTTGCTTTCTTGAATGGTGTTTCATTCAAAAAGCCAACTGGAAAGGTGTGTAATAGTGCATAAAGTGAGCATGAGTGGTTTAGAAACCATCTTCGACAGTGGCTGTTTAACTCTCTTCTCTTTCATCACACCAGTCGTGCACTGCTCAAGTTTTCTCCTTTTTAGATGACAGAATTTATGTAGACCCTAAAAAATTTACTGGAAAGAGGGCATCTACCCCCTTTAATGCCTAATCTGGCCTTTACTCATGCAAATTTAATCAATGGACAAATCCTCTTCTCACAGCACCTGCACTATATACAAACAACATCAAAGACTTTGACAAAGTTACTCTGAAACAACTCTGGGGTCACTGAAATACAAGATTTGGCCTCTGACTTCACATCACCAGCCATTCACTCAGGTTGAGTAAGACTTCCAGAATCAGGTCCTTTCTCTCCCCGAATTAGAGCCAACCACATAACTTGGGAACAGCCAAGCAGAGCCAGCCAAGTGGGCTGAGCACAGTCAATCCTAACAAATTACAATAAGAAATGTATCACGCTGCCTGCTGTCAGGTGTAATTTATATCATACCAGAGGGGTGACTGGAGAGCAGGTATAGGCAGGAATTGGTCATACCTATACTTGCTCCTGCTGGGCCTGATCTGGCAAGCTGCTGGGAGCTCTTCCCTCCCACTGAAGTCAACCTTAGCTGAGTTTGTTCAGGACCTAACAGGATTGGGCCTCCTCAAAATACTATGGAAGGATAAACATGATTTGATGATTTCTTTTTTCTGTTTTCTATTAGCATGTGATGTCTCTGTCTATGCATACCCCTGACTGTATTTATACAGATGCTCACAATCTGTATGTGTCCTTAAACATACATGTACAGGATATACTACAAGCTAAAAGCCCACTTAGGATTTTGGAGCACAGACAAAGAAATAGATTGTAACATGAATGAACAGGAAGTTTACTCTCACAGCTTTCAATTTTAGTGAGCGCAAACTATTCTATGTGACTGGAGCTAAGATTTAGGAAAGTGTTTCAGCATATGCTTACATCTTTTGCTGAAATACAATCTACAAATTTGTCTGATTTCTTAGATTTGAAGCTTTTAAACTGATGCTCAAACCAAGAGTTTAATACGCTGTCCAAAATAATCCAGAAAGCTCTGCGTGCAGATGAGTATGGCCATGCCTCTATATGTGGCCATGCATGTTATCTCTGAGCATAAGCTAACAGTGCTCTGGCATTATTTCCAGATGTCTTGCTCAGAAAAGCTATCTCCCTCCTCCTGCACCTGTGAGAGACCCAGGATTCCTCTCCCAGCCAGACCACTGCGAAGAGAGTCTGTGCCTTACGGAAGATACACACCAGGGCAGCGAAGCACCATCAGGAGCTCCATCCCCACTGAAATAATTGCAAGTATTTTGCCTTAACCAGGAATGAGAGAAGGCCAGGCTCAATGGGGGGTAACCAACCAACTCTACTATGCAGCACTGCAGAAAAACAAATTAAAAAAAAATTTAAAAAAACCCAAAACCACATTAAAAAAGGAAAAAAAAAATAAGGTGTACCCTTCATCCAGCTTCATAATGTATGTAGCAATATGTCCTACCTGGGGATGCTGGTGAAGGGTTATCTTTTGCTATAAAAATATGTGATTTACAGGTCTCACCCCGTAAGCTCTTACTCCAGCGAGAACTGAAGTTTGAGCAGCTGAAAAAGCATTCAAGCCTTATGAGATAACACAGCAATACAAATGAAAGACAGTACACAGCAAAACATCAGGCAGCACGTGAGCTCTGGTCAGTCACAGTTTTGTACTTTCAGTTTAAACAAAGTACAAAATCTGAAAAAATACACTTATTTATCAAACAGGCAAAAAAATGGGTTTAGATCAGTACTCTTCTTTTTAAATAAAATCTGTGAATTTAGATATATTCTCCCAAAGCTTCCACAACTGAAGCTTTTATTAAGTAAGTCTGATATGGGGCATATTTTAAAAATAGTGTTAGCAGTGATGTTTTAAAATGTGGAAACAGATGTGCTACTCTATTACAACTGCTGAATCTTCTCTGTACTTTTTTTACACTATGAAGCATTTGTCTGCTTCTCTGTTATAAATCTCTCCCCACTGAACAGATTTCTTCTCTATGATTAAAGTAGTACCACACAGACATCATTAAAGAGGTACTGTCCAGAAAAATCATATTGTTTTGGCCTGACCATAAAATATAGGTATTTTAATAATTGTTTCTTTTCCATAGAGAATTTCAGCAGCTCTGTTTCCTTGGAATGAAATCACAGCCATATGCTTTATGACATCAGAGGCGTTTCAAGGTGTCTCCATAAATGTCATTTATTGCTTGGGAACCTGCCAAATCTGTGCAAAATTCCCTAGTTCTTTTAAAGGAAAAATCTTCAAATGAAACTAGAGCTTTACACTGGTTGTCATACAAAAAAAAAAATACATCTATCCCTTAAGGAAATACTGGCCATGCAGGTAGCAAAACCTCTGGCAGCGAAACCTGCTGACCTGGGCTCTGGTTTGCTTTTGAGTCAATAGTGCCTCCTTCAACCAGTCTGCTGGGCACCCTGACACCGCACATCCACACCTTCTTTTGGTTACGTATCAGGCACTTACCCTTCTGGAAAATAAGCAGGCTGAATGATAAAAAGCTGAATTGGTTTAGTGATCGTAACTGTAAATCAAGATCAGGTATGTCTCAACGTAGTGCTCCAGTGAATGTGCTTTAACGCTTAACACAGTGGTCCCTTCCACACTACCGTCATAGGCCTGACGCTGCCCAGGATCCCCCGGTGCCCAGCACCCCGCGGGACTGGGAGCCGGGCAAGTAATAAAGAGACTCTATGTCATATACACAAATACACTCTCATGCCACATCTACTCATAATTTGGCATATCTGGAGTCTACTCTGAGGTGACACTGGCCAGATCTAAACAAATCTTGCCAGATGTGTCACCAACGTGTCCAGCACAAATCAGCTACCTTTAAGCATGCAAAGATTCAATCCAATCTGCAGCTGCAAGCAGACGGAGCAGGTCGGCCGGCCACTGCCCAGAGGAAATTACCGCTGACACTGGGGCACACAGCTACTACTGAGGTTAGGATTTTGGCTGGCCGACAGAAGCGTCCATTAGTCCCAGTGTAACAGAGTCGTTCTATTTTCTTAAGGAAGAAAAAAAGGATTTGTTTTTTTCTCCCTAAATCTGAAAGAAAGAAGTTGCTTGGTACGGTTGGAAATAATCTAGGGCAACACACCAACAGGTGCTTCAAACGTATCGGCAGAGTGCAGAAGACGTTGAAAGAGAAAATGAATAGATTCTCTAAATAATACATAAATTTTACAGGCTTTTTTTTCTGTAGAACCCCAGTGAAGTTACTGTATAAATCGGAAACTGAATTATTCATAAGTGGTGAATATATAATAAATCGTATTTTGCATTGAAATATTCCTCACAGGTACATGCCTCTTTCCATGCAAGGAACAGAAATGGGCAGCGAGCCTGAAAACACCAAGGTCTTACCTGGAGTCTGGGTACTTTGTCAAGGTAGCCAGGCTGCTGGTGTACATGTGTCCTCCTACATCGATGTGCACGGGAGCGTTCGACTTGGTCAGTTGAGCTGGGAGAGGAATTCCTTGAGCAGCCAGAGGAGAAACCGGGGACCGTGTTAGAGACAGACGGGACATGCTTCTTCCCTCCTGCAAAGGGAAGGCAAAAAAGAACAGTTTCTCTTAAATGTAGCAGTGTGTTACCTTTCTTTCCAGTGTGATCACAGATCTAATCAGATCATTTTTGCATCTGCCTGATCACATATTCAGCTAACAAATTATTGCCACCACTGTAATTAAGTGTATTTGCATCATTTTCTTCAAAGTACCAGAGGGGAAGAGAAAGATGCTTATTAGCAATAAGAAATCAAGAAAAAAATTTTTCAAGGTGTCAGCCTCAAGGGGCATAAAACAAACTGCAAAATTCTAATTAAAGGTCGTGGGCTTATGTGTTAGATGTGAAATATCCCCTGACAAACGAATAACCAATTTGTGAATTGGGATTCGGGGGTTTTTGCAAGTTTGTCTCAGTAACGAGACACCTCTAAATTAGTGACTTCCTCAGTACCTAAGGCATTTAGTTTATACTTGTAGTAAATTTCACATCAAACTAAGATCAATTTTCTGGTTTATTTTCAATAATTGTGAAATAAATGGATAATTTTCAGTTAAGCCTTAATATAAGACATAAAGAACTAAATAAGCTTTCAAACCGAAAGCAATTAATACTTGGAAGCAGTGAAAACAGGAAGGTATATAAACTGACCCATGCTTTCATGACAAGACGCTTTAGAAAGTGCTGTACAATCTGGCATGTGAAATTACAAATTTCAACAATCCACCTAACGTGTACTGCGCTAAAAACGTTTGAAAATTAGTGAAATTTCTGTATTGAGTCCAAAAATCTTCAGCTGACGTACGAAGCAAAAAATAGTGAAATGTTTTAGAAATGAACAGGACAACCATAGCAAAAGAAAATTCCTCAATTCCCTTCTGTAAGAAAAGCACAGCTTATTCTGCATGAAACGTGTGTCTCAAAGCTGATTTCAGTTAAATCGGTATAGACGGCATACATGTCAAACGGAAAAAAACCCTTTTATAAAAGTTTAAGAAAACGTCCATCCATTCTCCCCCTTATGGGTAAGGCAACACATGCAAAACATTATAGTTGAAGACATTTCTGAATATAATCTAATTTTCTTGGTATTTTGTTCTGCAAGCATGCTACCAAGCATCCAGGCTCTTCCCTACATCTGACAAGCACTTTACATGCAGCATTGCAAAGTGAATTCCCATTTCTCCCACATTACTTTGACAATGTTTCTTAGAAATCTAAAGCTCGTCTCGCCTTTCTCTTAGCAGTATTTTGCACAAGATGCCTGGCTACGCCACTCGATAAACATAAAATTAGCAACATTCTTTGTAAAAAAAAAATTCTGAGCTATACAGAAAGGGACTGAAAAATCTTAATACATCTGGACAGCTTCACAAAGTCATCACAACATCTCCATTTACTGTATTTCATCTTGGTTAGCTCTTAAGAATTTCCTGCATCTACAGCACAGAAATACATCACCCCATTATGAATCCACATCCTTTTCTCTTCGGAGGCTGGACGGACATCTGCACTGAACACGAAGCAAATACCAACTCTGTCCTAGGACTTCTGTGTCAGCCGATGCGAAATTGGGCATTAACATTTTTACTACAGCACCACCTTCAAGGAAAGTGCTTGAATCCTTTCATGACTGAAGACGTTGCTTTCTTGTTTCCCACAAGAGCCTGTTGTGGGCAATCTTCAGTAAATATGTCATACAGCGTAAATAAAAGAACTAACTTTTAAAAACAACTTAGTATGTAAGTACCTACAGTATTTTAGCGACGTGTTTACTATCTGTGGGTGCCTCATCTGTCTGCCAACACAGACAAAGGTTGTTTTTTTTTTTTTCTTACCAAAGAGCACTGTAAACTCATGTTCACTCTCTACTCCTTCACTTAAATGAAAGGGTCAGAAGATCCAGGCTGAATGTCAACCCTGTCTTTGTTCAGACCCCAACTATTATCACTAATGATAAAGGTACAGACCTCACGCGGTACAGAGCTGCCTTAGAAATAAAATCTCACGCAGTTTCACAAAACAAGTGCCTAATTAGGGCTCATCTGCACCCCTTGTAACAATTTCCAAATGAAATCAAAGGACTTCCAGTCCTCTGTAAACGAATCTTACATTTAACCATTTGTCTCGAAATACCGACTTCAGTTTTAAAATATGCACAGATAGCTAAAGATCAAGTGATCTGAATCTATTTGTGCATATTTAAACACTGCTGCTATCTTAGGATTTTTGTTTAATGTTAGTATACCAGTAAATTCCTTGATCTGTAAAGAGTCTGAGATTCTCAGTGAGGCCATACTCACACAGTAGATATTTAATTTATACTATTCACTGGAGGGACCTTTTGAACAATCCTCTGCTTTTGGCATCTCTCAGCTAGAGCATGTGTTGAAAAAACACTTAATTATAGAAAATCACTGGAAAGCTAAAATAGTTCTCAAACTTTTATGGCTTTTCATACTTATTGAAGGTGCCACTGGCTTTTTGGGGGAGGGGAGGAGAAAGGGAATTAAAAAACAGGCTTTTCCCCTGGTTGGAGAGGATTCGTATTAAAAAAATGAATCCTACGTTTTTATTGAAGTTGTGGAATTCAATCACTTCCGTATGAGCAAATTATCAAGGGGCATAATTGCTAAGGACGACATAAAGGGCACTGAAAACGCTCCTATTGCTCCAAAAACCATAAATACCCCCTATTTCTTAAGGTACCGTAACCCTATTTCCTATGACTCCTTCCTCTTCTTGATCTAAAACGCAGCTAAAATTCATCACACTGAGTAATGTACTTATTTTATGCACAAAGCAAAATCCTAAATGTATTTATCCAGTGAAAGTCTTTATGCACATATTTTCTAATACTGATGTGAAAATTAAAACCTTAAGGGTAAGTATCGCAGAAACACTAACAAACTTCATTTATTAAACCATGTAAAATAATCCTTGCTCTTTAGTCGCCTACAACAGGATACAGCATCCTAACTAGTGGCACAGGCAATAACCCTGCTCTAATAAGTAACACAGGAACCTGCTGAAGGCAAAATCAATAGAGCCTGATTCCCAAATTATGTGAATATTTAGTTTTTCAAACATTACACACCAAGATCTTTCAGAGCCAGCTTATCTTTTTCTGCCTTTCTAAGCTAACTGCATAAGTACTGCTTGTAAAAACTATTTGCCCATGCAAAGTGAAATAATCACAATGCCATGCTCATTTACACACAAAATGATTTTGTGTCCCATTGTGCTCACAGTTGTTCAGCTCTCTAGGGGTGATTAAACTAGCTATGCTGCTACAGCTTGAGATGATTTCACTGAATCGTTTCTCCATGAAGTTGCTTCTTTGCTAAGCTGTTATTTTAACCATAAAAGGTAAACAGAAGGCAGTTGTAAGAGCTCCATTCAGCTCCGTGCCCAGGGCTATAACCCTAGGGCAGAGAATGCTGAAAGACTGCAGAATTTTCCAGGGTGTTGCCTTTCTTGCTCTAAAGCCTTCAGGAATACTGTTCATTTAATACACACTCTAGATGATACATTTCAGATCCTACTAAAAGAAAGACTTCAAAAGTGTAAGAACTTTTGGGCGGATGAAGCTTTCCCACCTCTGCACATAGCTCGGGGCCATGGTAACCAATACTGCTGTTGATGTTGGGAAAATACAGTAGAAATAAACTGCACAGAGCAGAGCAGACAGATAGGGACAAGGGAGGTGAAAGGTTGCAGGAAAGAAACAGGCAGCAGTCTGGAAGGGGTAACGAGAAAAAAGGGAAAAGAATGAAAAAGGAGGCGGCTCTGAAGGAGGGACAAAGTTAAATCAAGGAGCAGGCACTTAAAAGACTACAGATGGGAAGCAAGACTAATTAAGGATGTAAAAGCGCTTTGTTTCTAAAGTTTATTGTTGCCAGGATAAAAATTAATTGAAACTAATGCTGTTATTCACTCGTGCAGTTTAATTCCTTCATGCACATTTAAGACGTGAAATGAAAACGGCAGGTTTAAGGACCTGCCATGAAGCAGCTCGCTCTCCCGGGGAGCCGGAGGGAGGGCAGGTCGGGGCCGCAGCCCGGCCGAGCGGGGTCCAGCCGGCAGCCGGACCCCCGGCTCGGCCGCAGCCGGAGCAGCGCCCGCAGCCGCTCCCCGGCTGCTCCCTCGACTGCGTTCTCGGGGAAGCCGTTCTCCCTCCCCAGAGACCCTTCCTTCTTCACCGGCGGACCCACGGGAGAGCTGGGGGTTAGAATCACCCACCGCGGCCCCCCGACCGCCCCATCGCCAGCGCTCTGGGGCAGGAACCGGCGGCAGAAGTTACCCCGGCGCTCCCGTGACTTCATGGCAACGTCTGCGTTTCCCCAGCCTGCGTTTAGCGCAGCCAGAGGGGCACAACTACAGACTTGGCAATTACCTTTGTCTCTACAAACAGGGACGGCGACCGCTCGGGTCTGCCTCCAGAGCCACTCCGAGACAACTGCTTACGCCGGGAACCGAGCCTAAAGACAAAGCGGGGAGGGCGAGACTGCAAACCTCGGGCTCGCTGGCTCCAAAATTAAAAGTCCGGAAACATTTGCACACACCTCCACAGTGCTTCACTGAACACCGGACCGAGTGACAGAAGAGATCGTGCCCAAAACTTTTACAGGGGAGGGGGGGGGGGAGCTCCCTCTGGAGCTCTGGTTACAAAAAAAAAAAAAAAAAAGAAGATGAAAAAAAAAAAAAGGCTTTCTCCTTCCCCCCCCCCCCCCCCCACAACCCGCCTATCTCTGGCAGTCTCCAGTCTATTTAGTGCAAGTTTCACGTCACCCAAATGCCTTTCCCTACTGCTGGTCAGGGAAATCACCAGCAAGCAACGCACCCGGTCACTCAACTTCTGCCTTTTTCTTTTAAACGCACTGTATGCCCAAAGGTAAAATTCAACCAAAAAAAAAAAAAAAAAAAAAGCACAACATGGCGTCCTTTACTTATTCCCACATAACAAGAAAGGAGATGTCTTAGATGAATGCAAGAGGAAAAAAAAAAAAAAAAAAGCCAACCCCGAATCCCCGATCCTGTACATTTTCCGCGCAGCCAATGGTGGTGAGCATTAGCCAGGCTAATGTATTAATTTTGCAGAAGTGTGCCACATCGCATGCAGGAACAGAAATGCAAACTATAGCCTAGAGTGGTTTGAAGTCTACCCCAAACCAAGCCTTCCACTCTCACTGGCGCCAGAGTTTCATTCACAGCCCGCCCGTGTTTTCCATACGCGGCGCTCCCCATTGTCGCCCGCCTTCCCTTTGTGCCGAGCCGCCCCGCCGCCAGCCCCCGCGCCCCGGCCCGCGCACCCCCGCGCCGCGCCGCGCCGCGGCACCCCGCCCGCCGCCCGCCCGCCCGCCCGACCCCCGCGGCGCGGCGCGGCCGCGGCTCCGCGTGTACCATGCGAGAGCGCGGAGCGAGCCGCGCTGCCTCCGCCGCGCTGGGGCTTGGCCGTCTTCAGAGCCGGGGCCGGGGCGGCAGCGGGAGCGCGGGCACCCCGGGCCGCGGGGCTCCGCCGGCGCTGCCCATGCTGGAGCGGAGCAAAACAAAACATACACACACACACACACACACACACACGCGCGCGCGCGCACACACACACACACGCACACACACACACAGAGACAGCGCTATCAAAGCGGGGCGGCTGCAAACGGGTCCTGTAGCTTTAAAAAAAACACCCCTCCGCCGCTTCTCCTCCGGAGCCAAGAGCCGAGTTAGTTTGAAGAAGAGGCACTTTCCAAAAAAAAAAAAAAAAAAAAGGAGGGGGGGGGGAAGAGAGCGAGCGAGCGAAGGCGCGAGCGTGCCGCGCGGCGCGGTGCAGCGCGATGCGATGCGATGCAATGCGATGCAATGCAAAGGACGGCGCGGCGCGGCGCGCACTGCGCGCTCCGGCCCCGGCACGGGCAGCCGCGGGAGCCTCCGCCGCCGCTTTCCTTACCTTGAGCACAGAAGAGATCTGCGAGCCCCCCTTTGGCTTTGGGCTCTGTTGGGTTTGTGTGTGGATGGGCTCAGCTTTTTGCTTTTATTACTATCTTTGCTCCGCAGATCCTGCTGTGATTATTATTATTTTTAAAGCTGCTCGCTCTCCTCTCGCTCTCCTCCTCTCTGTTTTTGCTGCTTCTTTTTTCTATTTATTTTGCGCGTGTGTGTGTGGATGTGTGTGTGGGGGGGGGGGGAAAGCCTTTAAATGAAACTGCCGAGGCTGTTATGAGAAGAAAGGCAATAATCCCGTCTCTAAATAACAGAGGGAAGGGAGAAGAGGAGGAAAAAAAGCGAATTCTTGCTCAGGGCTTTGCAAACGCCTGCAGGGCAGAGGATTAGGCTACAATTAGCTCAGCCCTTTGCTCTCGCCCTAGCTAATTTTGCGATGAAAATTGGATATTTTTCCCTCCTTTTGGTGAAGGTCTCCAGATTTATTCCCCCCCCCCCCCGAATAAAATAAAATACAACCCTTGAAAATGAAATAAGGCTGGGAAGGCGGCCGGCGCCCCAGCCCGCGCCCCCGGCGCCGCCGCCCGCAGAGCCCCTCCGCGCTGCGCGGCGCGGCGCGGTTCGGGCGGGAGCCCCGCGCTGCCCCGCGGAGCCCGGCCCGGCCCGGCCCTGCCGGGGGATAACGGTTCGGTGTTGGGGAGGATCAGGCCACTGTCACGTCCTTCAACAGACTTACTGAAAAGAAGAAGGAGGAAAAGAGGGGGGGAAGGGGGGGAAAAAAGCTGATTTTAATCATTGTCATTTGGTCTGATGTAATATTTCCCCAGGCATTTTCAACTAGGCATAAATTTTCAGCTCCCAAATAAGTAACACAGGGCACGTTTCTCACATCTCTTGACTCCTCTGTTACAATTAGGGTAGCACCCACTCTGCACTTGTTGATAAACTAGATCAAGTTGAAAAATAAATAATAAAAAAAAAAATAGCCCCTACTCTCCCCTCCCCCGCAGCACCCAGCGCCGCCGGGGTGCGGACGGGGGGTCTCGAAGGAGGAGGGGGGGGGGGGGGCTGCAATTATTCCCATCCATCCATCCATCCCGCCTCCCCCTCCCTTTCACCCTTTGCTAATGTCTCGCATTGTAAACGCCAAATTTCCTGTAGGCCATTAAAACCAAATGACGTCTATCGACATGCATTGTGCTATTGCGGAGCGCCCTGGCAGCCCGCCCCCGGCCAAAAGCGCCATTTCAATTAGAGCGCGCGGCGCGATGGCGCGGGGCTCCGCGGGCGGCTCCGCGGGCGCGCAGCGCGCCCGGTCCGCGCGCCGGGCGGGGGGGGCGGCAGGGAACCCCCCCGCAAAAAAAAAAAGGGGGGGGGCAAAAAAAAAAAAAAAGGCGCAAAGCCCTCCCTCAACTTTCAGCCAAAGCTACGGCTCTGCCGATGCCTGCGCGTTTTTTGCAAGCCCCCGCGGGGGATTCGCCGCCCCGCTCCGCGCTGCTCCCCGCGGAAGTTTGGCGGAGGGTGCGGGGCCGCTCCGCGCCCCGGCGCGTCGCAGCCGGCGGGCGGCCCCGCGGCGCTCGGCCGCCTTCTGCGCCCCGCGCTCGGGGCGGGGGCGCGGGGGTGGACACACACACACACGACCCGCCGCGTACCGCGCCCGCGGAGGGGCGCCGCGCGTCCCGACGGCCGGCCAGCCGCGGCGACTCGTCGGGCTGCAGCGCCTACTAGCCGCCGAGCGCGGCCGCGCAGGGGAGTTATGCAACGCTGCGCGGCTGCCCGAAAGGTCAGGCCGCCGGCGCGCAGGAGGGGGCCGCCAGCCCCTCCCCGCCCGCGCCCGCGCTCCCCTCCGCGCCGCGCCGCGGGGCCCGGGGCCGCCCCGGCCCGCCAGGAAGCAGGGGAGGAAGGCAGGCAGGACCCCCTAAAATTGAGGGGGTTTTGAAAGTTCTCTTCCGTGGCAGGAATAAACAGAAACTTTTCTCCTAAGGGTAGCTTTTTTTTTTTTTTTTTTTTTTTTTAAGAGTACAAACTACAGGAGAAGAGGGAAATTTTCTCATTAAAGTTACATCCCTGCAGTTAGTTCAATTACTTGATATATGCAGAAGATGTTGTAAATTTAAAGATTTAAATAGCTTACAAAGATGCCGGAGGCTCCATCAGTTAATTTCCTTAATTTATGGATTTTTAGCTGAGCTTCTGAAATGAAAAGGAGAATGAGAACTAGGTCAGCAGAGAGATTTGCATCCAGAACAGACTAAAATTTGTTTTCCTTGACCATCCCATCGGCCCAGGTATGATCCTTCGCGGGGGTCACCGTCCCACCTCTGACCTCCAGGCTGGGACTCCCTGCCTATGAGACCGCGGCACAAAGCGGTGGATTTTATTCTAAAATAACCTCCGAACACGAGCGTGTCCCCCGACAGCTGCTTCACCTGATCGTTGGACAAGGCTGTAGCCTAAGTAGTCTCATTTCCCCTGCACTCTGGTCAACAAGTGGATTCAGGGAGGACGAGCTCCGCTGAGACTCAGTGACCTGTCACGCAGCCTGAGTTTCACTCAGCTTTTCTGTAGGGGTGCGGGCAGACGATTTGGGATGACTTGGCATCATAAATTTTACTTCCTCTGCGAATTACTAACTGCTAAATGAAAAATAAATATGAGAATCTCAAACAGCAGTCAGAGCATCGTAAAAATAGGATGCTTCTGCATTGAGACACAGTAAAGAGGAAAGAGAAGATCTAACAATACTGCACTGAACAAAAAGTAGAAATTGTTTTCTGACTCATCCCAACACATCTGTGACAGGTACCATTTAATTGTGCTGCATGGGAAATGGAATGCATGGCTAATAAAAGATTTGTTTTGTTTGTTTGTTTGTAGATCAAAGCAAAGACACAGTAGCACTTGGGATGAAAAAGGCGTGCGCATGGTACGTAACTTGTGCGGGATTGTTGTGCGGGATTGTTTTTACGGTATCTAAGAAAAGGACAATGTACTTGAGAGCTTTGAGCTTTTTCTTGCCTGTATTAATGTTGAGGGTAATAAAGGTACACGTTATAGCTCTATATGCACTCCCTCATTTCTTTCTTCTCACTCAAGTGTGTGAATGCCTTTCTGTTGTTGTGTTTCAATATGTATGAATATATACATATGAATTAATACTTAAAAGATTGATATAAACTAAACAGTTTTAGGAAGCAACATTGCAATATGATTAGTATTGGTGTTCATGATTTAACATTTCTTTTCCCACTAGATGAAGTTTCTAAGATTTGCAAGGTACGTGTCAAGGACGGGTATATAAATGGATTTTTATTTATTCACAACTCCAAGACTAATTGCTTCTCTTTGCCTGAAGGCCAAGAGATTGGTTTTAATATGACACTTCAAAAGTATTCATAGAACTACAGAGATACTAAGTGTCATTGTTTAAGAGAGAAATCTCGCTATGCTACTTGTGACCCTGAAAATAAAATCTTCCACTGTATTTTGAATCCTAATGTTGTTTTTCAGAGTTTCACTTAAAGCTCAACTATTAAGAAGTGTACAAAGGAAAATACTAAATAGTATGTAGTGAACAAAAAAGAAGAAATACTGTTCGAACTGAATGTAACTTATTTTCTCAACAACTCCATTATCTTCCCTATAAAGCAATACAAAATTTATAACAGAAGATTCCTGAGCTCAGTTGCAGGATATTATAATTTTTTCAATTTTTTAAATTTTAAGTTATAACTTATCATAGGTGTTTTAAAAGTTCTTGGCCAAATGCCCAGCATGTGTTTATTAAGATACTAAATACTTCAAAATAAATACCTTGGATTTTTTTCTTACCAGCAGTTCTTTGTATTCTGTGCAGATGCTTAAAAATGAAATTGGACAGAACCCTTCTGTAACCTGTTTTTTTTATCTAATTATTCCATTGTTCGCTTCCATTTTTTTTCAATAAACAGGTAAAAAATTTATTTACACCCTTAAGACAGTGTGAAAGAGAAGCTCATAAAGAACCCAAGCTTAGTTTTCTCCATTTTTTGTGTTTTCCAAGAATAACAAATTGTGTCTATTTTACAAGACAGAAAATGACTAGATTGTGAAAAGATGAAGATTTGAAGGAATATAAATTTCCTATCAAAAAGATGTTGCAAATATATTTTGAAATGATCAGATTTGAAATTTTTTGACTCTGTGAAAGAAAGAACTGAAAAATAACGTCGACGTCTTCTACACAGTGCTATATGAATTAGAGTAACAACAACTTCCCGTCGGTATTGTTCTTGAAGGCCTTTATGTATTTATGCTAGCAGGCCTCATCCTGTCTCAGTCCTTACTCTTTTCCATATATTATGTTTCTTATCTTGCGGTTTGAGCCTGACTTCAGGACTTCTTGTGTCATGTGTCAACCCGAGGCTTGATCCTGGCTTCCTGGAGATGATACCAATATTCCTACTGACTACAAAAAGTGCAGGAAGAAATCCACGGGCTGCCTGACCCTCTTCTTCAAAACACACCATGCTTTACTGGGCATTTTAAGATACAGCAGTAAATAGGAGAGAAAATGGATCATTTCATTAAATGTTTAAAGCAGATAAATGAGAATTGGGGGTTTGTTCCTTTAAAACAAAGGAATCAATATCTATATGTAGATTAATACTCTTCCTAGTCATAGTTAAGACACCGCTGTAGTCCAGATGGGCTTTAATTTGAGGAGAGAAGATTTGAGTAAGAAATCGGTGCTTCAAAAGTAGTTGTTGGACTCCGGTGCACCTTCAGTCAGCAAAGCCTATGTGACTTTGTTGCCTTCAGCGAGGTTTCACAGATGTGACTGCCTTTAGCCCTGTCGCCTAGACTGCAGAGGCACCGGGGAGAAACACATCTGAATGCAGAGAGTAGGCAGCCGTGGATCCTGTGAGTAGCACCATCACCTCCGTCACCGAGAATGAGATAGAAGGAGAAGGTGTGGAAGGCTGATGTTACAAATGCGTTGAGCCCCCGGAAAGGTTTGTTCTTGTGTGAAACCTGAAAATATTAAGCACCTTGAAATCCCAACACTCGCCACAGTCGGTTGACATATAAGGAATAATAAAAAGGAAGAATTAAGGACATCTCCCAGTTGAAGCAAGTTTTCAAGCCAGTTGCAGTGCCAATCATTCTGGCACAGGAACTTGACCCAGGGTTTGCTAATTAAGTCAAATAATTGTTTGTCATTTGTAGGCAGATAAGGGTTTCCTGGGAGCAGTAAGCATGACCATGCAAAGAACAAAATCTGATCATTAGGAAATCACCAAGTCTTGTCACTCTTTTCCCTTGAATGCTCTTCTATTCTTTTCAAGAAACAGCTTGCTGCTGAGTGAGTTTACAAACCATTACTTTATTGACTAAATACAGATGGACTGTTTTTCAAACTATCCATTATCCAGCGCCTAACTCATGACAACAGCGTGATACAAAGAAATAATCTACACTGGAATGCCAAGATGAAATAGCTTGTCAGGATATACAGTACAGGAAAGGTTTGGCTGTCTCTTCTGCTTCCAACTGTTATAAGCCAAAAATAGTTTCCAAAATGAAATTTACTTAATCAAGATGTCCCATGTTAGCATTCAGCACAGTGTTTCTCAGATTTATACATTGCCATTTTGTTGTGTGCTCTCACTCCTCTTCTTAAGCAGTTACAATGCTGAGGAGTATTTTTAACCTGCCTAAGCAACGTGCATGGCTTTAGTTTTTAGCTACTCATTAAATAAAGCTTATCCATATTATATATGTCACGGAGAGGAAAAAACATTTTTATGGCTGAGTGTAATCCATTCATTGGTTTATTAGAGACACAAAGTACTCTGAATAATGTCACAAATCCACGTGGTGTCCCTGAGAGCTTGATTTTTGCATATGGATCGCTGACTTAGCTGAACGATGTATGAAATCCTGTGTAGCCAGGCAGCTCCCAACTGAATACACTTCTAAGGGAGGTTATATGCATTGCTTCTGCCAGCAAAGGTCTGGAATATGTTAAACTGCAAAAATATCACTTAACAGAATACAGAGAACCAAGAAAAGAGCCATAATGGCCCTTTTGTATCAAATCATTTACTGTTTGGGGGATCTTTGGGCACAGGCATATCTAGAATCATAGGTGAATTGCTTCTTATTTACATAGCAGCATTTCAGTGCACTTTTTCTTTGGCAAATAACAGACTGTATCATGCATGGCTGGGACAGAACCTGAGAGAGCAGCAGCTCAATAAAGCATCATGACAATGACATGAAAATGGAAGAAAAAGAAAACAGAGCAAATTCTTCTAGCTATGGAGGCCCTCTGTGATTCTAGAAAGGGACAGGGTAGCCAGGGAAAGACCAGGGAAAGTCTAATGTCAGTGGTAGGGAAGGGAATATTCTTAACCGCTCCACTTTCAGATCCGCTCTAAATGAAATGTGGTACAAGCTGTTGTGACCCCCAGACAACAGGCTGAGTAGATAGATAAATTCTCCTGGGATGCAAGGGAATGACTTCTTGGCTGCTAAAACACAACCTGAATTTAACAGCACGTGAAGATGGAATTAAGCATACTTTTATGTTGCAAAATATCTAAATAATAGAAAAAAACCTGCAACTGGGAGGCAGAAACTGAAAAATTAATTTGAGGTTCATCTGTTGGATGAAATGAATAGTGAATTGGAGTTTGTGGGACTGCAACTAACTTGCAGATTGAGACACACTACAGGACAAAACTCATTACGACTAACAGTATGAAAAGGGAGCAATAACAGTGTTGTGGTCTAGGATTTCTGCGTCCTAATCCCCCCATGGTTACCCCTGCCCACCTGTGATGCAGGCAGGCTCAGCTGGAGTGTTTCCACCACACGCCATGGTGGGAATGTGCTCCTACCAAACGGGTGATGCACAGCAGCGCTGCTCTTCCTGGCCTGCCGGAGGAGAGCTGGGCTGCAGCCTCAGTGCCATTGTTTTAGCACAAAGAAGACGAGAGCTCTGAACCTGGCCAGCTGAGCGAGAGCCTATCCAAATCCCGCTATGCCAGAGACCCTTGGAAAGGAGGCAGTATGTCAGACATATGGTTGAAACATGCTGTGCTCCAGCCATCCTCGGCTAGCGTATGGTCTCCCGAGTACCACTGCCAGCTGGGCTCTAATTTACACTGGGCCTGAGAATCAAGGACCTTAGCAGTCTCCCTGATGGTCTCTTCTCCTTTGCTTCACTGATTTCAGATATGCAGATATTCAGAGCTTTTCATTTTCCCCTGCCTGGCATCCTTTCAGGCAGACACAGGGGGGTATACTTCTTTACTTAAACAGTGTGTTTGGTTGAAAAAGCAGAGACCAATATTCTGTGAGAGTAAAATTTCAGCATCCTGACTGTAAAATTTTTAATATCCATGGTATCACCTCAGATGTCGTGCAAGTATGTGAAGTTAATAAAACAAGCGTCCCCAAAAGTCTGATATCGAAACAGCATTGCCAAGTAGTAGAAATTGTACTTACCTGTTCTAACCTGTATTTTTGAGGATGCATGTGCTGTGGCATAATTTTTCATGGATTTGCGCTCTTAGCTTCTTAAGCATTGGATTATTCCACATTTCTGTTACAGATTTCTTCTCAGAAAGAGGAGAACGGGACGCCTTTTTTCTTGTTGGAATAAACTCCTTAAATAGGAGGCATATTTCTCATCATAAAGTACATATTGAATGGTGCACAGAGGAGAGGATAACCAAAGTCTTTGTTAAGCCCTTGTTTAACCTTTAGTTCAAGTGTTTTATTACAATGCCACAGGTTGTGCCACCTTGTAGGCAGTCTTCAGCTTGAAACGTTATTAAAGAAACTCAAATTTGTATTTTTATATCCAGCTTTTAGTTTGCAATTAGCCTTTGAGATGTAGAACTTGTAGAAGGAATCTGTAAACAGATGAATTCAGTACAATTTGAAATAAAAATGATTTCATGCTACTGGACCCAGTATAGCACCCTTCTTAAAATGGTTTGTAGCAGCAATTATGTGGTTACATTTTTGTCCATTTTTGGAACATCATACTCATTCTGCTTTATGCAAAGGACCATTGTGCATGTTTAATATTTTTGTGAATGTTATTCAGTTAAGCTTTCTGTTATCAAGACATCCTCTTGGGAAAAAAGCGCAGGTAAATTTTCAGACATGATATTCTTTGGTGAATAAAGGTATTCGAAAAGTCCTAGCATCAAACAGTTTCACATTAATCCCTTATTTCTGAATGCACTGCGTTATCTGTAACACAGGACATCAGCCTTGGCTGCTCATCTGCTTGCTCAGAAGTGGGTCTCCTTGTAGAACCTCATCTTGGAGTTAGTTTTCTAGACCACCTCCTGTTCCTCACAAGATATTCTGGAGTCGTGATGTAACCAAGAGACCTGCTGGCTAGCAACTGCCTTTCCTCTGAGGAATTGGAGATTTAATAGTAAAAGGGTAGATCAACTGAACAGGTGGAAATGATCTTCAGTCAACAGGACCACAAAGGTGTCCAAGGCCACGTAATCCCGCCTACATCACTGTGACCCTCCAGTCCCTTCCTTTCACTGCTTTTCTGTTCAATTCTCGCGTCTTATTTCAGATGATACTGGCAATTTTTGGAGCAGCAATGCTTTTATGTGGCCCAACACCCTGGGAACCCGTTTCTCAGCTGGGTGCCAGCACTCATCACGTGATTGCTTACAAGAGTCATGTCATCAGCTCTGGTGAGATGATTAAACGGTAAGGGGTGTGAGTAAGAATTACACTTGGGTCTGCGCAAGGATCCCACATTGCTTCTGCGTTTGCTGCTTTTCGGAGTTTCACTCTTCAGTCACAGGCCTGAAATTCAAATGCAGACTTTTTCCCCCTGCGGGCCAGATATTTACTTGCTTTTCACAAGCATCTACATTCATATTCCCAGAATGGTGGGGCGGGGAGGGGGACACGTTTTGACTTTGAAAAGGGCAGTTCTTCCAAGAGGATTAAAGGTTCTTCTTTCATGCATCTGGGGAATGATAAAGCAGGGTGGGTGGCTGCTGCAGCGGCTTCCCTGGGGTCAGTGATGGGAGAGGCAGGGAAGCCTCTTTCCTTTCCTCTCCCCTTTTCTCTCTCCATTTGGTGGAACCGGTAGGAAATTGGTCTGGCTTAGAGGAAGGAGGAGGACTAGAAGCCACTGTCGGAGGGCATCTCGGCCACAGTGTTCCTCCCTCGTTCCCCTTTGGCTCGCTACACATATTTTTCCCTTCCTTTCCCCAAACGAAGACCCCCGTCCACATTGTTCTGCCGCTCGGCAGCTCTGCCACGGCAGAATAGCAAGTCCCCATCTCTCTTGTTATGCTACATGAAACTAAAAATATCAACCCCACTGGAGTTACTTCTACATTAAAGATGTAAGGGAAATAAAAATCACTTTTGGAGCTTTTTATTTTTTATTTAATTTTTAATTAATCTTAATTAATTTGAATTTTGAAGCGCTCTGAAAAATAGTTTTAAATGAATATATATATATATATTTTTTTTTTTTTCATTTCCAGTGCTGAGAGCATGAATAATGCAGGACAAAAGCTGCGGCTCCCCGCTTGTATCGCTGAAGTCGGGATTTTGTACAGGACAGGCGGGAGGCAACCGGAGGGCCGGGTGCCCTCGCAGCGGCTGGCCCGTACAGGCGAGCTGGCCCTGGGGCGGCCGCGGCCCCCTTCTCCCCGTAGGTGCGTGGGAGAGCCCGCGGCGCCGGGCCGGGCCGGGCCGGGCCGGGTGGCGAGGCCGCGCTCGGGGGCCGGGGGAAGGAGCCCGCGGCCTCCCGCGTCCCGCCGCGGCGCCTCACTCCCGCCTCAGCCCGCCACACGGCCTTCCCGCCACCCGCCGTTGCCGTGGAAACCGGCAGCTGCTCCCGGGGGGGGGGGGCTGTGGGGGCTGGCAGGCAAGCGGCGCCCCAGGGGCCTGAGGGGACGGGCCTGGGGGATGGGGCCCGGCGCTTTGAGGGGGGGGTCCCCGCGGGGCTGCGGCTGTGGAGCTAAGGTCCTAGCGCTGGGGGGGGGGGGCCCTGGTACTGCGGGCTTGGCACTGTGGGGGACCTTCTGGGGCGGGTGTCTGGCACCACGGGAGGGCCCGGCGGGTGGGCGGCTGGCACTGCAGAGGGGCCCGTGGGGCCGAGGGCCTGGCGGCAGCCCCGTGGGCTGCACAGGGGCTCTCCCCGGGGCCGGCTGGCAGAGCGGGACCAGGGGTGCCGGGCAGGCGGGTGAGTGGAGGCAGGTGTGCTCGGGGGGTACGCCGGGTGTGCCGCTGGGTCTGAGGTAAAAGCTCGGTGCGCCAACAGGTGGGGGGCTGCGGGCCGGGGCGCTGGCGCTAACCCGGCTCCCGGTAACCCGCCAGTGAGAGTGGCACGGGGTGTCTGGGGAGCTGCTTGGAGAGCGCGGTCCTCTGAGAGGTAGGAAGTGGTGTTGTTTCTAATTAATGCCTGTGTGGTAGCCTAATCTGTGTTACGGGGCTCTCGTGAGTATTACAGCAACAAAGGTATATTTTAGGGTTTAGTTAATTAAAAATTACTTATAAATCTGCCTGGGTCCTGTGTTGCACTTAACTAAGCTCTGCTGTTGTGGCTGTACCGCAGAAAAAATACACCGTATTTATGCAGTTACAGCGGTAGTCTGACTAAGCTCCTGTAGACCTCTTTCTCTACTCATTTCAATCATTCCTCATTGGATACTAAATGCTTGCTCTCCTCCTTCTGTCAGTTGAACTAATGGTAGGGGGGAGGGTAGGACTGATACCTGCTTTTAGCTATCTTAGTAGACGGAGCACCTCCCTAGATCCCTGGGAAGAGTAACAATGCTGATCTCTGCTGCAGGTCTTGCTCTCCGGGAGTGGGGTATGCTGCTCTTGGCACTGTGCTTGGTTGTAGGGCTAAAGGTCATATTAGGCTTAAGGTTTTGGATATGGCTACATGCTGGGATTAAGTTTTGTCAGGAGTCCTCAGGAGAAATGAGAAGATGATATGAATTAGTTTCTGATTTCATTTTATACTAAGTTTCATTTTTTCTGATGCTAATTTCAAGTACATATGGAAGTGCCTAATGTGTGTTTTCTTTAGCTATATGGATATATACTTTATAGAAACTCAATATCGGTAGGGCACTTAAATACATGTTTGTAGTGAGGATGTGCCTGACTTGTTTGCAGTAGTGTGGTTCAAGCAAATAACTTGATTAAAAAGGCCTGTGTTTTATAAACAAGTATGTGTGTGTGTGTGTGTGTGTGTGTGTACATTTTATTTTGGAGTTAAATCCTTTTTGAGACTGACACTAAGGGACAAGGTCTCTCCCAACAAGCTAAATTGAAAGGAAATAATATAGGAGTTGGATTCAGTATGCATAGTGGTTGAATAAATCTAGCCATCTAGGTATCTGTAAGCTCTAGAGTTTCACACTGCATTGCAAAGCATGGCAAGCTTTTCTCAACTGTTGGGGTTGCTTGCTTGTTGTGTTTTTTTTTTTTTTTTTTTTTTTTTTCTTCAAGGAATACTGTGCCAACACTGCTGACACTTGGCTTCCCAGAAATAGATGTTTAATTCAAGTGTTTGAATCCTGAAATTATGTTACTGTTTCTTTGTGGCCTATACAAATTAACAGAGTAGTAAGTAAAATTCTGTTTGATGAACAGAAATACTGCATTCCTAGGATAGAAGATACACAGTGTAGGAAATTACTAGTAAGTTCTAAGAAAATGTTGGAGTAAACTCCTTAAATAGGATAAGCACTTTGATGTTTTGGTCTTATCAAAAAATGTTCTAAACGGTACTTTATCTTGAGTTTTTGTTCTTTTCTACTATAAATAAAAAAAAAATTAATTCTCTTTGTTGAGGAACATAGCCAAAAATATCTGTCCCAAAGTACAGATATCTGGGAAAGCTTGCCAATCTGCAGTTGGTGTTTGGAAGAAAAGCATGATATTTCTTTTGCATTTTTGAGGAAAAGGATTATTTAATCATGCAAGATTACTTTCTATTACTTTGAGAACAGTTACTGATTGTTTAAAAAAAACCCAAAACACTAAGAGTGTGTCTATCTCATTTCACAAATGCCTCTTATGAAGATTGTCTCTGATTGTGGAAGTCGATTTGTAGTCTTAGGAATTGAATTTCTTGGCCATCTACTTGTGTAGCTTAAAAAAAATCTTCAGTCTGAGGAAAGCACTGGAAGTACTTGTCTTGGTATTTAGATCCTCAGTCTCCGTATGCTGCATAGAATAATTTTGTGAAAATGCTGATGTTTTCAGGGACAACTGCTTGGCTCTGCATGGCCTGCAAATGCTGATCCTCTTACAGATTTGATGACTCTTAACACGGGCAAAAACAAAAAAACCCTGACGGTATTTAACAGTGCAGTTAGCAGAACGGCACTTGTAGTGTTCTAGGACTCCTACTTCTCACTATCTCCTTACTTGAAAAACGTAGTATCAGTTCAAGAGTGTGTACAGGGCTGTAGTTAACTATGTTTATTGGATAAATTGAGTTGTCGCAAGCTGCATATAAGAGTATTTCATCCTTATTTCATCCTTTGTGGAGCAACTGGGGAAGCAATAATTTTGGGACCAAAGCTCACTGGCAGCTCTGCTCAAAGCAGAGCTGCTGCAATTAAAGCATGAGAAGCTTTTAATAAGAATTAATTGGGGGGGGGAAACTGTATGTGCCCATTTATTGGTGAGAATTATAGCACACTTGCTACATTCTATGCAAATAACAGTTCTTAGTTCTTCTGTTCACATGCTGTTAGGAACCTATGTCCATCCTGTAACTTAAAATTCTTCCCTGTAATAGCCCCATTAAGAAATCAAGGGAGGAATTACTTAAGCAAGGAAGACCAAAGCCAATCTTACACGGATATCTGGTGATCTAGTGGATATTTTCTTCTTCAAATTCAGAACTTGTATGAACTGAGTTCTGACCTCTGTTCATCTACAGTAAACTTGGTCATGTAATTTAATGTGTTTTTTTTTTTTTTTGTGGTGCCTGATAGTTATGCTAATAGAGTGCTAATGTTGTGATATTTAATGTTTACAGTGTTAACAGCAAAAGATAATAGCTGGGGCTTTATTGTGTTGGAGATTTTTACTATGTTATTTATAGATATGAAACCTACAAGATATGATATAAAAGCCTTCAATATGAAAAATGTTACATTTCTGAGCAGACAGTGAGAAAATTGCCTTTTAGAGGTCAAAACTCCCAATGCCTCTGGCAACATGGCCTTGATGTCATTTGACAGGGTGGAAACACAGCCCTTCATGGGAATAAACAGCCAATACCTGCACGATTCATTTTGTTAGGAGGGTTCTCCCATTGTTGCTAGGCAATATTTGCTAGGTGGAGTTAAAAAAAAAAAAACAAAAAAAAACAAATGAGAAAAGCCCCAAAACCCAACCACTGTCTCCTCAGAAAAATACTTCTTGCAGGTTGTCTTGCTATTGATATTAATTTTTTTTTTTAATTGGGTGGTAATTTTTCCTTTCTTCAGAATTAATAGGAGAAGCATCAACTGAATCCCAATAGATGCCTTCACCTCTGAGAGGCAGGGAGGGCAAGAGGCAGGAAAGGGTTGTCACCTGGTTAGTGGAAGGTTTCCTTTCTGTCTTCCTCCCTCTGTACCTTCTTAGAGCTGTCTGTTTGGCAATGCTTGGCTGTGTAGTGATGTGCAATTCTTGGAGAAGAAACATGGCAGAGACCAGCAGACATTCATTTGAAATGATTTTCATTCACTGCGTTCTGGAATGGACTTGAAAGCAGGTCTCAGAGGCAACTTGTATGTACCAGTTTGTCTTACATATTTATTTATGACAGACTTGAATCTTTAGGATGGTATTCTATCAAGTGACATACCCACTCAGTGTGATGTGTGTCTAAAAATAGGTCATTGTCAAAGGACAGGAAAGGAATTGTATAAATTTATAAACTAAACCATTGCAGTCTAGTATGATAGTGCACTAGCACACTCTGAAGCTGAGGTAATGCCGTGCCCAAAATTATAGCTTTCCATGGATTATTTTTCTAGTATAATATATTAGCATTGCGTTTATCAACATAAAAGAAGGCTGGCTGCAGACTCTAAAGATAGCTAATGCTAATGGGTTATTCCTGACAGAGCAGTTTGAAAATAGTAAAGTAAAACAAACCAGAGGTCATCTTGGAAGGTAGCAGGGTTGGGCCAAACTTTTATGCTTAAAATATCACTGATTTCAAATTACTCATTTTTCATGTGTTAAATCATACCATAAAGCATTTATTTAATGCTGAGATTTAGGCATTTGGGTTTGAAAATAATGTTCCTGCTTTGTGCATTTGGCCAATGTGAATGTAATTTTTTTTTTTCTCTACAGTCAATATTGGCAGGCCTGAAAAATAAAACCCCTAAGAAATGACACTGTTTAAAAACAGGGCATCAGTAAAGGGATTTTTGTCATCTTAAATAACCTGTTGATGCATACAAAAGTGTGGTTTTTGGACTGTAACAGAGCAATGCAGTTTTTTCTGGTTATGGCAGTGTAAGCACTACTATTAACTAAGGCCTGGAACTTAGCTACACAAGTAATGCATGTTTTGGTGTTTAACTGCAGTGTTGTGCAGTGCAAACCAAATAGAAGGACTAATATTTAATGAAGGATAGACTGTGGAAGTGGTCAGTAGAGGAAAAATACATCAGTGTATAGGGTTATATTAATAAGGTTTGAAGTTACCAGGTAAAGGGGTGGGCAAGAAATAAAGGGGAAGTGTGACATCTGGTGGAAAGATGGTATCAGGAGCGAGAGCGCCATTGATGATAAACAGGCTTATTTGACATGAAAATGCATTGTGCGGCATTTGAAAATGTGTATACCACTGCTAGAGTTGAAACCAGGATGAGTGACTTAATCCTGTGATCTCATAGTTCATATTGTCCACCAGTAAACGTGGCAAGCCAGTTATATCCTTAATAAATAGCAATCTCTTTATCTAAGACACGAAAGAAAGCTTATGTTGTTGAGTAACTTCCCTAAACCCTTAATCTACACTAAAAATAAATTAATATGGTACAGGCTTAACTACCTTTTGAAGATCCAAGTAATTTTTCAGAAAAATTCATTGTAGCTACTTAGATGATATATCCTAGCACTTTTTTGAAGCTTGAGTTCTTTATTGAGTCTTCTGTAGTACTACTTCCAGGTACAAGTCCCAAATTACCAGGACTGTCTGCTGTTGCATAGCCCTGCTTGCTAGTCTGGGAGATACTGGTCTGATACTGACTTGGAGATGCAATTGCAGGAGCCCAGCATTAGAGCCCATGTTTGGTTTCTGTTCCCTTACAGCTGGTTGGATTCTGTGAGTGTGCTCTTCTGCAGAGTGCAGGAATACTGTTAACGTTGCATGCGTGAGGGAGGAGAAAAAGGGGAAGAACTGTGCAGAAGAAGAGAGGGGGGGAAAAGTGGAGATACCTTTTGCTTGGTGTCAGATTGCTGGAGTTAGAACTTGCTGTCCTTCACCCAGTAGAATTTGCATGAAATCAGGGTGGGCTCAGAGCTGCAGAGATCTTGCTTTATTATATTTATTTCCAAAGTGTTATAGTATGTTGTGGAAAAGCAGTCTGCAATTCATTGAAGATCTTTGTATTAAGGATGTTCAGGAAGCTCCTAGCTCAGCTGAGAGGCACAGGGGAAAGAAAATAAGAAAATTCATCTTAATCTTTCAGCTCTGCCTTAAAATGTCTGATTCTTCTGAGGTTTCATTCCATATGATATTGATCATCCCATGTCACTCTGAGATTCTTCTGTTATGACTTTGCTACTGAAAGATTGCTTTATCCTAACCATAGTACAAGTTCAATCACAACTCTGCTTTGTAGTTCAGGCTCATCTCCTGTGCATAACTACCCCCCCTCCCCCCAATCATGTGGGATTTTCCACTTCATCAAAAGGCAATAGGTCTTGAGCTTGTCTTATTCTTTATGCGTTTTTCTTCTATTTTTAATGTTAGCATATCACTTGCTAGAACAATATATTATAGAAGAGTTCTGTATTACTGTTGGCAGTGACTTTTTCTTGCTTTGGGGATGGACTCCATCTGCAAGTTTTTGCCTGCTTGCTCAGAAATAGTGTTTTTTGGGGATTGGCCAGTTCAAGCAGGGGAACTAGTTCATAAATACCTAAACCCAGAAATCTAGCATTTCAGTCATTTAGCCTCAGCTGGAAAGGAGCAACATTGAACTGCGATAGACCTATCTGAGGTGGCTGGCTTCTTGGTCAGCCACATGGAGCATTTAGCATCAGCATGAGTGAGTAACCTGTTCCTCAGGTCACCTGATTGTTAGTCACAAATGGGTGATATTTATGAACTGTGATGTTTTAGTACCATGATGAATAAAATACATTGTTTACTCCAAAGAGCAAACTGTTCTGCTGTGCTAGCAGAACTGAAATGCAGCTTCCATTAGTCAAGAGTTTTTGCTAATCTAAATGGGTTTGAGTAGAAGATGGCCTATGGTAAAGAGTTTGCTGGTACACTCTAGTGCAGTTCAGTGTTGAACACTTCCTTCCCAATCTAGCTCCTCCTCATCAGCGTGGCAGTAATTAATTACCCTTTTCTGTCTGTGTTTGCTGGGATAGATTGTGTAGGCACTGTCATACTTGTGGAACCACATCAACTAAAATCAGTTAACTCCCAGTTACTGTACTGTCATACAAAGATTGCATGTAGGCCAAGCTTCAGTTTCTTCATGAGATGCTTGGGTTTACATTGTATCAGGCTGGGGGAAACAAGCCTTATGCTTTCCTTCAGAGAACCTAGTTGTATTGGTCAATAGCTTTCTGAAGATTATTGTGGGGTGTGTAGATAGAGAAACGGCCCTATTAAAAAGGGGCCGATACTCTAGTTTAAGTGTTTTGGAAATCTAAGTGTGAAAGAGAATTTTTAGTGAAGTTGAGGCCTGATTATTTGAAAAGATCTCTAGATGTAATAAAAAAATAAAAAATAAAACCAGAAGTTTTGATTGACCTGAGAGCAGGACTGACAAGTTTTGGTTCTCAGCTCTGTGTTGGTGAGGAGACAGTTCTCCTTCTTACTAAATTATAACGGGTGATGGTACTGAGCTTGTGCTAGCACAAGGTGCTTTCTTAACTGCAAATGTGATCTCAGTCTGAAAATATCTTAATAAATTCACTGAATGGGCTTCCTTCTGTAGTATACTCTTACAATTATAAGCCCTTCATTTTTGCCCAGAGCACCTACTTGGATATCATAAAGTGAAAATAATCTTAATGTCACTAAATGAGAAAAAAATGAACATACTGCCTTGGAGAGAAACAAAGTGGGGAGGGGGATTGAGGAGAACAGTACAGAATAATATTTGCTGCACTCTTGTGGACACCAGGAGAAAAATGTCCTTTGTTTTTCTGAGAATAATTTAAAAATGTGTTTTGTATCAATGTTGCATCTTCTCAGTAACAATTTTAAATTTTTGACTCCGCAGATATGATATACAGCCTTTTAGAAGGCTGACAGCTTGTATTTGTGCATCTTGGTCTCCATTACTGGTACTGATGACTGGGTGTATGGTAGTTGTTCTGGTAGTGTATATTGGGGGAAAAGGAGGAAAGGTTCCTTGAAAACCTGTTGCAAAAAAAAATAAATAAAAAATCTGATGTAAGCCAAAAGTTAGTGAAAGTAGGATATGAAACTTGCTTATGGAAATATACCACTGGATGCCACTGTTGCTTCATGGAATGCCATACTAAAATAACATCGGCTCTGCTTACTTGAAAAATTCTGCTTTTCCTTTACTCTCATCTACTTAGTTCTTTATTACTTTAATCTTTGTTCATATTGAAGGAAAGGAGAAATCATGCCCCACTTATTTTCTGCAGCAACATGGTGACATGGTTCCCATATCTAGAAGTGACAGCTTGTCATAGGAAAGAAAAGGGAATGACACAAAGTTTTGTCTTTTTTTTTTTTTTTTTTTTTTTCCCCGCTTCTAAGGTAAAATCTTCTTCAAGAAGAAAGGTTCAGATGAAAGAACAGCCAGTCTTCCTTGTAACTAAATTCCTTCTCTCTAGCTCTGAATCCCGTGTTAATCACAACTAGATTTGGACACTGAGCCTTTATTCCTGTTTTAATGTGATCCTAGAGAGCAGAGCAGAAGGTCACTTTCACAAATGCCTGTTTATTTCCTTTCCCAAGTGTTGGGCATTTTGTACTTGAAAGAATATTTTTTGCTTGTTACAATTTTTTTCCTCTGGGGGAAGCAAGAAGGGTGAAGGTCATCAGGTGAATTTTTGATGGCTGTTGCTTGTTTTCACAGGCTCATTTGTAATTACCTGATTAGCAGCTCTGGGACTTTTCTTTGTCATACAGCGTTTTTGGGGTTTTTTTTTTTTGTTTGTTTGTTTTTGTTTTTTTTTATTTTTTATTTTGGCTTCTTTGACTGAAGCAACCCCCCAAATTTAATTAATTTAATTGAAGAAATAAACCCCAAAAATCTGAAGCCTGATTTTCAGATGGTTTGGTTTTTGTATTGTGTGCGCCTAATTCCTATGCTTTCCTATGGGAGAAGAAAAAAAAGTTGGAAAAAAACCCATGAGCGAGTGTGGTGGGTTTTTTTTTTTTGTGGGTTTTTTTCTTTTTTTTTTTTTTTTAGTGTCACAGTGGTGTATGCAGCCTGCTAGCCTGGCTTCTTCAGAGACAGGGACCACCTTCTGCTGTGTGCCTGCTTAATTGGGTAAGCCCTAAATATTGTTGGTTCCATAAAGCACTAGCCTAATTAATGACAGTAGAAATGTGGAGAAAAGGCAAACACAATGGAAATGAACTGTTGAGAGGGAAGAAGCAATAAGCATGTAGCCCTGAGAAAGCATGTTTATTCTCTCTCTCCGAGCTGGGCGGGAGAAGGCAGACAGCAGGGCTTCAGCCTGGAGGCCTCGGCAGTGCCATGGAAACGGCACAGGAGCACCATATCCCTCCGGCTCTCCAGGCCTTGTGGCTCTACTGCGGATTTAGAGGCAGCAGCACCCACGCAACCTGTGTGGGGCTGCAGGAGGGGGAAGGTTAAAATGCATGTCTGTTCTGCTGCTTCACAACTCATTTATAAGGCAAATTAAGGGAGAGGAGAAGAAACAAGTAAATGTGTTAAGCTTATTGTCAAAGATGGACTGGCAGCTGCAGCACGACCCCTGTGCTGGATGTCTGACAGCCAGAATGCAGTTTAATTATGCTACTGTTCACTGATAACTCTCCCTTCTCTTCTGGAACCTGGACTGAAGTTTTGCCTGGATTAGATGTTGTAACCTAAGTTTTCCAGTGATCAGGACTGGATGCTAATACTGTATCCTTGTAGGTACTGAAGGGAAGCCTGCTAGCAGAGCTGCTACTGCTGTTGATGCTGCATAAACTTGTAGCAGTGACCCAGATAACATTGTGACTGACACAGTAAGTTACAGTGTCAGGAGAAATAAATGTCTCCTGCAGCCCCTCACAGAGCTCCAGCTGTGCCATGGTACCTGCCCTTAAGCCCCATCTACCCAAGAAGCTGGCCCACTGCTGACGGGCTGTGGGACTTGCTGGGCTTTGCTCAATTATGAACTAGTTGTATATGTGGGTTCAGAAAATACACAGTGCTTGCAATTATTTGGAAGTTATGGTAATTTAATCTACTTATTAAAGGACCTCTCCAAAATGGTTGCCTGGGCTCTGCTATGTCTGTTGAGAATTGCTGGCAGTCATCTAAGTGTGACAGCTCTCTGGAGATCAGTTTTGTGCTCTCTCCCCTCATCTACCACCCTCTGCTCTGTTGCTACTTCTGGCCTAGACCTGGGAGGGGGCTAGTGTTTAAATTATTCCTTCTGTAGCTCTGTAGTCAGCCATGTTTTCATCTCATCTCTGTCCTGAGGTTGAAATCACAAGTTCTCATTTGTGTTATGCCATGCAAAGAGAAGGTTCTCCCTGTTATTGGCTTGCAGTAGGACTGGTTTAATTGCTGGAGAATACTAAGTGGCTATGCTGTGGTTTGATATTGTGGGCTTGCTCAAACAATAAAATGTGAGGTACAGCAAGATGAAAAAAGCAGACATCTTGCTGGTATCTTTGGACAACAACCTAGACAGAATTTCATTACTTTTTGTGGTTTGCAGCTGTCAGAGAAAAATACCTAAATGAAGTTTGACTTTTGCATGTGAAGGCCTGGGCTTTTCAATATAGTATAAACTGGTGAAAAGTAAGATGGAACAGAGTGGGATTCAAGCCTGTGTTCTTCAGAAGTTGTGGTGAGGTTAGTTAGCTACCTAACATAAAGGGCGAAGCCAGCGAAGGATTAAAAAAGCATGGCACACAAATGAAATACTTAAGCTGCTGCTGCTGCCTCTTTTTTCCCCAGAGTTTGCTTGCTTCATCCCTTGTTCGTTTTAGAGTGAGTGGATGCAGAAGATCACTGCTGGCTGCCTCTTTACTGGCATGTACATATATGCAAAGATCAGGAATGCTTCCACAGTCTTGAGCTCCTTTTGAGTGTTCCTTAAGTGTACAGAATTCAGTCCCTACTGCATCAGGAGCCTCTTGAAGATAAAAATTACTGATTCATAGCCGTGACATCTTTTGTTAACTGGAAACCTTAATCCCAATGCCAGAAATGGTAAAGAAAGGTTCTGTATCTTTTACAAGAAGCAATAGATGAAGAGCAAATGTGTTTTGGAGCAGAGGTTGTGAGTGCTTCTCCATGCCACAGGCATTGTCAGAGTTGTACATGTGGCTCTGTATGTGTGTTTATAGCCATGAATCATTATGAAGCAGAAACCAATTGTTTTTACCCCATGTAAGCCTCTGCTTGCTTATCTATTTGAAAGCAGCAATTCATTCTTTTTGCTTTATTTGTAACCTTCACAATTTAATGTTTGTATAAATCTTAAAGGTGACATCTTCACAATGTAGGTCTTCACTCTACAGTCCTTGTCTTTCATCCTGCTGCAGTATGTTAAAAATGTGAGCATACTTGTTTGCAGCCTCCTCTTCTATGGGCATGATCTTTGTAAATTTATCTGGTCTCTTAGGGGATGTTGCATCCTCTGGCTGCTGTTATATGGAAAGTGCATTGGTACAAAGTTATAAATAAACTCTTTCAGCTGGTGCTGGATCTCTGTGGTTCTTAACTGTAAGTCTCCAAACTCTCAGAAGAGATTTTTCAACAGCTCCTAGCTCATAAGCAACAGCTTCCCCCGTGATAACCCTGCAGCCACTCGTTTTGTTCCTTCAAGCTTCTGTCTCTGTGTTGCCAACCTAATCATTAGACTGATTATCACTTAAGCTGATTGTGAATTCTGGTTTGGACTCTTTGCTTTTGTAGTGAGTAATTAGAGAAGGCATTTTTACCCCATCAATTTGTGCTATTCATGGAAATGTTATCACTTATAGAAGATACAGAATAGACGTTTGTAGGTTCTTTTTTTTTTTTTTTTTTTTTTTTTTAAATTGATTGAGTAAAAGTCCATGGGAAAGGTGAAGCTCCTAGCTGACTTCTAGAAACCTTGCCCTGTTGGCCTTGCTACATACTGGATGTTTAGAGATTTGGTGCTGGTGTTTTACATGTTTATATTCCCCAAGGATGTGTTTTGGTTTTGTTTTTTTTTTTTTCTTTCCTATCCTCCAATGTCATGAAGTTAAGCTCAAGCTGTTTCTATTCTAGATAGGACAATATTTAAACAGTGCATGAAAACATTCCTCTATTATAAAATATTTTGAGACTAAAGCCTACAGGTGAATATGTGAGATTAGGGCAGCAGATAGTGGCAAGACTGTCATCATTAAAGAATATTTTTATCTTTTGAAATAATGTCCTCATAGAAGTGTAAATTTTAAAGCTGTCCAACAACATTAGTTCTCTGATTAAAAGACATAAAAGATTAAATTCTTCATTCAGTTAGTGTGTAGGCTTTCCTGAACATTCTGGGAGCTGGAGCAAAGGTAATAACTGAGGGTCAAGGGGAAAAGACTGCCTGGCTGGTCATTAATCTTATTTTTTCTGTGGAACATAGCTGTGAAGAAGCGTCGTCTTTTTTTCTTAAGCAAGAAAACTATGAAACTGTAGGTTTTGCTCAAGTCTGACTTTAGGGTAATTGAGGAGAAATAAGGAATGTTGAAAATTGGGTCTCAGATGTGTTTTTGGGTGTTTTTTGTTTGTTTTTACAAGAAAACTTGGGGGGGGGGGCAAGGCTTGTTGTGATCAAACCAGTCGAATTTCAGAAGAGTAAAGACTTAGTGAAACTGCTAGTATTTATGCAGGTTTGAAAGTATGTGTACTGGAGGAAGGGTTACGACAGGGACAGGAAATCCCTGATAACTTCCATGTAGCTGCTGTGGATTATGAGTATCTCTGAACATGAAGGTGTCTGGACTTCAGTGTAAGCAGCCCAAGAATATTCCAAAATTTGTCACTAATTCTGTGCCAGTGCCTTGTTCTGCTCCAGTTTTGTTGCTCGTACCCTGGTTAGTTTTCTTAAAGTTGGAAAGAGAGCGATTGCAATTGTGGGAGCAGCACAAGAAATCTAAGCAGTGCTTAGAGAAAGGTAGGAAAGATTTAATATCAATTTCTACTGAATACTTTGTCAATCAATCTTCTTATTTATTAGGTGGGGTGTTGAGTGCATAAAAAAATCCTACAGGTCTAGCTACATTATTTTTGAAAAGTAAAAGGCCTTACAAAGTGAAAGTAAGTTGCATTACTATAATTTCATCCAAAGTACTTAACGATCTGAGATAAGAGAGGATGCAAAAGGGCCAAGTGTTGCCCTAAATAGCATCAGAACTGCAGCTCTGTGTAGAGAAATACATATTTTGAATTGGTAAAAAGGAGTTGTATTAATTATTTGGCATGCCACACTACACATGAACACCATTAAAAAGTCAGCCTTTAAATCTTAAAACACTTCCAGTTCCTACTATCCTCATTATTAACATCCATATCTTACATTAATGCTGCTGGCAAGAGGTGAAAGCCATCCAGGGTGAAAAGAAATTAGTTTCATTTTTCAGTAATTATGGAGAAAACTCTGTTCACTGGCTTTAGTCACCCTCTCAAGTTATTCTAGTGCTGCTGGTTAAAAAGATCCTGATCTATGGTGTTTCGCTAATGATCAACAGTTTTAGAAATGACATTTTCCAGCAGCACAGCCTCTATTATTGGGACAATTTTTCCCTCTTGGTCAGCTACCAGATCTTTCAAAACCACTGGGAAAGCTTATGAAGGGTAAGTTGTGTGGTGTTTTGTTTTTGGTTGTGGGTTTGTTTTTTTTTTTTTTCCCCCCCTCCTTTTTAAACTTGATATCACTATTGCTTGAGATGCAAACTAATGTTTCTAGTTTTCAAAGGAAAAGGCCACCTCCTCCAAGACATGTATTTAAACAGTCTCTGGCTGAGGGGAAACAAATAGTTGTTAGTATCACAACTAGATAAAGGAAGAGACCCTGGAGAGTATGGCAAGAATTAAGTGGAAATCACAGTACGCTAAGGTAGAGGCTGTCTTACAATGTTGTAAGTTCTATATGGATAAATAAAATATCTTAATTTGTCAGGTGCATTTTCCTGTTCTTGTATCAGATGGGCCTTTTGTTTCATAAGGTTGAATGACGGAAGAGTAAAAGATTGCAGTAGCAAGAGGGTAATGCATTTTGAGAGATGCACCCTGGAGGACTGAGTAGGTACCTCCTATTGAGAAATATGAAGCTTTGGTTTGTTCTTCCTCACTATTCTAAACTGGATTTATGTGATACTTGAAAACATCGATGGTCAAACACAGAGCTGACTACTAGGTGACTTTCTACTGGAGGGTACCATCGCTGTTGTGGTTAATTGCCAGTACTTTTAATCTGTCTCACATTAAGTGTTGGTTTTCAAGTTACAAAAAGCTCCAGCAGACTTCCCATGCATCCATTTATAGTGTCTTGCAAAGGATTAATGACAGTTCAAGTCCGAGCAATAGACTGGATACTTAACTTGTGTGACCACTTTCTTATTTATGATGAATTCATTGTTCAAGTGGCCTTGCACCATCTGGCCATTTGCAAAACCTCTCTGATACTTTCACTGACCTTCTGTGTGAAATGCTGTGTGGTGTATAAGAACTGCTGTACTTGGGGGATGATGACACTTAGTGATATTCTGGCCACAGAGAAACCAGTAGTTTCTTGCTGCAATGGCTTTTGCCTTGGTGCCCCTAGATAGGTTTGAGACTTGATTGTTGACAAACTTCATTGTGACAATTTTTATCTTCGAAGAACTAATTAAACTGCTTACCTTTTTATTACATTATCAATTCTACTTCAAATGATATCCTGGCTGTAGTAACTTGACCTTTGAAGCAGTTCAGCATTCTGTGGTTGAGAGTTACTCAAGCTTCTTGTGCTTAGCATTGTACTTCTAAATGAAGGCAGCATCTTCTTTCATTCACTTCTATCTGAAAGAACAGACTGTTTTTTAAAAAAAAAAAAATTGCTTTTCTTGGATAATAGGTCTATTAAATACCTGTAGCATGAAGTGTCATAAGTTAAATACTTTTGGTTGAGGAATTTAATTAGATATTAAAATCTTTCTTTTTCCACCAAAATACCTTATCTTCCCCAAAACTGGAACATGGGAGTCTGCAGATATTAAAACTGCAGCAAGATGTTTTACATGAATAGTTTATACCTTTCTGTCACCAGATCACCTATGTAATAAAATGTCCTTATTCTTTAAGGCTGCAGGCAGTAGGATGCAAGAGAAATATACTGGGACAAGCTACATAAGACTTCCCATAGAACATCAGAATTGTTCTTCTACTGAGTATGAAATCTTGCCTTTGGCAATAAGCTATATTGAATGCTTCAGAAGGGAATGAAAGGGAAAACCTTTCTCTAAGCAGGAGGGTAACTTTGAATGCAGAGCTGGTGTGTGTGGATTTCTACCTCTTCTCCATTTGGTGCTTTGATTTACTTTCCCTTTGTCTTGACTGGCTATGCTACAATGCTGTTAGTTTTTTCAGTTCTTTGGGGCAGAAAAAACCTAACACGTGAAACTGGTACTGGTGAACTCTGAAGCTGATCAAATGCTATATACACTGTTGTTTCTGTTTTATGGTAAATATAATAAGATCTCACACTGTTATGGTATGGTAAAAGGTACAGTGTCCTTTTTATTCTAATGCTTGCTTAAGAGCTGTCTTTGATCAAAGTTAATACTTGTTTTGAGGTGTGTTTGGTAAAAGCTTAAAAAAAAAACAAACCCAAAAGCAGCCATGCACTGAGCTATTAGGTATATTTAAGGTAACAGCAAGACTTTCATTGCCTGTGTCTGGGGATCCCTTTCTTATTTAAAGAAATAGCCTCTCTCTGGCACTGATTACCCATACCTCTGGATGGACTGTACAACTGTCTTTAACTATATTGCAGACCTTGATGGGCAGACAAGACCGACCTTGTCTATGTTGTGAGTTTGGGGCTTTGATTATCCATTTAGCCTTTCAGTAGATCCTCCCTTCTTGCCCATGCTTTCGTTTGTGGGCTAGTCTTCTGGATTTGTGGAGAGAAACAAGTATTGGGAAGAAGGATTTTAAGATGAGCTTCCTCAGGATGTGTAAGCATGACTTGGAAGATGGCAAATGTATGCTTATTTATAGATATGCAAGTATCTATACTTAGTAACTACAGATAAGCTGTAAGGGGGAGAAACTGAATGAAATAGGGAATGGAGGAAGATGATTTGGGTGATCTAGTAGACCAGTGAGTTCTAAAATGTCATTACCATGAAGGAGAGAGTTTGAAAGCCTGAATCGGGTCTTGTGCTCTGGCACGTTGATCGAGGTGGGAAGGCTAAGGGAGAGATTCTTACAGGAACTGTAAGGGTAACACAGGAGAAACTGTGAAAGCCAGGATCAGAAGGTGACAAATAGCTGAAGCGCCATGCAGAACATGTATGATTATAGTTTGGAAAAGAAAATTTGGAAGTGTTCTTGCCAGAGACAGGAAGGATGTGGTGGCTTTTACCAAAGTATGGACACTTGTGGAAGGACTATGAAGATGTAAGGGGCATAGAAGCCATAAAAGAAGCAAGAATGCCCCTGCTACAGCTTCTGTAGGTGAGAGGAATGCATATAAAGCAGTTCCACCGCAGGACCAGTCCTGGCCCAGCTGCCCAAGTGTGTAGGTAGTGTGTTCTCCCTTGGGCAGATTCTGTAGTGCTTCTCCCAAGCCAGTTCTTCCTACGTCCAAGGGTTCCGCATAGTTCTTCTTTTCCTTTTTCCCTGTAGCTGGCTTTCTGCTTGGCACAGGTTCTGTGCCCTCCCAGACTTTCACTGTACTGATTTTTATGCCCTAATCGTGAGGGACCACTGAATGAGGGAGGGCATCTATAAGTGAGCTTTAATGTACTTTGGCTACCTGACTTGAAATTGGCACCTATAGCCACTGTAGCCTACCTTCCCTTGCAGTCAACCCTGTAAAGTAACCTGTGTGGTGTTTTGTGAGGGCATGTGATCTTGCTGGATCAGGGGAATGATACAGAAATTTTTTTAAATGTCAATGAGGAGCAAAATTCTTTAGGCTTTTAATCTTAGTGAGTTCTTGCTTCATTTAGTCAAAACCTTCCCAGATGCTAGTTACCAGTGAGACTTGACTCTGAAAATGTGAAGACTTGAGGGTCTGTCTGATTCACAGGGGGGGATCAGTATTGGCCTAATGGGACCTTGGTTGAAACTTTAATTACAAGAAGACAGTAAAAAGCACTGTTTAAGAAAAAAAATTCCCCTTATCAAATTTTGTTGCTCATCTTGTCAGGCTAAAAATTCTGCTTAATCTTAATGATTAGTAAGAGTTCTTCATTTCTGTGAGATTTATAGTGGTGTTAAATAAATTACAAATTATTCGGAGGCAGTGTATTAAAGGAGATCTAATCAAGATATCCAGAATATTGTGACATATTTAAATCCCATAATATTTAAAAAAAAAACATTTTTGAGCGAGTAAAGATACTTTATATACAATTAGAGGCAGTATGATTAATAACCTTGGGCTCAGATTCGATGGCTTCCTTTGGGATTTGAGGTTTTTTTCTATATCTCTGGAACCAAATATATGCCTTAATTACCAATCAAACAGTCAATGAAGGCAGAGCTGAAGTGCGGATGTATATACTTGAATTTGCATTAGCATTTCTTCCACAGACTTGTATTGGTGAGGCTGAGTGTATCTGCATATTTTAATCGCTCTCAGGAAGACTGTGAATCCGTGTCATGAGCTTAGATTTTTGAAACTGGTGGACCTATCTGTTTTGCATCATAGAATATTTATGCCATATGCTAAACCTGCAAAAGGTAGGTGTTAGTCCAAATGCAGATATGTTTAGAAAGTGCTGAGAAGATTCAGACCATTTAAAACCAGACCGCTAATTGGGCAGGGCAATGTAGTTTCTCCCCAGTCCTATTTCTTTATGGATGTTTCAGGAGGGATAAGAGATTTTGATATGTGAGAAACAAACACATCTGGTTTGAAACCATTCTGGTTGCAAATAATCTGTAAGGCTACAATGTAAAATCTGAATCGAAGACAAGAAAAGTGGAGTAAGACACTTTTGAGATTTGAACATCCACAAGTTGCTACAAAGTCAGTGAGTGGGCAATGCTCCTTAAATAGCAAGCCATGTCAGTACTTCTTTTTTACTGCAGAAACACAACAGAAGAGTCAATGCCTTCAAAGTCAGTTGGATTGGGAGGCTCAGGATTTTGGAAGGTGTTATTCCAGGGTGCTTTGCTTGTCAGGTACATCTGCAAGGAAACTGATTTCTGAGTTGAAGCTAGGGAATGGGAAAAATATGTTCAAAACCAGTCTTTGTTGTAATTCTGGGTATTACTTATTTCTCATAATTTATAACGATGAATAGTGGGGGAGAAGTAGCTCCTTGTGAAAGAGGAAAAAATGGATAAATGGCGTATACTATTTGGGACCTCACTGGGCAATGTAACCATGCAGAAGGTAACTGAAAATGCATCTTCTGTGGGAGGGGACAAGGATTCAACTAAACTCATTTGTCACTTAAGTCAATACAAAGCTCTTTAACTTAATCAGAAGGTCCAGATACTAATGAAAACCAATTGATGTGGAAATCCATTTCATCAGAGGGTTACCACTTTCAAGTTAGGTACCAGCTCTGGCATGAGTCAAATTTGTCTTTGGTGCTGTCTTGCTAATCAAAGATGAGAATGTGATTTTATTTATTTTTAATTACTGGCTCTGCTGGGCTGTCCTGTCCTGTGCAGTCAGGGATATCTGCTGCCTGTTTAGCTTGACTGTAACAAGTGGACTCAACTTGCCATCATTCTGACACAGATGAAATTACTTTGTTTCTTACCATCTTCACCATTGCCTTGCTTGGATACAGCTTAGCAAGCTAGTTTTATGTTCAACTGGTAGTTACTCCAGAGGAACTGGGTAGTGGTGTTCCAATTAGGATTGGGCAAAATGTTTAGGTGGGTGTCATGATGCTATTTTGGAACCAGTAGCGCAGAAATGAAATGAAAATGCATAACGGTTGTGTTGTAATACAATTTACTAGAATTTAATTGTTCTCATTTATTTGCGTCTCTCTCTCTTCCTCACCCCTCTCTTCCCCCCCCGCCCCCCCCTTTCTGTAATCAGATATATGTATCTAGAGTTTCAGGATGTATATATTATCCCTTTTATCTTTTGAATTTTTCTGAAATAGACTTCTGCACATGTTCATTCTTGTGTTTATAAGCTGTATATTTTGGTCAAATATGGCAGGCTTAGCTTTTTATTCTGAATGGTTAATTTTGAAACTCCCTATGAAAGGGCTCCAAGGTAAAATGTTTTTGATCATTACCAGCTGTTGTGTGCTTCGTAGCCTGTAATATAAACCTGATGTTCAATTTTGGTGGGATGATCTAATGACGTTCTCAGATTTATTTTAGATAATAAAAAATAAACTCCTTTTTTTTTTTTTTCCACAGATAAACATGGATAAATTGTCAGATTCATAACCCATCTCATATTATGTCTGCCACATTTTCCACAGTGCTTGAAATGGTCACTGTATGCCTGATTTATAAAGACAATATCACCTTGATGAGTACACAGTGTGTCACTTGAGCTGGATTCATGTCTGTATGGATTTCAGTGGAGAAATATAATGTAAGACTATATAAATATTGTAGCTTCTTGCTCTATCACATTGTCTGTTTTATTGGTCAGATTACCTGTGCTGTAGTGACTATGGGTTTTTTTGGTATTATTAAAAAAAAATTTCTATAAAAAAAGATACTGGTGGGGAAAAAATCAGGCTAAAACCCTTTCTGTTGTATATTGCTATAGGTGAGTTAAATGCATTTGAGATCAGTAAATGAAATGTGATGAAAAATACTAAAGATTATATAATTCTTTAATTTTTCTCCACACCAGAGATGGGGAAAGATAAGCAGAGCAATTCTAGGGAATCAGACTCAAACCAGTCAGATAACAACTGATAAATAGTAGGCCAAATCTCCCGGTTACTTGCCCTAAGCATTAGCCTATTAGCATTACCTGACTACTACTAGGTGTAGGAGTGTTGTTGTGAATGAATACTGTAGAAACAGATCAGCTATTTGACATTTTATAGAAACAGACAGCTAAAACTGTGCCCTGTGGTCTTCAGTGTATGTGTCTATATGTACGCTGGCATCACCTTCATGTGACTTCTCTATGGCTACATCATGGTACCCAGAAAGGTTTATACTGACGGGATGCACACTTAAAACAAAGATGAAATAACTTTTTCTTGTGATCATAATGTACATCAGTCTGTATCTATGAATTTGAAGGTGAACTGTAGCCTGGAGCTTTCATTTCTTAGGAGAGAAGCCACCTCCACTAGTGTTTAATGGATTGGGACAAGCTCTTAGTGCAGTCGCCTTAGGCCATTGCTTCCCATGCTGCTGCTCCCTTTGCTTGAAGATAATCTTAACACCTTTTGCAGCTGGTGACATTACTTATGTTTGGATATGTTGAGAGGAAATTTCCTGTATTAAGTGGAAATAAATCTGGACAGGATCCCAGATTGGGAAAATAACTGTGGAAAAGTTGGATTGTGAAAGCCTTTTTCATTTTTTATACCTCGACAGTGTAATTTTTAAGCTTCAGGAAAAAATGATGACACTGCTAGAAAAGATCACTGATACAGAGTCCTATAAAGCTGAATGTGAAACATAGGGCCAGCACTACTGTAATAGCTGAATTTAAACAGAAGAATTCAAGTCTTATACAAGGTAGGTGCATAATGGAAAACTTGACCGCTGCTGCAATTCTGTTAAATGTGTGTCTTCAGTTAAAAAAAGTAGTTGGTGGAAAAAATGGCAATAGATGGCAGAACTTGAAAGATCTTATTCATGCAACTGGGTAAAAATCACTGTGGCACAAACTGCCTGGAAAATGACACTTAAAAGATTTGCCCACATAGAAGGTGTTATGTATGTAATGCTCCTGGCTACATGCAAGTTAATTGTCCGCTGAGTTGTGTGTATGCATAGGACTTCCCAAAGTGTTATTTTTAAACTAAATATTTGGAGTTCTTCATTAAGCCAGACCAGAAAATATTTTTACAAGGCTGAATGTTTCTATTAGGCTAGTCATAAAGCAAACATTATTCTTATTCTCTAGCATGAGTCACAGCTAACTGTATCAATTGCTTCATAATATGTTAACCAAATAACTTGGTGGCAGTGAGCAAGGCTTAATCATGTCTGTCTTCCAATTCTGTGTCAGTATGTTCTATACTGTCTTGCCCTTGCTGCCCAAGTGATGCATTATGTATAATGTCTTCACATATTTTGGGATTAAATTGAAGTGTGAAACAGGTGAGTGCCAGCCATTCTTAAAACTTGAATCCACTGTGAGTCTAACTGCATGTTTAATTCTAGACACCTCTATTTGAGTGGATAGTTCTGAGAAATTTTGGCAAAAGTGACTTACCAGTGGTAAATATCAGTTGTCAGTGGTATAGGTAATGTAAAATTGCACTCTTGTACTTGACTCCAGTGCATTTTTACAGCAGTATCGTGCTGGAAGCCATTAGAGGTGTTTGTTTACAGGCTTGTCTGCTAGGTTCCATTGATGAAAGCTAAGAAAATTGCTGGCCCTTCTTAACCAGTAGCTGTTGTATTGCGATGAAAATTACTTACACACGTCTTGCCATATGAAGCTTGGGACACTTCCAAAGTCATTGTTCAAGAGTGCGCAGGTGCATGCTGAGGCTTTGAAGTCACCACAAATAACAACGTCAACCTGAAAATAATCCCTTGAAGCAGTATCAGCTCAAACAGGCTGTGCTCTGTCTTGTGTCTCATATTGCGTTCTGAAAACAAACTACTGCTGCATGCAGATGCTGTTGTACTGGTATCACTGAAATTAAAATGAACAGATGAGGCTGAGATTTGTAGTTATGTTTCTCTTCCAAATGGTTGGTTGGACTATGCCCAGCTACCTGTGTGATTTCTTGTTGGAGTAGAAAAAGAATGTCTGTGATTTAAAGCAACTTGTGTCAATAATAAAGCAATAATAATTAAGCAAAACAACAACAAAAAAAGAAACCCCTTTTCAGTTTTTATCTGGCAATTCCAGATAATGTGGTACTGTTTGAGTTGGCCTGACATTAATTTGTATTATTGTACAAAGAAACCAAGAACAACTATTTAAAAAACAATGCGTATGTTTGATATTTCTTGTATTCATTTTACAATTCCTATCTGGGGGGTTATATCTCCCACCCATCTGTTTGTAAGTTCTTATATTAAAATGAGTTCTTATATTAAAATCTTTCTGTTAATAGATACCTTAGTACGTATAATGCTATTTGCATGGATTTTTTTTTTCTATGTACTCTCTATGCGTGCATATAAGTAGATAATTATACATGGATTTGTGATAGGTGTGCTCTTGCTTCTACTGTCAGCAATGGTGTTACCCAAATGGGAGAAGTAGTGCAAAGAAACTAAGGATTAAATTCACATCCTGTGTAGTACATGCAGTCCATGCATGTGGTTCTCTTACTCTGTGGATCCCTGTCTCAAAAAAAGATACTCTTTGATCATCCAAGAAGTGGACTTTCTCAGTAAGTTGCTCAAATGAGGTGGAGGTTGGGGGGAGCAGTACACAAATGTCTCAAAGGAGATGACTTTGTTCAGATCCTCATCAACTTTATGTACCGAGCATCCCAATGTCAAGTTCTTAAATTATCCCTTAATTAAAAAATGATTGCTGTTTTCAATTTCAGACTTTGCAAAGCCAGATAATAAACTGCATATTGCACTGTTCAGTACACTTCACTTGGCTGTGTTCTGGGCACAGTGACTGGTTAGTGTAGTTCTCGTGCTGAAGTACCTATGGAGTGACAGAACTGCAGTTGGCAGCTTGGAGAACCAGGACAGCAAAAGCTGGCTAACAAATTGGGCTTTATTCAGATGATAGTGTTGCCTCTTAAAAATGCTGTCTTACTGATTTATTCAGGGAACACCTACTTAGTTTACATAGTTTATTTTGGTATTTGAGTTAATTTCTTTTTCTACTATAGGCTTTAGACTGCTTTAAGGCATAAGGCCTAAGATTCTGATCTGTTGGTGTTGCAGTGCCTTTATACCTCAACTTCTGTGACTGCTTTAGCTGGGTCCTTACCCCTGAATTGTTATTGTGAACATTTTACTCCTAATATGCTGGTCACTGAAATCCTAAAATGGGGATTTTAGAAGTTGTCAATATGTCAGGAGTAATGGAGAGCTGCCCCAGCTAGAATCTCCAGTAAGTATCTCCAGTACTGGAAGCAACCGAAGAATGGATTTATGAAGCTGGGAGGCAGGTCTGTTTAATCTCTGTGGGGAGGGAGTTTGACTGCTGTCAGCACCTGAGCTATTTGTAGTTATTAACTCCAGGGTGGATGAAGTTCTAAGATGGTAGGAGTTGTGAGTAGAGAGGTAGGGCAGAAAAGGATTGAGAGTAAAAATACTGGAAAACTTTAAGGTGAGAACTAGGAGTACAGTTCTGTAAACAGTCCAGTAGTAATAAAATTAATCTCTTACCTAAGGTACGTCAAGAAGAATTAAAAAAACCAATTGGATTGACAAAATTATTCATTTTGGCTAATTATAGCAATGCAAGATCTTTACCTCAGCTGACTGCTGAGCTAGGCTATTTGAAAATAGGAGGGCTTTGTATAAATTCTTGAATTTCCCCTTTTCATATGAAATTGAATATTTCGGGACATGGTTTAGTGGGCATGGTGGTGTTGGGTTGACTGTTGGACTTGATTTTAAAGGTCTTTTCCAACCTAAACGATTCTATGATTCTATAAATTTCCATATGAAAAGAAGGATAAAATATGGAAACAAAATTCAGAATGAACAACTTTGAAATGTGTTCAATTGCATTATCAAAAATGAAAATGTCAACATTTTTATATCTGGGGAAAAAAAAAGACAAGATAATCCAAAGGGAAATGAGCAGTCTGAATACTTAACACCATCGAGTTAAAATTGTTGCTTTTTATTCGAACACTTAAATTGATATGAAAATATTAGTTTACTTGTCTGTTGCTGTAGTTTGTTTTTTTGTTCAAGATAATGCATCTCTTCTGGCTTTAAAATATTTCTTTACAGATCTGATTTTTTTTTTTTTTGTAAACCATTTCTTGCCGCCTTTCTACTAGTAGTAACAAAGTCAAACTAATGCAACTAGCCAGTATTAAGGATGCTCAAGTATTTAGGAGGATACTTCTGTCTTCCCTGAGATACTGTAAAACAGATGCTACTATGCCACATACAGCTTGTCATAAACATGCAAATCATTTATTTAGCAGTCTTTGTTTAAAGAATGCTTGTTACGCCAGACAAAATAAAACCCTGCCAAAATCTTCATCTTCATTTGTCATTAAAAAATGTTATTCCCCTGTCATTAGCTTTTATTGGAGTAGTAAAGGTTTTTAATTAAAATAGCTTTGGTGGGGGTAGTAGTAGGAAAAGCACCAGTTCGATACAATCAGAAGTGCAATTTTGCTGGTATTTTTTTCCATGCATACTGTGAACACTTTACTGATGTGTAATTGTACCAACAAAGTCTTTCAGATGAAAACATGACCTTGTGGCTCTATCAATTTATGTGTATATGTAGATTAAGCTGAAAAGGAACTGGGGTGAGGGAGGAGGAGGAAGGAGAAAGTCGGGTCTTCAATGTGAATCTAGCTGTAGGATTAAGTTCTTTAATCTTTCCCTTAGAGCTCTCTCAAACTAGCAAAGGTCTGAATGCAAATGATATCTACCTTTACTCTGGTTGCATCACAGAGGTAACCTATGAGTCTGCATGTTCTCTTCTGCTGTAATGGTGCTGCAGTAAGGTGAATTGAGACTCTTCTCTCAGTGGAAGTTCACCTGCTGACCTGAATGAGTTCAGCACTAGTCTGCAGGAGCAGTGATAACACACTGTGCTTTGGTACACTGACCTGCTTGCAAGATCAGACCCTGAAGAAGAAGTTATGAGGGCTCCGATATCTATTATATCCTTTCCTTGTGTTGGTGACTGTTTCTGATTTCTGTAACTATAGGCAAATCAATTGCATCAATTAAAGTACCGTCACTTCTTAGAGCACTTAATGCCATTAAATGCTAAGGATGGCATAACTCAAATTCCTAGTGGTGGTATTGACTATGCCTCCTCACCACCCCACCCCCAATAAATCTCACCACTATCAGAATCGATGTTCTCCTCTATCTGCACTAGGAAGTGATTAATGTGCCTTGTTTTCCCCTGGATAGTCCTGCCTGTTGAGTGAAGTTATCTGCCATGCTTACCTGTTGGCAGAGCAGCCCGGATGAATAGCCCCCAGCCTGTTACTGCTGATCTGAGCTGGCCTAGCAGAAAAATTACTTTGAATAAAAAAGCTGCTCCGTAGTCATGTGAGCAGATCAACAACTATCTGAGGGGGTAGAAAGGTGAGGTCGGTGGTTAGCTGCAGCAGCAAGGCAGTGATGATGAGCTTGGGCAGACTGGGAACGGTAAACTAGTTTCATGGAACAATGTAAGTTCCACATTACCTTTCTAATGCAAACAATTTTTCTCGGGGGAGGGGGGGGGAATGATGGGAGGGGGGGACAGGACACACCTGACGACTCTGATGTCAGACATAAAGTGTGAAGTATTTGTCAGTAAAGCTTTCAATACAAGTTATTTTAAAACAATTTTTCCCTATGAAAATTAAAAAAAAAACAAACAAAAGATATTGGATGTTCCTGGGGAAACTGTGATGCATGAAACTATATGTGCGAGGATCTGAACCTGTAAACATGAAACTGCTTGAAACAAGTGTTTCTTCTTAGGTGCTTGTACCTTTGTACAGTGCCAGTTGTGGTAGAATTCTTGGTTGTGAATGTCCTGGTTTCAGCTGGGATAGAGTTAATTATCTTCCTAGTAGCTGGTACAGTGCTATGTTTTTGAGTTAGGTATGAGAAGAATGTTGATAACACTGATGTTTTCAGTTGTTGCTAAGTAGTGTTTAGTCTAAAGTCAAGGATTTTTCAGCTTCTCATGCCCAGCCAGTGAGAAAGCTGGAGGGGCACAAGAAGTTGGGATGGGACACAGCCAGGGCAAGTGACCCAAAGTGGCCAACGGGGTATTCCATACCGTGTGATATCATGCCCGGTATATAAAGTGGGGGGAGTGGGGGTGGAGGATCACTGCTCGGGGAACTAAGAGTGTCGATCGGCAGGTGGTGAGCAATTGCACTGTGCATCATTTGTATATTCCAATCCTTTTATTATTAATGTTGTCATTTTATTAGTGTTATCGTTATCATTATTAGTTTCTTCTTTTCTGTTCTATTAAACCGTTCTTATCTCAACCCATGAGTTTTACTTCTTTTCCCGATTTTTCTCCCCCATCCCACTAGGGGGCGGGGGGCAGAGTGAGTGAGCGGCTGTGTGGTGCTTAGTTGCTGGCTGGGGTTAAACCACGATAGTGAAATACAAACTCTAGAAATTACAGGCGAGTTCAAGTTTGGCATTGTGGTAGAGTTTGAGACTTGTTCCAATATGGGCAATTTAAATGTCATAATTTCAAGTGGTCAAATGACATGTAAACAAGGATACTGTATACAGAATTAGTGTGAAGATTTACAAAACCAGTGGAAGGTCGAGTATTTGATTCTCACAAGAGATTTCTGCTAGAGGTGAAAGAAAGCCTTCTCTTAAATATAGACAATGAACAACTGAACTAACCCACCTGGAATATTTTTTGTGTGTTAAGTCAGATCTAATTGTTACTGAAATAAACAAGTGCAAATTGTTTGCAGCAATGAAAAGAACTACCCTGTTGGGCAGGAAGTTGCATTTATTCTTGCTTGTTATTATGAAGGAAAGATTTGATATTCCTGGTGACTATGAAGATTAAACCAGAGATTTATGTTAATGCAAAGGATTAAAAGAATCTTAATAACATTTATAAAGATGCAAATGTTCGCCTGCATTTTATCTTTTTGCAGATGAATGTGCCATAAGGGAAATATTGAAGGGGGAGAACACATCCTCACTCTGAATTGCAACATCTGGTTTAATACTGCACTCACATGGTCATTAAGTATTAGTTGTTTTCATCAGTGTATTTTTGAACAGCATAAGTGTGATAGACTTTTTCTTCCTAACTAACTTATGAATATCAGGAAGTAGGAATCTATGACCAACTTCAAATACATGGTGCCTGTTTAGTGTATGGCTTTGCATGTTGCAGATTTCCATGAACTGTAAATATTACTCAGTGTATTTTTTTTTTTTTCCTGCTAGTCTGTCACTTTCAGACTTATTTTCTAAGTAGTAAAGAGCTTGAAATACTGGACCCACTGTAGAATTGTCAGCTGTGTTTCCCCAGTTTGAAACCATCCTCCCAGTGCAAACACAGGCCGCACCAGCATGGAAAATTATGTGCTTTATTTGGGAGCCCTGACATATTATACATATAGGTACATACATTCCATATGGAGAAATTATAGAAAAAACATGATTTGAAAAAGGAGGCAATTAAGGTGAAGTTGTAAACATCACTAGCCATTTATGTTCTGGTTTGGGTTTTTTTTCCTGTTTTTCAACCAATTGTTTACTAACAGACAAGTCTATATAAACAGAAGCCACCTGGATTTGTTACGCATTTCAACTGATATGACTGTGGAAATGTCCCAGCTCTCAAATCAATATAAATCTTCAAAAGGTTTTGAGTAGTTAAACATCAAGTAATCCATATAGTAAAAGTCATAGCTTCGTTGTCTTTGAGAAGGAGAAAGCTGTGCAAAATACTGTTGTGTAATTTTAGTAGTAGTTCTTTCTTCATTGGAGTGCCTATCTTTAAACTTGGGGAAGGTTAAATTTTGTGGAGCACCAATTAAGTGCAAGAAAAAATTTGCATCTTCTTCCATACTTTCAAATTTCCCAACAAAGTCGTAGTCTATTAAACATGGGCTGCAAAGCCTATTGACGTGATCCCAGTGGATATCCATACCCACTGGCCTATGTACGTCCAGGAGATACTGAATGAACTCTTTAAATTTGACTCCAGAGCCTGTCCTTAATGCTTCTTTGGTGGCATTGACACGGTACCTGGAAATGATGGCTTTTCCAAAAACCGGGTGGTAGTAATTGTTTGGATGTTCAAACTTGTCCCGAAATGCAGATACCAGCTTTTCAAAAGGTTCACGAATAAAAAGCATCTTTGTGTAAGTGTTGAGCCTATGATAAATTCCTTTGTGGTCAAACCCATCCAGTCTTTTTAAATAGTTTCCATAGTGCACTGTGTTGTGCTGTATGTCTTTTGTGGAAGAAGCCAGCCCATTAAGAACCATGAGTACCCGTTTCCAGTTAGAGCAGCCGGCTTTTGGTACTTCACAGTATAAAACTCTATATTTATCTTCTACAAATATTCTAGAAACATGATAAGGAGTGATTATTCTTCTATTATTACTCTTGTATTTAGAACAAGTTTCCCTCATAATCTGCTTTCTTTCTCTTTGGATCTGATAGAGACTTTTCCACTTGTTGTTGTTTCTATCCTCAGATTTAAGCGTGGGCAGGTTGAGAATGGAGCTGTTCATGGAAATCAAAATTGGGCTCTTTTTAATTATAAATCTCCTCCTCCGTTTATGCAGCCTGATGGAATTAATTTCTTCACCTTTCTGTTGATCTTTCATAGCGAACATTATGCTGCTTTGCCCTCTGTCTGTGCTTTGAAGCTTAGTGGGCACATTTTCAGATAGGTGCAATGAATTGTTCTGCTTTACCATTGTTACTCCATCTGCAGTGTTTTTTCTTATTCTATCCTGGTTATCGCTGGAAACACAGTCCTAATGGGGAAAAATGGATTAAAGATGTTAGTAAGCGAGAGAGTGTTTGTCACTATTAACAACTCGTACGACTTTAATGTGGATCTTTCATACACGGAGTTCAACAACAAAATGCTTTGCCACAAGTCCTCAGTGCTGTGCCTACATTGTGGTACAGGCTTTTCTCTTGTCATCTTGTTCTGTGCTTACATGAAACCCAAAGGCTGAGATGAGTCTGAACTGGTAAATTCCGGTTCAGGTTTGGATTTAACTGTATTTTAGGTGGTGCCTGCACCCAGACTGATAGATACTTTTGTCTTAGGTGAGTTACCTTTTGTGGAAATTTCAAAGACATCCAAGTATTTTGAGGACTGACTTAATTATTCCAGACTGCCTGTTGTCACATAACTGTTTCCCGCCCTGCCCTTTCAGTAGCTTATCTCTGTGGCGAGGGTGGTTGTGCACAGAGTGAAGCCTAACAGGAGGTTTATGGTGTTTGTAAAGTGGAGTGAAGACGTAGAAGGAGCAAGAGTGGGAAGAAGGAAGCCGAAAGGACTGCGGTGAGAACATGGAGGCTTTGCAGAGAAGTGGGTTTGGTGAGAGCAGCATGAATAGGGACCCCAAAGGGAGGCTTGAGTGAGGTGAGCCTGGGACCGAAGCAATTGAGACTTGGTGAGAAGCAGTAAGGGGTGTGAACGGAGCTGTGGCTGGGATTAGGCAAGTGAAAACAGAGTAAAGCGGGTCTATGGATAAGGGGTTTCTGGGACCTGCTTTCTTTCATTAGGTGGATCTCACTGGTTAATACTTATTCTGGCATACAGCCCAGATGTGCTCCATTACTTCCTGCTTCTCAAAGCAGCTGAGTTAAATCCCTGTCTACATGTCTATGCCTCTAAGACTAAGATTAGGTTCTGGACACTGTTTAACTACATATCATCTCTGTTTTGAGAACTCACCTGGGAGCTGAGTGGCATATGAACCACTAGGGAGTATTTCAACAGAGGAAGCAGATGTAATTGCAGAATGTTTATTGCTTGCCCAAAATACTTAATGTTTATTTAGAGATTTTATAAATAGTAAATTTCTGATTTTCAGTCTTTATTTACTCCCTAATAATATTTAAAACTGGCTTCAAAAATAAGATACTGGATGAATTTTAAGATGTACAGTATGAGGATTAGTAGGGTCATGTTCTTTCAAGGTGGCATCTTAACCTTAATTGTAATAGTGATTTTACAAGTCTCTGTTGGCTGAAAAAAGCGATACTGTAGGTAACTTAAACTTGGGCTGCCATGGAGGTTATATCTTGCCGCATCCTTCTTTAAGGGTGAGAGATTAAAAAAAGAGACTCAGTATTCATTACAAAAAGCACTGATGACAAAAGGAAAAAAAAATCAGATCATATTATTTTGTAGGGGACTTGTTTAAACTGATAACTATTATACAAGACTCAGATCAGTATTAAACGCAATTTTTAGAGTACCATGCAAGTTGTTGCAGAACTTAGGCTTCTGAAATGTTTTGCTGGCTATTCTGGTAGTGGAGGTGGTATGTGATGTGCAGACTGGGAAACCAGCTGATAATTTGTCATACAAGACACTATGTATTCAGTTGTTGGGAGTGATTGTTGTACTCTGCAGAGGTTGTTTCCGGTAGTCAAAGGTGTATTAAAGTTTTTGTCTCCATAAAATAGCAGATGTGTTTGTAAATATTATGCTTTACAGAGTGGCTGAAATTCCATCTTATTTAGTCATGATATGGCTGATATTTCAAGGTTATCAAATTCGGACTTCCTAGATACTCGCACCTTTAATGATGACGACAATTATGAACCTACAGTTTTGGGGAAAATTAAATGCCATGATTTTAATGTCTTCTGTCAGTGTAACTTCATCCAGAAGGTCAAGCTGGAGCTGTAAAGATGCAGTGATGTCAATCACATCACACTGATTTCACCAGGCAATGGCATTTGTGTAACAGCTGGCAGCTGCACAGTTGTTCCTTTGCATATTTTGCACTTGTCCTTTAACTATGAAGTCAGTGACAGCCCACTGCAGCCATTCGCTGCTGCTGTGACTGTGCTAACAGCCACTAGATGGAGGAATTTCACCAGTATTTTTCTTTAGCCTATTTTTAAGTACCTCTCAAGACATTCATTTGATCAGTACGATTTCATATGGAATATTAATATGTGCAAAGTTTACCATATCTTTTAGCAATATCCAGTCTAGGAAAAAACTTACAAAACTAAAGTTGCATAGCTTATCAAATTCATATTTCAAAAGGAAAATTTGCACTTCATGGCAAAGCTTTGATGCATCTTTCCTTTTCAATGCTTCATCTCCAGTCTAGTGGCCTTATCTGAGCCATCTCTATCTGTACTCCATACTCGGAATATGGGTACAATTTTCCTTATGTACTTCCGAAAACTTACTTTTTTTGATTGCTGGAATCCCATGTTATATTTTATCCCTAAACAAAGAAAGAAATTAAAGTCATTATTTAGTAAAGATAAAAACATTAGTATCATTTTTGTTGGACTGATAACTGTGTCCTCTCGGTAACTAAAAGGAAAACAGGAACAAGTTCTGTTAACGCAGTGATAAATAGACCAATGAAGAATCACAATTAACGTATATTTTGTAGTAACAACACTCCTTGGAAGGCCTCTTTATTTATAGACATCATAACAATTGTGAAATGGAGTGAATGTCTCTACTTCCCTTTTACAGATGGGGCAACTGAGATGGAGAAAAAGTGATTGCTTAACCTCAGCTAGAAGGCCAGTAGCAGAATGAGAAGCAGCTGGAATTTGTGATCCCAGGTTAGAGCTTTGAAAAGCTGTTCTTTGTGTATTTACCTAAAGCTGCGTTGTTTCTACTCCCCTCCCCTCCCAACTTTGGATAGTATGGTGCTTAATCATAGCAATAGCTTGCATTGAGGTACTATCCTTTGTAAAACCACAGCAACACACAGTGGAGTTATGTATAAGTGAGGTAATGTTTGTAGAGGTTTAGAGAGAGAAAACAATACAGAATTGTGTTTTGCTAAATCTTCTGGCTTCTACAGTGATGTCTATCTGAAAATATAACAATCAACGTGAAAATCCTAGAAGGCAGCTTTAGCAGATGTGTAGGATCTCTTTACTGTTCCTAACCTTTGCTAAGTAAAAGTTAATAATAGAGGAACGTATAATGGAAAACACTTCTTAATTATGAAATTAGTTTGGGGTTTTTCAACTTATAAATCTGCTATCATCACTGTCACTGTTGCTTGAGAACTTCAGCTGCTTGAAGACTTCATTAAGACTTAATCTGCATTATGAATCCACAGCGTCTTTGACAAGGACAATTACAGGTAAAGGTATTGTAAAGCATTATAAGTGAAAACATCACTGGGATAGCTCAGTCCCATCAGATTAGTTTTCATGGTACTATGAAAGCTCTCAGAAACACCGTGCATGCATAGTTCACATTGTACCTTATTGCAGTTAAAGCAGCAAGTCCAACTTAAATGATCAATCATGTTTTGGTTTTTTTAAATTGGATCTACAAACTGGTGTTTATAGTAGAGTGAGTAAAATTGCTGTGGTTATTTCTATGCTGTTAGACCTCATCTAGCAGTGCTCATTACTCTTTTGGTTCATGTTTGAGCTTTAATTCCACTGCAGTAATTTGTTAGCAATAAACTTAAGTTAAGGTGGATGGGGATATTGTGGTTCTGTGCCTATTAAAAGCAAAGGGCATATATTTTTACTTTGTCAGAAATAAGTTCCAGATATCATATAGAAGGAATCTTAAGCCTTTTCCTAGCTGCTTCTTGAAAATGTTTAACTGCAAAATAAAGTCAGAGGGTGCATTCTAAAGAGAAACAGAGCTGATCTATAGCATCCTTGTGTGGGTTCTGGAGGCTTAAAACTGATTGTGTTGCACCAGACTTTAGGAGATGTTATTGAGTTGTTGTCCAGTTCTTGATGTGATCAGTTAAAGAATGACACTTATTCTACCACTGTGTAATATGTTACAGGGCAATGAAGGTATGGAGACTGCTGTCCAAAAAGAATAGTAAAAACTGAGCACCAACACTTTGAAAGAATTGATACTAGAGAATGGGTGATCTGTTTAAACCATGAAAATGTTCTATTTGTCAGCAGATGTAACCTCTTCTTTTTTGCTAACTGTAAATGCATAACTTTTAAGCCACTTGAACAAGATCTGTGTTGGCTGCTTGGCTCCACTCTAAGGCATCATTAATACACCTAGTTGGAGTAGTAGCTTAACTTTTACTTTAGGCTTGCTTGTAGCAGAGCTTGAAATTAAATATTATTTTCCTTATAAATTCAGAATATTGTTATGCTATCTCTTCTCTTGCAGATATCATGTGGCAGGTACAGTATTGAAAAGTTAACACAGTTAAGAAATTTAGTCTGGTGTTCTGGGTTGGTCAATTCTCATTTTCTATGGATATCTTTGTTTCTTGTGTATATGTAATATAATCCACTTAATTCTCATAACATTATTATTACAGACAATAGTCACCATTCTGTTCAGTACTAATTTATTGCTCTCAAGTATTTAATTTTTGGTCTTTCTTTAAACTGGATTGAGTAGTGTGAAGTCACGCCTCGTCCTCTGTCACAGATTGTGGAGATTTACTTTGGCTGTCAGTACTGTCAACATGCATATGCAAGAATTTGCATATTTAAATATTTTTCCTACTGTAAACTAGTTATGCCTACCAGTGTAAGATAGGAGAATGGTTGTGTCAACCCTCCCCAAAAGATAAGATCATACAATGTCTGCAGATCCTCTCCCTTTCTGAAAGAATTTTGAGCTTTTCACAATTGAAAACTGTGCTGGTTTTGGCTGGGGTAGTTAATTTTGTTCACAGTAGCTGGTATGGGGCTATGACTTGGATTTGTGCTGAACACAGCATTGGTAATTCAGGGATGTTTTCGTTACTGCTGAGCAGTGCTCACCCAGAGCCAAGGCCTCTTCTGCTTCTCAGCCCACCCCACCAGCGAGGAGGCTGGGGGGCACAAGGAGTTGGAGGGGACACAGCCGGGACAGCTGACCCCCACTGACCCGAGGGGTATCCCAGACCGTATGACGTCACGCTCAGCACATAAAGCTGGGGGAAGAAGGAGGAAGGGGGGACGTTGGGAGCGATGGCGTTTGTCTTCCCAAGTCACCGTTAGATGTGATGGAGCCCTGCTGTCCTGGAGATGGCTGAACACTGCCTGCCCGTGGGAAGTGGGGGATGAATTCCTTGTTTTGCTTTGCTTGTGTGTGCGGCTTTTGCTTTACCTATTAAACTGTCTTTATCTCAGCCCACGAGTTAACTCACTTTTACTCTTCTGATTCTCTCTCCCATCCTATCAGTGGGGGGAGTGAGCGAGCGGCTCTCTGGTGCTTAATTGCTTGCTGGGGTTAAACCACAACAAAAACATGAATAGGTGAGAAAACACTTGGTCACCTATCAGAAAACTGAGCAAGTATTTTGGACAGACTCAGATGCAAATACCAGACCATTTGCTGTGACCAGACTGTGATGTAAAAGGGTTAGGTTTTTTTTCCCTGGGTTTGTTTAGTTGTGGTCATTTGTCCTGACTTCAGTGGCAGCAGTGATAGCTTGTAGCAAACCAGCACACGTTGTGTAATTACCTGTTAAAGTTGGTATGTATCTGCCATGAATAATAATTATTAAAAAAAAAACCCAACAAACCAAACAAACCACAAAAGTGCAAAGAGCAGATATGAGAACTACCTTTTTTGTGGTTAATTATGACTAACTACGTTTTTGTAGTAATGTTTCATAAAGGTAACTTATTTGAGATTAATACTTTGCACTGATATGCTGTGCTTTAAAAAATTAAAAATAAATGCTAGTAGGAGATGAGTATTTAAAAAAAGTGATTCTTCATTTACTGGCTTTAAGATGTAATCAGAACAACAATTCATGTTTAATGTAAATGTTTGGTGAAGCACTTGCCAATCTCTTCAATGTTTTCTGAATTTGACTTCTAAAGTTGGCTTCTTCTAGCTGTCTTTCTCATGATACAGTCTGTCACTTCAGATTTAAAGCTACATGGAAAAAAAACCTCTTAAGTGCAGTGAACTCAGAAGTTATATTGCACAGATCTACTATACTAATCAAAATCTAAATTTAATGTTATGCTACCTCTTTACTATTCATGTTACTTACCAGCTCTCAGATGTTATTGCCAAAATGGTAGGGGTTTTTTTTGCCATAAATAAACTACTGGTGTCTGCTGCACCCAGGTGAAGTTAGTATTCGTTAAATGTTTGGTGCCAGATACAACAATGACCAACATCTCACTAGTGCTCAGAGAGAGAATAGCTGAGAGACAGAATCATTGTATCAATTGTATATCATTTATGTCGGTTTTCATGGTGGTGTTCTTTTCTCTTCCCCTTGTGCAACCATGATTTTCCAGACCCGAACTTGCCCTATGTTTTATGTCTGCTTTTGTTGTCTTTCATGAAATACGAGCCTTATGCTTCATCCAGTCCTACCATATAGTCAAACCCATTGTGAGCTTTTCTTTTTTTTTTTAAAATGCTACTAGCAACACAATAAAATGGCCTTTATATTCCCTGTGTAATGTTATATAGCTTTGCCTCTCTGCCTTCTCCTCTGTCTCTGCTTGAAGACCTAATTTTGGTTTGCCTCTGGTGTTTTCCTCTGTTCTGAGACTACACTACAGCTGAAATATTTTTTAATAAAAATGATAACTTCAAGTCTGCATCTGTGACTCCATCCCTTAATGGGCTTCTGTGAGCAGTGTATACTTGTTTGCTTCATCCTAACTGATTTGTGAAATATACTCTGGAAGGGCTCTTACTATCATTGCGTGAACGTTTGTGTCAAGTGTCCTGTCTGCATGCGCTCCAGTCTTAGGTCTTTACTCAAAGACAACAACATGTACTTAAATCGCAGAATGAATAGTAGACTAGTACTTGGAATTCTGATTAGCTGAAAAATTTTTAGTTTGAAAAGGATTTTCCCCAAAATACTGGTCAGATCATCTTTTTCCAGGTGTTTTTGTGATTTAAAATGAACTCAGCTTGTACAGTATAAAAGAACTGCTCATTTCTGATCCTAACTTACTTTGGTGTCAAATTATTTACATATTTGAATTAGATTACTCATTAAAGAAATTTAATTATTTTTAAAGTTGCTACCATTGTAAATTATTTGTTTTTTTATATAATATGTATGTAGTGTACATATTTGGAATACTTTTAAAATATATAAATGTCTTGTTAGAAAATGCTTTTACTTTGAAATTGAGACCTAATTAATAGATACACACATAAAAAGCTTGTTCTGTCTTAATTGTATGCTATGTATATATCCTTTTTATATTTAACACTCATAGTTTATGTGATTAGGGAAAACCCACTCAAAAGTCCCCGTCTATGCTACGTACACAGTACCTCGTTTTAATACAGATGAAATTGAGGCAAAGTAAAGAAGGCTTAGCAAAGCTGTAGCACATCTTAAATTGTGCGTCAAGAAAGAAGCAAACCTATACAGTGAATCTATATAATCTAACTTCTCTGAGTCCCCAGTGAAGCTGCAAGTATGCAGTGTCACTTCCCACAGATGAGTAAACATTTACAGTGAATGCTTTGGTTAAATGATACACTGCCGAGCTCTTGTCAAAGCTAAATGCTTAGTGACAGGACAGGCATCACTGTGTCTTACAGAGACTTGTGAAGTCATGTATTTCTGAGACAGAGTGTCTATTTTCATGTCTGTTTCACACTAATTGTTGCAATGGTAAAGATAACACAAACAAATTTTACTGTATTCTCTGTGAATGACAGGTTGCATGAAAGAAAACCTTGAGCCTCTTGCAATTTGACCAAAGAATATGTCTGTCACTCTTGAAACGAAAGCAGTCAAACACAGTCTCCATAGCACCTTTCACTTTCATAGCACCTTTTTGTATTTGGTTGCAGAATAATTATATGTATGACAAGAATGATTTTATTTATGTATGAATTGCAAGAGTGAATTATTGGGGAACTCATTTGTAATGCAGCTTTTCTGGAAAAAAATTAGATGTTACTGTAAATATTTTTTTCTGATATCTGTCGCTATAGTATGTACCATGTAGTGATTTTTGTTTTTTCCTTTACACCGCAAAGTGTAGTAAGTGATTTGTTACTATTCCAGCTTTTCACATGTGAGAAACAGAGGCTAATAGCTGCATTTGCCAAACTGATCTGATTTTTAGGTTGTCACACTTTGAATTACAAACTCAAATACTGATTGTCTGAAACCCCCATGTTACCGGTCAAATCTTACTCTGAAAAATTTAAATCCGGACTCATACAGTGAGCCTTTAGTAATGTCTAGATTAGAATGCAGGTATCTGACTTTTAATCATGATGTTCAGTTCACCACATTGCAGATGATTGCTCAAGTAATGAAATGTAGTTTATCCACTGAAGACCAAGGTTTGGGGGCCCAGATTCTGCTGCACAGCTCTGGATGTATCGGATTCTCACTTACATGCTATCCAGGCGGTTGCGTATGTGAATCCTTAACGTGCTATGTGTCAGTGGACTGTGGGCTGTAGAAACATTTCCAGCTTGTGTGAAGCTGGCCCAGTAGAGTTGAGGACTGAGCTGCTGAGAGAAGGATCCTTCAGTAAGCTTTGTTGTGGGGCACATGGGCTGCACGCAATATAAAGCTGCAACTTCTTGAAGAACCTCACTGTGAGAATGACATATTTTTGCCTCTAGTAGGTTGTGTGTGTTCCAGGGGAGTCTGATTTTTATAGCCATGATGGAGGGCAAGGACTGTTAACTTGAGAGTAGTTCTTTTTGCTTCCATTGGTGTGATGTTAGTATTTCTCCAGATGCAGTTATTGGCTCCTCTTCAGTGTTTTCTACAATCTCTGGTTTTGGCTAATATTTACAGCCCTGCCGCACCCCCCCCCCTCCCCCCTTTTCCTGCTCTCAATATTCATGTTTCTATTCTTTCCACTAATTTCCTTCCCTTTACCTTTCTTTCCCTGTATAAAGAATTCTCAGTCTCTGCTCTGAGTCTGTGATCCAGCACTTTAGAGGGTGTAGCAAAAGCTAAATTTGTAATAATTCCAGAAACAAGAATGTCTGCATTTGATTAATTTCATTTTAACTGATCCTTCTCAATTTGAAACTTACTTGTGTTCTATCTCTTTATCATTGCCCTTGCCAGCAATGTTGATGCTAAAAAACCCAACCAAACAAAAAAAAAAAAACCCCAAAACCAAAACCTCTTATAGGGAAAATCTAGCTGTGGTATTTCATAGTCTTCAGAGGGATGTTCATTAACAGCAACATCTGAAAAGACTGCATTTTTAATCTAATAAAAATATACTTCATTTGAAGTAAGATTTATAGAAAAAAATATATTTCTTTTTTGAGTGCAGTTAGATAAAGCAACGTTTATTTTTTTGCTGTACAAATGCTAAACCTTCTTATGTTCTTGTGCCTCTGTGGTTTGGGTATGCAACATCGATCTCCCATTATGCTTTGTGGCAAAGAACCTGATCCTTAAGTCCATCTTGCTGATTTAAGGAATCTGAAAACTTAACAGATGAGTTTGATCATTACTTCCATTGTGCAGAGGAGGATGAATACAATGTTTCTGTGGCTATTTCCCAATCTCCAAAGTAGCCCTTTGGAGCTGTAAGTAGTTAAGCACGACTCTTTGCATAAAGAGCTGCTTTTTTCCCTGTTTTGGGAAGGCATGAGAAGTTTGACAACCTACTGAGAGTTCGGGGTTTTATATCTCTTTATAAGCCTTCTTTCATATATGAGTTCCTTTGTAAATCAGGTAACTCATTCTTCCTGAGTTCTTAGCTTTTTGTTTCAATCCTACCATTGCCAAGCATGTAATTTTTAATAGTTTAAATGCAATCTATTTGAGGAACTTTGAACTCTGGTTTGTAGCTTATTCTTAAGCAGTTGTTGTGGTGAAGTAGAATACTTCCCCAAAAAGATAGCCATTCACCCTCATTTTCCCTTCTCCTGTGCAAGTATTGTGCACAAACTGAATTACTTTATATTGATCTTGTGCTTTTCAATCAGACTCAGCTTCAGAGAGGTAGGCATTGAATCTAAGTGAAACTGTTAGCTTCATATTTCTAAACCAGGCAAATCTGCAGTTTCTCCATCCCATAGGCAGCAGGCAATGCAGTACTGTGCTGCATTTGTGTCATGGGGTACTTATGATGGTAGCAGCTTCTGTGCACTTCAGTTGATTAAAACACGATTACTCTGGCTTTTTGTGACTGAAATGACTTTCCATCTTAATGAAGTAAGGGAGTCTCTGGACAGAAGTACTATATGGGGAAAGCAATGCAATTCTGAAGGGCATACCCTGGAAATAATTAAAAGCGTTAGGTTCATCCATCAGTTTGAACAAGAGAAAAATTACAAATGGGGGAACCAAAGTAGAGATCAGTACACACGTTAAGTGACTTTCAATGTTTGTCACTTGAGGACTTTCATACTGTTAAAGAACTTGATATTCCCAGTTCGTTTGTGGTACCAGTAGCCAATCCTGTATGTCTGAATCAAGCAAAACTGCACAAAGTCATCGTTCTGAAGCACAGCACTCGCTGAGTTGTAGCTGCTGCCATGTTGTCATTGCTTCCCTCTTGATTCTCTGATTAACTGCCTTGTAGCCAATACTCTTGACATAATGTCCCTCTTGACGTTTTAACTTGGGGCATCCTTCATGCACAGCTTTCTCTGCTTGTTCCAGTAAGGTATTCTTGGAGTAGAAGATCACAGTATGGAGGTGGTACCCAGTGTTTCTAAATGTGGGTGCCACCTGAGTATAGTGTTTATGTCTACACAATGTTTCTCAGACAAAATACCCATGCTAGCCTCCTGCTGTTGTTTCCCCCTCATAAGAGCTTTGTACCTCTTGGACAACTTGCCTCATGTCTGTTTTGCTGTACATATTTTTTTTAAGTGTACTAGTAAGAAATACCATCTCCTGAAACTCCTGCTTATTTTTCCATTGTTTTAAACACAACTTCATGTGAGAAATAATTGTTTTGATATGGTTTGCCTTGCAAATTTTTTGATGCATCAGGGTCAAAGCAAGAGAGAAGCAGAAACAGTAGCATTTTAGAGGAATAAATGCCTTTTGAATCAAAACCCAATTAAAGTGTTGCTGTGACTACCTGGTAAGCCCTACCACCTACATATCTGCAGTAACTTTATTAGCTGAGTATTGTTTGAAACTGTGGCGTTAGTCTTGTGCAGAAAGTTATTAATTTACATTCAGATTTTGTAACGAGGCTTTCTTTCATCTGTCCTCTACTCTACTGTTGAGATTGTAAGTTGTTTGAAGAGAAGATTATTGTATTACTTGGAATTCAAAAACCCTGATACTTCTTTGACTTGCAACATACTAATTGAACAGGTATATGAACCCTTAAAGAAAGACACATACTACTGTGGTTTTTTTCATAGTGTTAAGTTCTAAAATGTACTGAATCCATCTCCTTGACTAAATAATCATGTAAATTGTACTTTGTCTGTTTCCCTGGCAGCCAGTAAAGGAAAGGGAAATGCATGGTACCTTTATATTGCAAGCTTAATGGAATGAATACAAGAAGCTGTTCGTAAGTTTATTATAAGGAAGGTACCACTACTTGTTTACTTTGTCTTCTCTTTGCTATTTAGCCATCCTAATTAGTGCCACTTTCTGACTTAATTTATATTCAATAAGAATTCTATGAAGAAAGCAGAAAAGTCAAGCCTATGCTATTGCATTCCCCATTCCTTCTGTGGACCTATCCCTGGGAATATCGTTAATTAGCATCATTAGCTTTCAGGCACTGTCAGCAGTTACTTGCAATTTCTACTTAATACCGTTCAGTTATTCTCCATTCTCCTATTTAATATTTGCATATTGCCTTCATAGTATGACTTTGACAAGGACATTACACTTTATTTGGGTTTATTAAAAAGTAAAAGCTAAGGTTTAAAATATAGTACTGCATTTATATTTAGTAGGCTGTAAGAACTATTCAGGTAACCAGAGGAGTTTCAATGAATCTCAAGCAAGCACTTCATGTAACTTGTGACTGTAGTGGAGGAGTTAGCTAGCCAGAATAGCTCACCTAGAACCCCAGAAACATCTCAAGAAATTGTGCAAAGAGGACACTAAAGGACCTACACCACTTCAGTGGTCTTTCTATTGGAGGGAAGACAAAGTAATACAGGTAGAGTTCTGGACTGCTTTCATGTCACTCTGTAGAGACATTTCTCTGGGAGAGAAGGCATAAATGGAAAGAGAAGGCTGCAGGCAAAACTTAAAAGGTAGATATACACAGGCATGCCTCTGAGTGATGAAGACCACTGATTTGATAGATTGACTGTGGATCAAATACCACAGATGTGCATCCAAATGCTGTATGTTATGATGTTGCAATCAATTAGCTGGAACTGATATGGTTTCCCTTTCTCCCATTCTCATATTTAATTACTAGACTAAGTTTTCCTAGTATAAAAGATCAATATGTAGTATTTAAAAAAAAAACCCAAAAATCCAAACAGTTAACATCTGCAACTTAGCTACAAAATGTGGTGCAAAAGGGGTGATAATTGGACAGACTTTGATTCATGACCTGTGAGAAACAAGCAGGAGATAACAGTTCTGGGAAAGCTGGGTGCGAGGGGTTGAACTCTTTGCCAGGCCTTTTATTCCTGACTAATGAGCAGCTGAAGGACGGTGGTGATTTTCTGTTAGTCATTTCTCACTGGCGCTACTCTTCTCCTTTGTGGAAGACTTCCTGTTAAGGAGCTCACTTGCATTCCTTCTCCAGCCAGATTTTAGTGACTGATTGGTAGAACAATTTGCTTGCATAAGAATAGTGTCTTGGATTGACGTTCATATCAGTAAGAATGAGGGGGAAATGATTCTGCTCAAAAACTGAGTGCTGACTACTGCCAGTATCCATGTGACATATGTGGTACTCGGGACTTGTCCAGAGCTGGAAACCCAGGTAGGAAGAGTCAAGGTGCTAGTCTTGAGTTTTAGCAAGCTTGAAACTTTTTAAGGGTAAGTGCAGGCCATTTTAAGATGTTCTGAAACTTTTGGAACTCACAATTTAACTTTTTTGTGTAAAGCCAGAAAAAGTGGCCATTATTTAATTTTAAAGTTTATAATGTTTTCTGGAGAACTGTCCTGCTTATTGACTAAATACAGTCAGCCTAAGATGCTATCCAGGAAGATAAATGATTGAGTAATCACTAGTAATTCAAGAAAAAGCCATGAAGTTGAAAGTGGCAAGACAGGTATATATATCCTGAAATGATTTGGAAATAGTACAGATCTCTCCACTCGAAGGGATTGTGCCTTGTTACCTCACTTAGTGATCCAGACCTTTGCCTGTCTTTCCAAGGTCTCACACAAGTGAATACTGAACTTAGTAACAATCTTTCTCTTTGTTCTTCCCAGTTCCTGCTTTCAGTGAGGATACAGATATTTTAGGGATGAACTTGCAATCAAAAGTAAGGGGAAGACATACTTCAGTGGTATTTGGTTTGGGAGTTCTGCTATACTCATGGCATACTTTGCATGGCTTGTGTGAAGTGAGTCTTCCAAAAAGGTACACTTCCTTTCTGCCTGGAGAAGGAGTTGTAATGACCGTCCACCAAGGCTATGATTGCATGTTTCTACTTTGGACACCACGTTGAGGGATTTGTCTTTAGCAGCATGTTTCACCAGGACTGTGTTGTATGGCAGCTGCTCACCTTTACATCCTTGAAAATAATAACAGTGCTTTCTCCAAGAAATTGGAGACATGCTCCAAGTTAGCTCTAAGAAATGTACTTAAAACAGAGGAATGAAACAGACTTATTCCACCCAGAGGTCTCTAGTTTTAATACTGTGGAGTCTCCAGATGCTGTAATGTTGTTTTAAGAAATTCAGGATAACCAAGGAAAAGCAAAGCACAAATTAAGTGAACTGTTCCCAAGTCCAATTAATAAAGAAACAAACAACATGATGATGTGTCAAAGGAATTCAAGGCTATAGTGGCAGATGACATGAAACTGCATCAAAAATCAGATGCAGAGAGAGTGGTGCCTATGCCTGGCAAGACAGTGCCAGCAGATCGAAGAGGCAGTCAAATACTGTTATTGTCCATGGAGGCCACCAGGCATATCAGGAGGTGCTTCTCCATCAGTAAAGCAGCAGTTTGGTGTTCGTGTTTTGTCCTTGACTATGTAAATGTCAATGAAAATTGGTTGTAGGACACCTGGAAAGCAGGCCTTCATGTCTGCGCAATTGTCAAATATCTCCTTACCTTAGTGTAAGGGACAGTCCTTGAGAACAGGAGGGTTTTTTAAAATGAGAGAGAAGTTTTTTTGTTCTGGTGAATGGGATGAAGAAGCTTCACTAAGGTAGAGTAATATTTTTTTTTTGCTGCCTGAGAAATCTCTCTGACTCATTAACCCTAGGCAACAGAAGAAATTCATAGTAACTTAAGAAAAGAGTACTAAACAGGGAGAGAGACTGAAGGCTTTTCCCAGGAAGATTTGAAATGAACAGAGAAACCTATTCAGGATGGAAATGGGAAGACACACTTGCATATCAGATAAGGATTGGTGGTTCTCAATAGGTCTAAACTATTTTGTGGTAGACTGTGCTAAAATGGACATGCGCTGCTGAGGGTACTTAATGCTTCACATGATGTGTGAGTGTCTTGCAGGTTCAGATGCTTATAGAACATATGGTTTGAGCTTAATGAAGCATTATATCATGTGGGCGTTAAAAGGCAATTCAGCAGGAGTGGGATTTGGAGGACATTTGCTCTGTTAATCACCGCTCACAACTCTTATCATTAGGAACTGGATATCTTGGGCTCTGATCCATTTACAGCTTGGTATTGGCCTTGGAGGGAGACCTTTGGTGCCTCTCTCCCTACACGCTTCCCAGCGCATCTCCATTCTAGCATTATTTTTCTACCTACAGTTGACTGCAAATACTTTGGATGGGATGCACAGGGAGCTGCTGCTAAAGTAAATGGCTTTCCCATATACACATGGCTCTTCTGTTCACTTTACTAGTCACTGCCTCTGCCAGGTCACTGCATTTTCCTTCCTCTCTCCTGCACAACTTAGAAACACGGGAACTGACAGAGAAGTAGAAGAGAAGCTGCAGCAGTGGTGTGGCAGTATACCTCAGATATGTGGGTGAAACAAAAATAGCCTTTTGTGGGGACTGGTGATTGTTCTCGTCATCTCCACACCTGGATGAGCTATATTGGTCTCCTAAAGGGGTCACAGCTGCTATGGCAGGGAGAAAAGGCAGGTATTCTCCATTTGGTCACTCTTCCCTGTTTCCTATAGGTGCCCCTTATTCCTGTGCAGCCCACTGCCTGGGCTGCAGGAACCAGAAGGGCTGTAGTATATTTGCCTCTCTCTGGCACTCTGAACCATCAGTGGTACCTGAAGTGAGAACCCCTTGCCACTGCCATTTTATGGCCACATCTGCATTTTTCATTCATGCATAATAGCACTTCCTATAATTTTTCTAGTATCCCAATGTCGAATGGTACATCAGCCCAAAAGGGGCCATATGAACTGAGATTGAATTGTTTGCATCTACCTTGACAACCCAAATGTGGGATACAGTTGCTATGACAATTGAATCGTCTGATTTTGTAAGTCAGTGCATGCAAACAGTGAGTAGCCAATTGGTTGCTGAATATGGTTAGCTAGGAATGTTAACTTTTATTTAGGTGATGAAAGTGTGTGATTGTGTCTGATTTCATAGAAAGCTTTTTGACAATGATCACTGTTCAGAGCGTTTCAATACATTTGTGGTTCCCTCAGTACATTGCATACAATTATATACAACTCATTCTCTCCATTATGCATTGGCTAAAGGATCTCTGAAGTAATATGCTGCTCTAATTCAATCTTCTGAGACAGTCATCTTACAGATGGGACTATTTTGTGACAATGAAGCACACCACTGACTGGACATGTGGCTTACACAGCGTAATGTGATATTGTAACACTATTTTGATGCTTCTGCTCTAGTGCCAATTAAACCCCAGGATTGTAGCAGAAAACTATGCACATACAGGACTTTACCTATCTGACTATTTGTTTAATCTGAAATGCAATTCTTTCACTTTAGATGTGGACTTTTTACTGAGCTACTTAATATCTTGTTGAGTTTTTGTTGAGAATGCATACAGGTTGCACTCTTTTGTGTAAACACTAGATAAGACCTATTTTTAAAGCTTTTAGAGTAATATATGCAGCTCTACTAGGTGCCTCTAAGTCTCAATCTTTTGTGTTTATCTCAGTTGTTTATTAATAAATATTTTGCTTTTGACAAGTCAGCTTGTTTCAGTCTTTATTTCCACTTTTGATGTTATGTTAAACACAAACTTGTGACTTGCTTGTAACTGCAGGTGACTATTACATTTAAAATGAATAGTGTTCATCAGAAACAAACCTTTTACTATTTGCAAATCTGATTTGGTGGTCTTCTCATGGTCTTATAGTTGATCTATTGAAGGAGAAATAAAAGAATTTGTATTTTTACTCCAGTGGCTGAGTTCCTTTCAGCTTTATTACTCATTGTTCAGAAATGGAATATTTAAAACCTCTGAACTCCACTGTCTGAAGATTTGCTACTTTGAGAATCATAATTGGAAGTGTGCGTTTTAAAAAGAAATAAAACCCCTTTGTTACAGTATTATAATAGCCCCTGTTTAAGCAATAGTTATTTATGACTGTATAGCACTGCCTTTTCAACTATGAAGAATTTAACATTTACTTTAGTGGGTACAGGATCAGTTCCTCGATAAGTGAGTAGTAATGCATTATCGATTTTTGTAAGTGATGGTAAACTGCTCTCCTAATCTTTTTACTCATGCTGTGTCTTCTCACTGTATTTTTCCCAAAAAGGATTGGGAAGTTAGTGCTGCTCCACTGAAACCATGTATTTTGGAAAACTACAATGGGCTTGCAGAAAGCTAGTTTCTTCCTGTTAAATTTTATTAAAGAAAAAATATTGGAAAAAATTGTCAGTGACTTTTTTTGTTTCTGCAAGAACTTTAATGTAAGAAGATAAATATGTGTTAAAAAATACTCGGAATAAAGTTTTGGTCGCATCTTTTTCATTTCTTTGTTTGTCTGACTCAAGAAAAATTAAAACCATCAGGAAGATGTATGGAAAAGAACATCACTATTTTACACATTCTCACCGGTTTCCAACCTTTTCAACTTGCATAAAAAGGGACAGCATTTTTAAGACTGTCATAATGCCCTGCAGGAGAATCTTTAATTATCCAAAAAGTAAAGATGTCAGAAACTGTACCATAAGGATTAAGTCAGAAATAAAAAAAAAATTTGCATCATCGTTTAGAATGAATTTAAATGTCTGTCTGTTTCCTGATGCAAATCTAGCTTTGCTTTCTTTTTTTTACCCCTTTTAGTTTTTCTTTTTCATCTTAAAGCTACTAAGGCCTTCTGGCAGGAATTGCTTTTATGCTTTTCATGCAATCTCAGATTCTGTTTTCACAGATGCTCTAAACTTTCTTTGGTGGAGCTGAAATGAACTGAAACTTGCAAAGGTACACCACACGCAATTTCAGATAACTTTTCTATATCTTCTGCTATACAGGACATAGAGATTCCATTTATTTTGAGAAAATATATAGTAGTATGGCTTTGAATCCCTTCCCATAACTGCTTGTGTATTTGGTTTGTTTGCGTAAAAGTGAAATTCTACAGAGTATATTTCTCAGAGAATCTCTCATGCCAATTACAGAGGAACGTGAGGAACCTGCATTTTCACTTGTATGGTTTGTATGTGGTGCAGGGCTGATAATCTTATAAAAGAAGAATATATCTTGTATGAATAAAATCAAATCATTAAAATTATGGGAAGCTTGATCTGATGTCAGTTTACTACTTCTTAAATTTGAGTCTGTAGCTCAGTTTTGCTTGTAAACAAATGAGATTCCAGACTATCGATTGACATAATTTTCCTTTTTTTCCACATTAAGGAAGGTCGTAATTGCAAAGCTGTTGGCAGCAAGTGCTGGAAGAAGCAATGTGAGTGATTTCCTTGGTGACTGTCAGACTCTTCAGACAAGGCTTTCAAACTACATTTGTAATAACAGAAATACACTGTAGGAAAGAGAGGCAACATGGTCTTTAGCGAGCTTGTTTCTTGCCGATACATTGAAATCAGCTACCAGCCATTCCAGCTTCGTACTGGTGTATTAGCTTGGGGAACTTACTGAAAGACTAAACGATTCATTGCATTCTTTATTTTTACAGAGAAGCAATAATATCCTTCAAGTTTAGACGCAGAACCTCTGGTATTAAGTCTGAACATATTTTTGCAACACTGGGTCCTCAAGAGACCCAGTGACTGTAGTGACTAATTTTGTATTTCATAACGGTGTGTTTCTTAAAAATGCATTCTGTCAAATCACAGGACAGCACATACTGTCTTGGAGTGAATTAATAGAAGAAAAATTCTTAAGTAATCTGCTGTTAGTAAATGGTTAAGTATGAGTCAGGCAATTTCTGAGTTTGTTACTTAATGTAGGCAACGCTCATTTTGTTGATTATGTTTTAAACAGGCTTAATTTTCAACAGTTTGTGAGGTGGTAGGTTTCAAAGCTTATGCGACATAAAATTATGAGCTTAGCATGCTTGACTTGGTCTGTAGGCTTGGGTTCATCACTAAATCTCTCTGCTTCAGTCTCCACAGCTATAAAATAGGAAGAATGTGCCTTCCTCAGAGGATTGAACTGTGTGTTAACTGACTGACCAAGAACATAAGTGGTTGGTGCTCTGCAAACTTTATAATGGGTGGTCTCCTTAATTGAGGATTATATTGCTGATCACAAGCAGTGCTTTTGAACAAAGAATGACTTTTTTTTTTCCTCACTTCTGCCCAAAAGGTTTTCCTGTCATATTTTGTGCTACCTTCTTTGTCTTGGAAATTTTTTCCAAGTTCTGTCTGTGTTTATATGTTAATGTTGATGGACATACTGTTGACACAGACATTTTCCCAATGCTCTTACTGTGCATGCTCCTTTGATGGGGTAGATTTTCAAACATCATTATCCAGTTGTTTGGCCTCACATCCTATCTCACCTAAAGTGTCACAGTGGACTAACCGATGTAGAGAATAGAAATATTCCTTGCAAAAGCTGGATTTGTGTATATATGAACCACTTGCGTGATTTTTAGTATGTGGGCTTGTAAGCTTTATTTGGTTCTATAGAGTGTTTCAAACTAATTTGGATGTGGATAGGATATGTGGCTATTAAGTCAACAGGCTTTAATGGTTTTTTTTAAATACTACTTTCTGCTCATATTCTGAAAACCTGCATAACTAGCGCTGTTTAAAATAAGCCTGTTCCAGTAATTTTTAGTGATGATTTCACCTTTGTGAGTAAAATAATGCAAATAAATTCTTCCCTGTTATATTAAGACTACAGAGATCTAAACCTAGCTGTAGTATCTTTGCTTAAACCCTACTCCTCTGAGTCCTCCAAAAGGAATTAGTCTGTTTTATTGCTGTGCACCAATTTCCCCCATAGAACTGTGCCGCCTCCTTGTTCTCAGGGTTCTCTTTCTTCTCTTTCAACACCCTAAAGGCATCACAATAACCAAAATGAATATACGCAAACATCTTAAGAGAGAAGAAGTGCCTATTAGGATTTCTAATGTTTTGAACGTTTTTCTGCCTTCCCTTATCTGCATGTGGCTTTGTTTAAGCAATAAACTTGCAAATAATTAGAAATCCAGATAGGGATTTATCTTGCCTTAAAACTACACAGGGACTGAGGAACCCTAATTCACTTGTTAGTGAATTAGAGAATTATTGAATACTGAAGTAATACAGAAACCCTGGGTCAAGTGAAGAATCCCATTTGTTTCAACTGTATTTAGTTATATTTATCCGTATTTAATGTTTTCTTTAACGCAACTAAATGTCCAGATATTCATGACATGTAAAATGCTGCTACTAGTTCAAAACTATTGAATAAAAATTCCTTTCTTCTATGCATCACTTTTATTGAAATTGAGAGAGGTAGTAATGAACATAGTAGCCTATATTTTTATAAGAATATGGCTGATTTCATTCCAAGTAAAAGTTATTTTAAATTAAATAAAAATCTGTGTAGTGTTTTAGACAGTAAGTTACAACACTAAGAACCTAAATCTTGTTAAACATAATTTAATAAGAGCAGAAAATATTTTAGTTGATTTTCATTGTTCAAATTCAGAGAAAAAATAGACAAGGTACGCTTACTGCAAAAAGCACAACATGGAAATCTGTAATGATTTTCTTCCTTCGTTTTTATTCTTTCTTTTTATAGCTGAAGCTGCTATTTTAATGTATATGAAAGCCTTTGTTTTTGCAATTTCATATTAAAAGAAGAAAGTGTTCTTCTAGAACTTTATACAATTCATAACTGGGTTATGTAGTGAAAGCTAAAAGCCTGTCTGGTTTATGTGGTTCACTTCTTAAAAGTAAGCTTGTACAGTAGTACCACCATCTCTCATCAGATTAAGGTGAACCTGCATAACAGCACGGGCATGAAGATGTCAGGCTTGTAATACTTCTGCTCATGGTCCGTTATTTTTTCATTGATCTTTACAAGCATATAACTCTTTTAAAAAGCATGTCATTAGATAGATATTGAAAAGAAAATGCTGATGATGGCTCTACAAAACCAATAAAGCTGCCTTTATTAGCTTTATAAAAGTCTTTATTGCTTGTAGGTCTTAGTCTCGGCAGGCAGTGAACCACATTTAGGCACTTAAAACCTGGTTCTCGGAGGTATCTCTAGAAGCCTTCGCCCCTGCACTTACAGTGCTCCACCCTTGTCAATGTGCTGCTTTTCTCGTCTAAGTTTCTGCCCAGTGAAGTAAAAATACAAAATGTTAAACATGTGTACCTGCTCTTAGGTGTTGCTAGCCAGTGGAAGAGGTCAATGGTTGCTCCTGGGAAAGGAACAAGTTTCCTTCTGTTTCCAGTATTACAATAGCTAAGACAGTAAACATTAATTTTCATTAAGCGCTTTGCTATAAATCTCAGTTTAATATCTGTTTCAGATGTTCTAGATAAATCCTTAACCTTTCAGTTGTTCCCTCTTGTAATCCTCTATCACTGATGAATCTTGGCAGTGACAAATGGCACTGTTAGACCCTGCAACTACTTCTGTTCATGTTCTTCCCCTATGCGTTTTCTTTAGAGGGAGGAGGAGGGGAAAGGGACAGACTGGGGAAGATGGTTTGAATACTAATGCCCATAAATGGCATCATTCTTTTCCTTCTTTTCATTCCCTTTCTCAAACTCTGAGCCTGTCTGCAAAAACTAGAAGTTGCCCTCTCTCTCAAAAAAAAAAAAAAAAAAAAAAAAAAATCAGTAAGATGACTGATGCAAACTGTTTGCTTGTCTTGGTAGTAAATTAAGCAATGTTAGATGATCAATTAATGATCCACAGCCTTCCAGATCACTTAGTTCCAACAACTATGCATATAAACATATGAAGTATGTAGATTGTCTCCTGAAGTAGGAACTACCTTATGCCATTGAGATCACTTGCAATGAGTTTATTGTATTCTTGCAATAAATTGTCTGATAGCATAGCTAGTATAATTGAAAAAGTGATGCACACCTTCTTACAGCAATCAGAAAGCCCAGAAATCTACTCCTTTTTAAAATTTCTAGACCTCTGTGGCAAAAAAGTTACCAATTGTCCTATTGGAGAGAGAGCTATCGTCATACAAGTGAGACTTAATGTACGTAAGTAGCTGATTTGTGTTGGACTGGAATGAACTTGAATTCTGAAACTTTTGAGTCTGCCCCTCCTTTACCACCACCTGATGGGACGACTGGCAGACAGGTACAATAACTACTCAAATTTATGAATAGTGTTATTCCAGGTGTCAAAGTGCAGCAGTAGGTGTAATCGAGCAATAACCATATCTTCCCAAGGACAAAATAAAACTGCTTTTTCCAGTTAAGATCCAGGTGAAAACAGGATTTTTGACTCAAGGTTAGAATGTAACTTTTAGTGAAATGAAGACACCAGATTAATTTAGGAGACTTTCATTTTGGGAATATTCAGATTCTCTTATAATGGTATTTCCTGGAATATAATTTTTATGATTATCAGAAGTATCAATGCATAATGTTTAAAACCCCCCAAACCAACCACTTCCTCCCTATCTACTAATGCAATATGAGGTGTTTTAATTTCGTGTATTTTCTGTTTTGAAGAAAACAGTACAGACAGTGATTTTAAAAAATAAAGTTAACAGAACATGTCAACTTCGATGTAATGTAACAATTTTGCAGCTAACACTACTATTAAACTGTCATGAGACAGCATAAAACTGTTAAAATAAAAAAAAGAAAAAAATAAGAATTAATGTCTATCTGGTAGGAAAACTTTTGTTTGGGATAATGGGAGATCCATATGAAACTTAGGTTTTGAAATGTAAAATATCCATTGTGACTAGCCTGCTGTAGTGAGGATGTGTCCTGGTAAGATCTTCTGGCCTGAGCAAGCTGAACCCAGCTGTTGCGTTGTGCACTTGTTTGCTGTGCAGTGTAAATCAGGTAGAGCTTAAGACATTGCATGAAACTGCCCTGTGTTAAGACTACAGGGACTCCCAGCTGTAATGCTTTTGCTGACCCACAGTAGACCAGCACAGTGACCTTTCTGGTAACTGTATAGCCCCAGGAAGTCTTGAAATAAATGGGAAAGTCATTCAAGAAAAAGGCTGTAGTATCACAGAATAGGGCAAAGAAAAGGCTCCGTCTTCTGAAGAGATACATGTCTACAGCTCCAGGCACGTTTAAAAGAGCTGAGTACATTCAGTACCTTCGAAGACCTGCCTCAGACCCTAAATTTTCATGATAGTACCAGCTTGATCTTGTTTCTGGTTATTGGTTTAGTGGAAAGAATTTTTCTTAAGAAGCTGTCAAGGGTGCCACAAAACAATTAATATTAAGCAAAGAGCTTGGAGATTCTCCACCACAATGTCAAATATAACAGTAAGGATAATGCTTTAATAGTATGGTTTTGTTTGTCACAAAAAATAATTAATTCTGTCCTGTCTCTTTGAACAACTCCAATGATTTTTGTGCTATTTGTTAATATATTTAGATTAGATGCTAAAGTGAGAGCCTAAACACGCTGTCATCTTCAGACACACTCAGGTAATTAGCGTGCAGCTTGTGTTATTGTTTTATAATTCAAGCCTAGTGAAGTCATAAATTAAGAAGCTCATTAAATTTTCAATTGCATTAATAGGAAAATTCAACTTATTAAATTCTTTGGTAAAGCCTAATAACAAAACACTGGAAATGCACCTTTACTTTTTTTCTCTATCTTTGTTAATCCTTGTTGCCCAGATAGCCTTCTCTACCCTTAATATAGGAAAAATAAAGTAATAGGAACATAAATTGTAGAAAATGTCTCTTACATGCAGTTTAACATTGATCCTCCTTGTCCCATTTTAAAGAATTTTTTAACAAATTCTCATGACTGACCCCATAATAGCTGCAGGCGTGTCAGCAGCAATATCCTCCTGGAAACTATGCTAGGGCACATAGAAAATAAGGAGGTGATTGGTGACAGCCAACATGGCTTCACTGAGGGCAAATTGTGCCTGACAAATTTGGTGGCCTTCTATGACAAGGTTACAGCATTGGTGGATAAGGGAAGAGCAACGGACGTCATCTGCCTGGACTTGTGCAAAGTGTTTGATACTGTCCCGCGTGACATCCTTGTCTCTAAATTGGAGAGACGTGGATTTGACAGATGGACCACTCGATGGATAAGGAGTTGGCTGGATGGCCGCACTCAAAGAGTTGTGGTCAATGGCTCGATGTCAGAGTGGAGACCAGTGACGTGTGGCATTCCTCAGGGGTCAGTATTGGGACCAGTGCTGTTTAACATCTTTGTCAGCGACATGGACAGTGGGATTGAGTGCACCCTCAGCAATTTTGCTGATGACACCAGGCTGCGTTGTGCAGTTGACACGCTAGAGGGAAGGGATGCCATCCAGAGGGACCTCGACAGGCTTGAGAGGTGGGCCCGTGCAAACCTCATGAAGTTCAGCAAGGCCAAGTGCAAGGTCCTGCACGTGGGTCAGGGCAATCTCGAGCACAAATACAGGCTGAGCAATGAGTGGATTTAGAGCAGCCCTCTGGAGAAGGACTTGGGGGTATTAGGGGGTGAGAAACTGAATAAGAGGCAGTAATGTGTGTGCTTGCAGCCCAGAAAGCCGTCGCATCCTGGGCTGCGTCAAAAGAAGTGTAACCAGCAGGTCAAGGGAGGTGATTCTCACCCTCTACTCCACTCTCATGAGACCCCACCTGGAGTACTGCGTTCAGCTCTGGGGCCCCCAACATAAGACAGACATGGACCTGCTTGAGCAGGTCCAGAGGAGGGCCACAAAGATGATCAGGGGCTGGAGCACCTCCCCTATGAGGATAGGCTGAGAGTTGAGTTTGTTCAGCCTGGGGCAGAGAAGGCTCTGGGGAGACCTAATAGCAGCCTTCCAGTACCTAAAGGGGCCTACAGGAAAGCCGGAGAGGGACGCTTTCACAGGGACTGTAGTGATAGGATGAGGGATAACGGCTTTAAACTGAAAGGGGGTGGATTTAGCTTACATGTAAGGAAAAAGCTCTTTACTATGAGGGTGGTGAGGCACCAGAACAGGTTGCCCAGGGAGGTTGTAGATATCCCCTCTCTGGAAGTGTTGCAGGCCAGGTTGGATGGGGCTTTGAGCAACCTGGTCCAGCGGGAGGTGTCCCTGCCCATGGCAGGGGGGTTGGAACTAGATGATCTTTAAGGTTCCTTCCAACTCAAACCGTTCTATGATTCTAAGGTGCAGCATCTTTGTGCTCTGTGCTTGGCGGTGATTTATTTATAGCAGCATATCAAACTAAAGACTGATAACGCTATTTTTATGTGGCAATGCATGACACAATTTGATGCTATAGGTTGAGATATTTAAAAAAGGAAATATTAAAAAACCTCCGTTTTCCCTGTAATTGGAAATTGTAAGTGTATGTATTTAATGGAGCATGCAAATATGAAACTGCTCAGTGAACTAAGTCTGTACTGGTAGAAAAGGCTTCATATTCATTAAAATCATAATGGCTGGATTCACAGTTGTGGTGAATTTCTTTACTTCATGAAGCTTTTTTTGGTACCAGGTAATGGTTCAAGCATAAATTACTTAAATTAATCTAGTTATACCCAGTTATGCTGCAGCTGATTTTTTTTTTAATTTTTTTTTTTTATTCACTGTATGTTAGAATGCTCACATAACAGTACTACAGAAATTCTTCATTCATCTTGATAGGTGGTGTTGGTGTTTAATTTATTCAGTGGTTGTCTTGGTTATTGCCAAATTGTAGTGAGACAGATAGAGAAATGATCATGAGAGGGCATGAAATGCTTTGCATGTGGTACCAACTCACTCTAGGTAAGTATATATACAGAAAGAAAAATATTTGGCTAGATAATTTGAAGACTTCACTGTAAATGTGAGGTTTTTCTGAACAGTAGACTAATAAACTTACTGTTGCCTGCTACTATTGAAAAGATAAATTTTTAGTGAAAAAGCGATCTTCTATATCTGGTTGTACCTACCAAAATAGTATCTATTAGCTGTTTGCTCAATTAACTGCTCAGTCTGGACAAACAAATGCCACAGGGCAAAAAATAGCTCTACATTTCTTCAGGCATTTCTAGGGCATCTGTTTCTGAGCTATGTTCCCCCAGGAGCACAGGTGCAACCTACTGCTCAGTGAATCCAGTGAATTCCTATGGACTTCAAGGTTTGTAATCAGGGACCCATTCAAATTCCCCAGTTTCATCTCGCAGCAGGACATTTAGTAAATGATGCTTCACAAAGGTATTTGATATTTGCAATATTAGCTCTTCCTATTCTTCTTGCGGGACACTTAGATACCTAACTGCAAGGTCATTATGTTTCTCTTTTTCCTTCTGTGAAACCTAGTGCTTCTTTCTTGTGGGTAGAGGGGGAGGAAAGTGGTACCAGAGGTGAGTGCAGTCTGTCTTGGGGTGTGGGGAACATGGAAGCAGTGCTGCAAATGAAGGGTATCTGTAGGGTTTTCATCATTTAAACTTCAGACGCAGCTGCTTCTGTAACTTCCTTGTAAAAACTTCCTTGTAAAAGATTTCATGCCAATCGGTGCTTCTTGGGGGGAGGCGGCATTTAATAACGGTGTAGGGACAAGTCATAATCTGATGTGTTCCTGAATAGGGGAACTCAAAATATTGCAGGTCACTGGGAAGAGCAGTACTTCTGTTCACGCTTTTTTGAAGTGATTTTCTTCTGTCTCTTCTTATGCTACTGTCACGGTGGGTACTTTGTGACTTGCCAGGAAAACAGGATCTAAAGACCCTCTCAAAACATATAGCAAAGTAATCAGATTTTTACTTTAGTTACTTCAAGTCTCAAGTTATTAATCTAAAATTATGGTACTTCTGAGCCTGATTCATGATTTTTGATTGCTCAAGATTGTCAATATGAGACATGTGGCATTTCTCTTTTTCTTTATTGTTTTCTCTCTTTTTATTCCCCCCTCCCTACAGATCGAGTCTAGCAGGCTTGAGCCTGCGCTGGTGCACTACAGTCATATGCTGTCTCTAGTCAGTGCTCATGGTAAAACCAAAACAGTGCCTCTAGGGAGGCTTCCATATCTTCCTTATCTGTTTGAAATAATTTATACAACGTTAAAAAAAACCCCAAAACCACAAACAAAAAGAAACAGGTGACCCATAGCTCTGGTAATGTACTGCCTGCTGGAGTGCCCAGTTAGTTTTGTTTTCCTTGTGTTCCTGTCCAGTCACAAAACCATGAGTCCATAATAACATGGACCTCTCTGACCTGTGACATTCCTTATTCTCCCTGTTCTTACTGCTGTTGACTTTTAACCTCGCCTCTGCTGAACTCAGCTGAAGGTTGCTAATAACTTTTCCCTTTCTCCTGTCACCAAATGTTAATTAGTGACTGTGCTGGTTTTGGCTGGGGTAGTTAATTTTGTTCATAGTAGCTGGTATGGGGCTATGATTTGGATTTGTGCTGAACACAGCGTTGGTAATTCAGGGATGTTTTCGTTACTGCTGAGCAGTGCTCACCCAGAGCCGAGGCCTCTTCTGCTTCTCAGCCCACCCCACCAGCGAGGAGGCTGGGGGGGCACAAGGAGTTGGAGGGGACACAGCCGGGACAGCTGACCCCCACTGACCCGAGGGGTATCCCAGACCGTATGACGTCACGCTCAGCACATAAAGCTGGGGGAAGAAGGAGGAAGGGGGGACGTTGGGAGCGATGGCGTTTGTCTTCCCAAGTCACCGTTAGGCGTGCTGGAGCCCTGCTGTCCTGGAGATGGCTGAACACTGCCTGCCCGTGGGAAGTGGGGGATGAATTCCTTGTTTTGCTTTGCTTGTGTGCGCGGCTTTTGCTTTACCTATTAAACTGTCTTTATCTCAGCCCACGAGTTAACTCACTTTTACTCTTCTGATTCTCTCCCGCATTCCACCAGGGGGGAGTGAGCGAGCGGCTGTGTGCTGCGTACTTGCTGGCTGGGGTTAAACCATGACAGTGAAGTTTCCCCTTTCCTTGAGAAAGGGGGATACCTCCCCTCACCCCACCCCCCAAAAAACCCAAACCAAACCCGATGGCTAACTGAGATGAAGATGCTCTCTGCCCAGTTGAGTATCTACACAGATTCTGTGTTTAATCCAATGTAATCTGACCTGCTTTAGGATTTTCTGTAATATTTGCAGTGTCAAAGCACTTCTTAGATCATCATGAACTGTATTATGAGGCTTTTGTTGGACTTCCTAAAGTCTTCAGAGTGATGAGAAAGGACTTTTCAAATGGGTTCTGACTGGGCTTTAACTATAAGGTATTTATTTCCAGAGCTAAAGATTGTCCCACCCTCAAGATAGAGAAGCATGTCCAAATATTTAAAATTGTTGCAGTCATGATAATGAAGATATTCACAGTAAGGAAATACTGGCTGGTGGAACTTCAGTCTGTTATTCCCCTCTTTCTGAAATGTGGAAGTTTACAAGCAAGTTTTTACATAAGGCTGTATTTTGTTGAGTAGATGGTGTCAGCAATGAAAGGACTCCTGTTTTGTTTTGAACCAGTATTGCTCAGTCTTGGGCCAGTTCTTCCTGTTGGCAGTTACAATCCAGTTTGCAGTTTCAGGCTTGCAAGTATCTCTTATGTATTCGTTATATTTGCGCATGTATAATAAAGAGTTGAGATACAATGAAGGCTGCCTGGCTCATGATCACAGGAATAGGATTTCCTATAGAAATGTAGAATTTCATGTAGAAATGTGATCTGCATTAAAGGTGTGCTTAAGCTTGTTTTCCCTAATCAGCATCATGATGAAAACTGTTTTCTTTGGTTTGGTTTAAGCATTTATCTTTAAAGTATGTAGCTATAACTGAACAATTTGGTTAAACTACCTGTAGTTCTGTGCAATTGTTTCTTAAAAATAATTTGTTAGAGCAACAGGTTCTGGCTTTTCAATTTTTTTCTCTTGTCAATCAGAACAATAAGTTTAAATGTACTTTTCAATTTATTTCTTTGAACAACACTGCTGCAATAAAGCATATTAAATAATTTCATTAACCTTGGCCTAGACTTGCACTAAGGATCTCCTTAATTGGGCAAGTGTAGCACAGATGTGAGGTCTGATTACTGTAGCTATGCCAATCTACTGGCAACGTGTCATTTTTAATGTGACAGCTGTATTCCAGCAATCAAGGGTTACAGCTTCTGGCAGCGTGAAGTTCTTATTATGCCATTTCTGTTCTGCAGTAAAATAATTATTTCAAAGCAAGCTGCTTCCTTCTCATCCCTAACCTGAGATCAGAAGTCTTCCTGTTTATTGTTTTGTAACTTTTCGTCTAATCATTATCTGCAGCAGCTGGGTTCATGTTTAAAAGTTAGTGTTCTGGGACTGACCTAAGGTGTATTACTTTAAAAAAAAAAACCAAACAAAAAAACCAAACCAAAAAACAACACATATGTGTGTACATCTATAAAAGTAACAAATCAAAGTCTGTTCCAAAGTACATTTCTCCTTCAAGTAAATGAACTGGGAATAGCTAAAAATTATAGGGGATTTTTTTATACTTAATTATGTCATATATACAAATCATTTTTATGAACTTTTCTTTCAGTTAATCTATGAACTATTAAAATGTAATACTTCCTATAATGATTTCATCTTGGGAATTTAAAAATAAAAGCCACGCAAGTATCTATCTTGAGAAGTTGCCTCAGCAGAAGCCTGAATCAATTTGACTGATTTCACTTGAGATACTTTTAAGAGGAATATTGTTGGGTTTTATACTGAAACAGTGAATTTTCTTTAAAATCCAAGTAGCAAACAACGCGTAAGTGAATTGTTAAGAGGTCTTACGTTACCACAACAAAATATGCTCACATTTGCAGAGATCAAAGGCTACCCCTCTATCCCCTTTCCCTCTTCCCATTTCTGAAATTGCTCTGGGTATCTGAGCAACTGGTGAAGGGGGGTGGGATTTTTTCTTTTTAGTGTCATAGACCAAAGAATCAAGCTAAATTAAATGGGAAAGTAACACAAAAAAGCCTGAAATAATTCTGAATTATAACTACATGACCAAAAATAGAATCAGCTTTTCTGGTATCTAATGACTACAGAGGTGATAGCAATTGCAATGGAAATTAGAAAAGCATCTTGTAAAGAGAATCACTTTTCATCACCACCTTATTTTTAATAAATCAGTGCTGAATTTTAATTTGTAATTCAATTTCCTTAATGCATTCACCTTGTGTAACTGAAAAATCAATATCATTGGATGGATGTATTGTTTTTGTCTCTCTACTTTAAAGGTCACATCCTAATTCAAGCAACTATAAAAATTAACATTTTTCAGTAATTTTAGAATAGATAAGATTTCTCAGTAGCCTTAAGAAAAGTATACTAACATGCTTTTGGCAGCAGCATAATTTGATACATTACTGCTATGTGACAAACCCAATAGAGAATCCTTATTAATAATCCTATTAATGTTTCATCTAATGTGAGGGAAATGGTAAGTAAATTGTGGCTTTAACCCACTGCTGAGCTTCCAATTACTCTTTTTCTCCCTATCTGCTTGCAATATATCATTTTTTTAATATGAATGAAATGTTCTAACAATCAAGGGTTAGGATCCTAACAGCATGAAGTCCTCATTACATGATTTCTGCACTACAGCAAAATAATGATTGTGAAGCAAGCTGTTCTCCATGTAACACTTACAGAATAACTCATAAGACCATCCATTTGCCAGCTTCTGGTTATGGATTCAATTACTTCATGCCTCGGGTTTGTGGATGTTGGAATCATGTCATGCATCTGTCTTGAGCTGCACCGTAAAAAGCATTCAAAGTGAATAAATTACAGGTGATGTTCCCCAGAAGCACTCTGAGGTTTTTGCTTTCTCCCAAGCCACTCAAGGCCGTGTCTTCTAAAAGTTTAATGAAGGTTTCATAAACCATAAAAAAGCCCACTAGAATGTCATGACCTTCTTTCATTTTCTGACACTGCACAAAAATCTAAGTTTTCCACAATTAACAGGGAGAAGAGTATCACGCTTGAGAGACAGCATTTAAATGGCATGTTATAGTCCCAAGTACGTATTAAACAGAACTGAGGAGGCAAATAAACAGTATTTCAGATGGCTATGCAGGTCTCATAAAGAGATATTTTATTTTTCCAAACAATAGGTCTTTGTATCAGATTAATACGGTTTGCCTCCTTCAGTATGCAGTATAAAATTGGCAAGGAGGTGAAATCATAAATACTTAATTATTAGCAAGTGACTCTAGGTACAGCTGCTGTATATCTACTATTTCTTCTATTAAGCATATAGCAGGAGAAAATTCAGGGTACCTGACTGTACTTCATCTGACCTGTAACCCAATTCTTTTTCTTCCTGTTACTATAGGATAAAATTAAGGCATACATTAATGTAAGGCTGACCAAATGTTTTTTTAGGAAAACCTGTTTTTTCAAAAGGAAGGGATCCTGCTGTGCTGACAGCATAAGGAAACTTCCAAACAGTGAACAATTGTTGATGGGTGATCTGAAGTAATTACCAAGTTTGAAACTCAAACAGCATACAAACTATACCATAGTTATAGATCAATTATAGATCATGCTTTTATGAGAAATCTAGCATTAGCTATTGTTTGTTTGCTCTCTGGTGCCCTGGAGAATGCAGTAAGATGCTTACTTGAGAATGGAAATAATGAATTCACTTGGAGCAGGGTCTTGCTTTTTTTCCTCCTGGTTTTTTTTTTTTTTTTCTTCTTTCTTGGCTTTACCAAGTAAAATTTCACAGAGAACAAGGTAGTAAGGCTACCGATACAATCCTAACTCTTCCTAACAGCTGGTAAACTCTTACATGCTGTATAGCCATACGTTGTGCTCCCAGCTCACACTTTGCCTTGCTGTCCACAGAGCTGATCAACAGTGCTGAGGCAGCTACAATGTCAAATATTTTTCTCTCTCACAAGTACTCTGAAACAACCTGAGGGAAAAATTAAGATTATTCTGACATGATGGGAGAGATATGCACAGTAAATTCTTAACTATTTCAGGAATTTGACTGACTGTACCTGACTGCCAAGTATTCCCTCACGTGTCAGACGGGGAAGCCCTGTAATTCAGGACCATGCTTGTTGCATGCTGTCATGGAGTGCTGGGATTAGACCGCATACATGGACTGCATTAATAAGCCTTTTGCTCTATAAAATTAGGTTTCCATACCTCAGAAAATGGTGGTTGTTTTCCCAGAGGGTGAAACGTATGGAGAATTTTTGGATGTAGATACATTGTTTTGACACTTTTGCTGCATGTGAAATGTGTGCCTGGTGGGTACAAAGTGGGAAGTACTAAAACACCTGAGGAATTTCTAATCAATACACACAGCTCTCTTGCTTTTGAGGTATTTAACCCATTGACAAGAAAAGAACTTAAGTAAAGTTATGGCTTGCTCAGCTCCAGACAGCAAACCATAGATCAAAGGAGACTGGCACTCAGGTGTTAACACTTGCGATTAGATACTTAGGTGTGGGATTTTAACAAAGATATGATAGTGACATTTTTATGATGTTTTTTTTTAACTGCTCTATTTTTGTACCTTTCCAAGTGTTACTTTCCTGACCTTGGTTTGATACCCCTCATTTGCAGGATCAGTCAGAGAGCAAAAAGATGCAGTTTCATGTATCATTAATTCCTTATAACCTTGGTGTTTATCTCATCCCTTGACGTTGTTCTTTCAGTGTTTAGTTTTAACAAAAGATTAAGGATTTTAAGTCCTCTTTCTCTTACCCCTCCAAAACTTATGGATGATATAAATAATTTTGTATCCGCATAGCTAACACCATGCATCAGCTGCATGCCTTGTGGCACTATTAGTGAGGAATATAGTGATCGTGTTATCATTTGGCTATGCTAACATAATTAATAGAAGAACATATATATGTGAGCTAAAGGGCAACCTACTCTAGAGTCAATGCCCACAAAATCATTACCTTGCAATGTACTGAAAGTGTGCCAGTTGTCCACCATATATTGGTCTAGGGAATGTTTGTTATATTAAACATACTGGGTATTCATCTTAATATAAACTACTTAATTCAGTAGGTATCACAGATATCCAGAAGAATAACATTTAGTGGATAACGCACACAGAGAAACAAAACCGAAAGGTTTCTATGTACAAACACTACAGACTACGTAGAATGGGAGAGAAATAGAAAAGGTTGTGTATGAAGTCATTGGATTTCTTCTTGTGATTAAAGAAATCAGGAAGTACCGACCTCGGCAGGGTGAGAGTCAGATAAAGTCTTTAACATAATCTTTAGCATCATTTCTCATAGGAAAAAGACTTTAACATCATCTTTTTTCAAAAGCTTATGGTCTACCATTGTTATAGATAAATGCAAGTTATATGTTGGAGACTGGATCACTGCACTCCCTTTTCTTCCTGCCAAGTCTGTCAGTGGAATTCTGAATTACTGCACCTGCCGTGCAGGTTTCTGAAAGCCCTGCAGCGGCAGGAGGCAGGACTGTTCTTGAGTCAGTGAGGAGTCATTTTCCAAGCAAGAAGCTCAGATGGTTTCCCTGATAGATGATGAAGTTGCAGCGAGTGTCTGCTGCCTGTAGATGCCTGGAGGACCTTGCAACAAGACCGCCTGAGATGTGTCTTCTGGCACAAGGATGAGGAATATGGGGATCTAGGAATACAGATATGGAGAATGTGGCAGAAGCGGAAATTCTCTGAGCAGGGTGTCTGAGGCCTGAGGAGCTTCAGGGCATGTTACGGTCATGGTGACTATGATGAATTTTTACCTAGATCTGATTTTGGGAGCAGAAATGCGTGCATGGGATTGGCCACCCACAACTATTCCAAGAGATTGCCTTCCCCTGCTTTTCCTATACTGCTTCCTTGCTGCTTTTGTTAGAAACGTGACAAAACAGTCACTCCTTTTCAGCCATATTTTGCCTTACTAAAGATTTCCTTTGTGTCCTAGGTTATTTAAATTCCATTTTGAAAAAAACTACCATTTTTCGTCACTATCCTGTCATCCCTGCCTATATACTTCTGGGAGCAGCATGCTCCAGGCTCAGCTGATTTGCAACACAGATTTGAATCCTACTCCAGGGTGACATTGGCAATGGCGGGACTTCTCAGTTACCACTCTGCGGCTTCTCTTTCGAGTCGGGCTGTTCTTTTGTACAGCATGGCAGGTATCTGTAGGAGACTTCAGGTTAGCAGAGGGAGTTTAGGCTCAGCTTCCCTGAGACTGGATGGTCAAACACCATCTAACCCAGTGCCTGTGTCTTGTAGGGCAAGGGGTTATCAAGCTGAGATGCTTTTCAGCTTGACTGTTAAGACTCGTGTGACGTATGACATTGATGGGTTGCTGTGGCTTTTTTCAGTTCTCATTGCTGAGGGCGGTCTTCTCTGTGGTAGCCCCCTCACATCTGGAAAGTAAAAGCACAACTCATGGGATATATTGGATAGTTGTGTAAATTGGTGCAGATGTTAATTTAAAAGTCTCTACTTCAGTCACGGTCCTCAGTCTCTCTCTTGTATCCAAGTCAGTGATTTCCTGTAGGTTTTTACAGTTATCCTACAAAGCTGAGTGCAGAAGAATCATTGCTGTGGAAACCTACAAGAGGGTCTGGGAAACGATAGCATTCCCTTAAAACATTATAGGATAGCAATTAACTTAATTGGTTTTATGCTTCATTGAGATGCTTTTCGTTTCTTCCTCACTACAGGAATACAATTACATAATATATGGTATAATACTGGTTTTGGTGAAGCCATGACACTTGCTTCACTGGGACCAGATTTTTATCTACAGTGCTTAAAACTGGCTCATATAATAGAACTGGCTATTGTTCTACAGACATAGCTAAATGTGAAGAAGACTGACTATATGAGATATGCCTGGCCGCTGAGCTGAGAATTGAAGGTCAAACTACATTGTGCACCTAATATGTCAAAAAGAAACCAAAAAGTTCAAATAAATGGGCCATTTATTGCAAGATGATCAAAAGGCGGAATTGTGAAGCCTAACCTTTACAAAATCCCAGCTTGCTTTAATAGTTCTATGTCTTCTAGAAAGAAACCTTGGGATTTCCATTCATATACTTCACTAGAGGCTGGCTCTTTTGTAATCTTTATCGTATTCTTAAATAGGAAAGGCATTATTTGCTTTTGTGGATGCACCTGAATGGATGTTTCCTGGAGTGACTGTTACAGACTCAGGTATCTATCATAACCCTGAATTAAATCCTAACTATCTATGTAACATATCTTTACTGTTGTTGTGTAACACTTTGTAGTGTGAAGTTTCACAGTGATTATTGCATTTTTATTGTCATATACTGCTAGCTTTTCAACAACCTCTTTGCATCTTGTAAATATTTACAGCAATTTTTGTTTAAAAAAATCTTACATTTGGGTACTCAGAAGGCTTTAAATTGCATAATGCTCAGAGTACTTTGCAAAGCTGTTATCGTAAATACACAGAAATTTTTTTTCATCAATAAAGAAATCCAGTGAGCATGTGTGTGTATATATATATATATATATATATATATATGAGTTTTCTAACTGCAGAAACATTACATGCACCTGCAGAGTAGAAAAGGACTGATCAAGACTCTTGAACTGTTGCCCTTGCATGTTTTGTTCTACAGCTGAATATGCTATTAAACCAATCCAGGCATATCAGGCAACAAGATTTGATGAGACCTATTGAAGACAGAATTTTCACAATGGAACTGCACAAATTTATTTAGCACAAGCATCTCTAACTATTGAACTCTGAATAACTGTGTGGTCTCTGCTGTAACGTTCGCACCTATGTAATGTGACTGATAAAATCAGGAATATTAACTGGAATACAAAATACAACAGGAATGTCCAGTCTTGGCTTTAGCTTTCCTGAATGCTTTGGTGGCAGAATGTGGTTAGTTGCTTCTCAGTTAAGAAGGGTATGTTAAAGCTGTACGGGGATTCTGGAGGAGGCTGCTCTCTTGTGTATAAGCCGCAGTAGAGTCACTTCACTGGGCTTAATGTTAGTCGCAGAAAGTGATATCATTAAATAGAAAGGGTTGACAAAATTTTTACCAAACAGCTACAGCTGAGTAATCATTTCTGTGATGATTTGTTCAAAATGGTAAAAAAAAACCCAAAAAACCCTATTTTTGGCACTTTCCTTGTTATAATATCAGGGAGGCTTTTAACCACTTTTTTGGTGTATGGTGCTCTGAATGGAAGCAGAGGGACAGCCAGTGTTGTGCCACTTAGAGGATGGGTAAGTGGTGCCTTAGACTTCAATGGATTATCTGTATACATGAAGCAATTCATATACCCATAAGCAAAGATGGTTATTGTTTCAATAAACAGGGGAGGTGATTCTGCCCCTCTACTCCGCTCTGGTGAGACCCCACCTGCAGTACTGTGTCCAGCTCTGGAGTCCTCAGAACAGGAAAGACATGGACCTGTTGGAACAGGTCCAGAGGAGGGCCACAAAAATGATCAGAGGGATGGAACACCTCTCCTATGAGGAAAGGCTGAGAGAGTTCAGGTTGAACGTTCAGCCTGGAGAAGAGAAGGCTCTGGGGAGACCTTATTGTGGCCTTTCAAAACCTAAAGGGGGCTTATAAGAAGGATGGGGACAGACTTTTTAGTAGGATGTGTAGAGATAGGACAAGGGGTAATGGTTTTAAACTAAAATAGGGTAGATTCAAACTAGATATAAGGAAGATATTTTTTACAACGAGGGTGGTGAAACACTGGAACAGGTTGCCCAGAGAGGTGGTAGATGCCCCATCCCTGGAAACATTCAAGGTCAGGTTGGATGGGGCTCTGAGCAACCCGATCTAGTTGTAGATGTCCTTGCTCCTTGCAGGGGGATTGGACCTTTAAAGGTCCCTTCCAACCCAAACTATTCTCTGATTTTATGAAAAACAAAAGCATCAAAGCCTGAGACAGGCAATGTTAACACTGCAGCAAGTCACATATGTCCTGAAAAGCCACCCAGTTATCACAGTTCCTGACTGGTGAATACAGACAGACAGGTCTGCAGAAAGTCTCTTTCAGATATATTGTAGATACAAAACTAATTGCTACTGGTCCTTATGCTCTGATATCAAAGTTGCTCTGTAGTAACATTTGCTAAAATTTCTCTTGAAATTTTATAGATTACACCACCACCACCACCCCACCCCCTCTCCCCCCCAGTTCTCTGGAAAATTGGAAGTTTTCAGTTACAAATACTTTGTGTTTAACGTTTGAGCGAAATGCAAGTATATTAACAGTGGAAGGCTCCTGTTTGGATGTGTCATGCTGTTCATTCTTATATAAGCCAGGTTTCTCACCTGGACACACTGCCACGGCTGGAGACACCAGCATGGCACATGCAGTCTGAGCTGTGGTGGAATTGTGGTGGGAGGAGTGTGAGATATCTGAGGTTTGGCTCTTGTCAGGCACCACAGCTGCACTTCTGACTGGGAATTTTAGTTTTATCTAGATACACTTGGTTTATAATTTTGTTTCCTTACAAAGTTGTTGCAGTTTTCCTCAGAAGAATTTTTTCCTTCCCCGGCCTTTGAAGATGCTGCAATTTTCCACCTTGCAGTATTAGTGTATATTACTTTTTAGGAAAAGTCATTTTTAGAAGACTTTTATCTTCTGATCTACAGCACGGGGAAAGGCAAAGAAAACTACCAAGGGAGGCTAAATAAAACTAAAATAATGATAAAAATGGAAAAAGCCCAATCTTCAGGTTGATGATGAATTTTCTTGGTCAAAAGAAGCATCACAAGATTTTTTCAGTGACACCATTCTGTTTCTGGGAATGTAGAAAAACACCAAAAGCTTCCACATCGCTGATGGCTATGCAGTTCTGCTAATTGTAACAATACTTTCTCTGCTGTGAGTGCCTGTATGAAGCTGAAGCCATTTAAATGATTTCTCTTAGGCCACTGAACCTCCATTTGATGGTAATAACTTTTTGGTTGCTACAGCCCTGTGCTGGATTCAGAGCAGTGACCTGTAGATGAAAGGCTCCATATCCCATTGCCAGTCCCCTGAGTTCGCCAGTCTTGGCCCATTTTTCTTCTCTGCAAGCTGCTGCTTCTGCCTTTGGAATTACTGACTGAAACAGGCAGCAAAGAAATCATTCCGTGGCTCGTATTTCCACTTGGGTTCAGTGATCAGGATCACAACAAAAATAAGTATGTTGAACTGAAAGCATCTTTCTGCTTTTTCTTAAATGTTCTCGGTGATATAAATGTTACAGAAGTGTTGTGTGTTCCAATTAAACTTAAACAGCAGCTCTAGTGGGGAGCAACTGCTGTGCACTCACAGGATAAATCAGCTTTCCTACTGAGCTCCACAGCATAGTTAAAAAAGGAATATCTATTTCAGCAACCTCCATAAAAAGCATGTGCATTTTCTTTCTGTCTATCTTGCTTAGTCCTTCTTATGTAGTTCTTATTTTTCACGGATACTGAATACCTGTGATTCCGGTTGGGGTCAAAATCCTTTTAATTTCAAAGAGTCTTAAACAGTGGTATCATGTCCGTACCATCTTTTGGAGGCAGATGATGGAGCAAGCTGGGCTTATCAGCTTTGAGTTTTAGTTTTACTCCAGATACCCCGTGGGATGTTTTGCAACTCATTCCTTCCTGCAAATGGGAATAATGATTCTTTTGCTGTTTGGCTCTTTTTTTGTGCCTCTGGTGGAAAATCTTTGGGCCAGAGATATGTTTTTGAACTGTTTAACCCACACCTACTAAACTGAGTCCTGAACTGGATTGCAGTTGGGGAGGACTATCATGGAGCTGAACCACATCTGGTTCATTGTCACCATTTTTATTGTTTCTATCTGAGCCATAACTGCATCTAAGCCCATGGAATTTGACTCATTTATGAGCAGAGAAAGATCTATTTTGAGTATCTGGGTATATAAAAACATCCACAGAGATAAGCCCCCAGTGGAAGACCCACTATATACAAGCTGTGATCAGTGGTAGCTGTTAGCCACATTTTAAGACAAAAGATGTTTTTCACACTTAGCAGAGCAATCCAGTGGTGCTATTTCTCCTGTGGTGCATCAACAAAATGCACTTTTCACTTGGCCAGCTACAAATACATGCGTTACCCTTGGTTATGTTTCTTTTTGCCTCTTGCTGCTGTACTGTGGATAGAAATGACCTTAGCAAGGCATATTAAAAACTGACAGTGTCTTGTGCGATGGTTTGACCATCAGTACCATCATAGCCAAAAGGCTCAGACAGCCAACTATGCTCTTCTGTGGTCTCCAACCTGATCAAAAAAGAGAACAGATTTAATTAAAGCTATTATGGAAGTAGCACTGCATAATGATATACCCTGAGTGAGAGCCAAAGTCCCATTTGTTGGAGATTAATATAACTTCATATGTTTGAAAGGCTATAGTTCTCTATGTTAAATGTAATAACTGAAATTTCATATCTGCAAGCCTAGTTGTTCCAGGCATAAAATGAAAACCAACTCTGTATTTACTCAGACCATTTCTGTTGTTTGAATCACTTTATAGATATGTGAAAGAAAGTCTGATGAAATGAATTATAGATATAAAAAATAGCAAGAGTAACATGATTTCAGATTTTTATATTGTATAAGGGAAGTCTTGGGAGTTCAGCTTGACAAAAAAAATCTTTTTTCTTTTTCCGCTTTTTTTTGCCTGCCTTTTTCTTTTTTTCTTTGCCTATGAAATTGAGATGAGGACAAAGAAAGATACTAAAAACTAGTTTTCCCAACTCAGGATAGGAAGGATTGTGAGGCAGCAGGATGCCCTGTCTGTTGCAGAAAGTGGATAGCAGTCAATAATAATGAAATTATAAAGGTACATCATTTTACAAAATACATCAGCGGGACAGTAATCTGGAGGACGCGTATGCAGCTTTGCAGTAGGAGGACAAGTTCTGAAGTATCCATTAGCTAACACTAATTGCCAGAATATTTCTCCAGAAGCACATGAATATCATAAGAAATCCACAGTGTTGCAATGAACTAAGAGAGGAAGGTCCTAAAGTGCTACCACCTAAGAGAGGGGAACAGTAACACACTTGGGAAAATGGACATCATCTGGTATATATTTTTTTCACATATACCTTATTTATTAGCTTTACAGATGGTCATAATGGCTGTATCTGAAGTAGTAACGACTCAGAAAAACCCTACCTTCCCAAGAAACACAGGAAAATAAATGCTTTCTGACTAATGAAAAATAAAAGCTTTCTGAAGTCTATTTAGAGGAAGAGTCAATATGACAGAATTAAAAATATTTTCATTTGCTGTCATATGTGATGAAGTAAGAAGCAGCAATATCTTTGAATTGTTGATTAAGTAGATGTTTTGTGCATCTCAAGGTGATTTCTGCTAACTACATTTCCTCCAAATTTCACATTCTCTTGATAAAATGGGCCATTGTTGTTTAAAAAAAAGATAGATTTACATCAACCTTAAACAGAAGGAAAAGGTACCTGAAGATTTTGTATGAGTGTAATTAGCCAGTTATCCTTAATGTAGAATTACTTTATTGATATGTAGTTATGAGTCTCTGTGTTGTATTTTCTGGAAGTAATAGGGAAAAGGGAACAAAGCCAACATGAGACAAAAATCTGAAAGCAAACAAGCGCTGTAGTATGATTAATGTTTAAAGGAGAGCTGTTGGATAATGGTGTTGAGCTGATTATAAGCGTGTCTAAGGAAGTAATTTTTCTCTTTAAAGTATGCATCACCTTGGATTTGAAATGCAATTTGTTTTATTTTTCACTGATGTCTTGCTTATTAAACAGTGCTCTTTTGAAAGGAAGAAATGCTTGAAAAATATTTTAAGAGTTGGTTTATTGAAATATGTTTAAATACTGTTGAAAGATTTTTTGTTTGTTTTTATTAGAAATGTATGAATGTTTAGTCAAAAAATCCAAAGCCACATTTTAGATTTAAATTCCCAAAGTAAACTCTTCCTGGTTTGACTGAAAAGAATATAGTCTCCAAAACCAGCTGGTTCTGTCTTTCTGACGTGCTGATATTCATCCTTAAGCAGATGTAAGGATTTCCCAGCAATTTTTCTGGAGTTTGATACTGAATCCTTTCATTCCCAAAGTTCTTGGTGGTAGTTCTTTAGGTGGGCTATTGGATGTAGGTCCAGATGCACTTCATTACTTCTGGCTTTTGAAAGAGGTAAGCTTTTGCACAGAACTTTGTTATGCTTGTTTCAACATAAGCAACTCCTTTAAACACTGTAAGCTATTGATATTATTTCTGGAGTACTAGGACTTCCAGACACAATCAAAAGATTGGGGCTGTTCTCTACAAACTTGACTGTCTAAGAGGAAACTTGGAGACAATGGAAACAACAAAAGGCTGGAAAACATTCATTGTATTACTTTTTGTTCCCAAACTAAAAGAGAAATTAATTCATTATGAAGCTTGACAGTGTTTATAAAGCTTGAGCTATTCTGTTGAAGGCTTATATTTTTCATTGTCTTCTACCATAACATCTCCAGAAATATTCTGTGAAATAGGAACAGTCAGCTTGCAAATACGGTGTCAGTCCAGTTTCATGGATAGCTATCTGTATAGCAGGAGGTCACAATGGGGTAGAATCAAAAAAGACATCCCAAGCTGCTTTCCTGTTTCCTTTGAAGTATAACACATCCTGCAGCTGTCAAAATTACACAATACAGTCTCAGAAAGCAGAGATGATGAGACTAAAACGCTTCATGTTCTTGAGAATTAAAATACTCTAATTAACTGTGGATATTGGATCATAGGCCATGTATTCCTGACTATCTATACTCTTATTGGGCCCATTTATTAACAGGAAAAAGTAAATATTTTTCAGCTTTAAGTATTAAATTGTTTTCATTTGATACGTCCATTGCATCTGTTCTAATTACGAATTGAAACGTACTGGATGTAAAAATGGGATAAAACGCCTTTTGTAAAAGTAATGATATTCATTTTAATTAATCCAATTTAACACAAGATCTTCTCAGGGATTAGATAGCATTCTTTTTAATAATTTGAGTAATAACAGTTGGTTTTTACTAAATAAAGTATGATTCCTGGTATGCCTTATCTTTCTTTTAAATAAATACTGTATTTCCCTGGTTTAGGAACAAGGATTGCAGTCACAAAATTCAAGTGCCAAATGTGTATGCTTTTGCATGTTTGAAATAATTAGAGCTGAAGAGAGGGCTTCCTTCTTAAAGAGTCTGTCATTTTTACAAAATTATGTAAATACTGTTTCGGTGTAAGCAAGATACTTTTATAAATTCAGAACGTTTCTTTCCTTTCAAATTTTTGCACAATTCATTGTTACAGGTTTTTGAAATGAAGTATTATTTTTATTGGGGAAAATTGAAACATTTTGTTTAAGACTGAGAAGGACATTTTAATGTCTACTGATTTTGTCTGAAATTTTTTTGGCAAAACAGACACAATTTTGCAAAGCATTTCACTTTTCACTAGGTGTTATTTTTCCAATGCTTTAGTGAATAATTCATATTGAAATAGGTGGATTGAGATGCGCTAGAAAAAGTTTGTATGGGCAGACTGTGTAGTAGTGGTAGTAATTGTGTCTCAATAATTGATAAAATATCATTTAAGTTCCTTCCCTTGCTTCTGCTGGTTGCGAATGCATTGTTTGATAGGCACCACATTCATGCTTAATTAAACTGATAGAGGCAAAGTGATTTTGTTTTTAATACTTTTTTTTTTTTAATAATTAAAATACAATATAAACATCAGTGTCTAACATTACAATAAATCAAAATGTCAGCATTAAGTCCTCAATTCATTGCACAGCCTTATGACCTCAGCTCAGTTAAGGGTCTCATAAGCCATCAGTATTTACCATTCAGTCATTGCTGACTTGCAGCGTTCAAATCTTTGCATTTTGTTGAATGGCCAAAGTCTGAATTATATTAGATATATGGTAACATTTATGATTGCTAAATGCTAAATTGTGAATTACTTTTCATAGCTATGTACATACAGCAAACTGTATGTTTTACCTATAGATTTAGTGACTATTCCGGAGATTTCAGAGCAAATGAAAGGTTTTCTTAACCTTGTAGCACACAAGTGTATGTGCTTCTGATTACTATTCACAGTGCAAAAGAGCTTTGTATAAGAGTTATACCTTTTAGTATCTTTCATTGCCCATAGCATACCTGACAGTATAACTGCACAGGATCATGTTTATAGGCTGGCTGCTGCTTACCTGCTTTGACTTTTGTTAGATTTTTAGGTGGAGCAACTTAGGTATGAACTTCAATTGATGTGTTCCATTGAATTTGGTAAGAACTTTAGTTCAGAGATTATATTTAACCTCCTATTGGATAGGAGTTCACCCAGGCAAATTCACTTTATAAAAATGAAGTGCAGATTCAGTAAGCCATTTAAGTTGTTAGCTTCCCATTGACTCTGGTTTTCTATTATTTTCTTGTCTTTGTAAGTTTTTTGAATTATGTAGGGCTGTGTCAATACTGTCTACCAGCAGGCATGTTGGGCTGCATAAAAGTTTAAGTGGTCAAAAGTCAAAAATAGGTAGGGCTTTCTGCGCAATTGCCATGCATAGCGCTTATCGTGAGTACTGAGTCTCGGGTTTTGTATGTTGAGACAGTTATTGAAGACAGTCGTCTTTTTAAATTTAAAACCTCTTTAGTTTTGAGAGCTGTAAAACAGTATTTCTGCTCCCTCTTACTAAGTTATTCCTTTCAAGGAATCTTCCATAGTTCTTTGACATTAAGTCATTTATAATTATCCTATTTACCAGGGCTCTGTAATCTTTAAAGTCTATTAACATGTAGTCACTGCAAGACAACCTTAGTGTATTAGATCTCAAAAAAATTTGCCTGCTATTAAGTATCTATTACAAGGGTAGATGTCCTTCAATTAAGGCACGGAGATAAAAAATAGTTTGCTCGTATTTAGGCAAATATTCACAATAGGTTGACATGCTCCAGTATTGGAGTCAACAAGAAATGAAAAGAATCCTACTTAACTCAAGGTCGCAGAAGAAAGCCTATTAAAAAGGGCTGTGTTTCTGAAGTGTCAATGCCAAACTGTTCATGCTTTTTAAATGCATGAAGTTTGAAAGGTAGAATGGTCTAATGTATTTTGCATTTCCTCATTAATATGCATTGTCATGGTTTAACCCCAGCCGGTAACTAAGCACCACGCAGCTGCTTGGTCACTCCCCCCCAACCCCTGGGATGGGGGAGGGAATTGAAAAAAAAGTAAAACTTGTGTGTTGAGATAATGACAGTTTAATAGAACAGAAAGGAAGAAAATAATAATAATAATGATAATAACAAAAATGACAATAATAATAAAAAAATTGGAACATACAAAACAAGTGATGCACAATGCAATTGCTCACCACCTGCCGACCAATGCCCAGTTTGTTCCCAAGCAGCAATCCCCCCAGCCAACTCCCCCCAGTTTATATACCGGGCATGACATCACATGGTATGGAATACCCCTTTGGCCACTTTGGGTCAGCTGTCCTCGCTGTGTCCCCTCCCAACTTCTTGTGCCCCTCCAGCCTTCTTGCTGGCTGGGCATCAGAAGCTGGAAAGTCCTTGACTTAGGCTAAACGCTACTTAGCAACCACTGAAAACATCAGTGTGTTATCAACATTCTTCTCATACTGAACCCCAAACACAACACTATACCAGCTACTAGAAAGAAAATTAACTCTATCCCAGCGAAAACCAGGACATGCGTTGTAATTGAAAAATAGTTGAGCTTATTCACTTTTTCATTAGTAAAGCTGTAACTGGGTGAGCCTTAGGAGGTTGAGAATATGACTTCTGAAACAAGTGTCAGAAAATCATATCCATTTAAACCTTTGAGTATCTCTGACACTTAGGCCCTTGTCCCTGTAGTTAATCTTGCAGAAATGTTGGGAATTTTACTGTGCTGTGGGTCACATAAGCTTCAGAGTCTATTAAAACAGTTAGAATACAGTCTTGCGGTTGCATTTGGAGACCTTCTGTTTTACATTTCTATATCTTGATTTATATGATTTTGTGACTGAATCTTTGGACTTCTTAGATGCTAAAACAGCACAGGCAAAAATGTTAGTGCTGGACTGGCTTATCAGTGGATTTGGTTGGGGGGGATTAAGTCTGGAAGAAGATAATGGATCATCTTGGAAAGATAAAAGGCAGAGGGAGACCAATCAATAAAATTATTTATTTTTTAAATTAAGGCTGCTGGGTAAAGGCGTAATCGTCAGCTAGTCAGATAGGTATTGCTGAGTAGTTTTGACTGGTGTGATGCTATTGGAATTGGTAGCTGTATATGCTGGGTATTACTGGGGGTGCTAAATTCCTGTAAATCAAAGGCGCGGCGTATGATCACAGCAGCCTGCAGCGCCAAACGGCAGCTGTCCCCTGCCGGGGCCTTCTTACTGTTGATCCTCCCTGGGGGACGCAGGAGCAAGCCCGGCCGGTGCTGGGACGTTTCTTTGGGAGCGCTGACCTGCGGCAGCCGGAGCCCACGGCGCGGCAGCGGTGCCTGCCCTGCCCTGCCCTGCCTTCCCTTCCCTTCCCTTCCGCGGCCCTGCCGGGTACGAGAGCGGGGACCAGCTCTGAGGGTACACAAGAAGGGCCCTGTGGATGCAGGGCAGAGGCAGAACCTCTGATCTCCATAAGTACTCTCCGTTAAGGATATCGCTGCCTGTTCTCTAGGTTCACGCGGACTTGGGCAGTGTCAAATACGGACGCGTTCCTTCGGGAAGCTATCGCTTCCTTGGCACTGACAGGAGACCAGCAAGCATTTCAATGAAGGCTGTAGGGCGGTGAAGGAAGTCCAATATATGTTTTTATGACATTTTTATTATTTCACAGTGGAGAGCCTTTTACATTTACATAAACAGTGGGTGACAAATTCAGGAGCTGAAGTTCAGCAGTGATGAGGCAGCTTATGTAAATTTCTTTTGTGTAACTGTTCCCACATTTATTTGGAAGAATGAAACATACGTACATTTGATGTACGTGTATATTCTTTATCCTTCACGCTGTTACATTGCCTTCTTTCGGTACATATTGGGTGTGGATTTTGTGCTTTTACTTCTGATCAAAATTGCGTTACAAATAACTCCACCTACTTATCTGTCCAGGAGTGAATAAGCAGCATCTTGACATCATTAGACCAACATAATTTGGATTTTAGTGGGAAATAGAGATTTGAAGGCCAGTGATGGAAATATTAATGTTGGGTTATCTAAAAACTGACAGTACTTTGCAAGTCTGCTCAGAGATCTGAAATGATGTAATTTCAGCAGGATGGATTAGTTGTCAAAACTTTGGAAGTATATGAAAATGTAATTCATCATAGGATTTTTCAGCCCTGGGTATACTGCCAGTAGAAATTTTTGTGTGTGTGTGTGTGTGTGGTATGAATAATTTGCCAACACTCAGATCTGTAGGAGGTAAAGAGAATTAGGATTTTGTGTCAAGGTACTTCCTTCTGCATTGTGATCTGACCTACTTGGCCACTTTCAGTTGCGTGTTAGTCTTGTTCTGGCTTTAAAAAAAAAGATAAGAACATTGTTTTTCTTTACCTACCTTATTCTGTCTGAGCCTTCCTCTTAAAATATATCCCTGACAACTGTCCCATTTCTCACGCTTTGAAAAGAAGGTGTTTATGGCTTCCCAACCACACTCTGTGCAATTTGAAAATAAAAAGATATTGCTCTGTCAAATGTTGAAAGAAATCTTCCTTTTAAAAAAGCAGAAGAAATTGTCTAGCTGGGATTAAACAAGGGCAGGAAGTGAAGCGTTTGTTTGTTTTATGAAGTCTGGTGAATTTTGATAATGAGTCCTTTAAAATATATTATATTGAAGCTTTCCTAATTCCAGACAGATAAGAAATAATAGTTACATATTTCAGCTTCAAAGACAAAAGTAACCTTTTATTGCCTAATTTAACAATCTTCTTAGTAAAATGTCTTAGAAGAATGTGAAATGTTATTTAAATAATAAAAAAGCACCATCTTTGAATAGCAGGGTTTTTTTAATTGCCATAATCAAAGTCCAAACACATTTCCCTGCTTGCTTTAAATAGATTCTCTTAATGACAGGTTTTTCCTTAATGAGGAGGAGAACAAAGGGAACAACTCTGAGCGTGTAGGTGTGACTTCAGTATGACGAAAGTTCTGATTTTTGACAGCCCCCACTAGGAAAATAGGAAAACTGGAAGTGGTTTAATTAATGTGTAACTATGAATTGCTAGTTTGCATTTTAAAATATAAACATTTTTTATATTAGCATTTGAGTATATGTTTTAAGTAGCAAAAAAAGCCAAAGAAATCTTACGCTGTAGGTCACGTAATGTATTAATTCACACTTCTTTTTGATAAATAATACAAAATATCTTTTAAAATTGGGCATTCTTGTTGAGTTTACTAATCTTTTCTGTGAATTTTGTGAGTGGTAAATAGAATAGTTACACAATTCATGGAGTTTTTGGAGATAAATCTTGTTCTAGTACTAAAACTGTGCTTTGAAAAGGGGAGACCTCTAACAAATTGGTTAATAAGCAACAGCAGTTAGTGTTACTTAAATTCACGTGATCAAGTTAACTGATGTGTAATCATACTTAATAAGAAAGAAGAAGATCATCCCATATTAATGGTGATCAGACTTTCTACAATTGACTAAACCTCAAAAATATGTTCTACGTGTGGTCCTCTGTAGAGAGCATTGTAGGTTTTAATAAAAGAGATTACTTTGGTATTAATAAGATCTAAACAATAATTCAGGTAAAATACAAAACTCAACAGGAGGGATAGAAATCTGTTTTTAATGTTGGATCTCAAAGCAACTTTAGTGAGTCCCATTTATTTTCTAAGGAGTCGTATTTGTTTTCAGAAATTGCTGGGTTCTGTAAGACTTAAAAGGAGTGAATCCTTTTGCTACTAAGTAAATTCTAGATACCCTTAGGTGTGATAATAGCAGTGTAGTTACCCTGCTGCAATGTCTCCCATGCCTCTGTGGGGAGTTGCACCACTGCCAGAGCTGGCTGCTGAGTGCTGGTGGGTTTCCTGGGCTTGAGCTATTGCAGATAGCCAGGAAGGGTAACAGGGCAACTCTGGAAGGTGCAACAGACTTTTCCGGCTTAATACCGCTATTCCTGTTGTAGCTTTCCCCTAAATTCCCTGTAGCCTAAAGGTACACAGATGTGGGGTGAGACAAGGAAGGGCACCAAGGTGGAGCTGGGAATGACGGGGCAGTGAGAGGAACTGGGGGGATGCAACCTCGGCTGGTCGAGCGGCTGGTCTACAGCAACCAATTTAGAAATCGGTGTCCTGCCCAGGAGATGGGGCCCTGGTGTTGTCAGACAGGAAGGAATGTTTGCACTCCTATAAGCTTTTTGCTATTTTGGCAGATTGTACTTACAGCCACAGACTGCTCCAAGAATAATTATACTTTTAAAATAATTATTGTGATTGTGTACTAAGACTGATGATTGTTTGATATCCCTTTAATTGGAGAGGAAATGGCCACTAATTTTTGAATGGCAGGAATTCTTTCGTTTTCTTTTGCTGTCTGTAAAGCTATGAATCGCAAAAACACGTGGATAGAATCATGGCTGTTATCTGAAATGTAAATGAGACACAGGGCTGGGGAACGTCTCCCTCCAGTTCACTCCTCTAGTTCTATCTGCTGGAAAGGTTACTGTGTAGAAGCAGTTTGTAAGAATTTCCTTCCTTCTGCTCTCTTTTCTCATGGAAGCAGCTGGTGCAAGAACAAACTGGAATATGAAACTGGATTCATTATTAAAACAAGAGATTATAATTTCCATGTCATTCTCTCTATTCCCCACCACCCCCCTTCCTACTGTTTGATAATAATCTAGTCTCATAATGAAATTCATGAGGCCGCAACAACAAAAGAGCTCATGGAAGAGAACAGGAGCTTGTCAGATGGTATAGATTTGCATACTAATGAAGATTATGATGTTATTAATATTACAAAAACACAGTAGTATCCAAATGCCACTGAAATGGGGAATGATAGGTCACAATTAAACTCCAAAAACAAATTAGAGAATATATTTTACAATATAGCTACATCTTGCAACTGCTGAAGACAGAAGTAAACCCAGTTCTTGTAACTGAATTATGTTGATCTGTGTGTTGTTTCAAGAAGGTTAATAAATGTAGACTTGCAATATGTTTTATTTTCTGTACTTTATTGGAAAAAGGACTCAAAACTTCAATTTTCTGTCAAGCTACGAAGGCTGATCACAGAAAGTGCAATGGGTTGGAGTTCACAGGACTGAGGTTCAGAAGAACATCATGCCTTTGACTTCCAAGTGTGAGGTTAAGACAGGAGGCTCATCCGTCATTGGGGTTTTATTCCTGTCTTTGCTAAAGGATTCTCAACTTAACTTTGGACAACCTTACGATATTTCCCTTTGCTTGCTTGTTCTGTAATATAGGTTCATAGACTGCATAGAGATAAGGAAAAGAAGGGCAAAGCAAAACTAAAGCTTTAACAGCTCACATAGTAGGCTTTCCATCTTGCATGTCTTCTGAACAGTTAAAGGTCTTGGTTTGCTCCAAAAAGAGCACTTGGCATTTGCCAAGTCTTATGTTAAATGACAATTTGAGCAGCAGTTTTCTGGGCTTGATTCCTTCTTCTTTCTGCTTTGCATGACAATGATGCCTGTGCAGAGCCACATGATGCTCTCAGAGCAAGATGGTGGTGTTTTTATATCTACGCTGCATAAACAGAAAGGAGTCCTAAAGTGCAGGACAGTAGACACCCTCACTTCCAGGAGACTTGCCTTTCAGTTAAAACATGGAACAGCGAGGCTACCCTTGTTACGTGCAGCACTATGATTTTCCAGCATATTATTTCCTGCGGTTCAGCAAATTGAAAACGTATGTTTGTGAGGAAGATGAGGAGGGTCAGGTTCTCACAACATTTGGCTGCTATGAAAGGCTTGTTCTGTAGCTCCAACAACACAAGGAATTAATTCAGTGTAAGAGAAGCCTCTGTCAGTCAGGAGAGTTATAAAAAAGCTGGAGTGCCTCATTGCATGGGTGTGATTGAAGGTGGTGATGTGTTTGGGAAGATTTCAATGGCTCTTAGGGATCATGATAGACTTGAGTGAAATTTAGTGTTTGTCAGCGTTTGCGAGCCTAACAAAGCAATTTGTGCTTTTCTGTTACACTGTGTAACTTATCAGGGTCATTTTGCCCAAGTTAAAGTAGTCCAAGCCTTAAATCCAAGTCAAGAACGATGCTTTGACAATAAAGTTTGATAAGGACAAATTGCACGCAGCAGACAGTGAGATCGGTGCAGTTTTGATGCGGTCAGTGTGGGAGCAGGATGCAGCAAATGTGCACCCAGGTCTGCAAACCACAGGTGCTAAAAAGCTCAGCATCACACCTTTGCGGCTCTAAAGGGTTTGTGCATGTTTGTGACGTTTCTGAAGGAAAGGTGGGATACAGGCAGCCATTTTGTGCTCCACTGCTGGTCAGCCTCTTGCAGAGCTGTAAAATGGAAGTACAGGAGCCAAGAAGGGGAAGTGGCAGATGCTGAACATCAGCAGAGGACTCTGCTGTCCTGCTCCACAGCCTGGGGGAGCATCCCAGCCCACAGCCAGGTTCCTCAGGCTCTGTGCATGCAGCAAGGATGGGTCCATTATGCAAATGCTTCTGTAAAGAGAGCCATGGAATCATGTTCAAATATTTTTAAGTGTCTCTGTTTATAAAGTTTTGCCGTAGGCATATATTTCTTTCACATTGAATTTTAAATAGTGAAAGAGTTTAATGTGTTTCACATTAGAAACAGCCTACTTCTTTTTAGCGATTGCGAAATACATGTTTTCATAATATTGTCATATGTTTAGTAGCCTTCATAAGAGCTTGAAAGGTTTCCAGTATCCCTTTCCTTTTTCTCACTATAACAAAAGGTTTTCACTTCACTGTTAATGTGGATTAATAAATCTGCATTAAATAAAACACATAGGAAAGTGACAGTTCTGACAGCCTAAATTGTACTCATTTGTGATGTTTTCTTTCAGGGGCATTGATGAGTAAGCAACAGTTCCTTGTAGTGCTGCTTTATCTGATCAAAAACATCTTAAATTTGAGAGAACTAATACAGCATGGTAGCCTGGGAAGACAAGACAGCTTGTTTAGTCTCTCCCCCTTTGGTGCAGGAGTCTTCCCCAATGGCTGTTCATTGGTGTCTGCCCCACCACAGACCACAAGGTGGATGATGGCACCTGCAGGATGAGCTATGCATTCCAGACACTGGGATATGTTCTTCCTGATGAACAACTGCGATTAGGAATTACATGGATCTCTTAGCAGGACCTCTGACAGACTGACTCTGCTCTCTTTGATTGCAGGGGATGTATGTCTCTAAACCCTCTTCCTTTAGCTGTTCTCTTCTCTCAGGCTCCCTTTGCATTTTTCCTTCACCACAGTTTTTCATAAGGGTCTTTCAGTGATGAGAGGAACCCCTTGTGAGGTTGTCACAGCCTGCATGTTCAACTACCGTGTATCTGAGCACAGCTGTCAGCTGCCTTCCTAACCCAGAGCTTACTGTGGAAGCCAGGTTGACCTGGTCCCAGGTGGTGGAAGTGAGGAATTACTTCTTATCACAAGCTAAGGCAATTGGGCAGCACAACTGAGCTGCCCTCAACAGATATTGCAGAGAGGCTGTGTTAACTCCTTGGGTTAAGGCACAAAGACAGGGCAGGGGCAGAGGGCTGAGACTAGAACAATGAACACTGGTGGCAAAGGGACCAATCTGTGTCAAAACGTCATTGCAAGTTTTGAGACCTGTTTGTAATTTGTACTTCTGTATTAAACGGTGCCAATCACTTGGTAAAAGTCTTGTAAAACTGGAGGCAAAAGAGCTCTCTTACAGCTTTTACTGTGTTCAATAAGCCTTATTTTTAACGTCTTTTCCAAGGAACTAGTGACTGTTCTGCAAAAGTTATACTTTTTTTGGTTTGCTTGTTTTAGTTCAGTATAGCACAGTGACTCTATATAGTATGGGGAGCCGGGGTGTTTACCAAAGCCACTGCTCTCCTTCCATCCCCAGCCTTCCCCCCTTCAGGTGTGTTAGAGCAGTCTATGCTCTTTCTGTGTTTCTGGGAGTCTGATGCTGGGCTGAAATATTGGTTTACTGTGTGTACGGTTCACTAGTACGTTCAGATACTGAGGTCAGTCTTAGTCGTGGTTTAAGTAGCCCGTTAACATCACTGGGATTTTGATGGTACTGGGGCTGAAGCTTCCATTTCTTCCCCTTTGCTCTTCCCCTGAAATCATGTTAGTTATGAGGACGGTGCTTTATGCAACAGAAATGAATCCATTATCTGTGAGAGAACCAGTTTCTACAAATCTTAACTATTGGGGTCAGAAGCACTTTACTTTCTTCTTCCAACAGAAATGCCAATACAATGCAATTTTCAGTTCTCTTGAACTGGTGCATGGCTTTGAATGAGTTCATAGCAGGAAGTGCTATAATAGCCTCAATTCACTGTTGTGGCAACCCACACTGTTTTTCATCCAAGGGGCATATCCCATTGACCAGATCGGGGCTATTGCTTCATCCATATGAAGCATCATCTACTCGGAATAAATGCATTTGCCCCACTAACAGTGAAGTCTGATTTTTTCCTCTGATGTGTGAGGCTGTTTTGCAGAATTCAGAGACAGTTATTTCTGATTTGACAAAGACAACAGAAGAAAATTGGCTCCTAGAAATATCTGCTTATCCTTAGTCCTTGTGGTAATCTCTCATGGAAGTATGATAGGCCAGGGCAACGTGATTTAACTTTGAAGCCTGCTCTGCTTTGAGCAGGAGGTTGCACTGGAGACCTCCAGAGGTGCCCTACAACCTGAATTTTTCTGTGATTCTGTGACACCCTTGCAGTTTAGCAGGTCATCACATTTCTGCTACGTTCATATCCTGTACTGCTTAATGCTACCTTTCACAGCTCCACAGTAAAACACTTTTCCTTCCTTTGGAAACATTAAGGTCTCTGTTGCACTTTCAATGGTTCCCAAAAGAGTTAGAAAGGGATTTTATGAATTACATTCAACAGTATTTTTGAGCAGAGCTACAAGACGTGGCTGGGCTTAGCGAGTTGGTGGGTGTTGATAGGAAATAGGTGAATGCAGGAGAGTATTCTAAAGAAAAATGTAAGTTGAATCCTAGTACTTAGGAGGTGATTGCTCTGAAGCTGTGCTTCCTTACTCATTTCAGTGTGATCATGATTTAAATTAGCTGTCTGCTGTTTCTTTTCTGCAAGAATCTTGCCTATAAGTGGTGCCTAAAGCCATGTTCTGCAGAGCCAAAATTTTGCTATTTGAGGTTCAATTGATTTCCCCTTCAGTTTAAAGGGAACGCTCCAGGACACCAAACATCAATACCGTGACATTGCAGATGCTGGGCAGCTGATGTTAAATGCATTGCACGTTTGGATCTTTTCCTGTGGCTTTCCCTTTGCTCAGACGCCTTTTGCAATATCTGAATTCTTTTTTCCCATCACAGCCTCATTCCCCTTCTAGTTGCTTTTTACCCTCTGGTCTTCATGCCCTTCTTCACACAGTTCCTGACCCCTTTATCAGCGTGCCTCCCCTATTTTGTTCACAATTTAATTTTGGATCATTCCGTCCTCTTTCATCTCTCTGTGCTATGCATATTTCAGTCCAGATTCTCTTCTATCCAATTAACTTTGTTCTATTTCCTCTGCCATTTGAAGAAACTTCACCAATGAAATAGTTCACATAATAGAATTGCCTTTTCCAGTGCTCAGTCTGTAGCAGTATATAGGCCCGATCACCCACAGAAGTCAGTGGCATAACTTAACTGGCAGCAGTGCTACAGACATTAGCCCTAGATAAGGTACAGTGGTGCCGTTTTGTGCCAGTTTCAAACGCGCTCTTTGGGGTAATAATGAACCATGTTATCTATTGCCAGCATAGTTAGAAATGAGAAATGAACGGCATACGCACTAGCATTTCCTTAAACACCACAGACAGCCTCGTGAGGGAAATCTTCAAAGCAACAATATTAAGAAACTGGACCATGCAACTATCAGTATTTTGATAAGAATTTTCCTTAAAAAAGCCTTTGCTTTACTTGTGGAACACTTAATGTATGAGGGATTTGGCTCCATGAGAGAAAAAAGAAGTAACTTCAAGCTTACGTGCAAGTTGGCAGAAATTTAACAAAGGAGCCTTGTTAGTCTTCTCCGCGGCACTGATAAGCAGTCCAGCAGCACTGTACAGTGGGCAAACAACAGTCATGTCTGCAAGCATGGTCTGTGCCTGCACGTTGTAACCAACTGTATCCAGATTGGAACCCTCTGGGGAGGATCTCCTTTCTCTGATGGATCACCTGGAATTTCCTGTAGCCCTTTGCCTTCCCACCAGTTTTGGGAAGTTCAGAATATGGATCTGAACTTTGTAACGTGAGTATCTCTCTAATGCAGTTAAGCATCTTTCATTTTGGATTCTCCGGTTTCTCCTCCTAGTACTTCAGAGAATGACTTTAGAAATAGCATAAGAAACTGCAGATTCCAATATTTTAAAACAGTTATTCAGGAGGAGTTCTGTGAGAGAATCCTGTATAATTCCCTTAAGTTCATGGAAAAAGGTAGGTGAAGTCCTAACAGTGGTTTTATCCCTAAAGAGAGTCCCAGTCACACAGAAAATCCTGTAAGCTCACTCGGATAGCGCTTTTAACTTGAATTCCCCGAATCTGAAGTTACTACAACTTCGTTAATTGCTATTGCGGCCATTTATGAGGATTCAGGTTAGTGCTGACAGTCTTCCAACACCTTCTGTAATTTTTCACATAGGCCTGGAGTGGACAGACAAGTTCTCCTGTGATTTACTAGAAGAGATCAGAAAACAGAGAGGTCCTGAAGAAAGATCCCCAGTAGTCTTTTAATGTGCTATACAGCTAAATCCTCTTTTTGAAGCTTAAGTGAATTTGTCCCTTAATGAAAAGTTGTTTAGTTAAAACTGAGATTAGTATCTTCACTGTTTGCATTGCTCTAACTCACAGTTTAAAAACCAAATTGTGTAGACAAGCACAAAAGCCTCGCTTCTGCTTGTGATTTTTAAAGAAGGTGCATTAAAAGTCAAAATAAGTCACAGGACCCAATTTTTCTCTTGGGCCTCATCAAAACCAGCAATGGATGACACTAACTTCCATAAGGCAGACATCGTACATGAGTGTTACATGTAATATTAATCAGTGTTCTGGTGTATGTTCAGTAGTGTAATTCCTGATTTATAGCAGCAGACATGCACACAGAATTGATCTGAAGGCATTTTGTAACTTTATTGTGCTGCACCCGGGGTTTTTGCTGTGAATGTAACCCTTTTTCACCTGGGAAATAATCTTTATCCATCTTGTGGTTAAGGCTGTGTGGTTTAGTGTGAGTGTAAACAGAGTAATTACCAAAGTGATACATTTCCCTCCCTTAATGTAATAGACTTCTAAATGGACTCAAAGGAAATTAGGGAGTTACATACTGAAAAGAAATGACCGTGTAGCATACTGCAGTCAGTACAGACATCTGTGTATTTTTAATTAATGTTAAACCCATGAAAGAAGGTTGTGTTTTCTTTTCATGTGGAGTTAAAAAAACAAAACCCCACAAAAAACCCCCCACCCATTTTGATCCTGTATATTAAGAAGATTTTCTGCCATCTGGGTTATCGGATTTCATGTATGTATATTAGCAGTCAAAATCTTGAATTAAATTTTTCAAAGTGCTGAAGAAACACCGTGAAACATATGCGTTCATCTCAAAATCTGAAAAGTAATTGCACAGCTTTATCTCTTCAGTCTGCAGAGTCCAAAGAACTCACTAGGTATCTCTTGGCCATGCTGGGAGGAGGAAATACTTGGCCAATATTAATGGGGCAAACTAAACTCAATGACAAAACTCCCATCGGTTTCCAAGGAGCAGGATTTAGCTTTTAACTTTCCAAAAATACCGGTGGATTTGTAGGGTCTGATTTTGTATGAACAGTCGGTGAATATCTGGTTCTTGTGTACCATATATTGTGGCGGGGGGGAAAGGAGATTTATATATCTTGCTAACAAATTTGTTCGTGCCTCTAAATAATTAGGTGTATGGCTGGGGTTTGTACTTGCGTTTAATATCCCTTCTTGCAAACTGCTTTTCAGCAAATGTAGGCTAAGTTTAAAAAAGATCAGTTCCATGATGTCTATATATAGCTGAAAAGATGATGTGACATTTGAACTATGTGCTAACCTTGCTGGGATTAAAGCTGTGGCTCCAGAGGGCCTGTGGGCCAGGTACAGGCAGAACACCACACCCGGGTTTAAAATGTGTACCTTCTAGAGACCGCTTGGGATTGCAATTACTCGACTAATGTGGTGTTCCAATCTCATTAGAACTTTTAATTCGAACTTCTGTAGGAGTTTTTCAGATAGGAACTTTTGGAGCCCGGTTTCATTAGCAGTAGAATTCCAGATCTTTTAAGCATGAGTCTGTGAAATACCATTTTAAGATTAATTTCATCTTTATTTACTTCCTGTTTCCAAGTTGATTCTTGATCACATACAAAAACTTCGTATGTTGCCTTCTGGCAGTTCTTGAAAGAATTTTTTTCATAGCAATTAGGCATGCACCATTTTCATTTAAAGTTTTTTCTAAGAATAACTAGAAAGCAATTCAGTCAAGGCATCTTTTGTGTATGTGTAAATGGCTTGCATGCATTGTCATGCTTGAAGTTCTGAGAAAATAAATTTGCTTTTGTGTGTCAGAGTAGGCAACACAGCAGGATTTTAATGTGATCATAATTTAATGTAGTATCCAGCAACAGGAGCATAATTAAAGAATATTAGTTCAGTATTTGGACTGGAGAACAATTGGAAACATGGGAAGAAATATTCTAGGACATATAGGAGCATAGGTGAAAAGAACACTCAGTAAAATATTCCTCATTTACTGGTGGAATAGCAAAACAGTTCACATGCAGCATTTATGTGTTTTCCACCTGTTTGAGACAATATCAGTCTTCCTTTGAATATGAAGCAACATTAAAATGTTAAGAAACTTAAGAAAAAAGGGAACATGATTAGAATTAACTCAATATGGGCTTTCTTAGTTTACAGAGCAATATATTTTAGCATACAACTAGGCCGACTGTTTTGTACTGGGAATGTTTTTCGTAGTGCCTGTGACCCTATAGATAGCTAAACTGTGCTTAGATGCCTTTGCCTATACATTTCCTGAAAGTAGGTCTCTTCTGAAGCGAGCAGTGCATGCTGAGCTAGAAACTAATTTGAAATCCTGACAACCAGTTCAAATGTGTGCTAAGGAATAATGAAATGATTTTTGTAAAGCCAGATTGGCCTTCCTGAACCCTAGGGAATGATGCCCTTCAGTTCCTGGCAGGATCCTGGCATTCCGTTTTTAAAAGGCACATACAAAATTGTACTTTGAAGTCAGTATCTAAATGAGTCATTGTCCTAGTAATTTGTTTGACTTGCATCTTTTTGAAGGCAAAAGGAAGAAGGGTGCTTTCTTTCTGGTTTGGACTAAACACAATTTATAATATTGCTATGTTATTAAAGATAGTAGGAGAAGGGTATAATATTAAATGAGAAGGGTGTGATGGGCTCCTTTGGAGGCAGAGGTGAGAGTGTGTCAGTCAAGTGTGGCACAAGAAGGGGGATAAGAGGAAAAACTGAAAGCTGAATACAAAAGAACTCACCCCTCTCCTGTGCACGTACACAACAATTAGATCAAAGACCATGATAAGCATGAGCTTGATGAAATTTAGAGTTGGCAGTACTGCCTATTTGGGTAATGAGGTGTCACTGGAGTGAAGATCACAAAATGTAACTACAAAAGAAAGAAGCCTGCCAGGCATTGTTAAACCTTTGCTTTTGACTGCAGTCTGAAGATTCTCCTGAACCCTTTATGCAGTGAAAATTTTAAACAATGTGATTAACCTTAACTATGTCATTAATGTAGCGCTGGATTTGAAACGTGCTGTGCAATCTCGGCCGTACCCTCTCTGTTAATCTGGTATTTGTAATTGATTAGTGTGTGTAATAGTTGGCAAAAAGATACACTTTAATCAGCTGGGTACCACCTGCACACACACACACACGGGCACAAGATACTCCTGCTAGAGAAGCGTTTACAACTTAAAACACACAAAGGAATAGGAGTGAATAGATACAGATTCTAGGTGTTACCTGTTACGCTAAAATTTAAGGTCATTAAAATTTAGAAGTTTTGAATAGTTCACAATTCAAGATTCATGTATAATTTAAGCATCAATAGTACTACCATGTTATACATAATCAAGACTGTAACTGTCCACAGAGTTTAATCAAATGGTCCATTCAGTAATTCTACTGAAGTTAATGAGTGCTTTTCTCCCGATTCAATTGGAATCAGTATTGGATGCAAATATTGCTTTAACTTTATGATAACTTATTTAAATAATCAGAACGCTCTTATACCTGCTTCCATTGAATAAATGCCTGAGCCATTCTGGGTCAGCAAGAACCTTACCTACTTTATTTCATTCTGGATATTTGCCCGAGGTTACTACACATGGAATGCCTCAAAGCATTTCCTTGATTGTGGTTTTCCACAGTTCTTACTGTTGTTTCAGATGAAATCTGCTTATCTGTGTTTCTACTTCTGTGTGTTTACCCTGGTGCTAACAGTACAATAAGCCCTGGGAAGATGCTAACATGCTGTTGTATTATACATCAACGTTTGAGAAATCTCAGTGTCTTAAAGAGGGGGATTTTCCCCAAACTGCGTAGTTGGAAAACTCAGGCATAAAGATACGGGTTTTACCTGAAATCACCAATTTACAACTATGCTTAGCCAAGGGGAGAACCTGACAGTCCTGTCCACCACTTCTGCAGTATACCTCTTAGGCAATCGTATTCCAATTCTATTGTACCATTTTATTGCCATAATTCCATTAATTATCCAGTATTCCTCAGATGTTTGAGAAACTTGTGTCTTAAGTCTTACATACTCTATGAAATATCCCAGTTCTTACTGGATTGAATTATTTCACCAGAAATGTGTCTCAGGATTTGATTAAAGGCTGTGATTTTTATTTTGCATGGTTTCTGCAGCAGGGTGTTATGACTTTGTGGAGCTGCGTGACAGTACTAACTAGAGCGTTAGAAAAAGACACGAGGCTGTGAAAGTTATGCAGAGCTCGTGATACAGAGGCTTTCCCTCCACAAAATAGATGATTATTATGAGGCAAACTGATAGGACTGTTTCCTACTATCCCATCTGCTGGTAAATATTATTCAGGCAAAATATTGAAGTTCCTTTTTTTCATTTTATCAGCCAAATTTTGGCACCTAGAAATTAAACTACTTTTGAAAATATCCTTCATCATCTTTCACTGAGATTTTAAGTGATGACTGGTTTATCTGAAGTGCTGCCCTTCACATTAATCTTTGTATGTCTGCATGATAAGTGCAACTTTATTTGGCTGTTATTTTTCAGTCCATCTTTGGTATATTTTTCTCTGGGATTGCTATGCATTTACTTTTTTTTCCCCTTGTTCTTTGTAATAAGAATTATGCCTAATTTCCAACAGTGCGCTACGGATTTTTATAAAACTCATGATCCTATGTACCAGTTTGTGAAATTAATCTGATCCTCTGGTTTGCACTTTCAAGTACTTACCCTTTGCCAAATAAGAGGAATTTTATAGAGCTTAAAATGACCCTTTGAAAGGTTTACTTAAGGTATTGAACTTTTCATGGAGTGTAAATGATCACTTTTTAATGTTATGGTTTATTTGTCTTACAGTATTTTTATCAATAACCTGATCACTTTTTCTTTGTAATCTATTTTTATTTCTCCTTTTGCCGACTTCTATATTTTGGGACAATTAACTAAGGAATGAAAATAGAGTTATTTTAATTGTCTCCAGCCAGGTTTTTAAATTGTCTCATGACCACTACATCTGAGTGCCTCTTTCAAACAGTTAATGGGTGACAAGTCAGGTAGGGAGGGTAGTAGCAAAACCTAAATTACAGACACATTTGGTTTTAATTTAAAGATTCACTTTGCTTCAGTGGTCACATTGATCTGCTACCTTAATGTACAACAAAGTATGAACAAACTTAATTATCTAGTTGCAGAATGGTTTAGTATCTAGAAAATGCAGTACTTCATAACAAACCTGTAAGGAGGAAACACAAAACTCCCTGATATTAATTGTCTTTAAAGTACAGCTGGAAATAAATTAATTATCCACTGTGGTATACTAATTGTTGTTCATAAATTTATTCTCAATAATGTCTTGACTATTTTGAGCTACTGATAAACACTACATTTATATTTACATTTTGGTGAAGAAGAATGTTCTTGTTGCTGAAGTTCATTTACTACTGATTGCGCAAAATCCTTCTTTTGCACGGTCTTCATCTGCTAGTTGACTATCTGAATTAACTGATTTAGATGGTTTTGTGGTTCCACTTACCCTCAGGTATCCTTATGGTAATTCAAAGCCACCTTGCATTTATCTACCTGTTCCTATAATATACAATCTACTAGAAAGCCTGTCAGTACCAAATATTCAACTGTAACTGTTTTAAGACGCTCTGCTTTGAGATGTGTAAAATTGTTAGTCCAAACTGCTGAAGAGTTTCTTCAATTAATGGAGGAAAAAAAAGAAATGAAGAGAATATCTTTAAAGAGCAGACACGTTCTTAGAGAAATTAAATACTGTCTGTAATGCTTTGCGTTCCTTGGCAGGTTTCTATGTTGCGTGCTTGGGGAAGAAACATTTATTTAAAGTTCTGTGAGGTAAACAGCCCATTTTAGCCTGGAAAAAGAATAGCAGGAAATAAGCAATCATGAGCAAAGTCTGTCTAAACTGCTGCTTCATGCTAATAACCTGAAAAGTGCAAAGCTTGTGCTGGCAATTCAGTCAAAACAGCCAGGTCCTAGGTCATCTTGGGGAACGAAATGCTAGATTTCAATCACTGCTCAAGAGGCCGGATTGCTAAAACTGCTTTGAAGTTCTCTTGTGATCTTCTATTGAGAGGCTGAGAATTAAAACTGCGGAGAAGTTAAGAAGTAAAAGGAGAAAAGAAGCAAAACCTGAAAAAAACAGATTCAGAGGCTTTAACTTCAGGTATTTTTTTCAGGTTTTGCTTTACAGGAATATTTTAAAAAATAGTCTTCAGTGGTCAAAGAATTGCTGAAATCGGACTACCTATCCCAAAATGAAAATGCAGACTTAGAAGCTTAATTTTGGGCTGCTGATTTTGAATGTGTGGCCCTGATCTCTAGATCCATATTTGGAGATGCTATATTTAGAAAATGGCTTCAGTTATCTTATGTTACCTACAACTCTTAATGCCCAAACCTTTTGTTTATTCTGAAGGTGCTGCAGTTTCTTGTCTGAGCTAGTCTGATTGTCCAATTAAAAGGTGATTTCTTGCTGTTGGTATAATTGTGTTTCATCACAATTAGTAACTCACAATAGCAATCAGTTGATTTGAATTTTATAGCGCTGGCAGTGTCATGACTATCTCTGAGACAAAATTCCCACTAATTCTTCTTCCAGTATGGCTCATATTACCTCTGAATTCTTTCCAAAGTAGCAGAATATCATGCATTGACTTTTCTGCAGTATACTTAATACAATAAATCAGGAGCAACAGTTAATGAAAATGTACTGTAAGGTACATAACTATATGGAAAAAAATGACAGGAGTATTTTTAGGTATAAACTAATTATTGTAATTTTACTTTCCCTATGCTATTTCTTCTTCCTAGCCGGGGTAATGATCTGTCTTATCACTAAAGTGCCTCTACTAAATCTTTTGAAATGTCAAAAGAGAACTAATATTTACATCAGAATAATAACTACAATTACTTACCCACTTTCCAATTCATTTGGAGTCAATTATTCTTTAGTACTAAGAGAAATAGAGTCTTACTGTAATACTGCAATGAGTTTAATTAATCCTTTTTCACATACAGCAGGCTGATAAATGAAATTCAGCCTGTAATTTAAGAGCTTGGGGAAATAGTATGATATTAAGGGTGCTTTGAGGGATTGACAGCTTAATTTATTACAAAGAGCAGTAGTCTGTCTTACCTTGGAGTTCATTCCAGTTTTGCAATTAATGATTTCAACTGGGGAGAAGATCATCATTCTAGGAAGGCTTTCCAAACAAAATTTTTATGGACTTCTTGGCATCACCTATCAATTACTGCACAGTTGTAACCCTTTATTTTGTAAAAATGACTGATAAACAATGCAATGTGTAATACCAAAAGCAGTGCTGAAAAGTTCATAGGAGCTGGAGAATATGATATATTTGTCTAGCAGAATTTCCCACAAGTTGGTATCATATTTTCATCAGGAGGGAGAAAGGGTAATTGGATTTAAATGTCAAGATGTTCCTTCTGTAGTTTTGAAGTCGCACATCTATTTTCTCAGCTACAGTTTTTGCTTGTGATTGTGAAAACCGCACCCACTTGTCACTGAAGATGACCGTAAAGAATTCTCTAGGAGTGAGTTAAATGCTGAACCACAGCCTGAAGGTTTGACACAAGCAACATGACACCACTGGTACAGACAAGAAATAAATTATTCCATTGGATATGGTAGAGCCTAGGTGAAATAGTGATTTTACTAAGAAGCAGCCCAGATAAAGCTAAGAAAGATTAATCCAGCAACAGATCTCTAATTCAGGAAAATATGGATTCAGATGTCCAAGAGGTAAAGACAGTTGCCTACAGGAGGAAAACACTGCCAGATTTGTTTTCCTATCCCCCACATTTTTCTAGATATTTGAATGAAATGTTCCTAGAGTGTCAGTTATTTCCCTAGATGGGCACTTGTGGGTATGGTTAAAATAATAGCCAAAAGGGGTTTTAATAAATGATACAGAAATGTGCAGATAGCTCTTAATACAATTACCTTGGCAGCAATTCTGTTCCATGCATTTGACCCTTACTGCTACTCAGTAGGTGTTGGCTTCTCCTGACTCCTGCTAAACTCAAAAATAGCTTAAGTGGCACAGTTAATTTTAATTTAGTAAAATTGGGTAAGTAAGAACGGTCATATTCCTTCAGTGTCTGTATTGGGAAATGGTGTCTGGGCTACATCTTGTTTTTCCTAGAATCTCTTTAAATTAGAGGAGAACCTAGGGGGTTTCTCTCATGTTGCTGAGGTACAAGGAGAACCCCCATAAAGGCGATCTTCTACGAGTGTTGTGTTCATATTCCTGTTGTGTGTTGTGTTCAGAAGTAACTGATTACATGTGTAAAAAAACTTCTTGTGAATAAGGATAGCGTAATTTCAGTTATACACCTCTGTGTGCTATTTGTTATAGCAATGCTAAATATACTTAAAAGAGACTTGTCTTGCCAGAACTTTGTTTTACAAGAACTGTTCTCAGTATATTTGTTAATTTTCCCTTTTATAGCTCAGGTTTTTTAAGAGGATGCTCGTAATGCTTTAGGAAATGCACAGCTCATGGATACTGTTTGATATTGAGGTAATTTTTGTGCATCTCTATCGGTCTGTGCACTCGAAGCATTATCTTTGCTTTCTCTTATTCTGTTCTTTTTTCATCCCTATTCTGGACTTGTATCTCAGAGACCCAGCAGCGTTAAAGGCTGGTTTACTTAGAGTACTTCAGTATGTAAGATTGTACCTTGGTTTAACAAGGAAAGAGTGCTGAGCATCAGGGAAAGAATTAGGCATCTGTGATTGCCTGTTGGGTCAGATCAGAATTCACAATGAAGGGGGACGGAGGCTGTAAAGCCAGTGCACTAGAGGGAAGCCCCATTAACTAGTCCAAGATGAGGGAGAGGTCTGATAAAGCGAGGGAAAAGAACCCCTGACCACCAGAATTCAGTATGCCCCTAGTTTGTGTTTTCTAATTGGTTTCTAATCGACTTCTACTTTTTCTGCTTTATCTTGTAAGTGAAGAGCATTCAGAAACCTGGTAGTGGTGGCAGAGCTTGGAAACCTTGTTCGAACCTGACTGGTGTGCTACAGAGTATATTTTTGACAGCTCCTTAGTGGTCAGTTAAATCTCCAGAAGGTCTTGCGTGGACCTTAGCCATCCGCTGTTAGAAGAGCTGGGCTTAGAGACTGCATTTGGGCTAAAGACATCAGCCTTTGTTCAGACACTGGTGGCCAAACCCCATGGCACAGTGAGAAGAGACAGAAAACAGCAGTTACTGACACAAAGCAAGTTGATTCCACGGGGCTTGCTGAGATTCGTGAAAACATAATCCCTATATTGCTGTTCCTGAGTAGTTCCTTTAGCGGAGTACAGGCAAAACACTTACTCTTTCACAGGTTAAAACCTGCTCTTTCCTTAGCGATTGCACTACAGGTGATTTGTGCAAAGTTTTCCTGCTTCCTGCACGCTTGACAGTTCAATGAAAAGAAGGCGGGAGAGTGTGAACACTGGCTGGGGCCAGGGCTGATTTGCAAGGCTCCTCATGGAGAAGAGGAGAGTAAAAGTTTTGACGTTCCACTAATTTTCAGTGCAGCAGGTGACTGACAGGTGTCTGGAGAGCATTTCTCCCCTTCCTCCTCTGGCTTACTCTCCAGGTGCTGTAGTGTTGAGGTACCAAAGCTGCTCGGTCAGGAAGTCTAATTAGACAGTTGCAATTTCCTAAATAATGTCAAGTTTCTGAGTTACTTAATGAAAGCAATTCATAAGAGATACCAGGGTTGGGAGCAAGACCTATCAAATAAGCTACTGTTGTTGATACTATTTATGATAGTGCTGTCTTATGCTTTTACAGTGCCTTCCAGTTCCAGCGTCCTTGGTAATGAGATGCATTTGGCATCACTAAAATTCAGTGGGTGGACAGTAATAATCAGATGATAGATTACATGTGGCAGGGTAAGTGTGTGGCCATAATTATTACCAAAGACACAACTGCAAATCCCAGTTCTTAGAAATAGCTCTAAATGAGCTTTCTTATCTGTGCATCATAAGCAGGGCCTCCTTCAGACAATGGATAATCAGTAAAGTAGATTTTAGTCATTTTTATCTAAGGATGAAAAAACACAATCATTTTTATACAGTTTTACCGGTATATCTGGATAATAGCAACTAATTTAAAAAAAAAATTACTTTATTTTTTTATTTTACCATCACTGCATATCATCACTTTACAGTCCCATGTCTATCATTAATCACTGGGCTGTTATTTAAGTGCTTTTTTTATACCTACCCTTGAATATCAAGATAAATTGTTGCTTGTACATTTGACTTTGAATTCCTGGTTGGATGGGAGCTTCAGGGTGTGGTGTTTTATATTTTGTTTGGGTTTTTGTGTTTTGTTTTTATCATGTTTTGCTTTTTAAATCTATGTATGCCAAGGAAGTTAAACCACTCCTCTTCTATCAGTTTGGACTGACTGGTGTACCTGGCAAGGCTCCTGCACGTCGCCAGGTCGTTCAGTACCATATATCACACGATATATGTGATATAATCCAGTCCCTGAAGCTATTTTTTAAATTCCACCAGTTATATGCAGGGAGTACAAATTCCTGTTGCGCTGTGACTCATCGTTGGCCCTATGTAGTCTGATATCGGGACACCCAGCAGATGTGACGGAGTTAAACTTCATTCATCATTATTTCTGTGGTATTCAGTTAAGAAGGAATATTAGGAGTTACGGTTCTGAAGAACAACTAGCTAGTTTGCATTGACTTAGAACCGTTAAATGCTCACCCACTCGTTAAAGGCATGAGGAAATCCTGTGGATTCCTTTTTTTCCATGGCATTTCTTTTTCCAGACAGAGCTAAGTACCTTATCTCAATGCGGCTGAGGAGGGCAGAAGGAGAGAGGTGGTGCAAGTGTTGGCCGTCACTGAGGGGAGTGCTCATGCCTGTTGCAAAGGGAATTCAGCGAGAGGGGTCAGGAAAGCGGAGGTACGTTTTAAAGCAGTTAGTGGCATATCAGTAGGATGATCAAAGAACCTGAGGCCTTGCACGATCTGAACACGATATAGGTTCCTATCTTACGTGTTACCTCTCCTCTGCTGGAAATGTGCAGAGTAAGACTAGAGAGCCTGGAGGCCTTCGCTGCCATCACTCCAGAGAGCCGCGCAGAACTGGAGGAGGCTCTGATCCACCCGCAGATACAGGCACGACCCACCAGACTATGGATAAGGGAGGAGGAAGCCAAAGACATCAACACAATTAATCAGTCACTATTTTTAAAGCTGCGGGATCTTACTATATTTTTCTTTTTCTTTTTTTTTTTCCCCAATACATGCAGATTGCAAAAAGGGGCCAGCAAGGCCCAGGGAGGAGGTCCATGAGGTCGTCCCCCTTTGATACTGTCTTAATTTCAAAATGCTTTATGAAGGGCCACATGGCAGGCCTAGAGGCAAGCTGAAATCTAGTATGTATAAAAAGTTTTTCTAGGCTTAAAAAGTTTAGGAACAGCAGCTCTTGGGAGGATGAGGTATACCTCCATGATGCCTGACAGATGTCTACCTAACCTGTGCCTATAAAGAATGATAGGGTTTCCATAACCTCTCTTAGCTGCCTATTCTATTATAATTACCTTTTGATGTATAGAGTTTTTCCCAATCTAAGTCCTTTTCACTGAAAATTAAGCCAATTATGTCTTGTCCTCTCTCCAGCAGACACAGAGAATAATTCATCAAACTCTGTCTTAGTAAGAGCCTTTTACATTAAGACAATTCGTCTCATGTCCTTTTCTGATCCTCTCTTTTCTACATGAAAGGAAAAAAAAAAAAAAAAAGCCAAACCTTTGAATTTTCCTCCATTTTTTCCAAAGCTTTTAGCATTTCTTACTAATTTCCTTGATACTCCCTGTTCCGATCTGCTTGCTTTGACAGGGTGTGCATAGAAGCCAAAAAGATTAACTTCTCTTCAGAATCCAGATCTTTAGGATGCTTGGTCCTAGCAATCAGTGACTAAAACAAGAGTCTTGTGAGTGTCTTGTGTGTTTGGTCAGTTCTGTGAGCATATGATGCCCTTATAGCTACTGTTGAACATTTCCTTAGCTAAACATAAAAATTCCTGAATTAGGATGATCTTCACTTCTATAACTGCTCTTTACAATAATACCTTACTGTGAATTTTTTTTTTTTTAAGTTTGTTCCCTGTATGTTTTATGAAATGTTCAGAGGCAGCAAATGCAATAAGCTGAGTACAGCAATAGTGTTGAGGAACAAAGGAAATTCCCCAAAAGTACATTTTTGCGCAGGGTCAGTTAGAAAACATTCTTGTTTTCTATCACTGCTTTTTTCTGCTCTCTGTAACATTCAAGTGCCAGTGGTAGGCTCTGTGTACTGTATGATATATAGATGTTCTACATGATCAGTAACTCATAAAGTTGGCATTTCTTAAATGATTAAATTTTCAACAATGATAGCAGGTTAATTCTCTGCTCTTGTAGTTATTATCCCACTGAATAGTTATATATCAACAAAGGCTGAAATAAATATTTCAAAACTTTTTTTAATTGTTGTGACCCACATTTTGACTGACAATCTTTTATTAACACTGGGGCTGTATAAAGAGCATTCAATTTTTTGCATTTAGGGTATTAATCATCTTTAGTGATGATGGCTTGCTGTAATTCCCAAGTGACTGAACTATTCTTTGTGCTCTGACATAATTTGTAAATTATGGAGATAATGATTTAGTGAAGAGAATCACTTTATGTAACGGGGCAGACTCTGTTATAGTTGTAAAATCCTACCAAATAAAGTGGAAATTCAGTGTGGTAATGAGGTCGCTTGAGATTACTTCTTTCTAGAACAATGCTGATGAGAACCGATGTCCTTCCCAAACTAAAGGCAAGATTTGGATCCATCTTTACACTTGTCCATAGTTGTAATATTATGCGGGAAGTGTAATTTTCAGAAACTTGAACTGTCCACATGACTGGTTTTGAAAGATGTTTCATAAATGACAAATATGAAAAAAAAAAAAAGAGAAGCTTTTGAAGACCTTTGACTTGAAGCCCCGAAAGTTAGTGGAAATGTGTTTTCTGGCTTTGTCCCAGTTCTATTGAATATTTTAAATAAAAATCTCTAGCTTGCAGAGGCTGTCCAGCTTCTAATTTCTAAAGAAATTAATTTAAATACAAATTTAATTGCTGAAGAAAAATGTTACCAATTACCTAAAGGAGAGGAAAATGAAATATGACTTATTTTTTATGCAGGAAGGAAACTTACTATGATATTCTGCAATAATTTAATCTGCAAGAGCTGCTTTGAAGTAGTGCATAACTGAGTGGGGTTGAAGTTGAGTCTAGTTCCAGGCACAAACCTCTGATACAGGCAAGGTGCTACCAGTCAGCAGTAAAGGTTTCTGTCCCTCCGGCCACACTCTGAAGTAGATCTTCCTTTCTGTGGTGCTGATCTTTCTATTTCCTCAAGCTTCCTATCCATATAAAAATAATAAACAGAAAAGACAATGTCTTGTATAAGGCTGTGACCAAATAAGAGTTAAATCCCAGTCAGTGGCCAAACCCTTTTGTTGAATTTTTAATCTGGATGTACAGCTATCATTGGATTTCTCTCACCTTTGTGTCCCCAGTGAATCCAGAAATTATGAGTCGGGTTTCTGCTGATCAACTGCTTTTGTCTTATCCCCTTAAAACAAACCTCGATTTTTGCAGTGCATGTGGAGGCTTCCTGCATGGCCTTTCTGTTCTGCAGCCTCGTGTACAGCTGGGCAGTAGTGTTTCCCTTGGCCTTGCTCGTCTGAGGGCTCTTTGCAGGAACAGAAGAATGAGCACTGAATTGAATGGACCAGGAACTAAGTGAATAGAGCTCTGTTTTAACAATAACAGAATGAAATGAGTACTGTGTTTAAATTTCAGCTAGTTGGTCTTAATTTTGAGTTTTAGCGTTGCTGTCCAAGTAGTTATACTGGATTTGTGACTCAGTGTTCTTGCCCGTTGCCCTCCTAGCACTTCTGCTTTATTTGCAATAGCATCAGTCCAATTTCTCTAGTTTGCTTTACGATATTGGCAGCGTCCTCAACCAGTGACAGCCAAGGCAGCATGTTTCGGTTACTGGTTTCTTCTTCTGTAAGTTGTAAGATTGTTTACTTCCCCTTTCCTGTTAATGCATCTTCAGTTTATGATAGGCCATGTCCCTGGCAATACCTTAAGCAGAAGAGGAATCTGGCTTGCGGTGTGTAGCAAACCACAGCTTGTTTATTCATTGAGTTCGTTTTAATCTCTGGATCTGTGATCATAAAGTGCAATGCCGTTATTTCTTTATCTCTGAATTAAGGTAATTGTGGGGGTGGATTTATGGAGAGGTTTAGTTACATCAGATGGAAAGTTTTTGTTTGTTTTGGTGGATGATTCTGAAAGCTGGAGAACTGTGGATAAAGAAAACAATTTCTTGCTGCATGTGAGGATTGTTAGGATGCCTAATCTCTTATTAGGAAGCAGGATTCAGAAGTCTATGGATGAGTTTGCTCATTGCAGAGATGTAAGATAATAAAGGTTGAGATTGAATTTGTTTCTGAAGTCTTTGTGAAAATATTATGGTTTACATCCAGCCTCCTTTAGCAACAGTAAATTTACCATTGTGAAACAAAGGAATATTGAGATAATGTAATACCAAGATTTTCTTTTCAGAGATTTGTATGTACCAATTACATACTGTGCTTTCAGCTAAGTGTGTTGTGACCGGCTAGGTACAAAGTAGAAGATGGGTTTGGATAAGGGAAGATATTTTCCTTTATAAAGTTCTGTCTAATATCAAGAGGATTTGAAATACTTTTCCCTTTGCTTCATAGCAAATCCCCTTCAGGAAGTGGGCTTGCCATTGCATGTGACCAGGTTATGGTTTTTTCCCACGTTCCTGTTTTCAGCCGAGCTGCTGTCGCTGCCTTTGAACACGCTCCATGTCATGGCAATGGTGAATTGAAATTTATTTGCTGAAAGAATCCTTATTGAGGTTTACAGTGCACTGGAGCAGGCTAAAACCCTGCACAGTCAGTTGCGGTGACTGAGATGAAGACCGGTAACTTACAAAGCTTTTGTAATTCAATTGTACTTTAGTTGTGTATTTGTGCGCTTCTCTTCCCAGGCAATATATTTAACAGCCTCTGGAATTTATGATGCATTCCAGTGGTGTATCACAAAGTTTTGGAAAAGACTTATGTTAAAGCTATCCTTTTTCTCAAAGTTGGTGTTATTTCCTTCTTACTAGTGAATCTATGCCATTTTGATTGCTGCTATATTATGTCTGCCAGGGATGACTTGTACCCCTAAGAACTTGGGTTTTTTGGAATGCATTGAGGTTCAGGATTCCTATCATACTTATATGCTAATGTTTTAATCAGATTAATTCTCCCTCACTCATTTTACTTAATGAATGATGACCTTTCTTCTCTGCTCCCCATCAAGTAATAGATTTAGACGTTAAGTATAAACCTTCTTAGCAAATGAATTGCTTATGTATGTTTGCAATATGATATACCTCTCTTTTGGTATGAGCAAATGTTTTGTTTAAACAGGAAAACAAATTCCCTAGCATCTTTCTTTTCCTTTTTTTATGCAGAGTTAGGCAATTCAGCATGGTTATAATAATAACATATAGCCAGTATGCTGTATTACGAAGACTCTAAGTACATAATGTAGTAGATCTATTATGTGAAAGTATACTTAACTAAAAAAACCTCATTTGATGCTTGAAATCAAGGGAGTCAGTTCACATTCTGTTCAAGTATATACTCTTCTTTGCATCCTTCTCTGACTGTTCACTGGAAAAAAATATGCTTGTATTGAACTAAGGTGTGTTTGTTTTTTTTTTTTTGTATCACCCCTGCCCCCAACTTTCAGCAATCCGATAAAAGTCCTTCACATAGGTGCAGAAGCATATGCATTGTAATGTCCATGTGCATGGACTAAAATTTTAAGTCCAGTGTTTTCCATCCTGATCATGTTACAGCATTTTCTGTTAACTACGTAAGCTGTATAAAGCGACATACTAGAAGTATTGATTCTCATTCTTCAGGACAAAAATTTCTCCATTACCTTACATGGATCAGTATGTAGCACCAAGAGTACTAAATATTTACCAAGAGTAAATATTTAGTTCTTCATAGAGAGCCTTTTAAAATCATGATAGGGTTTGTCATGCAAGCCATGTATTTGTTAAAAGACAGGATATTCCCAAGATGTTGCTTTAAGGCATTTGTTAAATGTGACACAGGCTGAATGAGAATTTTCAGTGTATACTGTAAAGGTACCTGCTGGGCTGAATGTCCTGCCAGAAAGAAATCTTCATCATACCAATAGATTGGAATAGAGTTTGTAGCTGGTTATTAAGCCAACTATCGATCACCCGTGTCATTGTGGAAGAGGGCATGTTTGAGATAGACATAACATTTACAATAAACACTTCAACTGTGTTATCTACACAGATGAATATTTTATATTTTAGATGTCTGATGGTGAAGGTATTAATGTTAGGATTAAAAGACTTGACCTTACTGCTGCCCCCTGCAGAACCCTTACAGATGCTAAAAGTGGTTCTGACATGAAGTTCTGCAGTGAAATGCTTTGAAAATTATGCCAAAGAGGGAAAGAGAAACAGGACAAAGAAACAACATCAAGGCTGTGCATTTTGGATTTTAAGAGTAAAGTGGAGCAGCTGTGGGCAAAAGCTCCTTTAAAGAAAGACTGACACAAACTTGTAAAATGACCTTTACCCAGAGTAGTGTGGATGTGATCAGTAAATTCAAGAGAAGCTGAGGTGCTGTATGGTAGCTTAATGAGCTTCATGGAAAGGGCAAGCATGAAATTAGAGATGAATTAGTTTGTTATAACTTAGATATTTGTCATCTTGTTCAGGAAGGATGTTTTCAATTATTTCCAGCATAAGAGGTGACTTTAATCAACAGTTTTAAAAATGAAATGCATGGAGCAGTTTGGAAAAGATGTAACATCTTTTATATTCAGCTGAGACTGTAATACTGGAGAGAAGGAGGTAATGAATGAATGAACAGCCCGAGTGGAAGCTCTGAGTGTGTGAAGAAAGGCAAAAATTGAGATATCTACAGGAGATACTTTTAGAAGTGGCTAAATCACATCAAATGCAGTTATGTAGTGGTGTTTCTGCTTGAAAAGATGAAGTTAAAACTGCTTGATTCCTATGGCATATTAGAGATCTCCTGTTTATTTTAGCTTTTACTCATCAAAAAGAATCTGTAAAGAGATTTTGTCCAGGTGAAAAAGGAGAAAGAACAAGAAAATAATGGTTTAACTTTTTTGATTTTCCCATTAATGTCTTGTAACTCCGAAGAAGTCCTGATTTTGTAACGTTGGCAGAAAAAAGCTACTGGTTCAAGGGACACTGTAACTAATAATCGTTTGACTGTGGGTGAGTGCACATCTGTGTGTGTGTAAAGGTAGCTCCTGACCTGAAGGCAATTATTTTTGATGGAGTGTGTGACTATGTTGGCACTAACAGAGTGGAGCTGTGTAAATATGTTTCTTGCCAAGCCAATTGTGATTAGAGCCCTCAGTAATAGGAATTTCAAATATGGGATTAGAGATTCCAGAGTAACTTTAAATTAGAAGTAAAGTTGGCCAGGTTGGTGGAAGCACTGTCAACAGCAGCCACCTTCAAAATTATGGGCAACAAAATGGTTTTGCAGATTTTACAAATGAATAAGAGTAGGATTATTTTTTCTAAACGTACCTCCTGTAATTTTATGGGCAGTTAACAAGCCTGCCAGTCAGTTTATAAATAAAACTAGAATGAGAGATAAGCAGCTATTTGCTGATAGTGTGATACCTACACGTGCAGTTTCTCCTTTTTGTAGACACAAAACAACCAATGCAAGGGTTGTAATGTTTGTGGGGAACTAACTAAAGAGAAGATTGCAACAGATCCTATTAAAAAGGATATTATCAGATGGCAATTACTGATGATGTTCTGCAGAGATCAGTCCTGGCTTAAGCCTGCTCATTGTATCTATTAATGATGCGTGCGGAAGAAGTAGACGTGTACTGAAACTCGTGGATGACATGAGTGGAGTGGGGTGCTGCAAACACTGGAGACTGCAAAATCACGTACAAAATTAATAGCGCAAATTTGCTAGTTTTGCACTTTGAGGGGTCAAACATAACTTAACGCTATGAGCGCAAAGCTTTTGGAAGTGCTGGAGGAGGAAAAGGTGTGGTGGGCTGGAGAAGGGCTGGAAGTGCCGGCGGGCCGCGGTGTGAGACGGGCAGGTACGGCTCTGGCGATGCCTGGCTGGGAGCTCTTTGGCAGCAACCAAAAACCACTACCCCAGGTGAACTGGCCTGACTTCCGAATGGGGCAGTCATGGTGGAGGGGAAAAAAATTGTTTCAAGAGGAAGCTATGGAAAAGACTATATTCCAAACCAGCAGTTTTCTCTGAGATCTGAAACCAAGGGCTTGGTGAGAGTCCTTAGATTCTGTGAGCAGATATATGTAAGGGGGTTTGAAAGGAGACCAGATTGCAGTTTGTTTGCAGTAGTGTAGATTATATTAATACCATACTGCAAAACTCCTGCTCATCATCTACAGAGGTAGAAGATACTGTTTTCCCTTGACTGGTAATTTTGCTTTTTCCCCTGCTGTTAGTTGTTTAAGTGTTTTAAGATCCACAGCTCTCTGTGTTCTCTTAACCAGGGCATCCATTAAACACCTCCCTGAGCCTGGATACCTTGATCAGGTGGCTGTACCCATGCCACGCTCCTGTTTGTGGGTTTACATTGTTGAATTACCAATACATTTCCTACTTGTTGAAACAGTGCTCCACATTTTTCAACTCTGAGTCAATCCTGGTTTTCTTCTAAAGCTCCCCCCTGTCAAAAGTATTTGTTTCTTTCATGCTCAGGTGTGCTATGGCTAAGCTATGATACTGCTTGGTGGGTGTGTATGTGAGGATTTTTTTATTTCTCACCAGGGTATCAGAGCTGGAAAATCTCACATATTATAGCAAGACATTTCTTTTGTCTGTGTGGTGGAAGGTGTATAATGCTCATTTTCAAAGTCTGTTATGAGTCTGCTTTATGTTAATTTGCCATTGAATCACTATGCCTTGAGCTAGGAGCTTTAGGAAGCACAGACTTCAGTATTAGATAAAAACCTATTCAGTCTACTTTGACATCAGCTCCCCATGCTGCACAATGTTCATTTATTTTTAAGCTACAGTTTCCTCCGTATTTGTATTAGAGAACAATACTGCGAATGCACAAAAGAATGTCACAAGCGGGTAGTGATCAAAGTGGCCACCTACCACACCTTAAGAAAAAAGTAAAGGCTTGATTTGAAAGGCGCTAACGTTAAAATGGTGGAATCGGGCACCGTAGTCTGAAATGCAGCTGCATCTGTAATTCTTTCTTTTTCCTTTCAGGAGAGCCTCAAGTGGCTGAAAATTCTAATCAATTAATTCTATACTGTTACCTTAGGGTACCTATGGTACACCAGAAAGTCTCTAAAAAGTGTGGGATTCTTGTTTCCCTTGCATGTGGTTGAAAAAAATTATCTCAAAAAGTAGGTAGTATGTGGTCACGTGGTTAGCAATTACCATACTACAAGATTTTCTGGAGTTAATTTCCCATTGTATTAATATTTTTCTCTTCTTCCTTGTTTTCCACTCCGAAGCTATTAAAAACCTGAATGGAATGGCAATTAATACAGCATGTTTGGTTTTACACTGGCTAAAATTTCACTGATGCTGTAAAAAATATTAATTAGGTTCCTGTGGTGGCAGCTTGTGCCATCCTCTGCCACTGTATTGCAGGGGTGTCCCTGGTGTGAGGGCTGCTGACAGAGCTGTCTCTGCTCTCCGGATCTGAGCAGTGTGAAGGACTTCGGCTATTTCTGTGCCCTTTGCCGGGGATGATACGGACTCCTGTCTCGGTTTGCTGCAAGGGAAGCTCTTTTAAAACTTGCTTTTCAAAAAAATGCTGCCAAGAACAGCTCAGTGTTTTGAGGATGATAGCTTAGATAACCTACAGGTCTTTTCTTTCTTGAATTTTAAGACATCTTTGATGTTGTGAAATTTCATTAACTGGTGTGACACACCATGCATTTATATTACTGGTCACCAAATCAGCTTCTGGCCAGCAAAAGAAAACACACTCTTACAGCCAACAGTCCAGGTTTATGCTGTATGTCAGGCTTCACCTGCTCAGGTGCAGTCTGCTAACAAGTCTGAAAATCTCCAGATTTATTCTGTGGCAATAAAATTTCTCAAAAACCGAATGATTAACAGGAAGGTCTCTGGACTGTGAATGTGAAACTTCAGAGAAAAAAAAAAAGTTATAAGTGAAAACAAATCATTCTCTTTCAGCTTCATGTTCACCATGACGCCTCCAATATTTAGGTAGCTGTGGATACACATAAATTTCTACAAGTAGAGGTCAGAGTGTTAAAACACTGTAGTGTAAACTGCATCTTTGGTACCAGCTGAATTGCTTCCAGAGCCTGTAGGTCCCTGCAGCTGTTGAAAGGTTGATGAATATACAAGGTGAAAGGTGTGTGAAATAGTCAAAATGAAATGAAATACAACGGTGAATTTTATTTATTTTCCTGAATACTGATGAATTTGACAGTGTCTGTTGCACATATTTCATTAATATGTTCAAATACATAGACTGAAAAATAGATCTGATGAAATGAGATACATTGTAGATGCCTTTCTCGAATAAGGCTTTTATACCCACACATGGTGTATGCTTTCCAACAAAAATAATGTCTCTCTGCTAAAATTGGGGGAGGGGGGGAGCGTCGTATTCTAAAGTCTCAAATCTGTGGAAGAAACTGAAAAAATGCAGTTAATGTCTTCTAAGCTCAGTTTGGCTTCTTCATGAGTAATGAGGATCCAGTGCCCTCGCTTCAGAGCAACGTTCTACTTGCTGAACACTCAACTAGATTTAACGGGATTGCCCATAGTGGGGTAGCTGGTGCACTAGGGGCATTGCCATCTATACCATGGCTAGGAGGATGCAAAGGAAGAAAAGAGAAATGAGGAATTCTGTTGTTTAGCAAGATTATCTCTGGGAAACTTCTGTTTTCACCCAGCATTGCTTGCTCGTCTCATAAGAAAGTGAACGTCTCTGAAGATTAGCGTAGCATGGCATCTGCCCAGAGACAGCTCTCAAGATGTTTGCTTTGGTAAAGCCCAAAAAGAAAGGGAGCATTCCTAAACAGGTAAAAAATGGGAAGTTTCATTATATTTTGGATTGGGGGAACTCCAAGTGCTATCCAATGTTATATTTTAGGGATTGCACATCCACCACTGCTGCCAACTTTGGAGCAACATTTTTTTTCAGTTGTTTTGGATTCACAAGTGCTCTAACAAGATGTTACAAACACCACAAGCCACAAGAAAACCTTCAATCAGTCACCAGAGACTCCACACCTTACATTAGTTTTGCTGGTTGGGAAACTACTTGTTAATTATTTTTTGGTTTTGTTTTAAAGGACAGAATGTAATTTGAATGTATTTGCTGAATACTTTCTGTCTAAAAACATAGGATAACCGTTCACAGATCTGTAAAGGGCTAAACCTCTTTCCAATCTTAGTCAGTTACCATACTATCTGACTCTTTATATTCTGTACCATGATGCTTGAAATATGTGGACACTGCACTTTGTTACCTCCAGAAATGTCATTTTCTATCGAGGAATTTTCAGGTGATCTCATCTCTTTGCTGCAGGCTTGGCACACGATATTTTCTAATATTGTTTTAAGGTTAAATATAATTGATAAGATAGTTCCTTGTACATGCTAGGAAAGGGAGCTTGTCAGATACACAAGGGAAGGGGGCCCAGCAGGGTGATGGTAAGCCAAATCAGGGGTTAGAACTAGTTTGTATGCAGTTATGGTTTTATCACCGTTGCATGCTTAACTGGCTTAACCCTGCTAGACTCCGTTTCTTCAAGCAGTTTGTGGCCAACACAGGATGCTTCTCATTTAGCAGCTGCCACACCTATTGTGGATATTTATTTCTGCAGCCATAGCTGTGAACTTTTTTATTGGTTGCTGTCAGAAAGAGTCTACACAGTATCCATCCTTGGATAACTTCAGTAAGTGAGAACATTTCCCTAGCATAATACTAATAAGCTAGTGTTTGAGGATTTATGATGAACATAAGTTCTGTGTCAATTTTCCATCAGAGCATGAAGTTTTCAGTGTAGAGCAGTCAGTGTAGGAGGGAATGCCATCACGTGAGCCATGATATTTTGATGACATCCACAGGCAGGCATACGTGGCAGTCTGTCCCTCTAGTGAAACAATACACAATTACACTGTTGACTTATTTCAGATATAAATTGTAATACATGTTTTAAAGCAGCAGTCTCATAATAAAGGGAAAAAAGTTCTGTACCAGTGACAGCTGCTGAAAATTGCAATGTCAGCCTTAGGACTGCGTGGCTTCAGGACCTTGCCTGGCTCATCAGTTTATCTGGAAGTGAGCTTGGTACAGTAACAGAGACTCTGCCACTGCAGGTTCAGGTTGTATGTGGAAGTTGTCATGGAGGGATCTAGGTCTACCACAAGAACATCTCATGCCCTTCCTTCTTAGTATTTGGGTAACTCCCAACACAGTGTGGCTTAGTTTATACCATGTTAAATGATCAAATGGGAACTGAATGCAGAAAACATAAAAGGAGGACAGCTTGGTTGGTTTCAAGAGTCATAACTACTAGGATCTATTCCCACCTCTTCTAGGAATTTCCTGTGTGATGAAGTTAACAGTATTCGCAATACTTAACCTTCCTGAAGAGATGAGATGTAATACTGCAGAAGTGTTGCCTGCCTTAGCATAGGTGTTGCCTAACACATTCAAGAATTTTAGGCAGCCAGTGCAGCAGTCCTCCAAGTCCATGCCAAGGTTCTGTATGCAGTTAACAGAAAGCAGTAGATGCTTTCAAAGGCATTCAGAGGTTGCTCCTGCCTGTTTTCTGTTGGGGACCAATGCAGGCAGACAGGCAGCTGGGCTCCTACCCCATTAACATTTTCAAAGTGCTATGAATTCCATGGATATTCAATGCACAAATGCAAGAAGCTAGTAGTAATAGCGCTAGCAGCTATCCTAACATTGTGGACTTGATTTTAGATGTCCACAAACTGCAACTGAAGAAAACAGAAGTTTATGCCTCCCTAAAGTTCAAGTGCAATAGACAGACTTTGTTCAGCTGGTATTTAAAGTGCCAGTGCAATGCTAAGGTCTGTCAGACTTCATTTGGGAGGTGCCCACAGTTTTTGATTAGAGACCGGAGTACTTGGGAAATATGTTGCAGAGTTATTAGAAGGGAGTTACTTTCAGTGTCAGCTCTTGAGCGTAAAGCCAAGTGACAAACTAAAAGCATTCAAAGCAGCTCGTGCTTAATTCCATCTGCCAGTACTAGCTTCTCCATTACAAGGAGGGAAGGAAATACAAAGAAAGCCTCATATAATATGCCTATGCATTTGCAAGCTTGTTTTCTGCCATCTATAATTGCAGTTATCAGTTTCCATTTATAAACCAGTAATTCATTTAGTGAATGTAATTCCTGTTTTGTTCGATACGAGCAGTAGGAAATCTGATGGAAGACTTAATCTTACATGTTTTGGCCCAATTTGAAAAGGGCATTTTGAAGCCTGATTCTTGTAATGGATTTTGCACCTATGTTTTCAAATAGCTGCACATGATTTAACCAGGCATGCTTTGATAAGAGTTGTGTGCAAGACGGATGGCACTCTGAGGAAGCACTTTGGGAATAGAGGGTAAGACAGTGCTGCAATAGGCATTTATTTGGCATTCATATAGTTTTCTTTCTTGGCAATCTCTGAATTTGTCTGATATTCTCTCATCCTGCCAGTTGCATTTCATGTCCAGTATTTTTGACTGATAAAAGCTAGTAAGAGTTGCAATTCTTTGCTTTACTTCTCTGTTACTTTTGACGCTATAAAAGTTCAAAGCTTTGAATGAGTTGTGACTGCTTTTGTCTTCCTTGGAAGTTCATGGAAAATGTGGCATTATTTTAACACACACAGATTGAAATTCGATGTGCTTCTGGCACAGGTTGGGTAGATTGCTGACCTCTGAGATGAGTAAGAGCAGTTTTGCTTCAAGTGTCTGGAGGCCGACGGGTTTTTCAGCAGGTGGGGACTGGCTGTGTGTAGGTTGCCTACATCATGTGTCCTTGGCACACTGGCCATTATATGCTGTGATAAATTCTCTGGAGAAAGTAAATGTTGAAACGTCTGGGAAAGCTAAAAGTCTTGAGGCCAGAGCTAACCTGAACTCAGAAAAATTTTTTTTTCCAGTAGGAAAAACTAGTCGTAAACATATAAATATTAGTTGCAAAGCCAAATAAAGAGAGGTGCTAATGAACGAAAGAGCTCTAAAAGCTGGATCACCCACTGTCTGATGATATTGCCATTTTAGAAATGCATGAAACTAAGCATTTTGGCCCAGATTAAGAAAAATGTGATGCTGTAAGTGCAGACCTATTGGATGAAACAATTGTAATAGAAAATAAAAAATATTCCGTTGTTTGTCTCCAGGGCAATGTGCAACCAGGGTCTTTGGAATAACGCACCCCGCTGCACATGCACTGCTTTTATGTAAGAATTCTTCTGAAGTAAAAAGGGTGATACCGCATAAAGCTGAATGAATGTTTTATGTCATTTGAATCGTGCCTTGTATTGCTAAAGCTATACTGGATGCCGGGGGAGTACTGGACGCTGGTCGCTGGGGTGGTGTGCCACTGGTAAGGGGCAGGAAGGGAGCATCGCCGTGGTCCCGCAGCACTTCGGGCAGGTCTCGTCGTACATCGCTTCTGCTCTGGCAGTGCAGGCGTTGCTACCTCCAGCAACGTAGTCATGTACGAATAGAGTAGTTTCCCTGTGTGGCTCTAGTTTTGCTGCCCTTTGGCACAGGTAACTCATTGGAACAGCAGACAGGCCAGATCAGATTTTTAAAAATTATATGGAAATACAGGGTAAAGATTCAGACAAACCAGACCCTCCATGGTCCAGCATTTTTTCTGAACTATTTGCTCAGCAAGTGGGTGCACTCTGCAACAGCAGCAGATTGTAACTGAAATTCCAATTCATAGCGAGGATGGGAATGTTAATGTCTCTCCCAGTTAGCGATGGTTTTCCTCCTAGCAAGGGAAGGCTAATGATTTGAACTGAAATTTAGCAATTTAATTGTTTCTCTATTACATAAAGAATTTATTCTAATTTTTATTTTTAGTAAGAACATTTAAAGTAGTCAAATATCATACCTGAAGCATAAGTTTCACAAGTTTTGAGTATTACAGGTTTCTTGATTCAGACAGTTTTCATTTTCTGTATGTGACCTGTGAGTATTTAAGAATAAAGAAACTAGTTGTGGTGCTTACTGATTCTGGGACTTGGAAAAAAACTTGAAAGTGCTGCCTCTTGGGCAAACTGGACAGAACAAATCTGATTTACAGACTTGTGTTGGATTTCCAAAAGCACTTAAGTAGTTTAAGACCACAAGTACCATTGACTTGAAAGTCAATAAGACGTTTTTTGAGAATCCAGTCCACAGTCACTTATTTTGTAACATGTAAATTCTTCTGCAGCAAAGGCAAGCAAAAACTGCAGTTACTGACGCCCACACCAAATTACATCCAAACCTTCAGCTGGATCTTCTTGCACAGACTCATTGGAGGTTGTGCCTTTCACAGTCCCATGGGGGACCAAGGAAAGCTCTGTTCCAGCAGGTTTAAAATCTTAAAAGAAAAACTTGATATCTAGGCTGCAAAAGTTTCAGCACGGGCATGGAGATTTGGGGGAAAATCTATATTTTTTTTTTTTATAGACAGCAGTCATATTGCTTCTTTGCCTTTGGATATTTATGTGTTTGTTGTACTACTCCCAAAGACTCAAGTTACCAACAGAACTTTGAGTTGTGGATTTTTTTTTTAGGGTTTTTTTTTTTTTTTTGGTGGGGGGGGTGGTGTGGGCTCATTTTGTCTCTCTTCAGGCAGCCAGTTTAGGTATTTTCATTAGGAAACTAGGCTTTCCATGTATTCAAGGAAGAAAGAGGGGGCATATTAGAAGGTATGAATACCCTCCTTTGGATTCACAGCAAAACAAAGCCCAGCGAAAAACTGTAGAGTCATAGGCCATCTTTTTAGTAGTGGAATTACATAGCTCCATTTTTATTCCCTGCCCCCCCCCAAGTAGAGGCTTTGGGTCAGGACTAACAAAAACATATTCCTGGGCAATGAGAACGTTAGAAGGCAAGCTGCCCTTTGTATCTGTTGCAGCAGACACAAGGTTTATAGTTACATGATGATGATACAGTTTGTGCTCATTTTAATGTTATACCAGCGTGGAGACAAAAGAGATTTACTGTTCCTGGATGCTTAAATTTTTATTGTATTTAATTTTTATTGGAACTGTAGCTGTAATAACTAGTGTGTTTTCTCTCTCTGTGCTGCTTTTGCTTCCCTGCTATCACGCTTGAAAAATGAAGAAAGGTGTCACAGCAAGAGAAGTGCATCTGTGTTGCCGTGCTTTGACAGCTTCTCCATTTCTGCCCACGAATTCTTATGCATGCACTGTAAACACAGACGTTTCAGTTTGCATTTTTCTCTCTTTCATAATATTATTTATTTATAACATAAAATAAAAATTAATGTGTCAGGTCTCTCTAGCATACTTCCAGACTACCTAGTGGAATTTCAACTGAAGCAATAGAAGACTCGTTGAGGAAGGCATTTTCCTCCAAACCCATTACAGCCTTTCCAGAAGGGGCTAAAATTAAGGTTGGAAACGTGCCTCTTCATTCTCTCTTTCCTAACAGGAAACCTGATTTTGTTCCCAGTCTAACAAATCCATCTAATCTTTGTAATCCAACCAGCTCTCATTTTTCTTTTTCTAGTCCTGTAGTATTTTCTGCTCTTTGCTGAAATGATTGTCTGGAGGAGGTAATGAGTTTTGTGGGAACAGGAGGCCGGTCAGACATTCAGTAATGATGACTCCTGTGGCAGTTGCAGAGGCACATGGAGAGCTGTGGATGTGGAGAGAGCTGGGGAAATACGTGCTCTCATCTCTGAGGGCTCTCCTTAGCATCGCACAGATGAGTAAATGCTTTTGCTGGCACTGGAAAGGTTAATAGACCTATGAATGTGGATGCTCTGTTCTGTGGCTTAGTAACACCCAGCGTGGCAAACGCGTGTGCGTGTGTGTATATCTATATACACTCAATATATGCACGCATATGTCCTCTAGCGATAATACTCAGTGCTGCCGGAAGAACCAGGAGAACTCAAATGTAAGTGGTCAGTGACATTCTGTATTGGCCCCCATAAATCTGTCCACTTGGGGAAAATAGTTTGGAGCCGAAGACATACGTGGCTGATTTTGAATCACTGCCTATTTGTGCCTTAATACATTGGAGAGTTTGTTCAGGAACAGTTAGTTCATCCTTGTGAAAACATTAGCCTTCTGTTGCTGCCAAGGTCATTGTCGGCTTCGGTTATCTGGTGCCCTGGGACACATTTCCAAACCAGTGAAGTCCTTGGAAGGTTTACTTCAGTGTCTGTCCTTGTCTCCAATATAGACATATAATAAATACCTGTTACTATTCTTAACACAAAGCAGATGTATTCTTTTGGGCAGTCCTTCAGCAACGTACAAAGTGTTAAGACCGTTATACTGAAGAGACAGCAAACAGATTACTTAGTTTTTCTCTTTTTCCTGAGCATGTTGCATTTGTTTGTGGTCTCTTACCACAAAATGGTTAGTTGCTAGAATAATATCCCTGGGGAAGTGTGAGCTTTTGTGTCCCCCAAGTGCTTGGTCTATGTAAGAGATTATTACACCTCTCTCTAGACCCCATCTCAAAGGGTTGAGAGTCCTGCTTTTACGCCAGGTGCCCAGGGTTCAACCTGTCAGAAAGGACTGGTTATCACAGTGTTGCTGGAGCTGGGTTCAGCCTTCATAGCGGGTGAAGACAACGTGAGTAAGTTTGGCAGGAGGCTTAGGAATGTCTCAGGAGAGCGTGCTGTACATCTGTACTACATCTGCCCTACCTGCAGCATAACTGCTGCTGGCAAGTACGCATCGGGGAGGTGTTAAGGCTGCTTATGACCTAGAAGGCTGGGTATCTCCAGCCTTGGCAGTTCAAATTCTTTGCTCTTCAACCCAAGTGCAGGCCAGCCTCCTAGAGCCATAAGTGAGCCTTAATTAGAAAGCATAAAATTAGTACGTGAGAATTCTTTAATTGGGATACCACAGCAGACTCTATTATCTCCCTTAAAGGGAAAGTAATTTATTCTGTAGAGCTTTGAATGTAGCACATTTGTATGTGGTAGGATGAACTCATGGGCAGCTGATAAGTCTAAAAAGGCAAAATACAACATCAATTAAAGAAAATTCATGAGATATTCACTAAATTTCATTTTTTGGTTTGTATTTTTTAGTCTTTTTAGGGTAGCACACTTGCTACAAGACAAGAGATGAACATCTCATGCCTAATCAACACCCGGTAAAACACCGTGTTACTTCTCAATACTGACCAAATGTTGCCATTAAGCAGAATATTTGATAATGCTGTCATGCTTAAGCAGCAGCTATTGTCAGTTAGTATCATGAATCAGAATTGCTTTCCTTGAGGAAAACACAGTTAAGAGAATTCTGAATAACAGTGAGTAGTCTGCTGCGCTCCTAATGCTATTGATCATGCAACAGATTCCTTTGACTGTTCAAGGCCCTAAGCCAGGCCAAAGACTTCCATGAAGATAGCTTCATTTTTCATGTATGTGAACACATATGAAACATGAAATAATGATTTTTTTTTTTAAATTTTGGTTTTATTGAAACTTCATAACTGCTCATTCAGACTTTGGGTTTATATTCTACATATGAATGCCTATAATGCAAGCTAAAATATGAAGGATTAACGTTCAAGTATCTATAACGTGAGAGTAATGAAATGTGTACAAATGAGTGCCGTGGTGTTTCATATGGTAATTGAACATGGAAATGATTTACATTTTCATGTGAATTTTGACATGTGGATTGGCATGCCTAAAGGTTTGAAATCGGAGATTATAATCTATGCTGTAGTTCTGAGTAGCAGAAAGAATCAGTTGTACACAATCTTTTGACAACTTATTTCCTGACCTTTACTGTGGAAAACCTCAGATTTTTCTACCTTCTAAAATGCTATTTCAAATGTGGTTTGATAGGAGAATGGAAGAGTTGATTATGAGTGGAAAATTGACCTTTTGTTCTGAATTTAAAACACATTTCCATCTTCAGCAAAATTTTCAGTTTTCTTATTAACAAAATCAACATTATCTGTCAACAATACAAAGGGTGAATGTGATTAACCACCCACTCACTTGGAACAAGTGGTATCTTGATTCATTTAATTTAGAACATCTAAAGCTGTCAGCGACTTACCATCTGCTAAGGATACCTGCTGTAGTCTGAAATGCCCTCTTAGAAATACACGGGTTTGGTTGTACAAGAGAGATAGATTTCCTCATCTGTATTTTGAGAATGTGTTTGTGTAGTTTTCACTTAGATAAAAACTGAGCAACATAAATTGTTTCAGAAGGTGTAAATTAATTGCTCCCCAAATCAAATCTGTAATGCCTCTGATGTAATTTGTGTCAATACTATAGTAAAAAGACATCGCATGGCATCAAAAATTGATTGCATGTGCCCAAATGAAGATCTTTCCATTATGCAAATATTTCTGAAAGACGTGTATCCCAGCTGCTTCTTCATTGTTTCTCAAAATATTTCTGAATGGGAATCGATTTAAAATAATGCTAGAATATGGAAATCTAAATTTAATATTTTGATTTTTACTTCAACTTTTGAGTGCTAGTAAGTTTTGCTAACAAAGCATAGTCATTGCAACTGGGATGAAGTTTTGGTAGAGCAGAAGAGACTTGAGCTGCTCACCTTCCCTCGCCTCTGGAGCAGCTGGTTTGAATGGCAGGTGAGGCATGGTTTATGGCATAGGAAGATGTTGAATTTTGTTTTCTCAGCTGCATCTTTTATGCAGATAAACACACAATATCAGTTCTGAGTTCTATCATCCTGGCACCTTTCATGACCATTGTCATGAAAGCTTTTGAGCTTGTTGTAGTCGAATATTTATCCTAATTTGCATTCTACTTGAAATTAAAAGCAGGCCTTTCATAAAAGCAGTCTGAATTGGTAAAATCGGTGCCAGTGATACAACAACAAATTGTTGAATGGTCTTTGTAATGAACTCTGGAGGAAAGGCAAAAATACGTTACTCTTAAATGGGAAATATAATGCCAGAGACTGTGTTAAAATTAAAGTAAAACATGAAATATAACCAATAAAATGACTTAACACTGGCTAATGATTTCTATCCCATCTATAACCAAATGCTGCAGATGTACAAAAGCTGGCATTAAACCGCACAAAAGCTAACAGAAGTCTTTCCTGTGGCTTCAATTTGCTTTGCAGTAGAAGCTGAATTTTTTTGGAGTGTCAAGTATACAGCCACTTATTTATTTTCTTTTTTAAAATACCCAGGAGTTTCTCATCTTGCAGTGTTACAAATCTTGGTAGGGTTAAAATTCTTCTTTGTAAATATAACTAGTGCAGATTCAAGCATTTTTCAGAGTAATTTTCAAAACTTGGCCTGTGTATGACCATGTAACATCTTGGGAAAGATGCAAAAAGATTTGGGAAATACTACAGAAAGTATACACGGAGTGCTTTCAAAATCAGCTCAGCTTTTTGGGAGTGTGGTGGAAAAGACTCACATCTATGGCCGTTTAACCCCACTCCCCCAATTCCTTTTTAGAAGCATATTGTGTGCCTTGTAGATTAAACGCCAGGAGATTGGCATTGTCAGTATGGAAAATGCATTTTTGTTTGTTTTCACATCTACCTTTTATTTTGTGCTAAGGGTCAGGAGCTATACTTGTGGTCTAATTCTTCCACTTCTTTGAATTGTGCAGCCATAAGGAGAGCAGATGTTGGCATTTGGGCATGGTTCGATAGGGCCAGGCATTTGGGCATGGTTCAGAGGGATCTTGTGTTTAGAACAGTAACAAGTTTTGCACTGTTTTTCTAGCTTCCAAAGTCCTTCCCAAAGGCTACCTGTTTTTGTCTTTCCTGTGGCTCTTCAGAGTTTTCCCGCGCTACGAAGTGTCCGTGGCCAGAGAGTGGTGGTTTGGAGTGCCCTGGGCGAGAGCCATAGGCAATGCTGGTGCTAGGGTTTTGCATAATGCCTTAGAAAATATTGCACTTGCTCATTAACGAAATAGTTTCAGAGGAAAGCTTTCGGTTCAGTTGAGACACTTAATTGATTGGAAATTCTCTAGTGTAAAGAAAATCAAGTAATGTAGGGAAAAATACCTGCACTATCCAAGGGATTTGGAAAGAAACTTCTGCAGGTAAAGTCTGAAGTGGAAGGATTCAGTAGATTTGATTTCTTTTCACAGCTCTGAGCACTCCTTGGTTGAAGAACAAAGTTATTTCATTTTCCTGTGGCCCAGTTCCCCTATATAAAATGAGGGCAAATTCAGCTCCTTGGACATGCCATTTCTCTGCCTCGTTGGTTTAGTTTGTAAATTTTCACGTGCTCTGTGTCTGTGCAACAGCCAGCACAAATGGACACCAGCCTACAGCCCTGGGGACCCTGCTCTCTTTGCTCTCTCTTCTTCCTCTTTTAAGACGAAGAATGAGACATCCTGAAAGTATTCTTTTGGAAAACCACACATGCTAGGAGTCTAAATCACACTTGACTTGGTAAATAGATCGTACAGAAGTTTTTTTTTCAGGTGAACCCAGTGGCTGAATGGTTTGTCACTCTTGGGTTTATGCTTATTTTACCATATTGATTCCAGCTGAGGGTTGGCTTGCAGTAAAATTGGAGCAAAGCAGGGCTGGCAATGGCAGAGAGTTTTCTATCTGGGATGTAGTTCTTTGCATTTTCTGTGGTATCAAAGAAGCTATTTTTCCCACTTTCTGTAGCTCTGCAGTTGTGCCCATTCAGGTGTTTGTTCAGCAGGGCTGTAATGCTGCGGGAAAGGGAGCAGTGGAAGCGGAGGAGCTGCTTCCAGGGAGCATCACCCAGCTGCGCCTGGCTGTCACTCCTAGGTAGCTAATGCTATTCAGTTTACCTTCCCAGCACTCTCACTGCTTGGTTCCTCCTACCTTAACAAAGCGTCGTGTTTGACAGACTGGTACAAAATATTTCTCTCTTTCAGAGTGCTGTTTGTTTGCTTGTAAAAAAAAAAAAAAAAAAAAAATCATAATTTTGATAACAGGTTATAAAATCATTCCTTAAATAGAAACATTTATCCTGATCCTATCAGTAAAAATGTCTGGCTAGGAGATTTGGAATCAGTCAAATGATTCATATTATGGGTAAATTTTATCACCTCCAGTGTAGGAAAGAAAGTAATTTCCATTTCTTTTTAGAGCACAGTGAGCCAATTTGCTCTGAGGTTGATCTGTAGGCTAAATTGTGGGGAGTCACGCTGCAGACTTTGTTGTGGTAGAGAAGTGTGTGTGGGGAGAGAGTTAAAATGCTTAGCCAAGTGCTTAAATTCCTTGTTCTCTCATACCCTCAGTGCTGCATCTGACACCTTTTTATTTAATCAGTTCTCAGTGTCCCTCCTGCACCATTTTTATTGCTTATCAAGTCATTAGAAATGGTTTAATCACCATCTGATTATAGCTCTCCTCTCCAAGGTCTTTACAAAACTGGTACCCTGAGATTTTTGTATATATGGTGCTGTAGTTTGGATACTGGGCAGTGTTGCTGTTTGGACGCTATGCAGTGGAGTGTAAGACCTTTAACACCAAATCAAGCTATTTAATGCTAAAAGCTAGCTTTGCTTTTTAACAATTTTCTTTGAAAACCACTGTTTTCATTTCTGGAAGTGGCTTGCATGCCAGGCCTCTACTTTAGTGCCTAAATTTTTCACTCCAGGAGCAGTGGAGTACTGGGCTTTACTAAATGAACATACTGTAGATTCCCCCTTTTTACAGGTACCTTCACAGCACTCTTCTGGCTCCTGCTGTTTGAAATTGCTCTTGCCGTAACTAGTGCCTTTCAGAGACTGTTTTCATTTCAGTCGGATGTGTTTGCTGACCATGTCCATTTTTGTTCAAAATGGCCCGTATGTGCTGTTTGCAAGGCAACCGCTTTGCTTATAGGTCTTAAGTTAAAGTGGCAATGTCGAGGTTTGTAAGGCTTAATATCTGACCCCCTTGAAAAAAAAAAAAAACCAAAAAAAACCTCAAAATTGAAAATCTCATAGAAGCCCATTCAGGTTTTTTTTTCCTGCTTTGAATAATTAAACTGCAGACTTTTTGGGGAGAGAGAAAATGAGTAGGATAGGGGAAAGAAGGAAAATAGGCATCAAAGGCCCAGAATTAATTACAAAAAAAGTCACTAAAATATATGCAAGGTGAGAGCAGGATAATATGACAATACGCAACTGAAGAAAAATAGCTGTTTTTAAAACAGCTTAAAAAATTATAAAACTATATGTACGTTATGGTGTTTCTATGCTCTTACAGCTGCGCAAAGCTTTAATAGCGAAAACCAATTTTGTGCAAAACTGTCCTGGTTATAGCTTTTTATAGTATTCCCAAACTTGGTTGGATGAAATGTGAAGTCTATGTGGGCCAGATCATGGTAGAGAAGCTAGACAGTTTTGGAGCTGGATGAAACATGGCAAGCCTGTTGGCATGAGCTGCTTTTGGGGGCAGGAGAGAATTTGACCAATACCAAAACCAATCACTGAATCCTTGTGAGTAAAACAGAAATCTGTTGAATCTGTAATAAACGCAAATTGCAGCTCTACTGTTGGATTTTCCTTTTCTGTATGCTAACGAAAGATGCTCGTGTGCAGCATGTCAGCTGCTCTTATCTTCTAATGTTATTTCCTCTGAAAGAAATGGCAAAATGCTACTGTTAAAATGCTTACCCAGTTGCTGAGATAACAAAAGGACACCTCACCAAAAAAGTAAATTAAACCTTTTAATCGATTACATGTAAACTTCAGAAATAGGAGAGAATAACCATTTCAGAAATGGTTCTCATCCCATGTGACTGCTTCTTTATATGTCTAAATCATCACTGTGCAGTCTGCACTAAGAATACCTAATCTATTTGCATTTCATTTGTTTATTTTATCAGTATTTTATAACTAAATCCAGGAGTGCTTCTTTTATTTCAGCATACTAGCAAGTTCCCATACAACCGATGATAAATATTAAAAAAAACTAATTAAAAATGTAGGTATTAAAAATATTTTCCTTTATTTGAACAAATACCTAGTATTTTGTGGTACGCTAAGTGGAAGAAGTAACCTGTTTTGAATGTTACAAGCATATACTTGTAAGTATTCCTCAAGCACCAGACTCTAATGTACATGTCCTTCTTATGAACACATAAAATAGATTTCTTCAATTCTTGCGGTTTTGCTGCCATTTCATTTATTACATAGGAATCAATATTCTTTCAAGTATAACTTGATAATATAAAAATGAATAACACAAGGTACATATTTTTCATAGTAAATAATAACAGGAGCCAGAAATGTTCTCTGTGCCTCTGTTCCAAAATTTTATAGTACTTATAATTCAGTACATGAACCTTTTAATTCAGTTTCAATAAATTGCTTATGAGCCCCTTGAAAGCTGATCCAATTTAATAATATTAGATGACAAGAACTTTCATAAAAATTAACTCCATTATCTTTCCTTATTAGTGAAGGCATGTCAGACATGAAGAATCCTACAATTGCTCTGTAGGAATAATTTATATTTGTTTTTTAATTAAGACATTTAAAAAATTAGTTCCTTTTGAAAGTTCATTGGTGACAGTTATTGAAAAGTTATTTAGGCCACTTTTGTTATATTTTCTCCATTAGTGGAGTAATTTACTGAACTATGAAGACCCTTAATTCTGTTCAGGGATTTGCAATTTAACTAATCTGTTTTTATTTGGGACATTTCAGACTCAGAGCAAGCTATTTGATGATCTGGATTTTGTTAGTGATAGAGTTTTACCATAGACACTTAGATGGAAGAAGATCTTCATAGTCATTTATTCTTTCCTTCCTTCCACCAAGGTGCACCAGTGTTACCAGTGGAGGAAACCCCAATGTTGTCTTGTTTTAAACGCCATGAATAATTAACTTAACATAACAGCTACATTTAAGGAATCCTATCTGTCAGTAAATAGGTTTTGTATTTTCACAGGAGACTGAAACAAATATAGATGCCTAATTTTGGAAATTGGCCTGCTTTTGGAAGTTTGAGCTTTAGTCTTGGGAGATGAATTTTCCTTGGTGGCTATTAGTTGCCTGAACTCCCTTTTAGCAACTCTCTGTCATTTCTTTTGACCTGCTTTTGCTACTTGCCATGTCATACCACTATGATAACGACATTATTTTGTCCAATATTACAAAAAAACCCAACCCCCAAACCAAACCACCACAAAACTTTTTTCTTGGGTAATACGTGTGTCGGATTTCTCTTTTCTCTGAATTCTTTTATTTCTCTTTCCCTTCTCCTCTTGCTGTTGTCAGGGCCCTGCTTTGTCAGGCTCCATGCTAAGGTGCCATGAGGAAGGAAAGAAGCGTGCCGGGAGTGGGCGATGAGAAGCAACACATGAGTGTGAGAGAACGGAGACTCTCAACCCCACCTAATAACAATACTGCTTTTTGTACCATCAGGCTTCACTATCCAGAGAACTGAAAATCCTTTGTTTTTTTGGACAAGTTTAAAAACTCAATTATCTTTACGAAATCTGCTTCCCCCCACCCCGAAAAATGTCAATGCGGCCCAACAGGTCTTTCAGTATCTGCTGTCTCTGGTTTTCCGAGTTACTCACTGCTGCCTCTCTCCTCCATGAATTATTGACTTTCTACTTATACATACATCCCTTCAAATACAAATTTGTATATACACAGTTTTCATCTGTATAATTATAAAAAGAAATCTTGCACTTTGGGGGGCTGTCTACTCCATTTCATCTTATTTTATTTCTAACCACTTCTGGTCCAGCCTTTACTGACATTTGTAACATCCTTTTACTTTTGTATTGAGTACTTTTGCAGTTGACCCAACAGAGATAAATATCACCCTATAGGGATCCACACAGTTAGGAATTTTCCTAACCCCTTTCATATGTATAAGATTGACAGGGGTTGCCTTTCCAAAAAGAAACTGTGATTCAATTCTCAAAAAAAAGCACTTGCTCTTTAAACGGATTTAAACCAAAGAATGAGTCAATAAGAAAGGAATGAAATTAGTGGACCTTGCTCTTCTGTCCTGGAATTAACTCTTTCCTTTCTGACTGAGTAGAAGATGATGGATAGTCAGAATGCACTAGCATAATGCTCAGTACTTTTTTACTGACAGACAAGGTGCTTGTAAGGATTTAATGGAATATCTTAATGCATCATGTTTTGTCAAATGGAATTGCGTATCATACTCTTTAATGGATTTTTAAATGTAATACCTTAGAAGGGAAGTCAAGTTGTTGATAAATAGAAATGACATACTGTGCTTAAAATTAAAAAAAATAAAAATAGAGTGATATACAGAAAGCTGATTACACACATCTAAGTGAATTTAGGGGTATTGGTTTTTGTTCTTCCTTCAGGAAAAAGACAGTAATCTATACCGTAATCTCAAAAGATAGGTGCAGCCAGGACTCAGCTTTTGTCTTTTTACAGAAATAGACTATCATTAATACCATCTATGCCAAAATTCATCATCATCAGCTGTCCAGCCAGGTAGAAGAAGAAGCAGTCATTCTTTCTAAGAACAGCTCCTACAGTTAGGGGACACATAAGACCTTCTCTAGTTCCTTTTATACTGGTTGCAAATAATTTATTTTTTTGGAATGATGACCTTGAGCTGACTATTGCTTATTTATAGGTAGTTATGACGAAAATGAAGGACCTACTATTTGTGCTTGATAGTCTTCGTTCTTCCATTATATTTCAAGGAGAGCTTGACCATGCTCTTGAACAGTTGCATATTCTATTGTAAAGCTTGTGTTTTGAAGTCTTCTGGACAACGTTTGGTATGCTCAGACATCACGATGTATCATCAGGAACAGAAATCCTGGGGATATACTTGGGTCTTCATTTACTAATAGGCCTTACTATAGTAGGTATTTCCAGTTGGATAGACCAGAAGAGTTCGAACAGTGTCAAACACCCACTCTCCTCTATCTAAAAATAAAGTGTTTCTCTCTCTTGAACTGAGTTCTGTCATATTATGAAAAATAAGAACCAGGTAATCTGTGGAGCCCAACAGACTTGCCTGTTCTCTGTAGGAGTTGCTCAGCTACAGCGATGATGATAAGGAAATGAAAGAGTGGGTAAATGAATGACTGTATGCTAGACCTATTTGAAAAGGAAATAGAGAACAATAGGAAACACTCCCTGTATTTGCATATTTGTATAATTTTAAGAGGCAATTGTAACTGAAGTACATTTGAAACAAATGGACTCAAAATAGGATTAATTCACTTCCAAGTAATGTATTGCTGTAGCATATACCTATTTAAGCTACTGGAGGTTTCTTGTGAAAAAGGCAAGTAATGCAGGAAGAAGCGTCAGGAGGAAGACTTTCAGTGGGACATACATGTGTACCTTGCCTGCTGCTCTGGCATTTCTTTCATGTTCAGCAATCCCACAGAGTTCAGTGGAGTTTGGGGAACTCTATTATGAAGCTGAAATCAGGGAATAAAAAGATTGATCAAAGTATGTGTTGAAGCCTAGGAGATGCGAATGACTGCAGGAAAATTTGCGCTGGTTACTTGAGTTCAGATATACTGGATTGCACTGTGACTCCAATGTCCTCGTTTCAGCTGGGATAGAGTTAATTTTCTTTCTAGTAGCTGGTGTAGTGTTATGTTTTGGGTTCAGGATGAGAATGTTGATAACACACTGATGTTTTCAGTGGTTGCTAAGTAATGTTTAGTCTCAAGTCAAGGATTTTTCAGCTTCTCATGCCCAGCCAGCAAGAAGGCTGGAGGGGCACAAGAAGTTGGGAGGGGACACAGCCAGGACAGCTGACCCAAAGTGGCCAATGGGGTATTCCATACCATGTGACGTCATGCCCAGTATATAAACTGGGGGGAGTTGGCCTGGGGGGGACCCAGGGGAGACCCCAATTGGGGGGTTGCTGCTCGGGACCTAACTCGGCATTGGTCGGCAGGTGGTGAGCAATTGCATTGTGCATCACTTGTTTTGTATATTCCAGTCCTTTTTATTGTCATTTTATTATTGTTATCATTATCATTATTATTTTCTTCCTTTCTGTTCTATTAAACTGTTCTTATCTCAACCCACGAGTTTTACTTGTTTTTTCCCAGTTCTCTCCCCCATCCCACCGGGTGGGGGAGAGTGAGTGAGGGCTGCATGGTGCTTAGTTACCAGCTGGGGTTAAACCACAACACCAAGTATGGAAAATAATACTCAAAAGCTAAATCTGAAATTGGGGCCCTTCAAGACAGGAATTTTCCTGAAGTGCTGAACCTTTAGCAACAGCTATGGACTTAATTGGAGCATTCAAACATGAGCAGCTTGGAAACTCAGTTCAGTTTCAAAGCGACATAAATAAGGATAAAGGTACATAACTTTCCTGTCTCTAAGCTGGGATTCTCAAGTGGCTTTATGAAGCTAAGAATATGTATAGGAACTCTTTTATCGTAAGCATATTTCCCTTACGGCATGTTTCCTGTATGATCTCTAGAAACAGTTCTATTTTTAGGTGTGTTATTTAAAATGTTATACTGATGGCACATCTAAGCATTGCTAAAAACCTCTCAAAATGCTTTAATAAGAATAATTTTAAAGCATTTTTCTGGCTTATTTGCAGCAAGAAATAACCGAAATAAGAAGCCATTAAGAAGCTAGTCACACTTTAAAATTGATACTAAGCTGTTCATAACACATTCTGAGCAAAATAACATTTTTTATTTGTTCATTAGAGGATGTGCCTTAAGGAGAATGGATTTTATTGCGGTGAACTGAAATAGTTATGCACAGAATAAATACATGACAAAACAAGGACGTAGAAGAAGAATTTTAAAGGTCTATATACCATAGAGTGTGAACTGTTGTTCAAATAACATGACTGGCTGAGTTGCTGTCCACATGAAAATCTGAGAAGGAAGCTGTGCTTACAAATGTCTTGATGATGTGTGGGACTCTAAGAGAGGAATGGAAGTACTGGATTACAAGCAAATGAATATTTGACATGCATTTCATAGTTATCTTCTATAGTTGTCTTCCAATTCTTTCCTCACCGGTGCTTGTTATCAGTAGTAATGCAGACATGACTGCTCAGTACTGACACGCTACTGAACACAAGGTGCATGTCTATTAAGACTGGATATACAAAACAAGACAAGCAGCAGCTTTTTCTGCATGTCTCTGTGTCATTGCAGTGGCGATATGACACCATTGTGCACTGCAAGTGCTGTGAAGTTTTTAAAACTGAAACTCAGATATACCAAGGTGCTTTACTGAATTCAGATGGCAGGTGCTGCTGCCCTAATAGCTCCTCCAATGGACAGTAATCTGTGTGTGTTCACGTGCGCTTCTGTTTCTCTTGTCTGGTTAGCTTCTTGCATTGCCTTTCTCCCCAGCCTCAGGCCTAGCATTTCTTCCAGTCATGCCTTTGTGAAAGTAGGTGATTGCTCAGTCAATCCGTACATAGCGCATACATCTGTCCTCATCCTCTGACCTTATGAGCATTTAGTAATAGTGTCTTACCATTTACTTTTGCATGGACATAGGATTATAACGCGCAGGCTTCAGGAATGCCCCCCAAATAATTTTATATCCTAGCCAGCACAGGAACGTAAGACTACACTGGCCAAATTAACTGCGTGCATTGTAGGAACCTGCTAGCAGTAGGTAAGGATTTACTGTAGGAGAGCTCCCTGTCACAAGTTTAGACACTGTAACATTGGTGACTGATCCTGAAGGTGTTCTCAGAAAGTGAATGGCACGTGCAGACCATCTACAGAGCAAGGAAGTTTTGATGTTAGCTCATCCTCCGAAGTGGTGAAACACACTACACAAGGTACTGTTTGCTCTGCATGAGAATCCTAATTACTACCCTATTCCTTGCCATGCAATGGAGTGACCAAATGTAAAGCCCCAGGCTGTGCTGTTTTTCGCTTGTTTCCCCAGGCTCTGAGGCACTCTTACATTTAGATCTCATTACAGGCATGCACCGAAATCTAGTAAGTCCTTCGAAAGTCTATAATGTGGAAAGTTGTATTTTAGTTGAGGCAATTGCAAAATGATAGGGCTTTCCTTCATTTCCCTTCCCAGGCTCAGAGGTTACACTTTGCTTTGACAAAGCATTTACTGCAGTATTTGGTTTCCTTTCAAATGCAACATCAGTTTAGACCCAGAGCAGGTAGGGACAGCCACTCATACTGTGCTGCATCATGTGGGACGTGGTGCAGCAACCGTCCTGCTGTTTCTCTGCTCTAATAAATGAGGAACCTGTGGGTAAATTACAGCTTGTGGTGCATGATCACGGACATTGTAAGTGGCTGCACCGCAGTTGTCTTAGCAACAGCCACATCCCACAAGCTAAAGAACAGCTTCTTAACTCACAAGCGGATAAAGAGACATTGATGCCTTGTCTCCACATGGAAAAATATATGCACGTTGTATTAAGCGTTCTCCTCCCCATTAGAAATAATTTATAGGGAAAGCCTGTGATAAATATACATTTTCTCTTTTACATGACCAGCTTGCATTCTTTCATGCACTATGGGACACTGTAACCAAGAGGACATGCGCACAGTAAACCTGCAAAAAGCAAAATGCCCTTACGTTATCTGTCTGAACAGGGACATATTCTGTACATGTGAAGAAAATCTTGCCAGAAACCTGACGAATTGCCACAGAGAGGGCTTGTCAGGATTGGCCTCATCCGTAGGCAGCTGATACAAAGGAAAGACTCCCCTAACCGTTGCTGGCTTGGGATCAGAGCTGTGTGTGTAAAATGAGCTTCTAGAATCCGTTCCCTGTGAGTGAGACCCATTGAAATGAAATAATTGATATAAGCACCAAACCTCGAATTATTCAGTTGCTTTTCTAATGCATGTTTTTAAATACGTTGATTGTGTGAGGCTGGCAATATGAACTGGGCTTGGGGGCCGTGTAACTGTGCCTGATACAGCTTTGTGATACAGCAATGTCTATTTGCTGTGCTTTTATCCCGCGCTGAAAGGAGAGTGATTACTCTATCATGATTGGATAATTTTCAAAGATTTTACTGGGGATTATTAGTTTTACTGCTCTAATAAACATATAATTAAACAATGCCTCTGTATTATTGGATCCTAGTCTGCTTTGTACACAATGGTTTTACAGCATGTCAGTAAATATTGAAACTGTGATGCGGTAATTAAGATTTACATAAACCTTCTCTGGGAGGAGGACAAGAGATTTGTACTGCGAGGCTCAGCTGAAGTGTTGCAGTGGTAGGAAAGTATCTGAATGTGAGGAGGAAACACTGGCTAGTTCATACCTTTCTCCCTCAAGTTACCTAGTTTTATTCAAGATTTCAGCCTTAAATATAGCACAGTCTGCACTTAGAGGGGACAGAAGTCCATCTCAAAGTCTAGGACAGCGCTCCCTGACATCATAAGCCAAGGCAAATGAACATCTAATCTGCAATCTAAGAGATAACCTTGAAGCAGGAGAACGTATTTGAGAGCTCTCTTCCTCTACTAGACCGTTATGGCTCTATTCAATTTGACATGCCCTGAATTGCCAAATGTATTCCACCAAAGGACCTGAGCTGAGATGTTCAGACCTGACATTTGATTAAAAGCACAGCATACTTCATTAGAAGTGGTAAACCTTTTTCAGGAGGAGAAAAAAAATAAAATCCTAAAAGATATTGTATTATCAATCAAACAAATTGCAGTTTAGATACCATATTTTATGAATGTTTTGTGAAACTTGCTCATAAAAAATGCAGGTCTTGACAGAACTAATATGTTCAGGTTAGTTTGTTTTAAGTACTAATCAGCCTTGCACAGTGCACACCCTGTCAATTTTCTTAGCTGGGAAAAACAGCTAAGTGGTATACTGAGTACACACATGTTGGGGTTTCATTTAGATTAGGTGATTATTTAACTTGATGTAACATGATGTAAGCTTCTCCTGAGAAAGACTAGAAAAATGATTCCCGGCAATATAGAATGATGAAGACAGCCTTTATCAGTGCATCGTTTACATCAGTTGTAATGATACCTCCTCTCTGAGGCTACTTGGGCGGAATGGCTGAACTCTAACGTACTTTTGGAGTGAGTAGGATTCAAAGGTGCCGCATTGATTCCCACAGTGGACAACCCTAACAAGGTTGAAGGACATTGACTAAAGATGGGAGTAGGGCAGAAGGAAGCTGTTAGTTAATGTGTTTCCAGTCATAACACTGACAGAAAGCAGCTGCACAATATTTACGCTCATCAAACCAGACAGAGTACCCTATGCAATCTTTCCCTGCTGGTGTCACTGCATGCATGGTCCCTACAGTTGTTTCTTTTAAAAATAGTTTTATGTGGAGAAAAGACTTATACAAGCATACTGTGCGTCTATGTGTGTTTTCCTGCCTTTAGTAACTGTTGAACGTGCTAGCCAGTATCAAGTAAAAGGAGCAGAAGGGGTCTCAGCAATAATTACACTCTTGCCAGCTTCGTGGAAATGGGCAACCGAGTAAAAAAGCCCTGTAAATGCCCACGCTAAGGGAAGGTGGCAGTGTGAGCTCTCACACCAGATAGCGTGCAATAATTTGCAAGGCAGAAAGACTTAATAAATGCCCCAACTGTTAGAAAAGCTTCAGCCTGAGCAGCTCAGTTTTTCAGTCAACCACGACGCACAAATCTCTAGGAAACCGGGGTTTCATTAATCCTGGTGCTCACAAACCTGCTCTTTATGCAACCGCTGTTATCTAAGGTCAGTCTGAATGGACCACTCCTGAGAGGCTGTGATAGAAGCACCTATTGTGTATTCAAGGAAGTTATATTGCTTTGATTAAAATATTATCTTTGGAGATTTTTTTTTTTTTTTAATAAGAGATAAGCACTCGGGATCTTTGAATTTATCTTTGGAATCAAATAATGTCCATAAAGATATCACTCCCAATATGCAAGGTCTTAACTATGTTGTCTGAATGATCCCTTAGTGCTGTTCATGTGAGTGAGATCATAACTATTTGTCAGGCTTTCCAGAATCAAGAATCTAAAATTAGATTTTGAATTGATGGCTGATAATTATTGCATACAGTTTAGTTATTTTCCTTTGGTTAATAGATAGGTATGCTCTTGTTTCTTAAGTACTACCTCTCGCTGATAGCCTGTTCATTATCAAACATGTGAAACAGAAATGAGTCTGGTGGGAGGAAAATGAGAGAGTAAATATTAAGGAAAATTAGACAGCACTAACAGTTATGTAATTTTGATTTCTGAATTGTGCTGCAGTAACATCTACCCAACTAACTAGGCTTTTTCCTAAGGTAATTTGCATTCTCCCTCAAACATTAACATCAGCATTATAAGATAATTTAACTCTTATTTTTGTCAAATTAAGGTGCTTTAAAAATTATTTTATAGGTAGTCCATTGCAAAGTCCACAGGACAAATTATGTAATTATTACATTATGCTAAAAATGTGAGTTTTATACTAATTATACTATAGATTCAGTGCCTGGAATTTTGCCATAGTTCATTCTATAATACTGCGCTCCTGGGAATTAAATCATTTGGTACCTGATTGCACTAATTACTGTTGAACTTTAGAACCTTTAATGCAGTGAAAATTCAAATATTTAACATGCACTGATATTTGCAGGATGAAAAGGTGGAATTTACACAGAAATACGGTATCCAATTTCTTTCTGTAATAATGCCAATTATTAACTTAGAGTTAACTCTTCTTAATGTTTAGAACGGTAGTAAATGTAAGGAGTCAACATTATAATGTTACGATTACGATCAATAATACCTTGGCCCTAGGTGAGGTTTTTCTGCTCTTGTTCATTCTTTGTGTAACTTGATATGGGAGGGAAGGAAGAAGCAATCAACTAATGAACCAGTTTATAAATACCCAATCCACATGCTGACCTATTTAAAGGATTGTGAAAGGCAGATTATTGTAATGTCTGAATACAGGCAGCCGTTTCCATCCCTATCAATAATATAGAGAATTATTTTCTACTCCCTAATTCCTAACAAGAATGAAAGAAAAGCTTCTGACACTTCATGGCATGCAAAGCTATGAACTTCCTAATCGGTGTGGTATTTTCAACCATTGTATTTATGCAGGAAACATATTAGATGTCTTTACACTAAGTCATTTTGTATTCAACTGCCATCTCCCATTACACATTTACCTTTTGATGTATGGCTGGGAAGTGTTATTTTGCTTTATGAGCCTCATTTAGGAGAGCATTCTGTTAGAGGCCAAAGCAGACACTTGCTATCAGGAAAAGAACCACACGGGAATTTGGGTTCCTTGATCAGAAGCATAGAGAATGACATTCCCAAGTATCTGATTTGTAAGTGGTGGTTTAGGTAAACTTTCTCTGACCCATTTTAGTTATTCTTCCCAACATGTCACTGAAATTGCTTTTTTACTCACCCTTCGGAGTGTCACTTAGTGGTCCAGATCCCTTAATTCTCACTGAAAACAGTCTAAATACTTTTGTCTATCATGAGCACATCTTTGAATATTAATTCTCTCTCTAGCATGTATAAATGCTGTCTTCCATGTATTCTGAGTTCTTTGTGAAGTCTCTAAGTATGTTACCAGGGATGATATCTATCTTGGTGGATTTCTGGTTTAATCATCTGGATTAGCTATTTGCAGGAGGCTCGACTGCCATGGTTTTTTTCCAAACTTTGCTTCTGTTTGTACTTGGCATTGTCCTTGTCTTATTAAATCACTGGAATGGTCCCAGATCTTATCTGTATATTGCATGAATAATTTCAGCCGGTCATCATTTTCTGACAAAGCAGCCTGTGTAATTTGTGAAGATTTGCTTGTCACATAAACCCAAACTTGTCTGTCCCAGAATTGCTGGCATCAGCACTACCCCTAGGTAAAACCATGAAAACTTTATTTTTTTCCTCATAAAAAATCATTTCGTGTTTATACTAGCATCATTGCTTCAAAGACATCTTCCACTTTGAAGGTAATTCAGGTATTCAGCTAATTCAGCATGTGTAATAGCTGATCCATTCTAATGATCCAAGTCTTTCAGACGACTGTTTCATTGAAAAATTTGCTGATCCCTAGAAATACAGAGGGAGGGCTCCTAAATCTGTGCAGCGCTACTGTTCTGCGGTCTCTTTTACAATGATTATGCGACTGCTGCTTGACCCGCCAAATGTGGACTGGACGTGCAGTGTCGCACACTGTCTGCTGTCACTGTGGCCTTGGTGGGGGCAGTTAACCTTGCAGAACCTCAGTTCCCCGCTACCAAATGAGGATAATGGCTCTTTTTTACCTCATGGATGCAAACGAGGCATCTTGGAGGTTGTGAGGAACTTGGTCATTGCGCTATAGTGATGAGGACCAGATAGGAAGAGAACTCTTTCAGCAGGAATTGGAGAAAAATATTCTCTTGTATCCATATGTGGGAAGATGTCCTAAATGTATCCCAGTTACTGATGCCTTCTGTCTCCCTGAAAAAGTGATGGTGGCAATCAAAATTAAAACTGGGCACAAGGTGCCATCGGTCGTTAGCTTGAAACTCATGAACCTGAGAGAAAACCTACTATAGCACCTGTGCAGGAGAGGAATAAGGCTGGACAGGATTTACGGTTCTAAGTACAGCTAAATAAGACCTTATATTGAAGAAAAGTCCTTTACCCAGGCATGTGCTGAATAAGTATTTATTTATTGCAACATTCCAAATACATATAAGTAATTGCTAATGCAGCATAGATGCTGCTGACATAGTGCTGCTTCTGGAATAAATCTTCAAGAGACAAGTCAACAGAAAACTGATGAGATTTAATGAGTGAGCTGTGCCAGATGCATACTGTAAAACTGTTTGCCTACTGTGCGTGTATAGCCTTATCCTAATCACTTCTTCACCAAAAATATTAATAAATATGTTTTTCCTATATTACAAATACTAGTATGCATTCACATAAAGACTAAGGAAATCAGGCATGAAAAGTCCTTCAGCTGCCAAAGACAGTTTGGGGTTTTTTTATTAAAGCAATTCTTTAAGAAATATTCGTGCTGCTTCACAACAAAAAAAGAATTAGTTGAACAGTTAATCAAACAGGTATCCTGCACCAGCCTCTGCACCGGTGAATGTTTCAGGGGAGCCAGGTGCCATGGCCCGAAGGGAACCATGAGGCGCTTGCACTCTCACCAGTGGTATCACCACCACTCTTCTTTACTGTTGCTTAATCTTGAATTTTTGCAGGACTTCTGTTTTTAGCACTAATGATAAGGAGAAAAAGGCTAAATCTTAGGTATTTTTTAATACATCTAAGGTTCAAATTTAGCACTTAAGCATGCTAACTACATATTACTGACTTTCTGCTATCTCCTGACAAACTGGAGGGTCTGCCTATAGTTACTCGTATACTTAATGCTCTGTCACTTTGTTCTTCTTTGACTTCCCCAAGCTAGGCTAATTGGATGGCTCTGAAGAACGTGGGGAGTATTTTGGCTTTTGAAAATGTTCTCCTTTTCAGGCTGCTTTCCAACCTTTTCTCCCCTGCTTAATGACCCATTCAAAAAATGAAATTCTTAGACTAGATTTACATAAGATCATTAGAGTATTCCAACTCCTTTACTTTAAAATATTCATGGCAGTCTCACATTGCTGGCTTCACAGAACCAATTTCAGGCAAAACTCCCATCAGCTTCACTGAATAAGGACGGCAGGGTAGAGCTCTAATTGTCAAAAGCTCAAAAGCTTCAGCTTTGGTAGCCGTACTCCATGTCAAGTACCAATTCAGATAGCGCTTCATTGCGCATTCTGCTCACTCTGCGGAGTTGGGGAGAGGCAGGTTAGATGCTTTTATTGTCCCTAGTCTTTAAAAACAAATTGCAAGAACTTGCTGACTTAAATTTCAGTCTACGAAGACTTTTCTGTATATCATCTGTGCGTAAAACTTCACTGGATTTGCAGCTTGAAAAATAAAGCAGTCTGTGCATCGTTACATTAAAAATTCAGTGCAGATTTGTAGCTTACTGGTCTATTATAATACTTGCTTTGGAGAATTTTAGAATGGCAAGAGATGCTGTCCTGTGAAAGGGTGGCTTGATTTGTCCACAAAAACGGTAGGAAGTCTTTATATACGAGGTGCCTCTTAGCTTAAGCAGGGAAGTTCTTTTCGGCACCAGTATAGTATATAAACAGTTTCTTAGGGAAGCAGTAGTGGGGACATCATCTCAGTCCACAGACCAGCGGGGAGGAGAGCACGCTCGAGGCCTGGGTTTGGAAGGCTCACTCAAGGGTCACAGCAGCAGAGCAGAAGAAGAATAATTTGAATTCTCTGCTTTTGCCAATAAACTTTGTATTGAGCTACTGCACTCTAACACAGACAGTGACTGCAGCAGCTGGCTGTAGTAGTAAACGTGCTGTGGGCATCCCTGTGGTATAGCACTTAACAACACTGGCCCTCATTCTTGAAGTGTGTGCCAGCTCAACAGCGCACGGGGCCTCCAATTCCCTCTTTCCTCTTCAACCATTTCCAGTGTTTGTGCACAGCGAGTCCAGATCCAGAAATGTTTTGCTCAGTATTGTCCAGTCCTTCCTATTCTACCATTCCTGGCTTAACGAACAACCCAAGATGCAATGAAAAATCTCTGGAGAACAGTGTGATGTAAAATGTCCCACCATGTTAAAAATTTATTACTGAAGCAACTGTGCTTGGATATATTTTTTAAATGGAAATGAATAATTTAAGACTGTTTAAAATATATGAATGTAACTTTAAATTAATCAGGTTTTTGTGTACATTGCTTGGCAAATAAAGTATGTCTCAAGGGGTTTTGTTTTGTTAACAAAACTTGCTTCCCCTTTCTTTTTTTTACCACAGAAGCAACTTTTGAAAAGGCTTTTAATAACATTTCCATAAAACTGAAGCACGCCCTTTGTCCTGCCTCCCCAAACCCATGCATTTCAAAGCAAACAGACGCTATCAGCCATACCAAAGGCAGATGAAAGAGAGATTTGGCTCAGCAATTACCCGAGACAGAGGGAAGGGTGTTCAATGAGGGCAACTACACCCGGCCCTGCTGCCTGTGACCCTGGGTGTCTCCCGGCGTGGCTCTGGAGCCACACTGCAGGTAATGCAGGAGCTGGTGGCAACTGGGAGAAGGAAGGGAGAGTGGGTGGATGCTGAGTGGGTAGGTGTGGGCAGTGGCCAAAATAGTCGCCTTGAGCAGCACGCATGAATGAGCAACCAGCTGCAGAATAGGCAGACTTGGAAGTGAGTGAAGTTTTATTTGTGTATAGTACTTGTGGCTTTTTCTAGGGAACTGTACTGTATACTTTGCCTTAGATAGTTGACAAAACATATTTTAATGTCTCTAGTAATGGATGATACCTTGATAAGAGATTGGTCAGTCAGAAGCTCAGCTTCTCAAGTTTACTCCTGTCTGGTTTTTAACGGTGTGAATATTCAGGCCTAACTTGCCTTCCAAGGTCCATCAAGTGCAGGCTGCTGCTCTCAAACTGATCTACTGCAACAGTTTCCCTTTTGAGGAAAGAATTAAATACCTGTTGAGTCAGAAAGCGTGTGGCTGACAGGGATGCGCAAAATTCAGACTGAACCTCCTGTTGTGTTTAATTTGGTGCAAGGACAGGATCTTAGGTCGTCTGTATCCAAAGCGAATGCCGCATCTGTCAAGCCGTAGAGTCTTCTTGGCCCTATTCTCCTAAAGTTGTCATTTGGGGTGGGAGGAAAAAAAGTGTTTTTTCCAGTGTTTGTCTGTCAGAAGTCAAAGCAGCAGCTTACCTACTCTAGTTCTAACTCCTGCAGTCACAGACACTAGAAAAAAACTTGGCTAAAACCTTAAAATTGATTTAAGGTTAAAACCTTATAGTGATTTATCTTCACTGAAAACTATGAGGAGGCCTAGCTTTACCTCTTCATTTGCTTCACCAATCATTATGGATTTAAGCATCTTAACGTTTACCATGCTTATATTTCTGTGCAGAGCTTGCAAGCTCTGGAGTATGCGAAGGTAACCGTCAGCGTGAACGCCAGCAGGAGCTGGCGGGGAGGGCTGGCACCGCGGGGACCCGCGGGGAAGGACGTGAGCCGTGGCGGGACGGGCAGCAGGGCGTGATGCAGGTGTGGGGTACACAGTCCGGTTTTGTTCCTGTCCCTGGAAATCTTGAGTGTAATCGTACCTGTGGTTCCTCTAAACAACTCGTGTTATTTCTGTGAGTGAAGAGCAGCAGGATGAAAATACAGTTTTATACTTTTGATAAATTGGTCTAACTGTTTCTCCTCTCTTTGGATTAAGCAGTGAGATTGCGATGAATTCAGCTGCTCTCAAAGAGAGCCCCATACTGAGAGGCATCTGTTCCGTTTTATCCTACTCAAAGACTGGGGTATTTTCATACAACCTTAAACTTCATTTTCCATCTGCCTGGTATTTGCACTCATCCTCATCGTGGTTCTAAGGGCATCATTCAAGAACCTCCACATTTTGCACAGTGCAACAGTTTTTAGAAACCAGGTTGAAGATGTAGGGTAGGAAACTGCTTGAATTATGGGTACCACCAAGGATTAAAAAAGCTAAATTTTATGGATTTGCCTATATTTGACAGTGATCATGTTTCTGCTCCTATAGTTAATTAAAGGTAATAATTAGGGCCTTAGAAACTAGTTCTGGTAATTTATGAAGTGCTCTTATTTAGCTGCATATTTTTGGTAGTATCTGATGAATGAGGCTATTGGATCAGTTGAGTGCAAGAGTTGCTATAAATGATAGTGTAGAAGAGGTATTTCTGATGCTATCTGCATATACTCTGGTAATTAGATGAAAGCAAAAATGAATTTACCTATAGATCACTAGGCAGGAAATGATTAACTGTCAATCGTGTGACTTGGTTAATGCTGGGACACCCAATCTTCTGTTACTGTCCGCACAAAGTCTGACATATTATTGATTTATTTAGCATTTTGATATTAGCAAATACGTACGTCTAAAAGAAACTGTCCAAAATGTAAACACATGTCCTGGTTTCAGCTGGGATAGAGTTAATTATCTTCCTAGTAGCTGGTACAGTGCTATGTTTTTGAGTTAGGTATGAGAAGAATGTTGATAACACACTGATGTTTTCAGTTGTTGCTAAGTAGCGTTTAGTCTAAAGTCAAGGATTTTTCAGCTTCTCATGCCCAGCCAGCGAGAAAGCTGGAGGGGCACAAGAAGTTGGGACAGGACACAGCCAGGGCAACTGACCCAAAGTGGCCAACGGGGTATTCCATACCATGTGATGTCATGTCCAGTATATAAACGGGGGGGAGTGGGGGCGGGGGATCGCTGCTTGGGGACTAACTGGGCGTCGATCGGCAGGTGGTGAGCAATTGCGTTATGCATCATTTGTACATTCCAATCCTTTTATTATTACTGTCGTCATTTTATTAGTGTTATCATTATCATTATTAGTTTCTTCTTTTCTGTTCTATTAAACCATTCTTATCTCAACCCATGAGTTTTACTTCTTTTACTGATTTTTTTTTTCCCCCATCCCACGGGGGGTGGGTAGAGTGAGTGAGCGGCTGTGTGGTGCTTAGTTGCTGGCTGGGGTTAAACCACGACAACACAGAACACAAAGTTTTGTATAGATGATACAGGACATGCAAATGTTCTTGGTTAACAGAGCATGCCTGACTGACATTGCCTATCTGAAATGAAACCATAATGGTAGGTTTAGGGTTTCTTTTGTTAAAAATAAATAAATAAATTTTAAAAATCCTTTCAGAACAAATACTTTCTAGTATTAAGCCAGAAGGAATATTTCCTTGTAAAGCTGTTTAGCTTGTACAATGTGCCCTGCACTCTGAGAAACACAGAACCAATTCTTCATCTCAAACTGTGTTTGACAAGTGGAGCAGTAATATTTGGCATTATTTGGTAATTTACTCATTTTAACATTAGAAATCACAACTATTTATGGAACTTGAAAAGTGAGCTATTAGAAAACAAACATCCATCTGGGAGCACAGTGGAAAACACAAAATGATGCATTTAAAATATTATTTAATATGAATTAATTCTAAGCCAAGTGTGACAAACAACAATTGCCAACATCTCATCCTCTCTTGTAGCACTGACTTGTAAACTATAATCACATCTGTTGTATTAGTATTTGTAATAACTATGCTTGTGATAAACGATCACATCAAATTTTAATAGCTTTCCTAATGTTCACAAGAATGATTGCATAATGAGGCTACCTTCTCTTAAATTTATTGTGCGAAAAATGTTGCGTGCAGTGTACTGACAAAAGTTGGCTTCCTGTCAGAAGAACAACTTCCAAAACAACTACTCTGCAGCAACAAAAGAATAGTGAAACACCAAGCAGGAGAAACAAAGCTTGCCAGAAAAATGTCTCTTGTGAAGGAGGTAGGGACTCTGAGCATGATGTATTCTAGCATGCTTCAGAGGCAGTAGCTTATTTATAACTTTTTACTACAACTCAGTTTACATGGTATATAGTAAAAGCAAAGTAAAAGACAATAGCAAAACCAAATCAGAATAACAATAAAAGTAATGACTCCTGATCTTCTGTATACTCAAATCACTGCTTCTTACACTGTCAGAAACCTTTTTGCACTATATATACTGTCTACGCAATTAATGTTTCCTTTTTTTTTAATGAAATCATACCTAAAATATATCACAGGACCAAAATATCTGCAAGAAGTTATTTGAATTTAGTAAGTTCTTTCACCTATCTTTCACAAAAGTAGTAAGAGATTCTTTCCTACGAAGCAAGGTTCTACCGGTGCTAGGTGCAGAGGTAGGGATTGCACAGGATACATCAGAGTGTACTGATGGCTTAAGAGAATGTGGCTGTCACCATATGCTGTCCAGTCTTACCTTCTTGTGCGTTTTACTTCTGAATAATACAGGATTCACCTATGCTGTATCTTGTTTGATTTTCTGTAACGTACCAAATTTACAGCCACATTCCCAAAGTCTTTCAAATTTAATTCTTTGTGGGCAATTTTAGCCCTTGTCAGAGACTCTCTGATAATCTGAAAAAAGACCCATTAGGAGTTGTCTTATAGCCAGTCTGGTGGCTAGGATGAGAACTTACCAAGCACATTTTCCTACCTAGCAGCACACTCTGCTTCAGAGGATCTTGCATTACCCTTAGTGCAGAGAAAATGAACAAGGATAGCTGTGTGTACTCAGTGGATCAGATTCTGATCTTTGTTACAACAGTTTATATCTAGTTATTTATACTGGTCTAAAAGAGATCACAATCTGGTGGCTTGATCTATGTTATGCAGTATTAGGAGAAGCTGAATTACCCAGTAATTTGGGTCCTACTACCTTTGTTGCAGAGAATCTGTACAAATGGTGAGTTTATGGTCTAGCAATTCAGTCGTGTGTTATTTAGGGGCTGCAGTAATACTGTAACTAAGTATATGAGCAAAGATCAATAGCTGGTGCTTGAACCCAGAGATGTACCTGCTTTATAATCCTGGAAATACTTGCTTCTTTATAGTTTTACACGCAGCAAAGCCAATCAAATGAGCGCTTGGGTTGAAAAAGAAATGCTCAGGTAGAAAGAAAAGGAGATCATCCTGGGTTTCTTGGGCTTCTAAAGCATACTGTAAAATGCTGGGAAAAAGTCAATATTACATCTTTCTGTTGTAGCTCAAATATAATATCTAAATACAACATAAAAGATAAGATTATATTTATGATACAGATTCTTCAAACATATACCTAGTTCAAGACATTAAAATGGTGTGAAAACTGTTAAGGCAGGACTAATTTAGAGGCTACATTGGAGCAAGGAGGCATCCCGCAATGAACAAAAGACCACACAGCAGGAAATTCATGGTAGCAAATACCAATGCATGCCTTTTAGCTGCTTGTGGATAGGACCAGGCGTGCCATTTGCATGGCTGTGGGTCTGCCATTCATCCATTGTCCAGAGACACTGCAACACGCTGCACAAAATCTATGCCCTGGCAATTGAGCAAATTAAGCAGGCGTATCGTTTATCAACCTGCTGATTAAATCTATTCAGCTCTAATACCTTAAGGGACCAAAGACCCCTCACTCTTGCTTTAAAGTTTGATTTGTGAATGGGTGCATGCACATGCAAATTGCAGACACACACGTGGCTTTCACACTCATGTACATAATATGTTATAGTAAATTGCATAGCCCATTGGTAAGATGTTTATCATCAGTTTCCCTGAGGCCCCACTCATCTCTTAAGGACTTACTTTGACTTTGCAAACTGCTGAACTGCTCTGACTAACCAACCTTATTTAAATTAACCTGACAGATGTGAAAATTTCCTCCTTTTTGCAGCCCCAAACCCAACTCGGTTCTGCAGCAGCAACTTCTTTACACATTTTAAACACTATGAAAAAACACTGATATCTTAGAATAGGGCAGGCTGGCAAACCTGATGTCCTCAGGGCGATCCGTTTGGCATGCCCACGCTGAGCCTAGTAAAAGACCGGCTTTGGCCAGGCTTGCTCTTTCACCTCAGCTCCAGGCTGGCACATGGAGGGCCAGGATGGGAGCATTCTCTGTAGACCAGCGCATCAGCAAGCAGCCTGGGCTGCCGGTTTTGGGGCACAATAGAGTAATTTGCAATTGCTGGTCCTGCTGCTCTAGCTGGTGGGGGGAGCACGGAGATATCCCAAGGCTGGGATTGCTTTTCAGGTGGGGAGGTCAGATGGAAGGGGACCAGATGCACTAGGGGGAATATTGGAGGCTTAAACAAAGAGGCTGTTGCTGTGGGAGATCTAGGAAGGAGAGGAAGGCACATGGAAGTTATCTGAAGGGGGGAAGCAATGGCCTGATACCAACAGGTTGAAATCTTCAGTGGCTTACACGCTCGTTTGATGTGTGCATCCCCATGGCAGGGCTTGCCGTGAAGGAGAGCAGCATTCTGTTGCTACCAGCCAAGGAAGCTCCTACTTCTCTTTTTTTTTTTTTTGGTTTTTTTTTGTTGTTGTTGTTTTTAGCTCAGTGATGCCAAAAATCCCGGAATTAAACCCCATCGCGTTACCTGGCGGCTGGCTTCTTACGTAAATTTCACATGTTGCCTGTAGAGCAACTTGTTGAAGTCGCCAGGATAGCGACCGTGCCCGTGGCGAGGCCGGCGCTCCAAGCTCTCGCTCCGGGAGGGAGCAGCGGCCCTGCTCGAGCCCCCCTCGCCAGGCCGGCCGGCGGGCAGCGCCTGCGGCGTGCTGCCAGCTTTCCCTGCCGCGTCGGGGCTGGGGAATCTACAGGTGAGCTCGTTATTTTGGTGACAGTTGGGAGTGCCGGCACCGTGCCAGGTGGCACCAGGTCTGTTTACTTTGGGAAGGGATGTGAAATGATTGATCAGCGCTGGAAACGTTTGCATACGGTTCAGGATCGCTCGTTGCTTTGTTCCACGTCTCGCGGTTTTGGGAGCGCAGTCCTGTTAATTGAGCTACCTCACGCTTGTTTATACGTGAATCTAGAGTGCCGAAACAAAATGCTTAATAATTCTGCTTTGGCATCCTCCACAGATGGACTGAGGGAGGTTTGTGATGCACAAGCATTAGGATTAAAATCAAGATGAGGAAACATGCTATCAGCAGTATCATCAGTCATTTGATAAGGATTTTATATAATTGACTATCCTGTTAGTTGTCTGATCTGAGTTTTTCAGTGTCCTAAGCTTGGACTGACTCTTGGATCTTCGCCTTAGAAATGCAAAGAAGATTGTCTTTGGTGGGAGCAAAGGGTCATATGTGAGTACCTTTCAACAAGGAGAACAAAAGGCAGATCTCTAACGTCAGCAATATCCCTTTGCTAGCAACAATGCCACTTGTTCAGCAGAATATACACCTGATTTCAGCTATTTAAAAAGAAACCAAAAAAAGGGAATGTTCACTTGGCAAAATTGCCTCTTCCCCTCCCCCCAACTAATTTTTTAAATCTGCTGGGTCATTTATTCTGAAATTTAAAAAAAAAAAATTAAATCAGCCAACTAGACATTCCCAGCATGGAAAATTTTAAATAATAGGTTCTAAGTTTAGCAGCTAAAGTACAAGATCTTATAAGGCAGTGCCGGGTAACTGCAGTGACATGGTGCTTGTCTTCACTTATTCCTCAGTTTCAGAGAAGACCAGGTGCCAAAAATTCTCTTCATGCAAAATAATCTGATTATCATGAATAACCGTTTCAAGATGGAGAATTTGTGGACCTAGTTGCTTTATCTACCCATATGGTTCAAGAAAAATTTGTCTCTGTAAAATCAGAAAATAGTTTTAAAAGAACTTAAAAAAAAAAGAGAGAAAGAAAAGATGGCTTTGTGCTAGCAGTATAAAACTGGGATTGTGGGGTTCTTGATACTATTTTTGCTTTCTCACAGATTTTCTGTATAAAGTGACCAAATGACTGAGTATCGCTTCCTTCATTGGTAACATGGGGACACTCACAGCATGTTTGGAGGCTTAATTCTTATTTGCAAAGCACTTTGAGACTCTCAGAGCGAAAGTGCTGTTAGCGCATAGTACTGATATTAATTATTAAATCATAATTGGGCTCTGTGGATGTCTTACAGCTGGCACCTGCAAACCCAGGGATTTTGGATGGCTAGCCCCTCAAATAAAGCTTGCTTGACAGAACAGGAAGTTTTAAAGTTGATTATTTGGCAAGGGTGGGCTTCAGAGGTACGTTCATGGACTGAGATCAGATTTTGGCTCAGTGGATTTAAAGTAAAACTTCCAAAAGATTCTAGAGATTTGGGATATCGCTATGTAACTGGCGTGGATACACACGAAAACCCTCAGTATACTCCAAAACCGTACTGATGTGAGAGACATTTTTCTTTGCGTTAGTGCAGTACTGCCCTGAACTGATCTATTCTAACAGGCATGTCTGTAACTATCATGTAGATAAATCTGTAAGGTCTGTGTTCCTTTGAAGCCAAATGAACTGAAATACATAATGCATTTTTTAAAAGCCTTCTCCTTTTTTAAAAAAAAAAATAATGGATAAGTGTTAAAGTTTTTCCTACTCAAATATGTGGGGAAATCTGAACCTTGCATTGTGCTACTTGTATTAGGTATAGTTGTATTGGTGTTAGATAAGGAGGAAAATGATGCAGTGGAGATATATTTTAAAAGGAAGGTTTCATCTGGATGTGTAAGAATGTATTTCAGTGTTTCAATATGGCTCATGAGTTTTAATGCAATTGTTTAAGAAAAAAAAATCAGTCTTTTACAACTTTAATTTTTGTTTCTAGCTACATATTGCAGTAAACGAGAGTAATTGATGAGTTCCAGCGGGTACCCTGTGCCTTAGGTTCTTCCTGTGCAAGCTGGAGAGAAATATTTATTTCACATATACTGTAGAAGCTTAAGTCATTTATATTTGGAGGGTGTTTTCAGCATTTTGGATAGAAGGGCAAATATTCATCTTTCAAACTCATATTGAAGAAAGAATGGTTTTTAAAATCTTTTTTCTGTGTAATTTGTGATCTGTTGAAAAACACTTTTCTCCTAAGCAGACGGACGGAAGGTAATGCATCTGTGCTATTGCAGCCTGTCAGTGGGAGCTGAGGCTGATCAGTAGCTTGTATGGTTAGAACTAACATTTTGCATCTATAGCACAGTAAGGATATTGAATAAATGCTCTGTAGAAAGATATGCAATGTTAACAGTTGCCACTCAAAGTCTGCAGTAGTTTGTATTGCTAGGAATATTTTGCAGTTCAGTTTTGTGGAAGTAGTACTAATGGACAGAAATTTAAACATAATTGTGCAAGGAACTGTTATGCAGATTTCTCCTTTCTTTTTTTTTTTTTTTTTTGTCTTGAAACTGCCCCCTGAGCAACTTTCTGACACCAGAGCCTTCTAACGTCTCTAAATGTTGCTGACTGAGAAAACAAACACCACTGTCACATTTGGAAAGTCAAAGCAGAAAAGTGTCTCATTTGTAGAGCGATTCATTTCGATTTTCATCTTGCCGCTGTCACTGAGGATACATGAACAACAGCAGTTGGTATTATCAGGAGACCTAAGCAGACCTGTTTCGTTGGCTGACTTGACAGCTGTTCCGTGAAAGAGATTCATGCTCACAAAATCAAAAAAGTATGAAGACCAGATTTTCTTTTTAACCCTTTCTTGGCTCACTGTACCTGGGTTATGCTTTAATAAAAAATCCAAGGGAAGGATCAGGTTGCTGTGGAAAACAGTGGAGGGATTTAGTTTAGCAAACCACCTTGTGTGTCCTATGTAGCAATCCTTAAAGCAGTGTCTCTGACCTTGTTTGGATCTACACAGCCATTTGGGGAAATTAAACGCAGGGGCCTAATTCCCCTGTTACCGCAAGCAGCACATAGCAAGGAAGAGGTTTACGTTATTCTCCTGAATTTTCCATTTCTCAGGCAACCCGGATCCTTTTATCGGGCAGCTTCTCTTCCTTTAAATCAGCAAATATGCAAATATTTAAATGTTTTAAAAACTGTATTTCCTTTTAGTTTTCTGCTTGCTAGTTTTGAAAGAAATATATTATTTTAGCAGATACTATTGCCAGGAGGTTGTGTTTTCTAGACAGTAAGGATCTCCTATTATAGTGGTTTTAACTTGGCTGTTTTGAGATTTAGTTCCTAATACAGCATCTGTCTGGATGTTGACCCCTTGATACCCGTGCGATTTATGCAGTAGTAGAGTTTGTCTCACAGTTATTGAGATGAGAGGAACTTTAATATCCATTTGTTTAATACGAGCGGTACCGACTGCACTGCACTAACACGCGTTGGTGACACCGTTTCATTTAGCTCCTGCTGTAAAACTCTGCAAGTTTATCATACGTTACCATGAGGTGTTGTTGCTGTGAATTGTTACAGTCAATGGGAAATAAAAGACTGTGGAAATGAATCTCCATGAGAAAGTCAAACTTGATATAAAACTGTGCTCCATCACAAATACATACGCCTCACCGACTACACTAGAAGGATTTGTGCCAGATTTCAGTGAGTGTTTAGTTAGGGCTGTGGAGTTTGGTTCGGGCGATGTTGCAGACAAAATGTAAAATAACTGCAATGCGTGAATGAAACTAGGGCAGTTCTTTCCAGTTAGGCCAGCCAGCGTTCCTGGGAATCTCTTTTTCCAAGTGTTTTGGCAGGTGCTGTCCCCCCCACTCAGAGGCGGTGGGGCCCTCCTTGCGGTCGGGCACAGGTGTGCTGAGGTAACGGGTTTGGCCTGCAAGCATTTCACCGTGGTTGTGACTGGTCATTTTAAATGGATCACTCACTTATCTGGGACCAGTGTCTTGGATCGCCTCTACGTAGTTCTAATTTAGTTATTTCACTAATTATAGATACTCTGTTAAGGCTGTGACATTGAAGTTTAGAAAAGCTCTTTGGAGATCGTACTCACTTTGTTGGCTCTTTTGGATTTTCCTGCACTGGGACGTGTTAACTATGGCATTTGCCTTCACAGTCGGATATGAAAATAAGCCTCAGTGTACTTTTTCTACCAACACGAATGTGAGCACAGGCTTTGCAGTGCAGGGATGAGATCCATCTGTCTTGCATAGAAGAGAACAGAATCGCTTTACTTATTGAGTATTTCCACTAAAAGCCATGGACAGCACTGCCCGTGTTAGTAACTGCTGTTTCCATTAGTATGTGTTTACAGAACAAGTCTATTAACTATGTATTAAACACTTTTCTGGACAATATATGGCATGTGCATATGCTGGTAGGGAGGCACAGATGACACTTGTTTGAAATGATGCTCATCAGTCATGAATCCGTTGCTCGTGAGCCACTGAAGCCATGTTAAATACTGCCCTTTTTTTCCACAGGATATTTTCTGTGTCTTGTATAGCTACTCCCAAAACCATACTCAAACAGAAGATCTCAGACTGATTGAATTACTCTGGGTGTCTAATACAGCGCTCAGCTATGTCATACTTCCACTGCTGTCAAAAGAAAAGAGAGGAAAGAAATGACAAAGAGCTCTTCTCTCAGATGGGGCTCTGACGCTTTCTTACCTCTTCACAACAATGGAACCTGATTTTTGCAATTAGCTGAAGGCTGCAGCCAGGAGTATTTTTACTGTAGATGAGTATAAGCAAGAGTCCTCATCTTTTATCATTCATTACCGAGCAAGCGTGCTGTACAAGTAGTTGCTTCTCATTAGAAGCCTTATCCTGAAAAGTGTTGCTGAGCACCTGAAACCTTTTGTTTATTAGGTTGTCTAGGACATGCAGTGCCTTTAAACAGTGAATGGCTGTGTTCGGATGTAGTGTCATATTATCTTCTTATCTGCCATATGAGACCTAACAATGAGGTTGAAATATGAGGGATGCAGAAAGGGAGGGAAACAAAACTGCCGGTTGCTTTTAGAAATCTATCTTTTCAAAGTAAGCCTCAGCTTAGTTTTCCAGAGCCGCTGCTACTTACAGAAGTCATTCACCTAACTTTTTTTTAAGCATGTAAGCAAAACTAATTACTTCAATCTTAGCATGCACGGAAGTGCTTTGCTAGATTCAGACCTGCAGTCAGCCATTACCAACTTTAATTACCAAACGCTATGCTTTATTATCTAGGTCTAAGCCCTCATCCCAGTTTTTTGAGCCCAAAGGCTCCTGGGACAGTTCCTATGTTGATACCTTAACTGACCAAGTATCCATAACAAGTTTTTCACAACCTGGGAATTCAGCAGAGGGAGGGGACAGTCTGGCTGTACTTGTACCACAGCACATTCTTCATTTTCCAGGGAGTGCTATCTTTTTTGTCATTTAAACACAGGCAAGACTATTGGTTAGAAGTTCTTCTGTGTAAAGAGCCCGCACATGCGTACACCCCACCCAGATATGTGCATTGTAATTGGCACAGTCCTTGGATTATACGTTGGGTAGAATGAAGGACTTGATTGTCTTACTGAGACTGTAATATTTGGTGGAGTCTAGATGTTTTAAACAAGGCTGTCTCTTCCAACTCCTTTTTCATGAATAAATTACGAGTTAATTAATTATGTGATTTTATCCCATTTCCTCTTTAAAGCAGTCCTGCTGAGATTTAAACATGTGGTTACAGTGAAGTCTAGGTGTTTTAAACAAAACCACCCCTTCCAACTCCTTACTTTTTTATTAATAAATTATGAACCAATTAATTACATTTTTCATATCCTCCCTGAAAACTACTGTGCCAAGTCAATTGTATAAATACTTTGTCATATGCTTCTTATATTCTGAATAGATAGTTTGATACTAAGCCTCTGAGTTTTTGTAATCTATTATAGAATTATAGAATGATTATAGAATTATTATTAGGAAATAGTACAGATCTGGGCCTCTTTCCCTGAGAATATGATTCGCTCAGGAAATGTTTTCATATTATTTGATTGGCATAGTATGAATTAAGATTTTAAATTCCTTTTATACCACTTTTGTAGTATCTGTTGTATGACATAATGACTAAAGACATAAGACATTAATCTATTTTTTCTGCCAAAATATATTCTTTTAAAACTTTAGGCATCATACACCATGTGAGATGGTGAACATGAGTGTGTATCTATAAGCAGGGACTGAAGAAAGAAAAATAAAAAAACGCTGAAATTGGCTGGAAACAAATTGCAAAAGCTAAATAAGCAATACTTCATTAGCATTTCTGTAAAATGTTTACCTAACCTCTACTATATATAACTATCTCTACAACATATAAGACCTGTAGAATCCACCACTTTGGTTTTCCTACAGTGAAATAAAGCTGTTTTGTGAAATACATGAATTAGAAATTATTTCCTTTCTGAATCTTGTTTTCTCATTCCTTGTCCTTTAGTACTGTTTAAACACAATCATTTGAAATATGTGCTGTAGTCTCTGGTTTAGTAGTGATGCAAATTTGCTCTGTACGAAGCAGAGAGTAACTGGTGCAAATATTTCTTATTCCGCTACTCTAGCAGCCGGTTGTCACTGGGAAGGGCTATCGGCTGGCCCTGACCTCTACCTAAGGACAAAAATTCCAGCCATATTGCTTTTGACTGGTTTATCAGGGTGAGTTGTTTTGACAGCAGAGGCTGTAGGAGTAGGGATGAAACGTTGGGAGGGAAGGGAAGGTGTGGAGGTGACGTAGAGTCCCCTCAGCCTTGCTTGCTGGCGGGGACGCGTGGTCTTGATGCTTTGGTGCAGGGAACAAGCCAGGAGCGGGTGTTGTGCGCAAGTGCTGTTGTTGAACGGGAAGGGTTTGCTCCAGCTTGGTATTTGCACTTTCTGGAAAGTTTCCTCTTCTCAGTGATGGCAGCTGCAGAATACTAGGACCGGGCAGAAATTATATGTTAGGAAAATCACGAAACAGCTCTCCACTGTTCTTTTGTTTCAGTTTTGAGGGTTAATATGAGAATTTACCTTCTGCGTTCTCAGAAAATTGGAATCTTCTCTTTTTTTTTACAGAGAATGGCATGAGTGTAAGGCAGTTAGTTGGGGAGGGCAAGCTAGCTCCATGAATCAAGCCATTATTTCAGAAAGGATTGGTTCCTGAAGGTGAAGCCTGGGAGGTTGAGATCCTGCAAGGCACCTCCAGTGACACTGTTATTTCCCTTGTTTTCTGAGAGAATGCCTAGTAAATTCAAAAGCTGTAACATTAATGCTTGCTGATGGTTTCAACTACTCATATTCTCACTCTCTGTATTGAACAGGAAGGGAGGGGATAATAAAATTAATTTATCCCTTAATACCTACATGGACTGTGCTAAATTTTCCAAAATGCAAAAGTTCTGCTCTCAAGGAGTAGAAAAATTAGATAGTTAATATGTCGGCAGGGGAGTATATGCAGCTAACACATTAAAGATCTTGCTGAGCCCTTTACTATGTCACGAAAAAACAGCAAAGGTTTCAGTTGGGGACCACTGACCTTTTGAGCGTATAAAATTTGACATAAATCCATTTCCAAACTGGTATTCTAATACTTCAGTTCCTATAGAAAGCCTGTGCATTTTCAAAAAGTAGGACAAAGCAATAGAATCCATTACCCACTTGGTTTATTAAATGTGATTCTTGCCTGTAAATCCAGAGTATTGATATTTAATTATGTTTTATCATTATACATGTCTCTGTCCTTAAACTAATGCTAAAAATAGAAATGCCTACAGAAAAGCTGAGAATATGCTCTAGTAGCTGAAAAAAATAAAAATCACAAAATACTCTCTGCTTTGTTACAGTGAGTCTCAGTTCTAGGTGTTTATCAGCTGAAATGCAAGTTACTGTTAAAACTTGTAGGATAACAGGGTAATAAATAGAGAGCAGGTGGGAAAAGACATCCTGCATCTGATGATTACATGTGTTACAGTAGCAATTCAGAGATTACTTTAATAATAGACAAGGCTGCAGCCTGCTGAGCAGATGTATGATGATACGTCCTTGACCATGCACAGAACATGCCTAAGCATCTTGCTGCAGTTTTGAGCTTCACGCAAGGACAGTTGGCTGCTAAAAATAACTTAAGAGATAACAAACTAAAATATTAATATGTTGTGGGATGCAATGATTCCGTGCACGCTGAACAGCACTGCCATGCAAATGATAAATTTCCAGAAGGAGAAGAGAGAGTTAATTCTCATATTGCCACATGGAAATGGCTTAAATATGCACCGAAGCTATTTTCGGTGACCAGACAATTGCATCCTGTATGGCTTTCTGAATGTGAACTGACAGCCTGCTACAGGAGAGTGCAATGCAATCATTTTTGGGCTTGAGCCAGGCATATCAATCGAATCACGGCTCCTCCATAGCAGCTCAGTGAACGAAATGCAGAAAGAGCATGTCATTTTATATTGAACAGAAAGCTAAGAGTTTAATGACTGTTCAGGGACCTCAGGCAAGACTTCCATCAACATAGTTAGCCACTGTTGTTTTCAAAGGAGCCATGAAGTAAACACTAATGCTGTAAGAATTTGCTGTGTGTCCCTTGGCCCATGTGAAGGCTGGCAGCACGCCTGCATGTGCTGTTTGTTAAATATAGCAGAAAGGCTTTCTTTTATACCACTTGTGACATTTATGAAAATTAGGGTCCCTAGATTAATTTTACGTTTTTAGAAGGTCTCCTAATGCTACTGATAGACCTTCTACATTACTGGTACATTACTGGATCTTCTATCCAAAGCTTTAAGTCAGAGTGATATTGCTGTCATGTGATAAAAAGTGTGAGGGAGTTCTTCCTTTGGCCTTGAGCACACAGACCAGGAAAGAGTTGAGCTTGTCTAGTACTTCAAATTGCATTTGTGCAAGGATTTAACTGCTGAAACAAAACAAGCAAAAGAAATCAGCCAATATTACAATCTGTGTTGCATTTGGAATTGCTCATTGATGGAGAGGCCCAGGTAGCAAGGATTGCACTTCTGCAATGAAAAAGCTATGGCATCCTTGCGGTTCTCGGTACCGGCTCAAACCAGTCCATGAACTGTGCCAGGCATTCCTTTTAGACAGGCACAGAGGTGTTACGTTAGAGCAAGAACAAATAAAACCCACAAAGAGGATTATTTTCATCCGTTTATATGCGGGGAGAGAGAGATACAGGTATATATTTAGTTGACAAATAAGCTATCTTTGAGCTAATTTCCTGTATGATAGCAATGATTCCTCTTGTAAATAGTTTTACACTTTCTTTAACAAAGTACAAGCAGTACAAACGCTTAACATGAACAGCTCTACTAGTTTATTACTCTTTCAGCATGAGTGCAATGCTGTCTGCAAAACAATACTTTGTGTAGAAGACTTAATTAACCGAAGAAATCAAGCAGGTAACTAGCTCCTTAGCTTCCAGCAAGGACTTTTTTGACGGATTTACAGTAACTGAAGGTCTGATCCTATTATCTGTAATATGTCAGGTAAATTTTAAACTAAATATTCCGATGTATGTTCAAATGGGAATGCGTGCTCCACTAAACAGCAGCCCGGAATACGTTCTTGTGTAAACAACTATACGAAAAAGGCAGCTGGCTAACAGGGTGTGCGACTGAGTAAAGGTGGGGATGAAGTTGTATGAGGAAAGCGGTAGCTGCAGTGCTGTGTGCCTCGCCAGCTGGGCAGGAATCTTGCATTTCTTAATGAAAACTGAATTCAGTCCATTGCTTCCTATGACAAGTCCTCCCAGTAAAAGGTAAATGATTCCTGTTAGAGATAAGCATCAGCAGTACAACTTCAGACCTGAGTCGGTCCTACTATGCGGCTGAGGGGTTTCAGACTCTCCTTTTGCCTGTGTGTTTTGCTGGTTTCTGTGGATTAACCAGGTGCATGCTGTATGTGGCCTGTACTTCCAACTCTGAACTTGAGGTGAATTCCATCTTCCAGCTGATCTACCCAGCTATATTTAGGGGGCATTCAGTAGCAGCATAAACGTTTTGAACTGATCCGCTTCAGATAATGTTTATGTATTATTTGGCCATTTAATAGCAGAACAAATATGATTATTCACTGTCTTTTTCACCAATAGCCTTCTTGCAAAGCTTGAAGATAGGAAAATCCTGAAACATATTTCTCTTGGATTGTTTAACAACTCCGGGCTTGATCCTGTGAGCTGTCGGTAGTGAAAAAGCACAGCTAAGCCACTGGTAGGATTAAGGAGCATGCTGTATTTATCTCAAAGAGCGGTAGTAGAAAGTTGACATGAGTCTGGCGTGCTACTGGAGTCTGAGGATATTGCTGCCTGCCTAAGTCATCGTGAGCCACTGGGCTGTAGCTGGAGGGACAGTATTTCACCGCAATTGCTACTGGCGTTGTGGTAGTCGGCCCTCCTGGCAGGCTGGGCTCCCGCTTTCCCTTGAAGTCCAATCCTTGCTCCTTGACAAACCAAGTCTTTTAGACAGCAGCAGGGGAATCTCAAATCTATAAGGATTGGTCCAGTCTGTCCATCCTTCCTGCATCGGTGCTGCCCCTTCCCCTGGTGGGCCTGCTAATTCCGACATTCCCGCTCCTCAGCTCCCTGCACTGTGAAGCATCCGGCACTCTTCCCTGTGCTCAAGGCCTGAGCGAGCTGTGCTCCACAATAGAGCTCAAGTTGGCCTCAGGGGAAGGTGGTTTTAATAATAGCATCATCATCATCATCATCATCATCATCATCATCATCATTATTATTATTATTATTATTATTAATTCCTATTTCTCAGAATTTAAACATTATTTAAAAAATTCGTTTAAAAGCATGATTTTTTCCCAAATCCCTTGCTCCTGCAATCAGGTAATTATGTGAGTAGTTCTCATTTTATTTTTCATTAAATAAGTGTTCTGCCCTCATATTAACAGAAAAATATTAGACTATAGGAAGAAAACCTCTACTATGTTAAGATTAACCAAATAAATACAAAAGAATTTTTGAAATCTTGTCAATTGATACTGTGAGTTCTAAAAGCCTTCAAAATGTTGATGCTATAGGTTCTTTGTATCTTCAGCCAGCATTTTTAAATGAAAACACTGTATTAAAAATACCTTTAGAAGAGTAGAAGCTGAAATATACACCAATACCACAAGAGAAAGCGAAAAAACTTTTGCAGCGAGGGAGGAAGGGAGAAGTGTAGGTATTGTTTCTTTGCTCCAGTTTCTCACAATCCTTAGTCTGTTTACACAGAGATGCTTTTCTGTCCTCGTCATATCACTCCGTAGTGTATTAAGTATAAAGCAAATATTCACATTGTGTCACTGATTTCCACGGGAGTGGGCACATGATTAAGGTTTAGCATGTATGACTGCGTTTGCAAAATCAGTGCTTCAGGCAAAGTCTTTCCAAAAAGATCCCTGCAATCTGGTGTTAGATAATCATAGATGTGCTGTGGATAAAGCACTTTAGAAGGTATGGAAATGGATTTGAAGCCGTATGAAATACACCTCACAGATTCCCCAAAGTCAAGTCTTTGTTGGATAATAAAATGCAGGAGGCTGACAGGCAATAACCTCCCAGGCAGCTCCTGGTGGGCTGATGCTTTAAGGGTGATGTTGGAATCGCTTATCTAGAGTATATGCAGCAGACTTGTCAGTGGCAGGTAGCGGGGACCTTCCAGCCCCAGGTGCTTTTGGCAAAAGTTTAAGAAAAAGTGTTATGACGGCAACAGAGCATGTGTCAGAAACTTCATTGCTCTTCCGTAAATGAAATTGAGTGCTGCTGAAAATAGATGGTACTCTCAGGTATCAGTGCAATGTGGTTTTCATGCACATTTAATCTGGCCATCTTTCATTAAAACCTAGTGCTAAACTGGGTTTGCTGAATACATCTGTTCAGGCTATGGACCGCTTGGAAATGAGGAAACCCTCGATGGGCCAGGAAATCATGTGTGGTGGTGTCTGGTTAGAGCATCTGAGAGAGGCAGTGGACTGAATTATGTGCTGATGTACAGCAATGTGGTCCCACTGAAGTCACAGATTTAATGTATTTGCTACAATTTGCCTTTCTGTTGGTTCTTTTTTTTTTTTTTTTCCCAGCTATACAGATATTGTAAACTTAAATGGGCTCAGGAACAAAACCTGAACGAAACTGTGGAATAGTTATTATCAACCCAGAAATGCCATCATGGAATTTGAAAGGATTGAGAATCACATGTGGGGACATCCCAGGCTTCATAAATTTTGGGAATGGCTTTTCAATCCTTTACATTTATGTATACCTTCTATTGACTTTGTTAAATCCAGGGAAGTAGCAAAAATGTCTGTTCCTTAAATAAAACCTGTAAGTAATGTCTGAAGATTCCAGGCTGTTCTATGAAAAAAAAAAAGACATTATATGAGCCTTATTTTTGGTTACATTAACACCCCTCTATACTTTCTAGCAATTTACATGGACTTTCCCAGGGTATAAATTATAGTGGAAAAGCATAAATGAGAATCAGACTCCATGACGTTAAGCAAACTGAACTTGATAGCTGTGTTAACCGATATATTTTTGTTACGCTTGAACGCCTACTTTCTCTTTTTCATCTTATTCTGTAGAACACGCTCAGGAGGGCACAGGTAGAGAGCGTTTTATGCAACCTGGGTGGGATTTACTTGCTTGCCTCTCCTCCAAAGGCATTTCTCTTTTTTGAGAAAATAACTACTACTTCACATACGTTTTAATTTCATGGATATTCAGAAGAACCACTTACATTACAAACTGTAATCTAGGAATGAATGAAACACCCTGCTCTGCCCTATCACTCATGTGGTTCCAGAAAATCAAGAGAAGTGGCAATAATATTAAAAAATCAATTTTGATTAAAACAAAATAGCTGTACAATGGCTGATCTAACTTTGAGCTTTGGAAATCTGAAAGTTGATAAAGCCCAAGGTTTATAAATTTAATCTCTTCTGGAAACTGAGTTCAGGTGTTTGCAATGAAAGAAATAATGTATTTGTAAGTAAATACATTATTGCAATAATGTAGCAAAAAGAGAAATACATAGGGTAACTAGCATTATGGAAGCACTGGAAGCACATTTTCAGTGCTAAACTTACGCTTTTAAAAGCATGTATATAGCTTGATATGTACTGTCTCAGATGCCATTTTCATTCTTTGATGCTTTTTATGTTAGATTAATAACACTGTGTGATTTGGGAGGCATAAAAGAACACACAGCTTCATTTCAGAACAGAATAATCCTTGTACTCGCTGCAGTATTTTATCTCTAAAACCTCTGGAAAGTGAGTGAGTTGCCAGATAATAACCAGTAGAGACTGTGGCATTTTAAGATGCTGCTACCCTTTATCCATTTTTTTTTTGTTTGTTTGATTGCATCAGCCGTTTCCATGTTAAATCAGTAATCTCAGCTCAAAGCACCTTTATTGGTGGCTTAAATTAAGGCAAGTTTAAACTAACTGCCAGGCATGGCTGGGCTGAGTCCAGACTGCCATTGCCTTAGTTTTGTTGCATGATTCTTTTGCAGCTGGGAACTGGGCTGGTTCAAGCAGCTGACCTTAGTGGAAAAATTATATATCTAGAAGGGTGAAGCAGCTGGAGAAACTGAGTTGGACTTGTTATAACCCAGGGAAAAAAGTTATTTTTCATTCGTAACAGTTCTGTAAACAACTGTCTGAGTTTGCATTGAAAATGAAAATTCATTAAATTTTTTTGGCCAGCCAAAATGTGGGAAGAGTGATCTCTGGTAGAGAGGCAGAAACATGGATCTCATTGGGATTAACTTCCTAAACTGAACTCCAGTCTTGGCCTCAGATCTATTCTTGCAAAATACATTCTTTTCACAAAAGTACATTCAAAACGTTTGGTCACTAACAAGCAATCATAGGATTACAAGGTAGAAACACAGATTTTTAAAATTTTTTTCTTATTTTTTAAACTGTAGTAGACTACATATATGTTTCCCCTCCAATTTGTCAAACACGTGGATATGTAAACTTGCCTCTATGGCCATTTCTATAGTTAGAGTTCTTCAGAGTTATTAAATTAGGTTGTGAATGTCCATATCTAAAAGCAACCTTGCTTTTATCCCCACGCAGTGTTACTTGAGTCCTTAGTACTTGAAAGAGCCCTATGCATGTGGTTCCACAGGACTGTATGCCATTTTCATAAATGGAATTTGCTAAATAAGAATTATTGTAATTAAAAAGGCATTTTCCTTGAACGATTGCTGTGTGTCATTTACTTAGATTCAGAGAAATCTGAGGCTAACCGTACTAGGCATGCTGCTACCCTTCTGGTGCCTCATGAAACAGTCCCATAGGGTTTCATCCAAGACACTCCTGGTAAAGTCATCCAGAAACATGAATCTGTAATCATGAGAAGCAGTTTAAAGTTCATAAATGTCAGATCTTCCAAATTAATGTGCATACTGTGGGTCGCACACATTCCCATATGCTTAACTCGTGTGTGCCAGTACCAGAAGGGAATCCATCCTGCATGTTCCTATACCTAATGGGTGCCCTTTCCTGCAGCATGCACACACTGACATGTGGCATAGAGGTACAGAATGACATTTTGCATGTTTAAATTAGCTTCATGCATTTTCAAAAATATGCTCAGAGCAGAGGCAGTATTTAAAATAAATTTAAAAGATAGTTCCTGTCCTTAAATTGTGATTTTGATTTTGAAAAAGGACATATCGTAAAATCTTTTCTGTATGCAAAGTCTTACTGCTCCTTGGCTGTGTCATCCAGCCAGTCTCCAGCACACCTCCCCATGTTAACCAGAGGGGAGTTCTGCTTACAGACTGGCACAGTGAAGCTCATAATTATAAATACACGACTAGAGGCTCTGAATTTACAACCAGTCTGACTAAACTGGGACTCCTAAATCCGTAATCCTTCATCTAAATAAGAGTTCTGGTTTAAAAACGTGCAGTTTTGTTCAGTGGGGATTGTTTGGGAGGGGAAGTGCTCCAAAAAGACGTGTATTTAGAGGTGAAACTATTGTGTTTGTATGTAGAAAAATAATGTCGTATTGAATCTTTTCTTCTGTGGGTTTTATTGGAGGTTTCAGTGGCAAAAAAAAAGAAACAAAAGTTCTGAGGGACAAAATCTAGTGTTTGGTTGTTGAAATTCAGTTACCTTAGAAATAAAATGCTTTTGTTTGTTTAAAAAAGTCTTTAACCCATTCTGTTCACCAGTTTAGATAATAGGAATGATTTATTTAAAGGTTCAAGACTAAGTTTAAGGAACTAAATTGATACTTTAGTGTGCCTCAGGATCCAGTATAGCTTAGCAGACAATTAATACTGCTTACTGAAATAGTTACCCTCCACTCTTCTGCCCACAACAGCCACAGTGATTTAAGCCACTGTATTTATACGAAATAAGTAAGATGTACACCTTCACAGAGAACTGTTACATAGTTTTGATATTAACTTGACAAATGTAATCCCTAAGAATGAGGCTTATCACTGAAACAACAGTAGGATTTTTGGGGTGTTGCTGAGCAGTATTGTGATTGTAGGGTTTGGATAGAAATTGGTCTTGTGAGTGAGAGGGGGGTAACGGCTCACGAAAATGCGTTAACCTTTCCACACCAGGGTGTGAGACGATGTATACTCGCCTCACTCCTGTGGGGTACCAACTGCTTCCTGCAAAGATTCACCTCAATTTCCACAGAAGGGGAAAAGATTGTAAAATCAATAAAATCATTATGGTTGTAGCTCATCTATTTTAAAGAAATACTTGTAAGCAATGTGCATTATTAACACAATGAGATAGGTCAGTGCTTACGGGCTTTGCTGCCAGTCAGTTGCCCAGACACGGATATAACCACACAAACCCTCTGGTCTGCAAAGGGTCTGACAAGTGTTTACATGTGAACATTCATTAGAAGACTCGGTCAAGCAATTCATGCTTGATTAATTGATTATCCCGTGGTGACAGTTCATTTTTTGAAATTGCTGCCAACCTGAGCAGGAGCAGGACAGTCAGACCAATGACAAAAGACATTGATGGACAAACATTGGACTTATTGAATAGCTGCTAGAGTGACGGACTGGCATCTACAGAGTTTAATCAATGCCTCAAAGACATGGCAACACTATAGAGACTGTTTATTTCTTTTCTGTGCATTTATGAATTGTTAATGCAGTCAATACATATTAGCTTCATTTGTTGTTTGGTTAAAATACAATTTGAATTTTCCAAGTTAAGAGTTGCCTTAATATCAGTTTTTGTACAGTGAAATTTATGAGTCCTTACAGATTTATAAGGTTTTATTGATGGCTAGAAAGCCAAGCATAATTTCTGACTTTGTTTATTCCAACATTACAGAATTAGTAAGAGTTGACATTGCAGGGCTTATTGAATAAATTCATTTCCTTGGCAGTGTGTGCATTTTGAATTTTCTTGAGTTAAGCCAGAAAAAGTGGATGCATCAGCACAAGCTAGTAAATAGCAACTGCACTGCAAGAGGATTTCAAGCTAGAGCAATGCAAGGAAGCAGCTCTAAACCAGAGCAAATTATCCACAGACAGTAAATGTGTTGGAACAGATCATCCCTTGCCTAATGGTACTGAAGTCCATTGAATTACCCAAGAGACAAGTTTGGCCCGATATTAATTTGCAGCAGATGTTTGACTAACTAATTATTTGAAAGAGCTTGAGTATATTGCGATATAATTACCTGATATTGCAGCGTACTGCTTTCAGAGCTTGTTTTTGTCTTATTCGTGCAGTAGAAACAATAATGCAAAAGTCATGGTATAGGTTTTCTGAACGATCACTTGGTTTTGTGAGTATAAAGAAACAAGAATCCCAAATCATTAAATGATTGCAGCTTACAAACGAAGTCCGAAACTGACTGATCTGTGACCTAGCCCATGGGCAGACATTATTTTGAGCCTTGATGAGACAAATATTCAGAGAGCTGCTCTTCTCGCATCACCGACCTCCATTCCTCTCCCTCCTCAATATCCTCCTTCCTTGCACGTTACACGTATAGGGTGACAGGGCAGGACTCTGCTGATGCAGCAAACGTGGTTCTTTGTTCCCTCTGGATCCCTTGCTACTGGGAAGCTGCCCAGGGAAGCTGCTGTAGGTCACGTGTTTCTTGACAGCCCTGCCTAAAGATTTGAGCTTGTTCTCCTAAAGTTAGTAAAAGTTACCACTGAACTCAGTTGCAATTTCCACTACCATTGCTGTTGTGAATTCCAAGAAGATTTCTTGAACTGATCCCAAAGCTTGACGATTTCAGCAACAGGCTGTAGGAAAGAGTCTTTTCTACGCATCTCACTTTTTGCCACCACCATGTCACACATTTCTGTTCTGTTTACACCCATCATTTCTGGTCTTTGTCCTCCCTGAAGTTCTAACCATGCAACCACCATGAGCTGCTCTGGGCATGACCGTGATGCCATGAACAAATTCAGATGAAGAACAAGGAGAGGCATCATGCTGTATGTCTTCTGAATTATGAGATTGTTCGGGAGTCACAATAAGAGAATTTTATGAAGAAAAATTAAAAAGATTGGGCTTCTTTGCCAAAGTAAAAGGAGCTTTGTAAGAAATAGTAGTGCTCCTGGGTTAGGGCATAACTTATCTTTTATTAATGAGAATATTGAAGAAACTTTACCTGATAGTAGTTTATTCTGTAGCAGACTACCTTGCATTTTCCTCTAAACCATTTCATAATGTCCATTGCTAAAGACAGGATATTTTAATGGATAGATGGGCTGCTGATCTGAGCCACCGTGGCAATTCCTGTGCTCCTATTAACAGAGGCTGCTGTCATTCCAGTGACAATTAGCAGGCAAATCCTATTATACAGGAATAAGATCACCTAATCTCAACTCTGGTACATGCTATTCACTATGATAGGTGTTCATAAAGCTTCTGCAGGCTACAATACTTTGTGCAAAAAATCCAGAAAATACAGAAATTGTGTCAGAAGGCTTCACTTAAAAATGACAAGTTAGACATCTGCTACTTCAAAGTTATTACTCCAACCCTTTTAATTGGCATAACTACTTTTCTGTGCTGTTCAGAGTGGCTTTTTACAACTTGTGGTAATGTAGGAAAGCCAGTAAGGTCTGAAGTGTCACTAGCAATTTTCCTCTCTGCTGCATTTTTAACTTGTTTACAAAGGTAGAAAGCAAGAAAAAGATGCTTGGAGAGAGCCCACCAGGTACATTATCCACTCGGTGGTTTGATCCTTTTAAACTTGTTCATTAAGTGTAGCAAAGAGAGAGAAACGTTGCAGGAGTGAATGTGTGAGAGCCTGGTTGCACACTGTAATGCATTCAGCCATTAAACAGCCCATCGCCATGCTCCAAGAACCCTCCTCTGGGTATTGCAGCTTGGTGCATGCTGAAGAGTGTGGCAGTTACTCAGCAATGAGAAAATCCAGGTTTTATTTAACAGTAAGTACTATCTTGGGGGTTCTTGCTTGGTTGTTTTTCGTCTTTCTTTCTAATAGGAAAAGGGCTAACTCCAAGAAATATGAAATCTAACCAAAAGAGGTTGAGTTAAGGGCAATCTGTACTTTCTGTTTAGTTGGAGCATAGAACAATTTCCATGAATGACGATGATACGTATTAGAACAATCCCTTCCACTCTTGCACAAGCTGTCTTTGGACACGTGTAGTTTGCATAATAAATCTGGTACTTTGTCCCCTGTATATTTAACTAGCTCTTCTTTATATGACTTTCTACTCTGCAGTATTTGAAGTTTTGTAAAGTATTTAGCACTAGCATAAATCTTTTAACGACAGAGTTACCAGTTGAAGTTTAATGGTGGGAGATTGAGGTCATCTTTTTTTGTTGTGCTTGTTGCTTTGGAAAAGGCCACCTAACAGTCTACATACAAACCTTGACCACGCAAGCAGAATTTGGACTTAAAGGCTGCACCATGATGTTAAGTTAGTGTAATGTTACTAAGAACTCTCAAAATCAATGCATTTTAAAATCTGTTCATTATTGTTTCTATTTCACAGAGCTAGAATAACTGCTAGAATAACTAGAATCTGTTCCCATGATATACATGCGATTCCTGGTCTTTTATTGTACTTAATAGCTCCCTGGGTTAACTTAATTGTGAGCTGGGGGCTTCAACTCCAGAAGGCGTGCTGTCTTGGGCTGATGCTCTTTCCAGTTACTACAATTAGATCTCAATTACAACAATGAAACAAAACAATTAACAGTTCTTCAAAAATTATTGTTATCCTTTTGCACAAAAATCTATTAATTTTTTTAGCAGCCTACATAACTCTCCTTTCCCTTATCCTTCCCCAAAGCCCAGGATACACTTTCTCAGTAGCTCTTTCAATTACAAGTATCAGTATTATGATTCTTTGTCATGCTTTGTATTTTGTTGTCCCAAGACTCTAAATCTGTTCCTTTTCTCTTCCATGTTATCTTCAACATCTTCATAACAAAAGTGCTGCAAAAGCTATTGGAGAAAGATCAGTCTGTCTGACATCATTCTTTGCAGCATGGTAGATTTTGAATAGAGGCTACCAGCTCTGTTATATGAAGCAGCATTCTCCTTAACAAAGGAGGATAAGCATCAGAAGCATCTGGGGAAAACCTCTGATTCAAAGTGCTGCACTGTGAATATGAATTTTAACCAGTAATAAGAAAAAGCAGAGCAGCATCTTTAGTAAGCTCAGTTCAACTCTATTGAAGCACAGGGGCTGAAGGAACTGATAAGTACTTGGGACACAATCCAATCCAAGTCAATGGAAAAGTTCCTAGTGACTTCTGTGGTTTTTGAATCAGGTTTTCTAAAGCTATTTTTAAAGCATTTATGTACATGAATCTTCACCTGCATTAGGAGCTAACATAACTGTTGAGCAAATTAGCTATTTATGTGTATGAGTGGATAAAGCAATCCTAGAAAGATCCATGCGCCCAATGCACCGAAAGGTTGAAAGCAGAGTTGTTAGAACCTGCCGAGGCTGACCACTGATGCTCTTGGGTGTTGAAGTGGGAAGGCTCTAACTTGCCTGTGGGATTGCTAGATACTGTCCCCGTCCAGTCACGCTCACTTCCATAAGGGCTCGCAATGTTGTCTGGGCAGAGGAACAGTGGCTGAACTGAAATGCAGCTTAAAGGATGAGGTTGCCATCAGCTGTAGCAAAATGGGCATTTCTAGCTATTCTGAAGCTTTGGTTATTTCCCCAGATATATCTTTCCCTTTTTGTTGTTTCAGATATATAAATAAATTTTAGAAGGAGAGATCTGAAAGATCCATGTTTGCAAGGAGGGTTAAATGTGGTTGCCATGAACAGCTGGAGGGTATCTAATGCGCTGATTCTCTGCGTCTGGCCCCCATGGAATTGTACACCGTACTGCTCACTCCTGGCCTGATGGATAAGCAGTACGGGTAACCACAAGGAAGGGAAGAGAAGAGATACATGAAGAGTCATCCTCAAAAGTTCCCTGAATAAAGACAAAACAAATATTGTGTGGCTTCTGAAGAAACATGGTGCCGGGTTTTTTTCCCCTTGAAGCTGAGTGAGGCTGCAAAAAGGGCCATTAAGTGCAGGCACATTTACTGCTGACCCTGCTCCTGCGCTGGCCCAGTGAGATAATGCAACTTTTCAGCTGCGTGGTTATTTGTATCTGGTCTGGAGCACTCCTATATTACCCAGGAAGGACTGTGTTTTACTTCAATCTCCTTTTGGAGAGATCATTTCTGTTTCGTAGTTCAAACCAAATGTATAGCTTTAGGTGCCTTTCTGGTAATTACACCCTTAAAACAGTAGTTTCAACCTTCATTAAATCTGTGAGCCTCTAAAATTATTCTGTGGACATATGGACCTCTTTATATTGAGGTTTGCTAGGTGCAAGCTTACTTTTCTTACCTTTTTTTTGGACCTTTTAGTTACCTTAAAAGCAATCCATGGACTTCCAGGGGTCCGCAGACCACACTGACTTACTGACAGCTACTGCACTAAAGTGATTGTGGAGAGGCAGAAACAGGGATGCCAGAGCTCATGGATCAGCTCCACGGTGTTTCCAAGCATCCAACATCTGGGCTGGTTTTGCAGAAGTAAAGTTGACAAATGTGCCTCTGAGGGAGCTGTACAAGACTGTTTATGCATTGCCTCTAGAATAAAATTTTGCTGGGGAGAAATCCCTACATTGCATCTGCAGACTGTAGGTATACAATATTACTAGCTAGAAGCTGTTGAATTTTAAGCGTAAGTTTTAATTCCCATGGTTTGTACCCATTGCATGGTAATGTTTTGTTGTGGGAAATAGCATCTACCAAACCTCTATGTAACATATATGGTACATCATTTTGTTTGTCATGTCCAGCAGAAAAGCAGCTGTCATAATTTTTAATTTTACTGCCTTCAAATAGCCTTTCCAAATGCTAATTTCCTTGTAATGCATTCTCAGTAATTTTAAATAGGCCAACAAAACCAGCATGTAATTTGCAGTTCTGCTTTCTTTTTTGAAGCACCTGAGCTAGACTTTTTTTCATAATAAAATTGATATCTAATTTACCACCCATATTATTCTAATCACAGTAACAACTTTCAGTCTGCATACTGTGTAATCATGCTTTCACATTATTCAAAACCAGTTTATATCTGGTGAACTTCTGATAATTGTTTCTTTAGTTTCCGACAGTTATTTAATTGTCTTGTTAACACGGATCATTTGATTTTATATCAGATTAAACTGCGGTCTCAATGGTTCATTTTTGCAATATGCTGTGTTGACAGAAAGGTACAGAGAATTTGAATTGATATATATCTTATTAAATGCAGATTTCATTAGCAGATCATATTAATACTCTTTCCAGTTCAATAAATTTGTGTGGCACTTAAAAAACTATTAGCTTCTCTATAAAGCTTTGTATAAACATTTTGAAGTTGTATGTTGTAGTTCATTAGTTTTCGTATACGCAGGTATGCAGGAATTTGCTTTCAGCTTTTGAAAATAGGCACCGATGGGAAGGTGCTTCCTCAGTGGTGATGCAGTGATTGGTAGGTTATCCTGCAACATAGTTTATGGTTGTTGGGCTTGGGAGTGGGTTTTTTGGTATACGTGTTTTATGAGAAAAACGCATTCTTTGGCAGTAATTATTTTGTTTAGGACTAGAATGGTTGAGGAAGGGATTATATCTTTACTTTAATAAAATTCTCTAATTAAAAATAAGTCACATTTTCTACATCTGCCACTTCATATCAGGTAGCTCCCCAAAAGACCCATTCATTGCTCATGCATCACGGAAAGCAGAGATGAGAGCTCAATGCAGCAGGAGAGCAAGTTGTATTTAATGCCACGTCTAGAAGAGAGTGATGGTTTACTTTATAAATATTAGATTTCCTTTGAAATGCCACTTAAGCAGACTACGTCAACATTTTGAATTGGTAGCTAAACTAAAAAAACTTGGGAAAAGAATACATTGAGGTTTTTTTCTTTTTCTTTTTTCCTGATGCAATGTTGCTTACCTTTCAGTGTAAATCATTTTGTTTAATCCAGAATGTTTCATTCTGTTTTGGGATGTGTTTTAACCTCCTACCACCCCCGCCCCCCCCCCCCCCCGCCCCCCCCAAATAAAATTTTGCAAAATTTACATTTCAAATATACTTGTTTATAAAGATCATTTTTGTTTGAAACCACACTTTTCAAATTACCTATATGAAGAATCGAGAGCATTCGCTGGCTCTCCGGTGGGAACAGTGAGAAAGCTTCCCCTGGACTAGGAAGAGCATTATCAGATGGCACTGCCCCAGGGTATTGATTGAATATAAGCAGTAGCACCAGTAGATAAGCTTGAGTGGTATTTGTTTTAAACTCTGATTTATCAGGGCCAGCCAGTGACACGAGCTATTTGGCATTTACGCACAGCAGTCATGATACAGCCTGGCTGGGTAACATGCTAACTGCAAATGTTTCAATAGCTTTTGAGCATTCATTTTTAAAAAACAAACTGCAATGTATTAAGTCCAGGAAATGCAAAGAATAAAACTAGAAAAGTTTTTTCCCCTTAGTATAAATAACCTACAAGATAGATTTGATTTGAAGAAACACCTTGTATTACCTTCACCGCCTCCGAGAACCCTGCTGGTATCGCCGTCCTGTCAAGTTATATTTGACACTGACACCACAGTGGCCCACTGTGAGGATGGACAGACTTCCAGTCCGCTTTTATTACTACTTCTATGCTGAGGGATAAAACCCCTATCATCTTTAGGACCCGATCTTGCCCAGAGAATTGTGCAACTACTAAACCTGTTGCAGAGAAAAGGAACAGCTAAATCAGTCAGCTCTCTTCAATGAACTCTTAGGCACTACCTAGGCCTGCTGGTAAGGGAGAGGGGACATTCTAGCTCCATAAATTAAAATAGCATGGAGACATAACAAAGCTTGAAAATGTAGTGTAGAACAGTTCCCATATATTTTGCACACGTGTTTTCTGCCGGACCTGGCCACCACCCCTCGGTGGCTCCGAGCCGTTAGGTCTGGCTTTGGCTGGACAGGCTTTCACTGGCCCTATGTCGTGATGTAGTGCGTGCTGCCCAGGGCAAAACATCACGGCAACGTGAACGCTGTGCTGACTGCTGTGTTACAGCAACTGGATGCTGTGATGCTTTCTGCCCATGATGCTACTGGACCGCATTGCTTTTCAGCTCGCTGTGGGACACTGGTTTTTGTCTGCGGCAGCAGTCCTAACCAGAGTTGATGGTCATTCCTACCCCATGACTGCAATCTGCTGTTTAGCAGTGAGTTTGTTTTGACGGTGAAGGCTGTATTTATTAGTCTACACCAATTTTCTCCTTGTGACGGGAACATTATCAGAGAAACGACTTGTGGATTGTCCCATTCTGCGTCTAAAAAACCTGCCTGGCCACCCGCACGTGGGTTCCCATTTCCCCTAGAGGTGCCTTGCAGCTGAGCCATAGCTGCGGAGAGGATGGACACAGCAACCCAAATGCAGCTGTGCGTCGAAGAAATCTTTGTTTTGTGAAATTCCTGCCAAAGAACGTTTCAGCTTGCTAGATAAAAGAAACGGAGACAGATTCATGCAACTAGGCTAAGAAAACGCAGTTGTTACATGCAAGAGGTGTAATGAGTGCTTTGTTTAGGGAGCAAAGTCAAAGCCAGGAAACAGAATTGCCTTTCCCAAGGTAAGCCTCTAACTCCGGGCACCTTCTCTGTTGAGACAGGAGATGGTAAATATTTTGCCACTATGAAGACCAGTGTTGCTGCGCTTGCTTCTGATTCCTTTAAATGACTACAAGAAGATGGTTTGTCTTGCTAATTGGAGCTGCTCTCATAGCAAATAGGGTTTCTCTTAGAATATTAACAATTTGCCCTTCACTTGAATGTTTTTACAGCATCAATAGTTGGTTGCTAAAAGGACAGAAACTCAGAAACATTTAATTAACGAATATTAAAATATTCAGAATTCTTGAAATGCTGTCTCAGCAGTTCTTTGTGAAACATCATTATAATCAAATGACTGCCTGTTTGTGGTGGCGTGGAGGGCTGTGATCAAAGCGGCTGAATGCTGTAAAAATGCCTATAAATACATGCAGCCTTCTGAACTCAGTAGGAGCCGGCGTTTGACTCACACTCCCTGATTTGAGGGATTTGAAATCTAATTAACACTGAATTGCAACAAAAAGAGACAAAGATCGAGGGACAGAAGGATGCCTTCGCTAGTCAAGGTATGGACAGGGCTGGAAGCAGCATGCTTGGATGAGGAATGTGAAGAAGGACGGCAGTGTGCTGTCTGCCCTGGCCCTCAGAGGGAAGCTGCAGGCGCTTCAGTCCTGCTCCCCAGGCTGCGTCGCGCGAGATGTTTAAAAGTCGGCGTTTTTTCCCCTACTCAAAAATATAAGTAAATAACCAAAAAATACAGCGAGGCCGATGCTGCAGAAGTTTCTCCCCAAAGCCCTGAAGTAAAGGGGGCAGGAGGTGCCAAGACAACAGCTGTGTGCGGGAAGAGTACCGCTGCTGATCTGCTCAAAATCATTCAGAGCAAAAAGGAAAATCTTCTTCACACTTGGAAGGGACTGTGGTGATGGCACATCCAAGACTAATGTGAAGGGTAAATCAAGTACAATTCAGCCTTTAAAGTTGAAGGGGAAAAAGAGTAAAATTCACTTGTCTGTACTGTAGGTCTCCAATTTCTAATCTGTGATTCCATGGAGGAAAGAAATTGTGTCACTGAGCTCCTTTTAGGAACTGTGTCCTTGGCTTATTAACTCGCTTTATGTGTTGTCCAATTTTGGGGGGGAAAGGGCTGCATTTGTGTGTGGGTGGTATTATTTTAGGAGATGTCTTAGTTAATTATTATCTACTGAAACATCACCTAGGAGATACTCTTTCTCTGTCATGCAGCTTGATACCTCATGCAGTAAAAGGTAACTCTTCCATAGTTCATTAAATAATGTTGTGGTGAACTTATCTCCACTGGGTCTCAATTAAGAAGTGAAGCCAGTGCCTTCAGAGGAAAAGGCAGAGAACAATCAGAATATACTGAATATATAATTTGATCTCTGGAAACAAGCAAGAGGAAAAATATCATGTGCAAATGTGTAGACGTTAAGAATGTGTTATGTCTCAAAGATTTGTATATGGAAGTATAATATAATTAGATCATTATTGTTCATTAGGAATATTTAGTGCTTTTAAAAATTTAAGGTGTTCTTCCTAAATTCATTAACTACTGTAAATTTACTGTAGTAAATATTCGTTTTCCTTACTACTTCCCTTGTCTCCATTTTAGCACCCCTGGGAACTTCAGTCGTACTGATTCTGGGCCCATTCTCTATTAACATGAATTATAAAACCGCAGTAAATTTTTTGTTACATTCTAATTTAATTAAACATTTCGGTTTTAATATTTTTTTATTTTCCTTCTAAAAAATGTTTCAAGTATCTAGCAGAACTAGTCTCTCTGGATGTTTTTCTACAAAAAACTCACAAAGCTCCTTTCTTTAAATAATTTCAAATGTGAAGAACAGAAAAGGAAGTTATCTCAACTTCTGTTTCTCAGACCTCCTTTCCTACCATTCTTCTCTGCGTGCTGCACGCACCTTTTTTTTTCCTGTTTCTCTCCCATTTACATGCTTTTCTTCCCTAATGCTGTTGTTATAACAGTTTGCTAAGGTCTGTTCATTTTGTTTTTCTCCTACAAAATATAAATAAGCCCAAGAAGCATTCTGCAGGTATTGGTGAAATATGACTGGAACAAGCAGTGACAAGGCTGGTTTAACATGCAGCACTGAACACATCATCAATATATAGGTGTTAAACAATACCTGACTTTGTACATTCTTGGGTAACTTAATTCCCTTCAATAGCATGAGAATGAGCAGCTCATAAATGCAGAATAATTGGAATTTTAATTAGGTAGCAACTTAAGGATGTCTTCTGTTTACAAGGTAATAACATCTCTTGAGCTAAATGAATGGAGGGGCAGGTTTCAATTTAACAGCTTACAAAAAACCAGTTGATTGTTTTCCACTATTAATCTTGGCTGTTCACAGTATCTAAGTGAACTTGGTGGCTGAGGTGCCGATGTTTGTTTTGGGCACATGAATGGTATCCCAGCCCTGTTTAAGTTCTCACCAAAGTCTTCAGGGTGAGTTTTAAACAATTACAGTGAACTACATTAAAGTCTCAATGAGTACAGAATTGCTTTGCTATGGCACAAAATTCATGGTATCTGCCTGCAGGTGTATACGTTTACTTTTGCGACTATTTGAATACATGCCTTTTCATTTGTTTACAATGGAGTAGTGAGAGGAATTTGTTTTCTTGTATGAGATAAGCATCATCATGTTTTTCCTAGCAGCTGCATGCACAATTAGGAGGACCCAATTAAAGCTGCATTCAGTTCACACAGAGCGGCAGTGATTGCTGTCTATAATTTCTCCTGTGGTTTGACTTATGGGCATTAAGCTGTGCAGAACTTTATTAATAAATAAAGTCAAGTCAAACAAGTTTAAAAAAGAAAAAAAAAGCAACAAGCTGGAAACTGGCACATAGGATCTTGGCCGTTGTGCACTACCTACAGCTTGAGAAAAGGAGTCTCCTCTCCCACCGCCTCAAATAGCCACTGGGCAAATAACCAGTTTCCTCTGTTTAGGCTTGGGCTTTCTGTCCTCCTGGCCACAAGAATAAGTATTTGTGTGTCTCCGCTGCTTCCATGTCAGCCACTCTGACTGCAGCGGATGCAGGCCATGCGAAGACTCCTGTGAATGTAAGCCTAAAATAATTCTAAAGCCAAATATACATTTGTTTGTCCCAAGCTTTATCTGTGCCATCATTACAGAAAGCTCAGTGCTGCCAAGCGTTATGCCAAACGGAAGGAGAAAGGTGAATGAATTAGAATAGAGAAGGAACAGGGCACTGGAGCACAGCCACCTTCTTGAAGGATGAGGAATTTCATTCACAACCTGCTTTTTTTTTTCCCCTCCTGAGGCTGTTCAGTGCCCACTGCTCCATAAAGGGACTTGATGTCCCCTGATTTCCTCCCAGCCTGTGTAACTCTCCTTGTGTATGCACATACATACGTGGTGGCACAGCATGTTTCACTTTCGTCATTTAGGGATACTCAAAATCTGCAAACACCGATCTCTTGGCTAATGCACTACAAAGAGCAAAACATCAAACATCCATTCCCTGCAAAGAGTTTTATGAGAAAATGTGTGGTTTCCAACGAAAAAGTGGGAACAGAAGCCCCAAAAGAGTCCATTTCAGTAGGTATGAACGGCTAGTAGATAGTGATTCTGAAAAAAGAGGACAAGCGCATGTCTGAATTGCTCTGATGTGTAGAAGTGGCAACAGAGGAAGGGCCTGGCTGGAGCATTTTTCCCCTTAATCACCACATAGGTCTCCTGAGGTGGCTGAGACCAAAAAGGGACAAAGATGGGACTTAATTTTACAAGATGCAGAATATTCTGACCCTCAGGCAGCAGAGCACTTCAGGCATTGGAGCAGAGCTAACAGTCGAGCCACTCAGTTGATACTGAAGTGGTTTTCTGCACTGATGCTATGAGCTAGCATCTTGTAGGATAGGGCCGGTATAGCATAAGATTAAAGTCAGTTAATCACCTTGCGTATGTCAAGTGGTGACAGATCCAAAACCAGTCGCTTTCAATAATAGATTATTCATTTGGAGAAAATGATAAAGATGTCCACAAGAAGTTGCTCTTGTGTAGGGCCTATACAAGATCAATTATTTGGCTTTTTATGCTCTCTTGACTGGTGCTGAAACCATAGTTAACTGGCAGTTTTGATGCTGATACACAAAGCAAGCCATAATAGAGAAGAAAGCCACCTTTAATTTCAAGCTCCACTAGAATCTTGAAAGGAAAATTAATGTTTACTAAATGAAAAAAGGATGGTATTGCTGGAGAGAGGAACTTTTTGTTAAGCTTTTAGGTGAACGTTAATAACTTTGAGAAATGGAAACATATATTATAAGACATGTTTAAAATGGCATAAACTTTAGAAAATCCAGAAAGTATTTTCAACTTACCTAAGCTCCTCAGTGTGGTATCAAGTTTTAAAAATCAAGCAAACTGAATGACAGCTGGCATATGGAAGGAGGCTTTCTAGTACTGACACATTTTCTATGAAAAATTCAATATAGCCTTATATTTAGAATAAATGTTTTGAGGTGAAATGAAAGTCTGCTGATCAACTTTTGCACATTTCTGTAATGCCTCTGCAAATTTCTAGGGGAATCTGAGAAGCATCCAGGCTTGTTCCCTAGGAATATACTTTCATAAAGCTGCCACTCTGAGAGTCTTCTGACATATCACATTGCGGTTGAGTTGTGCCTGTGATATGTTGCCAAGCACCATAAACGAATGCAGCTCTGAGATGGCAGGTCACTTTTTATTTTGCCAGACACAACAAAGAAGTGTCAACCTCTGACAGTTTTTAAAAGTAGGCTTTAAAAGAAATATCAAACCTCTTTTTTTAACCAGTCAGTATCTGAGAAGAAGTGCTTACAGAGAAAGAGAGGATAAGGAAATTTGTGGAAGTGGAAGCTGCACTACGTGAGTGATTTAGCACTACATCGCTCTGTTTTTATGCTGATAAATACATTTGGGATTAGGTGACATGGACTTTATGCCATCAAATAAATGGGCAGCGGATCTGGTTCAGTCATCTGATGTGTGTGTGCACCACTGAAGTGGGATTATAACCACTGCTAGTAAGGCACTGAATTTTGTGATTATGTCACAATATGGTTTGGTCTTGCATCTTTGTTGTAGGATCTCGTGGTCCTTAGGTGCCTTGAACCCCTGCAGAGAACCCCCTTTATAATAGGAAATGGAAACATTTAGCAGGTGAATTGCCTGATTTAACACAATACAGCACAATCTATGAGCAGTAGGGCAGGACAGGAACAAACTGCAGCAGCTTTGGATCCCAATTCCACAGTCTAACACCAAAGTGCTCTGACTCCTGTAAAGCACTTGCTGATGGTCGACAGGAAATACTGGTCCTATAAATGCTGGCCTGTGATGCTATAGCTAAGAGCTGTATTTGCTTTAATAGGCTTTAGGCTAAAGCATTTTAACAGAAACTGAAAAAAAAGAAAAGAAAAAAAAGTGGCGCTCTCTCAATACCATGTCATAAATAAATGCTGCATTTTTCATAAGACTGCCAAGGATATGGCACAGTCATGAAAGCAGGGAAAAAGCGTTGTAGGAGACAATCTCTATATATTACTTGTGATAAAACAGCTTATATGTGATTGCTTTCAGCACTAGACTGCATTTCTTTTGAACAGGTTTGCACTGGCTGTGTGGTGTAGGGTTTCCTTTGTAACCATCTGGACAGTGTTTGATCCCCCTATAGCAGCAGACTGATGAAGTCATTGCGAGCACTTCTTTCCAATGTAAAAAATAACCAGGCTCACATTCACAGTCAGTCTAAACCACAACCATTTCAAGCAACAGAAAATGGAATATCATACTCATAAGACCACATTTCCCTTATTAAGTGCCTTGCCTCTGCAGACAAGAAAATAGATCTTTTTCTTTTCATCCCAATAACTGCAGACATTTGGGAACTAGTCTGCACACAGAGAAGTTCTTTGCTGGAGGAAGTTCAGCTAAAGAAGACTCAGAGGATGCAACTGCAGAAGGTTCATCCACTCTTGAGCTGGTGGAAGCTACCCTTACACGCATACCAGTATGCCGCTTTTGCTTGAAAAGAGTATTGGCGAGCCCACTGACATCTGCTACAGTCACCAGATTCTGTTGTTCATGATTTCTGCTGATGCTGTTAGTTGAGAAGCAGATTAAATGGCTTCCAGTTTATAAAGAGAAGTAAGTCACAAATTGTAGGAAAATTACTTCTGAAATTTTATATCAATGCTAGTTCATTTTCAATTGTATTTATAAAAAGTTTCCAGTATGACAAACAAGTGGTACATTGTGCAGTAGGATAGTATTATGGAAATGTACAGCCGACGTGGAGATGTGCATAGGACTGTAATTTGTGAGTAACAAGGTGTATGTGCCCTGAATAAGTAATTAAGAAAATTTCAGTATAGCTATAATATTGGTATTTGCTCTGAGACTACTGCAATATACAGTAAGATTTCTGCACTGTGGATCCCTTGTGCCATCAGGTTTGCAATAGCATTCGCATGCCAGCCCTTCAGACTGTCGCCTCTCCTTCCTCCCATTCCTCCCTATCAAACCCTTAGTAAAGCAGAAAATAAAGAAGATGACAGTATTATGTTAGAAACTGGTAGATGAGCTAAGGACAGCAATCACTGCAGAATATCAGTCAGATGAGTTTCAGGCTTGGTTATCTTCATACTTGACTTTCAAATTCTGATATAGGCAGAGTGCAAAGCCATTTCCATCCTACTCCCCATTTTCACCCTTTTGGAGCTTTCACAATGTGCATCCTTTGAGATGTATTTTCCACCTTTTACCAGCTCCCAGAGGAGTGTGTGTCCATATATATTCATCTTTAAAAGTTCTAACTGAAAACTCTTACAGCTTTGTGAATTCAGTAACCATATCGCAAATACCCAATAATTTTTTCCCATGGACTTACTTGCCACGTAGAGAGAAATTTGCTACATGAATATAGGTGTAGAGGAATATCAATACTTCCCCTAGTTTTTATTTGGCAAAATCTCCTATTATAAAAGTAGATGCCATTTTAGAATATCCCTTCTCTTCTGACTAAAGTCCATAGAGCACGTGGTCTGAAGTACAACTATAGATACTGTAGTACAGCTATGGATACTGTGTCCCTGGTGCAACTCGGAAGCAGTGGTCCTGGCATTCATGACCTCACCTGACCACCTGCTATCCATGACCACGATCCTGTCTCCAGCCCATGGACTGGGTGGTCTGCAGCTCAGAAGTTTGTGTAGGCATTCGAAATCCACCTGAGAGCTGTCAGGATGGGTTGCATCCTCTAGACTCTTCTCTCACTTGCTGACATCGTTTGTCCAAGTTGCTCTCTCTCTTGTACCAGCCAAATGCAGCTCTCACAAATCCAAGTTCTCCATGCTGTCAGTGATCTCATAAACTGCAGTGGCCCTGGCCGAGGCTGTAAAGCCGCTCGTTAGCCCTCTCAACTCTTCCACTGTAAACCCTGAGAGAGCGGAGGGCGCATGCCATTACGCTGAAGAAGCCTCCTGCTAACCACAGGGCTGGACAGGCGCCTTCCCGGCTCCTTTTGTGGTTCCAGGACAAACGCAGCGGTGCAGTGGCTGCACATTTGGTTACTGTAAAGTTTTTGCATGTTTAATATCCTATCACAGACAGGAGATTTATACGTTCAAGAGTCGTTAGCATTAGGATGGGGATATATGTATTAAATTTTTCTTGTGTATCACGGGCAAATGCTCTTGACTGACCCAAAACGAATCCTTTACTGTGTCTGTTTAAGAATAATGGCATGATTACTGCAGAAGCCAAGTTTTATATAATTATACAGGGAGAATTATTAGAAGAGCATCACATTTCTGTACGGTGTATGACTATCATTCGTACCACTTCTCAATCCACACCTCTGCTTTATCCCGCATTCTCCATAGCCATAGCACTCTTCATAGATGCTGACAAAACAACTGTCATAAGTGAAGTTATTGTCTCTTTAATGGCCACAGGAATATGTACTGAATTTAATATATTGGCTTGGGAAATCTGTTTTGCCCACCCTAAATGGCTGTCTGTCTTAAATACATCTGCTCAGAGTGATGTGCATTATATAAATAAAACTACACAGACAGCATGTTTGTCAATCAGCAAAAAACGCTCTACACCCGCTATCCTGGGCACATATACTTTGTAAGCATTGGTTTCCAACAGATAAATGTAATCAAGGTTTATATGCTCACAGAAGCCAACAGGATGGGATTGTTTCACTCGAAAGATCAGAAGAAAATTGTAACTAATGTTGTGGAAAATTACTTTGATATTGCTTTCTCAGTACAGCATCACAATTAGGTAGCAATGTGAAGCACAGGGAAAGAATAAATGAATAGTAACAAATCAACACAAACAGCTACTGTCAGGAGTACTTTGCTCAGTGAAAGTAATGTAAGCATTACTTAAAGTTTTATGACTGTGGATTTTATACTGGTTTAAGTAGTACATCAAGGTCTCACCATCATGCTTGCTAGGACTAAAACAATCAAGAACAATTTCCGGAACAGACAGATAAAACTGAAGTACCAAAGTATTTTTATTAATCTTGTTTCATAAGTTGTACTATCTTAAATTAAAGATGACTGAACGTACTAACAATGAAAAATGCCCTTTTGGACAATGCAAAATTCTCCTACGCTGCTTTTCAGTGGAAAATAAACGTTACTGACTTTTCTCCAGCCTTCCTGATGAGATTCCAGCATCTTGCAAATACGTTTTACTACACAGTAACTACATGGGAAATACAAAGGCTAATCCAATAAAACTTTGCCATGCAGAATCTGTTGTCCTAAGTAGCTTAATGACACGTGCATTTGTTCAGTTCTATTGAGGGAGTAATCAGACAAGCAAATTATAGGAATATCTGATCTCTGTTAGAAACAGGCCCTTTTGAGGAGAAACACTGAACAGGGGAAGGGAAGGATCCTTTTCAGCACGCCAAAAATGTCGCTTGTGATTGACAGTTTTTCACAGGAGACTGTCTAGAGATGAAATATGCCTACCTCTCTTTTTAATGAAATGAATGGATATTTTTTCCTGTGTCCTTTAAGCTGCCTAATATGTTTTAGTGATAACTGGTATCATTTTCAGAAGCAGTGGATGTAAGGAGTTTCTGAGTCCACTGGGAGTTCAAAGCACTTAACAAACATGAAAATCAGCCAAACAGAAATAAGAGTAATTGTATTGAGCACCTTTTACTCAAGGGTACAGTCTGAGTCCTGTTAACATAAATAGTAATTGAATGTGAGAATGGAGCAATTGATTACACACCTTTGGCAGTAACAGCATCATTGGGATGTTCATATTTTAGCTATGCAGAACCCTACCCACAGCAATCGGGTACGTTTCGGAGTGAGTTTACCTGCTGGGGGTAGGAGGTCTGTTCAAACTCACTTTTATTTAAATGTGCTTGGGCGTCCCCTTCTACAGTTACATTGCTCTCAAAAATCACTTCACAGTGATTTCACTTCACAGTACTACAGTCAGCAGTTGGCGTTCAAGAGGTTTGTGGCAGAGAGAACAGAGGTACGACAGGTCAAGATGAGGGACCAATAATGAGAAAATGGAGAAGAAATTGCACTCGTTTTGAGAGACCACTAGAAATTCCCTCTCTTTCAGGAGCAAAGAATTCACGTTTCAATGTAAAGTTGCACATTCTTAGATGCATCAGAGTGCTGCCTGCCTTTGCTGTCTGTATGTCTTTCCCCTCATCCCCAATCTTCTGGCCAGTTTCAGTCAAATGTGGCCAATACCGCCAGGTTTATTCTGTAAGCTCTTTTGCATCTAAGTATACAAAAATAAATTGCAAAAGCGCTGAAGGGACTGGTTAATTCTCTGCTTTCCACAACACTGATGATTCATTATTTCTATAGTTTCAGCTGAGTGACTGCTTTCAAAATTAGTGTGCAGTTGGACTAAATAATAAACATATTAAAGTACAGATTGTTTAGTGACATGGAAACAAGCACTTAATAAACCTGGATGCAGAAATTAGTACTTAATGTAATTATTTAACAGTTCTCTGCATTAGGGTTCAGCTCCTTTAGAAATGTTAGTAATACTTTAAAATATACACAGTTGTGTTCATTGTACAATGAAGATGTCAATTGAATAGACTTTTTATAAAGCACATAAGTAATCAAAGGAGAATTTCAGTGCATATAAGAGCAAACATAGTGACAAAACCTCGGTGCACATGGGCATTATTATGAGCTGGAGTAACTGCACTGGCATTTGTCTAGGCTCTAAACGAGCCTTCATTACAGCCTTAGACAAAGAGAAAGCGACTGTAAGTAAATCAAGAGATCTTTTGCTTTTTCATACTTCTTGCATGCCCCTCCTTTAAAAGGACACCACTATTTCAGCCCACAGTTTCTTAGTTTTCTTATTGATGTGGTCTTCGTGGCTCTTCACAGTTTAAAGTTAGAAGCACAGGAAGATGGCGTGCATATGAATGGAAGTTATGAAAAGTTTAATGGAAGTTAAACACTTTAAAGGAAAGTATTTTAAGTTTCTTGCATGACTCATTTATGCATCTCTTATTTTACATCTCTATGACACATTGAATACCGTATACAAGCAAAGGTAGAGTCAAAGGCATGTATTTACAGGAACTGAACTTTTGCCAGAATTTCTCATTTTCATATTTATAGTGGTATAGCTGGTAGCAGAAGTTGGTCTCAACTTTAGCAGAAAATTTAACTCCATCCAGCTGGACCCTGTGCACTTTAGCAAAGATCCCTGCATCATCAGTTAATTGGTTCTTGGAAGTGTTTTTTAAGCAAACTCCTTTTCTTTTTTTTAAACAGAAATTGTTAATTTCAAAATAGCCTTCATTAAAAAAATTACATACCTTTGTTGAGGCAACCTCTGTGAAATATGTAAAACATGTTAAGGATATAAGTACAAAATGTTGAACAGGAAGGAGCTCGTGAGTCAAATAGAAATAGGAATGCTAACCTGGTGTCTGCTGATGAACTATTTCTTCTGGATCCTGCAGGTGAATGAAGACGACGAGCCCAGCTGCTCCAAACAGCAAGATGAAGGAGAACATACATGTCAGCCTCATAATTATTGTTCTCAGATCAATCCGGTTCTGGCCCAGGAAAAGAACTGCACGCAATCTCCAGGACACTCTTCACTCATAGTCTCATCCTCTCATCTGGAAGTCTGGCGTAAGACGTCTACAAGAGGTAAAAAACCAAACCCCTAAAACTTAACATATAGAACATTTATTCTTTCAATGCAGATTAGCGGATTTAAGTCCTTGTTTAGACAAAACAACTGATTTCTCTAGTATTTCTTTGGTACAGTTAATTGCAGTCATCCAGTCAATTTCTGCCCCACCGGTTCATCTTTAATTATATGTCACTGTTCTTAACATGTTGAAAAGACAACGTAGAATATTGTTAAAAAGCACAGTTTGGGTAAAACGGTCATGCCATGGCTGCAGTTTGCACGGAAACCCCTCTTAATAGTTTGCTTGCGCCAAGCGAAGTATGTGTCACTTTTTATTTTTCACTGGTTAAACAACATGAAAGCCATAAGGTGAGATAATGTGGGGGAAACGATCACAAGAGCTCACCTTGCATGTCAAACACGGGAAGAAGGATGAACAACTGGCAGCTGCCTGCTTCACCCTTGATAAAAACAGTCGAACTAAAACCCTGCACCACAGGTCACCATGCCGCCCGTTGAAAAAGCTCTGCAGGCATATTGATTTCCAAGGGAAATACTGGTCACAGTGCTTGGACCTCCTTCTTCTGGCTTGCAGAAAACATGAGAGAAGAGCTGGGCAGCAAGTGGGCTGTCTCTGCAGAAGTGACGGGCATGGCTGCCTCTCCTCCTCCCCCGGGAACTCCCAGCAAGTTCCTGCTCTTGGTTCTGCGAATTCTCACTGCTCGCTCCAACGCTTGCCGTTACCAGCAGCAGCCCTAGTCCCAGGTGGGCGCGTTGTGTGTCATTCTAAACCCCTCGCTGAGCACAGCCCTAAGGCAAATACTTCACTTTAAGCCCATGAATAGTCCCACCGGAACCGATGTCGGTTCTGGTAAGATACTAAGAAAGAACGGGAACCAGAGAGGAAAACCATTAGCGGTGCCACGTGGCTTTATTAATTAAAATAAATGCTTTTGCCACACAACTATGCTGGTCCTGTGTTTGTCAGTAACACGAAGGAAGGCGCATTAGAGCGCAGGCAGTGGAACTGGTTCCCAAAAGCGTAACCGGATTTCTTACCAGAAAATTACTGAACACAAGGGCTCAGGCTGGAGATCAGCAACAGGTCACAGGAGTGGCCATCACTTTGCTTTTCTCATATTTCTAATTGGAAATGTGACCTGGTCTAAAGGAAGGTTTTTGAAGGTGGTCTTTGTTTACAAAGGAGGTTCTAAGTACAGAAAGACTGTGTAATATTAGTTTGCAGGGAGGATGTGTTGTGGAAAGATGATGATTCAAAATAGTTATGCCAAGAAAAGTCTTTAAAGATTTGTTTTCAATGTGCCTGGAATATTTGGTGTCACGGGCAACTTGTTTGCTTTTCATGGTTTCCATAGCAGGTTTTTAATTTTCTGCAGTGTACTGGTATTCTAAATTTCTAAAATACACCAAAGAACACTGGTTTTGCAGTCCCGATGAAGTAATTTCTGTGACTCTGATTGATAAGGTTGTTTAATGGGAACTATGTTTATTCAGCATGTAAAGCAGCCGGAGTTCCAGGCCAGGAACATTGGTGGATTCTTGTATCTTAAATGAATGCAGAGTGCTAACTTCTCTCTATACATAGGCGAATTCAGCTTTATTTTTTGTTAAAATTATGGCAGACATTAACTGTGTATTTTTATTACTTTTTCGCCTTAAACCTTTCCCACCCCTTTAAAAGTGAAACTAAAAGAAAATGTTGCTAAGTTTTTCAGCACTAGCAAAGCCAAATCCTTATGGATCCTTGTGCAGATCCATCTGTGCCTGTTGTGTGCATGTGTATTTAGTACGGATGGACTTTTTGCACATGTATTTATTATATATATATATTTTTTAAAGGGTCAAATACTAACTCTAAAGCCCTAGGGGAGTCAGATTAGGGAAGGAGAATTAGCCTTCAAAGCAACTGTGTTACAGTTCCAAACACTGCTGTTACAAGCAAACAATTAGGGAAGGTGAACCACCCTCTCCCTCTGGTTCACTACAGAATTTGTTTGCGCTACACAGTCAGTGGTTTGGATAAATGGGTACTTCAAACCAAATCCACCTGTGGCAAGGCTGGTGCAACACCAAAATCACACGACCGTTTTGTAAAACCGTCCAGTCAGCCAGAGCTTTCTAAGAATTGTATTTGATCACCTAATATAAACATTTCCCTTTTTGTAACCTATTTACGCTCTCTGCATGCCCGTGGGGAGGAGGACGGTACCACCCCAGTTTCACAGGACAGGCGTGAGGCACGTGTCCTGCCCAGGGCTGTACGGAAAGGCTGTGGCGCAGCAGAGAGCTGAAGGGTCTCCCAGCCCCTCGCCTGGCGTCGTGGCACTGCCCTTCTCTGCTGGGAATGCCCCGGCAGCCGGTGGGATAGAGGGCTGGAGAGAAATGCACGATCGTAATTTGAGAGAGAGCAGCTTAAAAACATCCACTCCCAAATAACAGGGGTTTTAGATTTGCTTAACGCTGAGTTTTAAGGTCATTTTTGGAATGAATTATACCCTTAAGCAACTATGGGTTTCTAAAACAATTATTATCAGCTTAAAATGCTAAGCCGTTTTCCCTGGGTTTGATTTGTTGAAATGTTTTTGTTTGAAGTAGAGGCAGCATCAAGAAAGAAGATCCCTAGCCAGTTTTTAATTAGTGTGAGAAATGCTACAGCAGCAGTTTTTAACGGTTATAATGTTTACATTATTCCACATCCTATAGGACAACTGTGTTCAGGATCACATAACTTTTTAGATTATACATTACAGTGTCTTTGCGACACCTCAAGATGTCGACAGCAATGAAAGGTAGATGAAAGCATGTATTGAAAGAAGAAAAGGCCGCATGTACTTGCATTAACTCTAAAGAAAGGCTGCTGCTTGTTGCCTGTTGCCATTACACATCTTCGCAAGCGGTGAATACAGAGAGAGTCCAAGAAGGAAAGAGAACTTCTTTCCTCTCGACAAAATTATTACCTCTCAACAAAACACAAACTTCAGATGTCTTTAAATTATGGGTCTCGGCTTTTCCCCTCCCTATTCTCCTGTAATTATTTTTTCAATCAGTTGACTTTAATTAACGTGTCCTGGGAGAGCAAAGCTGGTGAATGGGAATGGCTGTTTTATACTTGCTCAGCACGTGTTTCCTGAGCCCTCCCAGGCTGGTCGCTGAGTTCCAGGAGCAGAGGAACTCTGAAAGCAGTTAGCACTGACTGATAAATGTGAATGAAATATCCTCATTAAGGAAACATTTGAAAATATCGTTTGCACGCAAATCACGTCATTTGAAAGATGGATGAGATGAAAAACCTATAAAAAACTTTAGTGGAGCATCAGCTAACAGTTTCTTCAGGCAATACTTCCTCAGGCTTGTGAGGGAGAGGGATGCTGTAAGTGGGAGCTTTGCATTGATCCATGCAGAGCCCCAGCGTCTGGGAGGCAGAATTTGGACGGATCCATAGCCTTCAACTTACACTCTGGATTTGCAGTCACATACTTTAACTGTGCTCCTCACATGGGCAATAACATATTTTTATAATTCTTATTAGTATTACTGAGAGTGCAAGCAGGTAAGGTTGCAAGCAGCTTCCAATCTAAACTCCATTTTCAGCTGCCCTGAACTTATTAAACAGATGGAGAGCGGTTCACTAGAACGTGCAATAATGAATTGAAACATCTAACTTTTAATTTATTCTCCCTTTATACATTTCCGTGGTGGATAAAACTCCTAGGTATCAATATATGTTTTTCTAAGCTTTCCCATTACCATGGTATGTGAATGGTCTGCCCTTGAAAGCAGCAGAAGTATGTGTATACGTGGATAATAATTAGCACTCAGATAGCACTTTCCAGTTCAAAGACATTCATTAATCACCACAGTACTCCTATGAATTGTGAGGTGAGGAAGTATTAGCATCGGGTAGGAGAATAGGTGTTGCATCATTAAAGCAAGCCTTTTAAGGAAAAAGGTGTACAGTTTTAGGTAAAAACCATCTAAATATGTTTGTGGAAAACATTTGAATATTATAGCGAAATTTTCAGGCACCAAATCTTTTATTTACAAGCACAGAAGCAAGACTAATCCCCCCCTGCTCCCAAGCAGTACTGAAAGACACTGCAAACCAGTATGATGGGAGAGATTTATTTAAACCTTTTGACAAGAGTAGCACTGAAAGTAGTGCTTTGTAGGTCTGCTTTTTTGCAATCACCGTCTGGAAGCCTAATGGCCAAACATTTTTACTGTGAGCAATTTGACATTCTGATGATGGATCAGTCCAAGAAAGACAGAGAGACAGTTTTCTACCAACGTCTCTGTTGTTTGATTCCTCATCTGAGATGGGTCAGCCAGGCTGCACTCAGGGTTGTGTCTGATAGCACGTGGCTGTTTGTTCATTCATGAGTTTTGCGGACATGATATTCTCCCTTGTCTGTGTGAAGAATGGCATCGATAAGATAATAATCTAAGGGCATGACGTAATTCTTCGGTAGAAACTCAGGGGATTGCCTTTGGTCCACTTAGAACTGGATCTTTCCCTAATAGTAGCCACGTTGATGCTTCAAAGGAAAGTAAAAAAACCCCAACCTTGCAGAGCAAAGCGGTAGGATAACTTGCCCGCAAGAAAAGGTCTGTCGATCTTTAGTTTAGGTCCCCTTCTTTTTATGTGGGTAGCATATCTGAGACTGGCTGTCTTGGGAAACTCGATGTCAGGGTATGCAGCTCTCACAGCACTACCAACAATCGCTTTCCAAGAGCTTGGTCACTCGCAGAGAACAGGAGGGACGGGGGGGCACAAGATAGCTACAGCCCCTCCTTTCTCTCTGTTGGCTGCTCACGGGAGCCCCGCAGAACCCAAGCTACCTGACCCTCTGTGCAATTGGGTGCCGGTGTGCTTTCACTCCCCTGCATAGCTGGTGACCAGCCCAGCTAAAGTAGCCTGAAGACAAAAGGAGCTGTGCCAAGATGAGAACAGAAGAGGCTCTTTTCCTATGTGGAACCAGGGGAAGGGAAGGACCGAGGTGGGCCAGAGACCCCGTAAGGCTCCTGCCCACTGCAGGGCACCCTTATACTCTCACTGCCTGGGGCTTCGCTGCAAGGTGCCGATGCAGCTCCCGGTGAATCAAGGAACACAAACTAATGCCGGCATGGGGTTTACACTACCATATACATCAGCGAGTCAACAAAACGCCCAAGTTCTTTGCAAACATCTACCGACCGCTAAATTGGACAATTACAAATCACCTGTGAATGAATGTAAATGCCTAGTTCACATGTACACGGTAAACTTCATTTCTCATCCTGCGCGAGTTTTAGTTGATATTCCTTTAGCTGAGAGCAGGCTGCCGGTTCAGAGCAGAGTCAAAGCCTACTGTTTATTCAAAGGAGGGCAGCAGTATGCAGGTATCTTTGCCTTTTGAAAGCAGGGATTGATGCGGTTCCACCAGGTGCTTTGTGTGCTGTTGAATAACCAGGTACTAAGCAGCAGAGATTAGCTTGGGCACGGGCTCCCACTGCTGTGGTTGTACCATTCTTGGGAGGCAAACTGGGATGTCTCCACCGTGCTCTGGAGCTCTCTGTGGAGGTACGGGTCCGTGCAGCACTGTCTGGGCTCTCTGTACGGAGAAATGTGGCGCTGCACGGGCACAGCCTCAGTGCTGTCTTTTATCTTTGATAAACTGTCCCCAGTTAACGGCATGCATTGACTGGTAGTATTGCCAGTTCAGAGAGAGATGTTTATAAATGCAGAAATATTTTTATAAGTCAATCTTTACCTGACAGAAATAAAAACTACACATTAAATTTCAGCACTCCCGTAGCTGATCTGGGGAAGCTTAACTGTGAGCTGTTGGCAGCTGGGAGCTGTGATGAGTTTTTATCTTCTACTGGGTTTTGTTTTGTGCGTTCTGAAAGGGTGCCGTAATGGAGCCCTTGCTTTATGCGTTATTAAGATAATTTTACTTAGATTGTGTAATATAGTTATAGACTGGGATAGTGACAGTGGGCAATTAGCTGAATAGAAAAAAGGAATACTATTACTACAAGAATATAAGGAAAAGATTTGCTATTATTACTGAAATGATCACTTCTAGAGACATTAGCTGTGTTTCCATGAGTTGTGTGAACAACGGCTGCTTCTCATCTCTGAAGCTGAGCCAAGTATGCATTTCCTTGCTTCAAAGCACTTACAAAGACAAAAGGCCGTCAAACACAGGGCACTAAGTTTTCCCATCACTCAAATGTCCACTCCCTGCTTTATCCCTGACTTCTAGATCAGGCTTATCATGACATTTACAGAAGAAAAAAGGATTTATAAACATTATTCACATTCACCAGTAAACTAACTTTTTATAGCAGTTTTACAAATGCAGGCACTGTACTAGAAGTGGAGATATTAAAAGTCATATTATTCAGTAGCTGTCAGCACTTTTTCTTGGAAATAGGAAATGCAAATGAATCCCAAGTATTATGCCCCAAATCCTCTAGCTTCCTTAGCATAGAAAGAAGTAGGAAACTATTAATCCTGTGGCTGCTTCCATTCACCAAATGTTCATCTTTGGGTGCTGGATTTTCTGTCACTATATTCTTGCTCATTTATCAATAGAACAAAAACTTTGATTTTCCCTGACATGTGGAAAGGACAAATTTGTTTCCAGCTGATATTTCAAATCAAAATATTTTGTCTGGCTTACTTCAACTTCATAGGTAATTATGTTCTTCTTTGTGTAGTAACAAAGAATCTAAGTATTCTAAAGAAGGGTGAAATAAGAAATTCTAAGTTGAATCTGTTCAAAATGCCCTGCCCCTGAAATCTCCCCAAAATTCTTTCCTGAAAAGATCTGGATTCGTATTTTTCCTTCATACAGGGAAAGGAATTAAACCTGCTTCAATGAAATCACCGGTGAAGTTAAAGGTTCCTCCGACTCTGGCAAATCCTTGGAAATCAGAAGTGAAATACTGGAGTGGAGAGAGGTGGCTCAGCCTTCCCGCCTCTCTGTAATACCAGCCAACGTCCGAAGGATTTTGGTGACCCCTCGCCCCCAGGTAGCTCCAACGGGTATGTCCTGAGCCGCCTGTCAGCGCTGCCAGATGCACAGACCAGTTTAGCAGTTTGAATTCAAAAAGAGAAAGCCTACCTGCCTTGTGTGATTTTACGCAGCACTACTTTGAGCTCTCAGGTTTCCTAAGAACCACTTGCAGAGGCAGGAATTGGCGCTCGGGTAAATCAGCCCTACTGACCTGCCCGATGAGCTGGCACCTCTTCCTCCGTGCAGCTTAATTAGTCTCTTCTGTGTCCCAGCGATCCTGAACGAACATGCTGAGCTGACCACCTCTGTTACGTGCCACCCAGCGCACCCCATCAGTGTTGTGGGAAATTAGGCAGAACTTGTTGCCTTTTAACAGCTCTGTTCTCCAGTCGCTGATGTCATTATGCGTCTTGGCTTTTAGAATCTCCTCCAATTATGCAAAATGGGGATTTCTCGACATGATGAGAATCCTGAAAATTACAGGATCCTCTTTTGCTCACATATACACGAATCAATATACCGCAAAGAGTGGGGAAAACGGAGTTTAGAGTCTTTCTCTTATTCTGGTGGAAACTTGTTTTCTCAGGTATCAGTGAGTCCAGTTCTACTCTGTTATGTATATCAGTTTTGTCCTTTGGACCTGCACACTGCTAGAAGGTGTATTAACCCATATAACGTGCCAAAACCTGAATTTGGGCATAACTGCAAAAAGCTGTGATATTGTTTTATGTGGCTGAAATCAGAGTGATAATGTATGACCCCTTTTTCCCATTCCAAAACCCCCAGCAAAGATGCTAAAGCTGCTCCTCTCATTTCCATCACATGTTGCAATAGGAAGTGGGCATTTCTGGTTTCCACTTTCATCTACAATTTAAGACCAAAAGGGACAGCACTCAGTAAACAACCAAAATAATCCTTTCAAAGTCGTGAAGATTTCTTTCCTATCTTTTCTGGGTGCAAATTGTAGCAGGAGTCATGTGTTACTAATCTCCTCAGGACTGCAGCAGGTCCTTAGCAAGTTAATACACGCACCTCGCCAAGATCCTCGAGGGGTTATAATACTACTCCTAAGCTAAAATATAATCTCTAAAGCAGTTTGCATTTGAAATGAAAAAAAATTTTCTTTACGTTGTTTCAAATTAATATCTCAGAGGAGCTGTACAGTGACAGTGTAACTAGTGAGTGTCAGTAATGAACTTGTCCAGCTTTCCTCCACGCCAGAGTGAAAGGCACACGATTTGCACGGCAGATCTCACACGTAGGCAGCCCAGCCCTCCCAGGCTCTGCCTGACAGCAGGATTTATAGGGATATTGTCCCACCTACAATATTTCATATAGAAAACTATGCTGAAAGCAATGAACTCTCTTGTAAAATACAGCAGAACGGTTCCTAGTTTTTCAGGCGCCCACTTGGTTCTGGATAGAGCCCCGTTTGAAATGCTTCTCTCTCCCTCCAGTTGCCTCAATCTCTCTTCCATTTAAAGTAACTATCACATTTTCAAAGGGTTTTTTCGATGACTGCACTATCGTATGACAGTGGTGGTTGCACATCCCTGAAATACTCTTCTTCTGTTGTCCTAAAGGTGCTTCATTTGTCTCTTCTATAGGTCACCTGTCTATTCTGCATAAAAATGCCTTCTTTCAGAAGATACAATGCACCTGGAGTAAGCTGGACTTCCAAAGGTACCAAACAAGCAACTACCCCAGACATATTCCCTCCTTTATGTCAGTATGAAGCAAATGTACGTTAGAGTTTGCTTTTATCAATTAATTTTTCTGCGCAGTTTTAGATGTGTTGTGCTAAGGAGAAAAAGATGACAGAACTCAAAGATTTTATGAGCTGCTTTTATATATATATGATTTAAAAAAAAGAAAATATATATATATAAACTTAAACAATATGTTCCTAGCCATTGGGTAAAAGTTTTATTCACATGCCAAACTTCTGGACATCATGAGATTTTAAGTAGTTTTTATGACAACAATTTTGAGTGGCTTTATGTATATTTATGTGTGGGGCCCTGTCCTCCAACATTACAGCTTAACTTTGTGCCATATGTAACAGGGTTCATGTAATACAGTGTGGAGATTCATGATTCCTCAATGTTATTTCTTTTTCCTAAAAGACAAAAGTCTGGGAGTCGTAAGCAAGAAAGAAAACCAGGAAAACGTGAAGTGGTCCCTGTAAGCTAGGAATTAAAAACCTTTGTCACAAGTGAGAGTGGTTTTAATTCTGCACTTGAGGAAACAAAACAGCAAAATTTCTGCAAAAGCAGAAAGAAAACAAACCCCTGGCTCACACTGTGTCTAGTTCATTGTGATGCTACTATGGTTACTTCAGGAAGAAGAAAATAGCCTTCGTAACCTTGAGATGGAACATTTTGCTGTGGCAGTGGAGAGGGGTCCTTTATTGACTCGAGCAACTTTTGTAATGATGTACATCTGACTGTTTTTACCTAATACTGGCTCTTAATCCTTCTAGCCATGATGACTAATTTGTTTCTTATTGAAATGTTACAAATGCTTTCTCCCTAATGAAAGATCACCATCTGTTTAGTCAAGGTACTTTTTCACTTAGACTGTGCCCATATGTCAGAGCTAAGTTACTTTCTCTTGTTCTTGATTTGGGCAGTTGAAACACAGCAGATAATTGAAAGGAGATATTCTGCAAGTAGGTCTAGTTGGAAACCTAATTTTTTTTTCTTCTCTAAATTGCCTCCTACATTTTCATTCCAGATGAAAATTTTCCCCCAGGATATATTGCAAAGCAAACTGAAACAAATATTTGCATTTTATTTTGACGTGCAATTTCTAAACAAAAGGAAATAGAATTTTTATTTTTAATTCAGTTATCCCGTTACTGCAGCATATAAAGGGAAGCTGCACTGTGCGCTGAAGGATTAGCTGCCTGGGTGTGCAGAGGTGTAGCTGTGCCATGCTGCCGTCTGGATGGGCTGGCAGGTCTGAGGCAGGGACTGAGCCCCTCCAGCTCACGTGCCATGTGGGACCGAAGAGAAGACCTTCTGCGAGCTGAGAGATCTCCTAGGTGTGTATTAGGGAAGAGAAATATCTGGGCGCTTTGCCGTCACTTAAAGAGGAGTCAAATGGTTCTGTGTAATGGCGAGTGAGGGAGAATACACGTGGAAGCTGGTGGAGTCGCAGAGAGGCAGAGCTGTGACGTGGTCAGGAGCTTCCTGGGGAAGCAAGCCGAGCATTTGGGGTAGATGGTGCCTGTTCAAAGGCAGCATGAGGGTATGTTTACTGGTATTATACTGGAGCATTGCTTACACAGGGTGGTCAGCATTTGCCCTACCCTTGCACTCCTTGGCCTCCGAAAGTTTTGCATTTTGGCAAGGTCAGCTTTGGGGAAGGGGTGCAATACCACCTGCAGATTCAGCACGGTCGTACTTTGAAAGACAGGAGTGCATAGCTGCCAAGAGAGCCATGGAGGAGACAGACAGAGTCTGTGTTCAGAAATGTGGCTGTTTCGTTAGGTGGTGGTTGCAGTACCTGTAAGACTGGGTGAGAAAGGAGGCGCAAGGCTGCCTGGCAAAGGACTGTAGGTCCCCATTCACACAGGGGAGCAGACACCAGTACGATGGTCATTGTATAAGGAACTGGGACACCTATGTGCGATGCACTTCTGGTTCTTCCTTATCTATATGCTACTATGCACCAGAATTTCAGACACTCCAAATTTCAGAGCAGTCAGAGGAAACACACAGATTTCAGAGCAACTACTCATCCTTTTAAACAGAAGGCGATTTTCAATATTGAGCTGTAATGAGAATCCCGAATAGGCATGAACTCTCTTTAAAATCAGTTCTGCAATGCTGGTACAGCGGGAGAATATTACTATTTGGTTTGCTGTTATTCAATTATTTTTAAGCACCTTTTGTCAGATTTGTAATAAGAACAGATAAGGCAACTAGCTGCTAGGCATACTTGTGGGCTGTAAATATCGGAGATCATTAAATGTCACTGGGAAAGTTCCTGTTGTTACATTGATACTCTATAGGAATGGATATACTCTATTGACTCGATGCATTTGACATCAGACTCAGTTTGTAACTCCATCCCTTCTCAGCTTGTGCATTCAGTGAGGGGAAGGTAGATGCAGCCTCAAAACTTCTGTCGTTTCCTCCCTCTTTTTGCTGTAAATGTGGGCAGGCATAATGATGCCTGCTCCAGGAGATGGAACAATTGCCAAAGTATTTGTAACATAGAGGAATCCTCCTGGGGAAGAAAAAGGGTATTCTGATATTCCTCTCCCCAGCACCAGTGCTCTGGCTCTACTGTTGAGACACTTACCAGCACGTTGGTACTGGTGAATTAGCCTCAGACAACTGAACAGCAAAGATACTATAAAACAGGGATCTTTTCCTGTTTTGTGTGTTTAGCCCTGTGCCACACAGGGTTATTCAAACGCCAGGGGATGGCTCTCGGGGCCGGTGTTATCATCTCGTCCCTGTGCCTGCGCCGACTCTCCTGTGGGCTAACACTGAGCAAGTTCTGGCTGAGAGCTCAGGGGTTGTTACCGCAAACGCTATTTGCATTCGTTACTGAAATTGAGGCATTCATATTCAAGGAACCTGACTGAAGCTCAGAGAAATTACTGTTAGTTTTCTGAAGTCACTCACATTTAATGGCTCTGTAAAAGGTATCAAAAGAATTGGGTTGTGACTGTAGATACTGCGTTGTGTGTCACAAGCAGTAAAGGAAGGCTGAGACTTAATAGGTGCAAAGATGACTTGCCTGAATAAGACTTGGTAAGACAAATTTCAAACACATTCTGCACACACAGAAGCGTCAGTATTTGTCCTGGCACCAATAAAACCCACCAAAGTTTATCTTGGTTTTTTGTTGGTTTGGTTTTATGGTTCACATAAATGTAATTATCTGTGCCTCACAATCTTCAGTGTTTCCCCTTGCAACGCTTTTCTGAAGGAAAGAACTAATTGCATTGATTTTGTATTTTTTTTAACATACAGATGCACTGTTGCACAGGGAGGAGTTATGTGATTTGCATGAAGTTTTTCGGGGTATTTCTTATGAAAGCAATAGCTGATGCTGGTTTTCTCATGCCACAGGTAAAGACTAATCATGAATTCATTACTGATATATGAAATTAAACTACTCTTTTTATACACTTTTTTTTTTCAAAAGCTTGATCAAGTACTTGTCTTTTAAATACAAAACCCATATGGAATAAAATGTGTATCTGAGGGGGGCATTTCCTACTAGTAATATGAGTAGGGTAGTGTCACTATTGATATACTCTCAATTCCACAAAGCTTGAAGAACCTTGGTTAAAAAACACCAAATACTGTTATAATGCAAAAGATGACCGGTGAAAAGTCAAGGCTAGAGTCAAGGACCGGAGGTACTGCCATATGCTGTAGGTCTTGTTCCATACCTGCAACTCACTGAGCGCTGCAGCTCTCATAGCAATTAAGGGACATCTAATTCTTTTCCTTTTTGCGCAGTGTTTGCCAGAGATATGGTTCAAGTTAGTCTGACTGCTTAGCTTTGGATTTTTTTGGCTACATCACCGTAATATCCCTTTTGGACTTTAATTTTCCAATGATGGCACATTGCTAAATAGTTTTCTTGCTCAGTCGTACCAGTTTGTACTCCATGACTTCACTGGGGTTGCCTAGAGAAACCAAACAAGGTGCAGTCCTGCAGCTCTGGTGCCAGAGCTCCTTGGGCTGGGTGAGTTTATTATCCTTGATTCACAGTTTGATAGGAAAAAATTAAATATCTGCACTTCCAGATCTAGGGTTTCCTTAAGCTTTCATTAAACTTAGGTGGCAGCAGCTAACGGTTACAAACAGATCATGGAAAACAGTGGCAGAGGGGCTGAGCTTTTCTGGTTTGCCCACAGTGTAAGTTATCCCCAGGATAAACTACATCAACTGTTCTTAAACCAGTGCTAAAAGATGCTTCGCTAACCTGCCTACAGAAATAGCCAGGCACAGAGATTCCACAGCCTCCTAGGACTTTATAAAGAAATGATAATTTTTATAATACTTTCTGCTTTTATCACGCTGTAATTATTTCCACAATGAAGAAACCGGCTGCGCCTGAGCCAGGACTCCTGAAGAGTACCCAGAGGCAAGCAGGCCTCTAGCTTGCCATCAACACACCGATGACAATGGTTTCATGCAAACCGGGACAATACAGACCAAGTCTTAACTCCTGGTTCCATCAAATTCAGTTTTTGTATCAGTGTGCACACAGCCAGAAAACCACCTTAGACCCGGTCTGGTGCTTGACAGCTTCTTAAATCTTTTTCGTTCACAAAAATTTCCTGAAGAACCACAGGTCTGTCCATTTACAAACTGATTATGCTCCCTTAGCCCCAACTCTGGCACTGGGAAAATCCTCTGAAGCTTAATTCTGATTATTTGCATTTCCTGCGTTATCCACTAGTGCTTCATGGTTTCACTTTCTACCCTTTCAAGAAGCATTTCACAGATACAGTATTCTCCGGTGAAGCAGATGGGAACATTTACGTTTGCGGCTCAGAGGCTCTCCTTTGCTCCAGTTCCTGAGAATTAACATTGCCTAATCCGTCTGTGCACTTTCCACGGTGAGCCGTCCCACCACTGAAAGAAATTGCTAAGCCCACAGTGCGTAAATATTGGTATTAAGCTATCCAAATTTAAAATCAAGACCTTAAAAATAAAATTATTACTGACCTTTTAGCTCATTTATAATTAAAACCCATTCTAATGTTGTGCATATAAATAATAGATAGCTGTTTTCACAGATCAATGCCTTGTCCTGCTTTATAAGAAACATTTTTAAGTAAAATTACTGCGCCTTTAAGTTTAATAGGAAAATTTGATGTGTTAGCAACTGTGGGTTGATCTCTGTACATTTTTCAATTGTAAATTGCACTTTAAAAATGCAAACAATTATTAATATTGATTTGGACTAAAACAATATTGAATTTCAATATATTTCTGGCTCTTTTATGAATTACCCTGCACAGCCAGTGTGATTATGATGAAAGAGTATTTGCACGCTCAATTTCTTTTCAGTGAGAAACCTTGAAGAGTGCTAGTTGTATTCAGGCCGATAATGATAAACCCACGCATTCAAGGAAAATAAGACTACCTTAAAAATCTCAACTGAAGCATATTAAATTAATACTTCATCCTATACGTGCAGTTCTTATATCATGCTAGTTGAACTTTGGTTATTAACAAATAGTGAGAATTTAGTTAGAATGCAGCTCACCGCCTGAGCCCTCTGTTTTGGTTGTGCATCGCATGCAATTATAAAATGATGTCAATCCATCACCGCAATTTCCTGCGACTAAGCAAAGAGACTAATATATTCATGTCCTAGGATGCTGTTAAGATGCCAATTTATTTAAGTGCCATTAAAACCATGTTTCTGTGCTGGGGCTGGAACAAACATTTCATAGCTCTGTTGGTAGAGGGTTTTGAGTTTTTCTTCTGAGCTCAACTATAAGGCCAGTTTACTAATTGCTTACTCAGATACCCCAGCATGTCCCTAGAGGCCTCATCTCAGGGACAGCCCTTCCCCCTGCGATGCAGCAGCAGCCGTGGCCAGCAAGGTCACTCCAGCCGAGTGCCCTCATTACAACACACGGGAGCGGGTGGCAAGGGGGCCTCCCGAGAGCCCTGCGATACGTGGACAGAATTGTCTGGAAATCAGAAACCCTTTCCCCTGGGGAAAAGAGGTGTATTGAATCAGGACAAAATGTCAAAGCGAGATTTTTGTAGAAATGGATTTTCAGAAAAATTTAATTTATTGGCCCCTTAAGTGGCGTTTTCATCGGGCTTGGCTGCTAACTGCTTGGACAGCTGTGCAGAAAACCTGTGAACTGCCAAGGGTTTTCTAGGCACACGGAGGGCTCTAATTCTCCCCACTTCATCCTCTTCCTCTCCCTTCGCAGCCATCCGCGTGCCAGGAGGCACCTGGGGACTGTTAACCTCCAGCAGCCTGCCTGGAAAGCAGCTGTTAAACTCACTTTTTGCTGAAAGTGGAATCGAGGAGCGCGTAGCAGGCAGTAGCCGGGCGAGCCTTCATTTTGAGTCTCCCAGGGAAAAATGTATTTTTCCAAACTTTCTTTTTCCACATAGAAAACTTTGGTTCTGTGAAAAGAGCATTTTCTTACTGAAAATCCTTCTGCTGGAGAATTCCCCAAACAGCTCTTTTTCTGGAACTTACTCCCACATAGACTGAAAATAACCCAAACTTGGTGACTTTCCAGTCATGTTACAAAAGCTAATGTTTTCCTAGAGTCCCTGGAGACGGCCGAGTTGTGCTACTTACTAGCTGGCTACTACCCGTTTCTTAATGTAAGCATATGCAGGACTGGTTTGAATGCTGCTGGCCCTTAATTCAATCATGTGTATTGAATGATTAAAAATATTAAGGCACTTAACCTTGAATAGCATTGTAATTATTTTGATTATGAACTACAATCCACAAAGCATTTATGACATTTACTATTTTTAAACCTAATTATTTTGGAGAGCATCATTCAAGAATTTTGAACTCTTGAAATCGGTAAAACAGAAAAATAAAATGACACATGATTTTTCTTCACCTGAGACAGGTGCTCTCTAGTATGATTTCTCCCTTCTATGGGTAGAGTAGTAGGTAGGTAACAGCAAGTGCCCTTGTGTTCCTTCATTTCACAGGTAATCTTGTTTCGCTGTTTTATGCTCAGATGCCCATAAAAGTATAGTCACCTCTGTTATTTCACATTGTAATAGCATTGTGGTTTTGATTAGAGCAAGTCAATTTTCTTTGACAAAATGGCTTTTAAACAAAACGATACCTTTCAGAAAATGTATTCTTTGGTCATAATTTTGTGATGTAGGAGGTGCTTTCCTTGACAAAGTTAAGTTCTGTGTCCTATATTGCCAAAACTAATACTGTGAGTATTACTATAATTTTATAATACATACCTGTTGCATGATATGTAGTATATCAATACAAAATACCCTTATGGACGCCGGCCTCCCGGCAAAGAACTGGAGCTGTATCAGTTTGATACAGTAAATGCAAGCCATAGTACTTCTCAGCAGAGAGAAGTCCGGTTTTTAAGAAGGAAGGATATTCTTCCTGTTAACTTTTCCTTAGGTTTATCCAGATCCTGCCCAGTGACTACACAGTCTTTAGCTAGATTAATTTTGGATACACAAGAGACTTTGTGCCATCCAATCTCAACAACCGTGGCCAACAGAGCTAATTCTGCATTGCCTGAGAAGAGGCGCAAGGTCACGGCTACTGGCGATTCCGCACCGAGTGTCTGTCCGAACAGGAGGGAGCCTGTCAGCTGTCAGGTGGTGGGGCTCTGCTACACCCCAAGGATTTCCTCCTAATAACGATACATCCTAGCTTTACTGGATACATGTAATACATGTAAAATACATGTATTTATCATGGAATTCCTTTCACCGTCCTGGTTTTAGGTAATGAATTTTAGCATTCTTGGTGTCTCCCAGGGGATGTTTCCTGACATGCTAAGCTGGTATCAAAATTCTCGCTTAAGTTCACTGAAAGCACCTTCTGGCTCCTTAGCGCCTTTCTTTCCAGACTGATGCCTCTACTCATCCTAGCAATATGGAAATATCCAGAGCCCGAAATCTACCCTTTAGTAATTACTGTATGTTCTGCTGCCTCATCAGATGACAGCTCATGGTTGTGTGACTCCAACAGAGGAAAAACAGCGTAGGATTTGAGGAAAATATATTTTGTTAAAGTCAAATCAGGCTGCACTTTATTTCTATCCCACTTGCAATTAGCAGTGTGTGGGCTGATCGCTAGCAATAAGCTGTGGTTAGACCTGAAACTTAGCTGTGCTGCTCTGGGTCTCACACGTTGCTGTAAAAGTTTAATCTAACAAACTAGAGAAGCCATTAGAGGAACTCCTGTGGTTCCAGATAGCAATGTTTCAGTCCTGCAGCCCTCTTCAGGGCTAACAATGACTGGAGTTTATGTACATTCACCATGGTGAAAATTACAGCTCTGCCCGTATACTAACTTGTTGTGTGTGCCTAGGAGTGCCTGGACTACAGTGTTAGATTCCCAAAATACACAGGTGTAACAGAGGGGTTAAGTACACCATTTTAGACTTCATTCTGGACTTTCCCCGCTTCCAGCCAGCCCACTCTATTACCTTTTTAAAAATTGTTAATATTTTTTATTGTTTGTTTTTACAGATGAATTTTGCATCCCTTTTCAGTAGCATCATGACTGTATTATTAAATGTTGCATTGCAACACAGGGAGGATTTGAGACCTCTTCAAACTATTAGCTCTGGTTTAAACACGCTTCCAGCACACACTATGTGAAGAAAGCGCTAAAGAGCTTCTTTCCCACGGAATTACACTGTAACTGCTATATCATAATTGTGTGCAAAATATTATTAGAGATCAGTAAGGGAGGATGAATTGAGAGCATCAAGACCAACATAAGTAAACTGCATCTGATGGCTAATGGCTGTCATGTATTTGTGTTTGAGAGACCTACTGAAACAAACAAAAAAAAGCTATGTTGCCTTGAACCATTAGTGGTAGCTTCTTTGCTGCCTCCATTTATCTTTTTCTCCTTCTTGCCTCACCCTTTTTTCCCTATTCTGCCTATGTATAATGAGCAACCTCCTGTTAAAGTGTTTTAATGTCAAAGATGTTAAAGTGATAGTGCAGGGGACTTGGGAGACAGTGCAGACAAACAGCAACAGTAGGCTGAGAGCAGCAACTGTGTGGTGGAGGAATTTTTGAGCTAAGTGTACGTGGGCTATTTCTAAACTGTTATGAAAAGTATCTTAAAAAAGCAGCCTTATTGTCATGGACTTATTTACCTGTAGAGGGATTCAGGCACTCTTAAGAAAAAAATTAGGAGTCTGTCAATCAGGAAAATAAACAAACCCCCAAACCGAAGACCTTTCTGAAGTGGTGAAATGGTTGAGCCATGTCAGCAGCATCACCTGACCCTCACTCTTGCAGCTCTTCCCAATTTAGCTGCAGGAAAGGGTGAAGTTGGGCAAGAAGATCCCTTATTGTTAAATGTGGCTTGTATTAATACACCTGACCGACCGCCTGCCACTGACCAAAACAGTAAGTCCTAATGATCAACACTATCTCCTCCCTTCACACTGAAAACCACTATAAAACTCAAACAATCTTATCAGAGAAGAAATACAGAAGATTGCAAATGAGATGCTGAAGCATAGGGTAGCACAGAGTGTAAGTAGAGCGTGATCCTCTCTGAACTGGCTTCTTGTTGCTTGGCTGAGATGCCTGAGAGTAACTGGAGACTGCATCTTGCAGAACGAGAGAGGAAAAGGATTAGCAACTGTTTCCCTCCTGCCTTGTGCTCCTGACTGTGGATTTGCTGCCCTTCAAAATGTTATGACTAATGCATAAAGCGTTGCTCCTCTCCAGACACTCAACTTTTCACTAGCTTGAGACTTAAAAAAAAAAGCCATGAATCTGTCTTTGGCTGTAGGTCTCCAGGCGTGTAACCTTTACTGTATGCCATGCTGGCATTCGTTGTCTAGTCTGCACTGTGTTTATCAGCCTCACTTACTTGCTGTGAGTATTGCAGTCTCTTAGATCCTTCTGTATTTGCTCTCTGCCACCCTCCCCCATAGCTACAAAACTAAATGGGAACAGGATCTCTTGGAGAAGCAGCCCAAAAGGGCCTAGGCAATATTTTGTGCTGAATTTCTCTCCTTGGACCTTTATATATCATTGGTGTATCTTTCAAGACACCTCTGGGGTTTTGAAACTAATTTTCCATCATCATTAGCGAGAAACTTATCCTTGTGCTTCCTTTCATTAATGTCTAATACAGGAATGAGAAGAAGTGCTGTATATGCACACTCTTTTTAACTTGATGATGCCATATGTAAATAATTAAACAAGGCACAGAAGCAATGGTTAAAAATTCTGCAAAACTTCCTCATTAAACTAAGCAATTATCTGCAAGAAGAGAGACATCTGAACCCTCTCCTTCCACACCCATGATAAAATCTCCACATCTTGCAGATGTTTAATTTTTGCCTAGGAGGAGAAAAATCACATTTAATTACCATCAAGGGTGAGGACAACATGGTGGGTGCATAGATGGTGACATTCAGTTTGTATCTGTCAGTGACGTGGCTGTGACTTTGCATGTGATCTGTTTGGATATTGTATGCAAGGTCACAGCTCTATGCAAAATCAGTGGAAACATTAATTGAGTTCCAGCTATGTCATGTGCTACTGTGCAAAAAAATGATTCATGAAACTCCAGGGCCGTGATTTGCTGTTTGGTGGCGGTACAACTGAAGCAGTTAATACTTCTAGCCGTCTCATCCTGCCTGCTGCATTACATTGGCATAACGTCTTGGAGCTGGGTAGTGAAGTGAACTGTGGAAACTGATTCAGCTGAGAAACAGTCCATCAAAAAAGAATGGCACACAAAGAAAGTCATATTCGTGGAGAGAAATATATTTTCAAAGCACTAAATCAGATTAAATCCCTCCGTGTTCTGTTCTTGCAGTACAGTTTATCTATTCAGTCACCTGCACCATCCCTGTCACTGTAATAGCTGAGATTTTCACAATCTATCGTTGTGAAAACAATGTCGTTGCTCGCATTTTACAAACGAAACTGAGGCAGCGAAACCTGAAGAACTTGCCTAGAGAAGTGGGAAATCTCCGGACAAGAAGAGGCTGAGTTTGGACCTTCCGCAGTTCAGGTTAATATTCTAGCTACTGAATCCTCCTCCTTTTCCTTAGTTACTGGAGAATAATGAAAAAGGTAAAATGTTTACATTTTATATAAGAGGAAATTGAATATGCAAATGTGAAAATGGGAATAGATTTTTTTAAACTTACAACCAGAAGGTGTGTAAATCTGCCAAGAACTTCAGTTAAGCAACTGTTCCGTGCTAGCTAGGATGTAGGTTAGTGGTTTCAGCAAATACACAGATAATTAACTGAAACTCCTTTTGTTCTAGCTGACAACATAAAAGCAATGAGAGAAAGGAAAAAAATCACTGGGGAGTAGCGTGGCATCTTGCAAGGTTGCCAGTGCAATGTGCACAGGATTACACTGACGAGCTTTTCTAGTGCTAATGAAGGGGTGTCAAACTGGCAACACCAAAACCTGATGTATTTGCTGAAACGGAACAATATGAGACAGGGTAGCTCAAATTCCCGTCTCCAGACACCAGTGAAGAGTTGTGAAGGGAAGGCCACGTACATTTAGTCTGACTTTCAGCAGTGGTACAGCCTGCTGCACGGGCAACCGGTGAGCGAGAGGCGGGCAGGTGAGCAGGCTCTTAGGTGTTGCCAAGGCTGTGGCACAGAAAAGCTGTTTGCTCGTAGGGAAGGGAATCTAAGCTGGGTAAGTGCAATATAGAGCACTATATTATTACTACATATCATGTGCAATATATGGCACATAATAATTATATATTATGTGCAATATATAGCAAGGATATGACTGCCGACCCTCTGGAGTGTCCCCGCAGGCCTCAATGTGCACAGAGAGGGTCCCTGTTCAGTGAGGACTGCAAGGTGAAGGGAGTTACCAGCTTGCAAGCTCCTCTTCTCCTCACTCCCTCCGACAGGTGGTAACAGTTTACTAAAGCACCGTACTAATTTATGCAATAGTGAATCCTGCGGTTAGCGAGATGTGAATTAATGAGGCACCTCCGAGAAAGTAGGAAGTACCTTAACACAGCTTCTCCCATGGTCACCTTGCACCATACTATGTTATTAGTAAAATTATTATTAATTTTCCTTATGGTAATGACAAAGCCAAAACTTTTATTTACATAACAAGAAGTTTTATAACAGAACGACTAGTGACCGAGTTCCCCAGTCAGGTCTGTGAAGCGTTCGGCAACTTTTTTAGATGAGTTCCTGATAGGTGTTTTAGGAGGAGCAAGGTTAGCACTGCAGGATAAACACAGTTCTGAAGTTTCTGGAGCAGGCTGGGAGGTAGATGTGAAGTGTGTTTAACCGGCAGCAGCAACAATCAGAAAACCACCACTGGCAAAAGAACTTGCTGAGGTGTCTGCTGCTGCAGCCTTGTTTGCCAAATAAGTTGTCTGTGAACTCTGCCGTCATTAAAATGCTCCACGGTGATAACAGCACTTTCCCTGGAACATTTTGTTGAAGCTTGCAAATGGAATTATCTGCTATGACTGCTCTTTTGAGCAGTGTAAATCTTCAACAACAGTCCTAAATAAACTTGTGATATACAGTGCATGGAACACCTATTTTTATAAATATCTCTGCAGAGGAACGCTAGAGGTAGGAAGAATAAATTACAAGCAAGAAAATGGCATTTTAAAATGTGCTCTAACCCTGTTTGCTCCTACTCTCTCTTGGCACCATTCTACATTAACTTAGCTCCAGCCCCTGGAAAGGCAAAGGTCACAGCTTTTATTTACATAACACAAAGTTTCTAAATAACAAGCATTAAAGAAGTGAAGCTTTGCAGGGGGGAAAAAAAAAGTATGAACAAGAAATACTAGTTCAGCCTCTGTGGCCAGAAAGATATCAGCATTGGGAATAATATGCCATTTTAACAGGGATACATAAACACTATCACCTGAATATAGTACAAATACTGGACTCCCCGCTGGGGAAATCATATCTCATTTCAGTTGAGGGATGCCAAATTACTCTCTGTTGCCTTGTAAGTGCTCAGTGCTCGGCACCTCACCATGCACAGGACAACCACATTTCTGCTTCAGGCTATGACTGCTCCTCAGAGGTCTGAAACAACTTCCCTGAATTTGGGTATAATCCCAGGCATGAAGTACTTCTTAATCTAATCCTAAACTACTATTGCATGTAAATGTCCAAGCTGAATTTAGTGCCTGGAAAGCAAAGGAAATGTTTAGCAATGGCCCTTTGAGCACCCTCTGTCTTATACTTCACAGCCTGGCCTCACATCAGTGAAGTTTGGGCTGTTTAGAAAGGACCAGAAAGCTTTGCCATATCCCACGGCTATAACTCAGAAGAGCCTGCTTCATCTTGCAGCATGTACAGGAACAGGGAACTAGTGTTTCTCTCCCGTTTCACCCCAGCCCAGCCCTTCTCATTCTAACACTGCTCATTTTGGTGAGTTTCAGGATGAAAGAATATGGTCAGGCAAAAGAACCTATAAAGTTGGTGTGCGATAACGACAGTCCAAGTGTCTTATTATAGAGCAGGTAAGAAATATGATAGGTCTTATCCAGAAGAAACAGTTGTATTGTACTGTCCAGAGGAGATTCATAACTATAACCAGGTATAGAGGTTATGATGCTGCTATACTGAGTTAGCCAATATAACTTGTTACGCTCTGCTATTGTACCTTTAAATAATGCAGAGCAGGTATGACAGATCCAGTCATGTGCTATGGAGCTTGCATCATTTTCTACCTGTCTGGAAGATGACTTTTGTCACCCTTGCAATATAACTCCTATGCAGCTGCTGTGACTGCTAGATGTGCTGCTGGCAAGGGCAAACACACAGCTTTTTAGGCACTGGCCATGGTGAAGCAAGATTGGGAAGAAATATAGAATTCATTTTCAACATCACCTTCTACTCACAGCAAATGAGAAGTACATATGGATGATTTCATTTTTTGCACTATACTGCTGTCCCATGTGGCTCAGGCTTTGTAACTACTGTCAACTCAACAGTCAGTCGGTATTCATTACACCAGAACCAGAGGAAGGAATTTCTAAAGACCTTAAGGAAAGCCTGTTTGGTTTCTCATGCTCAAGAGAAACTTTGGAAAAATCCCAAGCGCGGAAAGAAAATGGGATAAGAATTTTTGACTTTCAATGAGCCATATCTGCACATATACATTTCCTGTGTTACCATATTTTAGAAGGACTTTTAAAACTGATGAGACGTGACCAGCCTCCACCCTTTCACAGAATTGTAGTTGAGCTCTACTCTTTTGTAATTCAGGGCTCTGGTAGTAATACTTGCATTACAGGCTCAGTTAAATTACCCTTCCCAGAGGCAGTGCTCCAGCCTGCTCCTATGGGTACCAGTAAAAATGTCACCTGTGAGAGAACAGGTAAAACAGACTCTGGTCCACTCTGCCCTTACAAGCCCCAGCTGGTGGGTATCGCTCTTATCAAGAGCATTCCAAGTCCTTACAAGGAGTGGGGTGAAGCTGCTTCCTTGTCTTTGTTGCAGCCCCTCTGTTGCTAGTCCCTCTTATTTACTTGCCAAGGCCCTAAGGTAGTGACAGCAGCACAGAGACCAGAACGGGGCCGTGCCTGGTGCTGGCGAGTGGTGCTGAGAAAGGGCCAGCCCGGCCCGGAGGAGAGGGGAAAGGCAAGTAGCGGGCTGCTGGCCGGAGGATGTACGATGCAGGAGTGTTACGGAGAGGAGGCGGCCGGAGACCTCGTTAACAGCAAAAGTGTGGAAGTAGAAGGCTGAGATTGCAAAAGGGAAACCGAGCCCCAGGTGGGGGAATAGTGCTTGCAGAGTAAAGCTAGCGAGGGAAGAAACAAAGAGACGGGTGGGAGTCCCAAAACAGAGGAGACTCCGGTGGTATGAAGACAAGGGGAGAGAAAGCTGTGGATTTTGTATCCTGACTGTGTCCCGCTCAGATAAATTGCATCCTACCTCTTTTTTTCTCTCTATTGTGTGTAGTGAGCAATAGGGCAGTCTCTGCTCCCTGCCTGTCCAGCTCCTGAGTGCTCTGCATTGCTAAGCTATTGCTATACAGCGCCTCAAAGGTTGTGCCTTCCTGGGATGGATGTGTGATCTCTGCTAGCAGGCACACTGCCCTCTTTGGCTTGGAAAACATTTTGGAATCTTTTGGGTTGAAAGGTGTAACGCTGATGTATTTTTCTCTGCTAAAAGGATATACCCCAGAAAGAATCAATAGCATAGTCCCAACACATCACTCCTCACACAGGAGGCTTTTGGATCCTGCCCAGTGTTTGTAAAGCACGTGTAAATTAATGAGCATATTCATTATTAATAATGACACAAACATAGGAAAACCTTTCAAATAAATACTTGAAAGCGTACTAAGCCTACTACCAGAATGAAGTCTAAGGGTGCTCAGCAGCAAAATGCAGTAGAAAATTGTGGCTGAAACAGATGTTTAAAATGAATGCTTTCAGTGTGCTGAACTAAAATACAATTCAAACACATACAGAAGACATATAGACTGACTTTCAGTAGCACAACCCACTGAAATACCTATACAAGCAACCTTGTTTTGGATCAGCAAGGCTTATTCTATTTATTAAATCAATAAGTGTAAAGCCCGTAGACCATTTTAGTTATCAACCTTTTCCAAATGAATATCCCAAGCGTTTCTAATCACAACCATCTGATTTCCATTATTTTGACCTCCTCCTTCTTTGGCTGGATCAATAATGTCTGATGTAATAATTTATCAACATATACTGGGAAAATTATTGATTCTATTTGTACACATTAGCTGGGAGAAAAATATGTCAGGCTGTCCCTTTAGTCTGAATGCCTTTCTAGATTTAAATTAAGCTGCATTTGGTATTTGTATGAAGGATATTAGCACTGTATGTAAAACAAATCACTGTAGCTGAAATGGATGTTTTACTTGCCCCAGTTCCCCTGATACTTTTATGGCACCCATCACTGCAATATCTGTTTTTCATACTCTAATTGCTTTGTGAAATCTCTCGCTCCTCCTCTGCCTCCCACTCCTGTGCATTCGCACAGCATACTGCAACGCAGTCTGACACTGTTCATCCTGCCTCTTGGGGAGGCTGAACTTAGGGCCAACTGGAGATTTTATTTAGTTGAGAGATGTACTACATAGGTAGAAAGCTTTCACGTAAATCCTGGATGTTCACAAAAGGATCAAAAGATTATGTGTGTAATATGGTATGGGGTAGGATTAATATTTGGCCGAGATATTTTTTTAGGTGTGGGCTTTATTGGTGAAAGTAGCGTTTGAAAGAAGACAGCGAAGAAAAGCTGTATGTTATCTATGTTACAATATGCTATGTTTTCTAACAGTACTGTTCCTAAGAACTATCAACAGCAGTTCATCTACAAAAATCAAACACGTGGAAATCTGGCTAATTTTATTTCTTAACAGCTCGGTACTAATACACCTTTGGGGGGAGGAAGATCAAAATACTAAAACAATGTGCTGAGTCATTAAGTGGAATGAACCACTAGAACCACCGCTTCCTACAGCAGCTATAATCTGTCATCAGCTTACTTACCTAATGCATATGTTGTAATAGCCAACTGTAGTTTCTTTTTCATATCCTTTTGTTTCAGATGAAGCGACTTAAAAATTGCAAATATTTCTCCCCTTAGATGCAAGAGCATAAATCACGAGTAATACTGAGCTCTCTGCCTCATATTGATTCTTTCGTGAACTAAGCCAGATGGGTTCAGATATGAGCATGATCTAATATTCCCCTTAGCTTGATTTATAGATTTCTTTGTGCATTACCTGACCATAAATGAGTCTTGCATTATTTCTTGTGTGCCTGTCAGATTAAAGAAAAATATTCTCGTTGACCTTTAAACCTGGGAGAAAAAAATGAGTCGGAGACATTTTACTGCATGTATTACAGTGATCTTAGTGCTTACATGCCAATTAAGAGTGTGTGATTATGAAAGAGGTCTAGTAATTTGTGTTGTGTGTAATGATTTCATTTTCCTGTAAAGCACATGGTAGATATACAGACAGAAGCATAAGCTACATTGCAAATAACTCTGGAAGAGAGAAAAAGAGGAGAACAATTTGGCACAATTCATTCCTTAATTTACAAAAGCGAGCACTGATTGCAAGAACTGAAATGTTTTTTCTGGAAGAAAATAATGTTCTTTAAAATGTAGGCACAGCAAGCAAAAGTGCAGAAATGACTGCCACATAAGGTGTTAATGCCATTAAAGGGAATGAGCATCATGAGGCATTTGCTGACCCCAGAGACCTCTTCAGTGAACAAAATGAGTTTAATACGTATGAAAAATAATGAGCGATGTATCATGAACCTACCATTAGGGCACAACTCTGGGCTCAGGACTTGCAGCCAAACTCTGGTGGGAGACACTAAGTTTTGTCTGAGCAAAAAGCTCATGCTTAAACTGGAGGGACTGACCTCAATGATCCAGCACCTCCTCCCACAGTTTTCACGAGTGTTTCTATAGCCTAATGAGCCTACTATCTCCTTTGTATTTATTTGTAACTAACGCTCAGAGCTATCAAATCAAAGATGTTAAAAAAGAAAATATTTCTATCTCTGCTATTCTTCAGCTTTTTGACCAGGTGAAGGTAAACATGCCCTGAAACTGCTCAGCAGACCAAATCACTGTCATATTTCTATTCAGGTTGTATTTCTATTCTGTATCTGTATTGACATTTTCAGTAAGAACAAGATTTTAGCTTCTGTCTTCTAAGAAATCACAAGTCTTTCCATGGTATGTGGGCATGCCACAAAACCTGACCGGTAGCCCTAGCTCTAGGAACAGGCAGACCTGTCTGTGTTCTCGGTGCTCTTTTCCAGATACCCTGCCATGTGTCTGTATCACCAGAAAAATCCTTTTTCAGTTTTTTCTCCAGCTCAGGTATGTTTAGACTAGCCAACCTGTTCCTACAATTGAGAACGGGTTCAGGAATATTAATGTTCCTTTCCAGTCTCTTGTTAAGGTCATTGAACTATTGAGTACCCTGTTTCCTAGCCTGCGGTCTTCGTTATTTTATTCCTAAATGGCTCTGCTGTGGCAAGAAAGCTTTTCTTAACACTTCCAATTGGCCAAAGGCTGAAGCGCAGCCAGTATTTTACATCTGTCTGGGGACGCACCTAAACAGTGTATCTGTTTTGGGGGCCAGTATATTCATGAGAGTCATAAGTATAGATTTTCTTTGGTTTGGATGCTTTATTTTAATTCCAGTGTCTGATCACATTTGTTTATTTTTATTACAGTAAGCTTCCAGACCCTGAGAATGGGATCTGCAGTGCTAAAGACACTTTTATTATATATGAGACTTCAAGTGATAGTCTTTGCCCTGAGGAGCTCACAATAAAAATAAGCAGACAGATAGAGAGATAAAAGACATGATTCAGCATCAGATGTAATTTGCTGTATGAAGCTGATCCAATTGTATTTGAAGGCTTTATTTTACAGATGAAGAAACTTAGGTGCAATGAAATGAAATGACTTGCAGAAAATACCACAGAAGTCTATGGAAAAGTACGAACTAAAACTCCGATTGCCCCGTAGCTCCCAGGACAGCCCTTCTCTTTGAAGCAGGGGGAACTATTTATGCATTACGTGAACACAACTACACATGCTGTACATCCCAATCTGTAGAAATTATACAGCCCTACATAATTATGCCATGCAGCAGATTTTTTTATTTTTTTTTTTATCCTTCTGCTGTGCATAAGCCTGGCACTATCTCTTCTTCTGTGCATAGTTCTTATTCAGAGCTACTCTTTTGACTTCTAGCACAAATGGTGTTTTGGAGAGGTATGTTTACTGCATAAAGACATAGAAAATACACCTAAATTCCCTATTCTGGTCAGTAAATTTATATGAAAAGTATTGTGGCAATAAATCAAAATGCAGTGATTGCCATTCCCCTTCCCATGGTGATTTATAATTGTGGATTTACATCTGGCTAAAAGACACTGTTCAGACTGTCTAGCTTGCATGGTAATAACAGCAAGCTCTCCTCTATTTCCTTTTAGTATGGCAATGGAGACTGAGAGCCCCTTCACTTTAAACAATTCGATGAACACATAAAATGGGAGTTAAAACCTTCTGCAAAATACAAAAATAATAAAGCGTGATCAGTGAAACTCTAAATCATAATGACAATGTTATCCAGTGTCAGCCGGAGACACTCGCTGACTACAATGGTGTTTTAAGTGAAGCATTTCTCTATCTGGTAAACAAACAAAAAAAAAAAAAAAAAAAGAAAGAAAAAGAGGAAAGAGGCAGGGAAATAATATTCAAGAATTTCTTAATAGAATTGAGGGGCTAACAGCAGCAGAAAACTATTCACCCTCCACTACTATGGAGTTTTACTTCACAGAAAAAAATAGGATGCTGTAGGATAGAGATGTCTTGTTCCCTTTAACAACATTTCTCAGTCTGGGCAGTATAAACATCCAGGAGTCACCTTCACATTTATAAACTATAAACATTATTATCTTCGGTTCCATTTCTTAAACCCACTCAGTTTTTTTTCCTTCAGTTGCCTAGAAAAGCAAATATACAAGGCTGAGGGCTGGTAGTGTGCTGTTGGTAAGAGCTGGACAATGGTATTCTCGTTTGAAACGTAAAACAACAGACTGACCTGCAAGACCTTTACCATATAATGAATAGGAACTTAGTAACAGGCTTTGGTGGAGGAGTTTTCTGCTAGCATCGGGAGTTCAACTTTCTTCCTGTCCTGAGATCAGTAACGTGCTTCAGGCTCAAGATAGTCCTCAGGCTTCCAGGGAAGGGAAATGCTGTAAGCCGTGCGTTTCCCCTGAACTCCCCTCTCCCTACTTTAGCGTTTCTAGAGCTGTATGGACAGTACACAAGTCCTAAGAATTCGTTCCAGACTGAAATATGTCTCAGAAAGACAGAAGACAAGGAAAGAAAGCCAAAATTTGCCTCTTAAGTTCATACAGATGTTCAACACCTGAGCCATCCAAGCCAAGCATCTTTGCAACTCATGATACCCTTCAGGAGGAATATGCTACGCTCTACAAATCATCTCTGCACAGAAGAGGAATACCACTATTTTGCTGGACACATACTGCCCCTTATAAGGCAGTGAGGAGATGAACTAAGTTGAGCTTTTTGGTAGTATCCATCACTACAGTCAAAGCGTTAAATCCTTCTCCTTGTACAGTGGTTTATTCCATAATAGAAACATAGATAGTAGTGACAGAGAAAATCACTTGGGTCATCTAGTTTATCCTTTGCTGGGAGAAAGATTGTTTCTTGCATTTGTTGTCTTTGCAGACAATACTTCACCCAAAATTACCACCTGACCTGAAGTCTGACAGAGAAATGGAGTATTAGTAAGATAAACCATGCTCAGAGCCTGGTTTATTGTTTGTGTAGCAGCAGAGAATGAGATGAGGGTACAGCTTACAAGATGAAAAGGTGGGGAAGAACTGTAAACTTTCCTTCTGCCCAGGGATACCAGCTCAGGGGAGATGCTGAGGGAAGGAACCAGAGAAAACAGAGCATTACGTGTCTGCAAACAGTACTGTCCTAAGGGGGTGGTAATCTGTGAAGACTGTTGGGGATCACTGGAAAAGGAATAAATGCAGTAGTGGTCTCGGGGGGGATCCTAAAGGACTCTCCTCCCCTAATCCAGGGGATTCTCTGGGAATTCTTCCCCATCTCTTTTCCCTATAGGACTCAGGAAAGAAGTCACACTACAGTGTTGATATCTTTCCTTCCTAAAGTTGTAATGAGGATTATGCCTGCCCCACAAGGCTCTGTACGACAGCTGGAAGCTGCAGTTGCTCCTTAGCACCAGACCCTCTAAGACATGATTTTGTAATGTCAGCAACGATTTTTCAGGGCTTCATGTGTGCTCTTATACCACAGGTTACGATTTAATTTCCAGCAGGTGTTTGCTTTCGTAACATTCAAGGTGACTCTAGGACAAGACCTAGGGCAGTGAGAGGGAAAAGCAAGGCTTTGCCATGCTTTGACCGATCCAAGGTCCAGGCCGTGGGAGACTCATCAAATACCCTGTCCCTGCCATCAGGAATTGCTGCAAACTGTTCCCCTGTCCTCCATGGTCTCCTTGGAAGGAGACTTTCATGGCCAGCCAGCCTCCTGTTCTCCACTTCACAAATCCCTTGGGGCAGATGGCAGGTCTCCTTTCAGCTTGTCTGGCTCCCTCTCACTCCTGCATTCAAGTCTCAGCTCTCACTCTCAAATTTACACCTTCCTCTTGCACACTTTTCCCCCCCCTTGCCTCACGTCTGTTGCCTTACCAGAGCCTCTGGACAGCCCGGATCCCTCTTTCCTTGCCTTTAGCGGTTGCACATTGTGCTGTCTTTGCCTGATTTTATTTCCCATGTTTTGCAGTCAGTGTGGTGTCTGGGAGGGGATGCGTTGCTGAGAGCAATGTCCAGAGCCAGGAGGTCAGGAAAAGCAAAACCAATTAACGGATCAGTGTCTTACCACAGACCATGCGCTCCTCAGACTTCCCTGCCCTCTTTTACCCCCTGCCTTTCCCGAGGCAGCCCTTCTGCTCAATAAGCAAAGAGCACAGCCTATTTCCCAGGTTTCGGACCAGGGCTTGCGCTGGGGGCCCAGTCTGTCCTTCTGCTCCGGCATGCCCAGGCTCAGCCATCCCTGCCGTCAGCTGAAGGATGATGATGACAAAGACCTTTGCGTTCCTATTGCATGAAGAACTGGGCTGGGCTGGCCAATCTTTTAAAACAATAAATTAAGGTGGTGGTGATATTTTGGCCCAAGCAGGGTGGAGATGGAGATAAGAGGTACTTGTTTTTGGGGACAGGCAGGAAATACTGCTTTCCAAATTAGTTCATTTTGCTTATGTTTCACCACAGGATTTTACCTTTCCTTTCTGAATGCTGTCAGCGCACAGGGACAAAAGACGTGGTATTTTGGTACACTGCTGTATTTAGAACAGCCACAAAAAATTAGAATCCAAATCATATCCAACCTATCGTGATTACATGGCAAACTTGCATAGCCGGAGATCCTCTGCGCCATGCTCAGCCCTTGACAGAGCTCTCGCAAGCAATGTGAGTGATGAGCTCCTATTTAGGAACTGACAAATTTGTGTGGATCAATGATTATTAAAAAGAAAATGTCATTAAAGAGGACAGTTTGGTGCAGTATCATCCAGAAGCTGTCAATGTCTCTGCTGGGAAAATTAAAATAAAGTCATCTTACAATGCATATTTCAAACATTTTGAATTTAATAATTAACTAAAAGACAGCAGCAGCAGCCTATTTCCAGAGTGCATTTTGGTGTCCCTTAAAAACACTGATTCTCTGAAAGGCAGGAGATTATAACTTCTTGTAATTCTTGCTAAAGCTTGCTAGGATCTTTTGTTTACAAAGTGTTTATAAATTGAACTGTATGTTTTTTCTAAAATGAGGGTAGCAACTGACTGAACATCTTACAAATCACTCTAAACTTACAAAAAAAAAATCCAACGTTTTATTTTGATACTTGTAAGCAAAAAAAAAAAGATCTTTGTATTGGAAATTATTTTTAGTTTTGAAGATTTCTGTTTCAGTGATAAAAATGAAACACTCACTTGTCTTTTGGACATATCCGAAGCAATTGTCCCCCTCCAATTTTGGTTCAACCACTGAACACAAAAATTCAGAGTTCAGTTCTTCTCGCAGGAACGAGCCCTGCAGATGTTAGTTGTCCACTTTGTATTGTCATATGAAGCCTGTCGTGGTTCTGCCGAGACAGAGTGAGGTGAAGTGCTAGTAAAATCGGCAGTATTGCTAAGAATAAATATTTATACAGTATGAAGATAGGAGATCTTTTCAAAAGTTTGTCATGTCCTTTATGACAGCAGTCCTCATAAGCGTTGCTATTATTCGTTATTGGAGTTGTGGGGGTTTTTTTCAATAAACCAATGTAGAACTAAGAATTAGTTACTTTAAACACAGTATTATTATTACAGGTTTTTTTTTTTCCCTCATATTTTTTTCAGAACTGAGACCCTAATTGCAAATCCAGTACAAGCCCAGGACAAAGAGACAGTTGTTTCAAACAATAAAGGACTAAGTAAAACCAAAGGACTGGTACAGAGTGATGGGGAAGTACAAGGAAGAAGCTGGAGAAGTACTGGTTAGTTTGATAGATTATTCTGTCTTACCAGGGACATCATTAGTGTCAGGTTCTACACAGGCATCAGAGTGAATGGGAGATGTGCAGAAATCTAAGCCTGGGCACATCCACAGAGCCACACGTGCTACAGTGTAGGAAGTTTTTTCCATCTTCCAGTACTTTGTTAGAAATCTTAATATGACCTAATTTTACAAATTTAGGTTCAAACTTCTCCCTTCATCTCAACCTTCCCGTTGCTCTGGGGGAGCTGTAATTCTTCCCCCATACAAAGGTCTCACTCCCAGGTATGGTCTCCTTTTCCATAACGTGATACAACCTTTTCCTGAGGCTTTTTGCTTTTTACATTTGTCATTTGTAGATTTGTTATAAACTTTAGAAGAAGCAGCAAGCTGAAAAGAGGCAGTGCTGCATGCTGGAGCCCAGTGCCCGGCCGAGCCGTGGGGTTTGCTGGGGACAGCTCGGGGCAGGGTGGACTGGGAGCTGCAGCTCCTGTGGGGCACTGAGCTGATGAGCTGAGCTGAGAGGTTACAAGGGGAGGTGTGTCAGTAGGGCCAAAGCATGGTACCCAAGTTAAATAAAACACATCTAGATGGAGCATTTCTACTTTCCCCAAACTGAATTTCCTTCCCAAGAATTTTGTTTTTCATGACAAGTTTTAAAACTGAGCTTTTTAATCTTAAAAGAAACCAAAATTAGAATTTTCCATAGGACGGAAATTCCCATTTCAGTGATGAAGCAGAGGAAACCATGCTAAATGGAGCAGCTGAATGGCTGGGGGCAGGTAGCTGATTTTACTTTCCAGAATGGCAGACAAAGAGGCCCTTACGCAGGGCACAGGCAGAATCTTGAGGACAGTCCTTCCTCTCGCGCGAGCAGCTGCCCTGTGCAGAAGGCTGCACCTAACTTGAGCAAGGTTTTTGCGGCAAACAAAAATTGACCTTAGGAGTCTTTACAGTCAGTTGCCTTCTTTAGCCTTACTGCCTTCTGTTGATACCTTGGCAGCAAAATGGAGAGTTATTTGGTATATCTTCATTTGCAAAATTAAATTTGGAGAGGAGAGAGATAATTTCATAAAGTAAACCAATATGAACAAAACCAGCCCTGCTGGGTAAGAAAATACAGCTAACTGGGGGAAGTACATGTAAATCAATATAAATAACGGCCATGTAAAACCATGGTGCTGTATATTTCTAGTAACCAACCTTCAAAAGAAGATGATGAAAACAAAGGAGGGCAATGATATGTGGATTAGAGAACATAACACGTGAAGAGGCTGAGAAAGCTAAATTCATAGAGTCCAGTGAAAGAGACGGCTCAGGGGGAACATGATCACAGTCTATAAATACCTTCAAGGTAACAATAGAAATGAAGGGAGGGAATTATTCACAGTCTCAGAAAATTGTAGGCCAGGGAGCAATGGCCTGAAGCTAAGAAAGAAAAAGTTTAGGTGAGATATTAGTGGGGGGAAAGAAGCCCTGACAAAAGAAAGCAATAGGGCAGTTTAATAGCTGAACAGGGAAAGTGCCCAGTGTAGCATAACTGCCAGGTTTATGCAACCAGTGAGATGGCGTATCGCTGGAAAAAAGAGACAGAGGCTTTAATCAGACACACAAGAGCCAGATCAGATTGAAAGAGTACTCCTGGTCTCACAGGCTGTGCCCCGGGTAATGCCATATAGTGCTACATGGAACTACAAGGCAGAGCTCTTTCTTTGAACTAGGCCAGCTGCTTCCTCTGTTGCACTCTCTTACATATTTCCTTTAGCCCTGACGCATCCCCCCCTTTCCTATCCAAACGTGGATGAATTCCGTGTCGTCCCCTCTTACCGAGTTTGGCTTTCTATCCCACTGACAGAGGCGTCAGGAGAACTGCAGGAAGAAGGAGCAGTTCTTACTGAGGCAAGTCCAGCCAAGAGGGCTGCTGATATGACGGATTGTAGAAGGAAATCTCAAAGTCACTTAAGGATGAGGAGCTGGAGGTTTGCATGAATAATACCAATAATCATATTAAAAACTCTCCACCTCCACAACACTGAAAAGTTGGAAGAAACCGCTGCCTCTGCTCAGAGCACCTGGAAAGCCAACTCTGATTGGTCTCCATTGAAAGAATGAGGAGGTTTCCAGGGCTGAGTGGGACTTTTTGAAGAGACAGCTTTTCCTGGTGGAAACGAGCGAGTAGGACCCTGTGAGCTCTGGTGGTGGGTCCCCACTGCACAAGCTCTCCCCGCTGCTTCTCTTTGCCCTAGAAATGCAGGGGAAGGGGGTCAGCCAGGAGTCTGAGATAGGCTGATATTAATTCTCTACCATGTGAGAAAGGTGTTTCTAACGCATGCCTAGCAAACTTCATAAGGTGTGCTAATAATAAACGACAGCAAGTTCACAGCCCAGAAGATACCTGGAGGTGGCATTCGGTTGCTCGGAGGAGCGTGGGAGGAAGCAGGAAGGCTGTTGCTACCCAGGGGCATGGGGCTCCCGCTGCAAAACGATACACGATTATCACAGAGCTCGCCGTTGGCTGGCATCTAGTCAAACTCCTGGGTACGCAGCAACCAGTACCCAGGGTGGTTTACAGCACGATTGCAGAGCTACTGCCAGAATAAATACTCGGTGTACAGCACAGAAACCTCTTATACAGAAACCTTCCATAAATACTGCCTGTCACTCTTTCCATTCGGGGAACCACAGCAAAGGTATCTGCCCACCCAGCACTGCTGCTGTCTAAGGGCCTTTCCACAAAGCTCACTTGTGGGCATTGCCCCTAACTTGCCAGAGAAGAGAGGTCTTTTTGCGTGACACTCCTTTCTCGGTGCTTTCTTTACAATGAAGCACCCACGGAGCATCACTGCGTGGCTGCTCGGCAGCTGCCACCGGCGCTCGCAGGACTGGGGGGAAAACGAGAGCTGCAGCACATTGTACAAAAGCAAACAGAAGATACTAAATGTGGGCCTGCTGCATCTTTAATGCTAGCCCAGAGGAAGCGTTGGGGTGGCAAAATTGTATCTGAAACAATTTTGTACCATTTTAATAGTTGAATTTTAGTTGTATTATTAGTGCAGCAGAAAAGCCTAATGAATCTATGCTGAAGTTCTCCAGCTGAGGGTCACCACTTTTTAGGCCGATCCAGAGAGCTGATGAATGTTTTGCCAGCGGTATCTTAGTGATGAGCATCTTGCAGAGGGATTTTCATGGGTTTGTTGGTTTCTTGTTTACAAAGAACTACTTAACGTAACAATTCTCTGATGTCTTCACAACAGATAATAGAAGCATCATCTCAAAAGAGATCTATGTAAAGTCAGCAGTATGCCTGGGTTACAGAGAAGGTTCGTTTATGGTAAGTGTCAATCACTAAAAGTATCAGACATAATACTTTGAAGACCAAAAACAATGAAAAGTTTTGCTTTTCTTTGGTTTTAAAACTAAATCTGTATCATTTGCTGTGCTGAAAATCCCTGACAATTATTGGTGAAATAACAAATCTAAATCATGATTTTAAAAGTCACCCTTTTTTATTTTAAAAGTATTCCCCATCCTAAGGAATCCAGATAGGTACATGCAAACAAGTATTTCCAGAAGGTATGTCCTTGAAACATCTGGAAAGAATAAAGGAACAAAAGAGCTGCATGGGTCTGCTGCACCTTCCTCAAAGTTGCTTTCCTTCAATAACTTTGTTAAAACAAGCCGCAGTTACATACATAAGCTCAAACTATCGTATTTCTGAATAGCTATTTAACTGAAGGGAACTACAGTCATTCTAAAGACGTATCTCTGTTACAATCTATAATGAATGTAATCTTCAAGGGGCAATAACTTCTCTCAATTACACAATTTTTCTGTTAAAAATGGCATATGTTACAATCCGGGTTGTCAGCTCCTCTGGCCGTGGACACGCGCATTTCTCAATGAAGCATCTTAGGCACCCCCAGTATGCTATCAATAAGATCAGTAATAACGTTAAAACTTTTTTGTTTTTTAATCGTGTGTTAACATAATCTTTCAAGTTATTTTTCCAGTATAAACACATAGGGCACAACAGCTGTTTGGAGATCTCCAATTAGAGCTGTTTTGTGGCTGTCTGTACAGAAAATGCCTTTGGCTAATATAATTTAAACCTCTTCTGTAAATGCATTTCATGCTTTGAAGTTAGCTAATAATTTCTGTCATTTAAGAACAATGTTCCGTGATTTGCTCCTATTAGCAAAAGCGAGAAAATGAGCACTCCCTTTGGCTCCCTGCTCCCCACCTGCCCGTGGGCCGGAGCGCTGGCGATCTGCTGCCCTTGATTTAGCACGAGCTGCCCCGCTGCTGCGAGGTGCTGGGTGCGAAGGTGTCGAGGACTCCGGGATGGCATTTTTACAAAAAGCGCGGGCGGCTGGAGGAACTTCGGAGTTCGGTCCCAAGGTCACAGCCAGAATCGGGAAGGAGAACTACAAATTACAAAGCACTGGACTGCAGCCAAGCCCATGGGAAGCTGCATTTAGCATATCATTCTCTAAGCAGCAGGATGAAACCTTAACTCCCTTTCAGACAGAATTTGAATGGAATTTGTTATAAGATTGAAATATCACCAACTGACTTTCCATGACGACTCAGAAACGGGTTGCAATCGCGGGGGGATCCTCTTCCAACCAGCCCAAAATGATGATGAGGATGATGATAGAGCCCTATCAAATATTTATGAAAACCAGATGAATTTCTGTGCTAACGACACGCTGATACTATAACAGAGACCTCAAATAAACTCCTGACATTAACCTAAGCTCAGATTTCTCCCAATGTAAACCAAAGGTTGAATAACAAGCTGATTCTAGTATTTTGAAGTAAAAATGCTGCAATGGAGGTTAATAGCAATGTAGTTAAATGCAGGTAAATGTGATGATTTATTACTTGTAGATACTACTACAGACTTGCCATCAGTGCTGTAGACCTCCTGTGTAAAGGTGCAGAATTAGACGAACTTTACATGAGCTATAGGCTCCTTGGGCCCTAGCTCCCATGTGTTATGTGCATACACAGTTATCTAATTCTGTGGGGATATGCCGAGTCCTCCAGAAGTTGCACCATACACAAAACAATATGGGCGGTGCTATTCCAAAGCATTAAAAAAATATAGGTTTTATGAGAAAAGGATTAATTCATTATTTTAAGGATGCAAAAGTTACTTTAGACTTTAAATGTTGAAAAAATACAAAAAAAGAAATGATCCATGTAAATTTTCTGTATCATAAACGTAAAACCTCTGCATCTTGCTGTCGTACCATTAACTCTGAGACCCGTATTTAAAGATGTGAGATAGTAGTATTGTTGGTCTCTGTGGGAAAGGGGGCAGCTTGAAAGCAAATCCCCTCCCCCTTGTCTGCAAAGGAAGAATAGTGGCATTAAGTGCTAAGACAGCTGCCATCCTTCCATCTTGGCACTAAGTTAGGTGATGGAAAGCAGTGAAGAGATGCTAGAGAATTTGGGGAGGGCTGCGTAAAGGCAGATGAGGGTAGTAATTTATTGGACAGCAACTTCCTCAGATGAATCGTACAGCTGTAACCAATAAGTAGATGTGAACCATTTTGCTAGTAAGTTATAACTGATTCTTTAAAACGCTGTTGCAGGGCTTGTGACCAGGGACGGTACTATTAGCATGAAAAACTAACAGTGTGATGTGGCTGATCTGAATAGCTGTTGCGAAGAAAAGCCAGAAAAGTAATAAATTAGCTTCTGTAGCTGGAGCGTTATTTTTTGGCTGTCAGTGTATTAAAGTATACTTTTGGGGAAAGCTGGAAAAAAGAATCTAAGTATTTGTAAAACATCGTAGAGATGGCAGGGAATGAACTTTCCCTTGAACTGGCAGATGTGGAAATCTCTGTTGGACGGACTAAGTTCTGGCATGGGAGATGCGAGGATGAAATAATACTTGGTCATGCTGTGATAACCTCCAGACGAACAGGTTTCGGTCGCTGCAGATTAGGACAGGATTTTCTCTTCTCTTACTTGAGAAACCAGGCAAATACATTTCTGCCACAAGAAAGGAAGGGCTGCATTCTGTAAGTACTCCTTTCTCTGAGCCTTTGGCATCAGCTGAAATGAAGAAAATAACTGCTCTTCTGAACTGCAACACAAAGAAGAGATTCACGGCATCCTCCCGTGTTATGTGCCTGCAGATTCATACATTTTATTGACCAAGATGCTATTTTTACAATTTCTTCCTTTATTTCATAGATCTTTTTGCAAACGGATTTTGTGATCCCTAAGAAATGAGATGTCCGAAGGTTTACAAAACAACAATCTTTGGGGGGGTTTGCCAAATGAAAGAGCAACGTGGTTTTTATTCCTCCTTACGCACCAGTCTAACTTCTGATGCACCCTTTAGATTTCTGGATTTATTTTACTAATTCAGCTCATACTGATTTATATGCTTTAAGCAGATCAAGCAGCTCATGCAAAAAAACCCTGTTAAAGTATATTAAATAATTATTTATGTAACCTTCTATTAAAGAACTTAAAAGCGACAGAAAAATTAATTGATCTTCTTTGAGCTAAGTAGTATCTCCATTTCAGGATATAAAAATGAAGGCATATTAAATCAACTATTCAAACATAGGTGCCTAAAGTTAGTCATCTAAATACGCGTGTCACCAGCTAACTACTGCTTTGATTCTCCCAAGTCGGAAGGGGATCATTTTTGCATTTGAGGGTCACACCGAATAGAGTAAGAAGCCAACGTTTCTCTAACTATTTCTGTGCAGGTATTAAAGGGACCCAGGATCTCCTGCAGCTTTGGCTCAAATTAGCAACCGTTAAAAAATAAAGCAACTTTTATTTAGCTCCTAGCTATAAGTGGATGTCAGATTGCAGGCATTCAAGTTCAAAAACCACTCAGAAAGTTTACGTAACTGGTCCCGCCACCTCTCCCGACTTGAGTAATTACTGCTCTCTCAACGAGTGTCATTTACTTACATTAACTGACTTTCATGAGGTTGGTTACTGTATGAAAGGGGGCTGGAAGATCAGGCCCTAGCAGGTTTTATCATGGTTGTGCCGCTCTTTGGCAGGACTGAAGACAGACGTCAGCCCCCCTGCCTGCCTTCTGTCTTCACCACAGGCGCGACCTCCGGCCTCTTCTCCCGGAGCAAGGACTCGCACCTCTGACCGAGAGAGGCTTCCTTCTGATGAAGAGTGAAAGACCATTTATGGATGCTGTGATACACATTTCAAATTAAGTGTTTTAAGGGAGGTGCAATAATTGTCAGGTCTGCATATTTAATGGACCTTGAGCTATAAACATGCTCAAAAGGTGTCTAGTTAATATCAGTTTGACAGTGAATTGGCACAGTGCTAAGCTCCGAAGCATCAAATTAGCATCGATCCGCAAAACGTTACTGAAAGGTTTCTTAAATCTGCCAAGTTTTGAAATCAATTTGGGAGAAGAGGGCTTCTCCCCCCACCCCGCCTTTTTTAAGGTCCTTTCTAGTTCCCTACCAGGAGTCCAAGGGCATTCCTTCAGACACGCTTTAGAAATGTTAATTCTTTCCAAACTCGGTCTTCCCATCCTCATTCAAGAGCGATCAATTCCTCTTAGGGTGTTTCTTCGACGGACAGTTTAAAATCCTCTCCTGCTCGCTCTGGGTCGGGAGGAGCGGAGCTCTGACCAGGCGGTGCCCAGCCGAGGTTCAGCTGGGCTCTGTGCAGACGATGCGTGTTTGATATTCCGGGATGCAGGTGCTCCGCTGCCTCCAGCGGATGGCTAATAACTTCCAGGTGGGATTTGAAGGAACTGGCACTGCCCCATTACATTCCTCTATGGCTTCGGTCCTGGCAACCTCAACAGCTTCCCCTCTCCCTGCGTGATATTAACACAGCTGCGCTCAGCGGACCCGACTATGCTGGAACACCCTCAATAAACAGGAAAGCTGGCACGCTCTGCTCTCTGAAGGGTTCATGACTCCGCTGCAGCTTCGGCTCGTCTGCCAGCGCTGGGGTTTGTTAACCTTCCTGGCAGCCTGCAAAACCACTCTGCTCTGGGGCGCGTTGCCGGGGGACTGGCGGAGGCTGGCCGACAGTCTGCCGTGAAGGGGAAGAGTTTGAAGGAGCCTCACGCTGCTGGAGGAGGCTGATCCTGGTTGGTATTAGCTCCCTTTGCTTGCATTTTTCTCTATGGATTTTCAGTAACTCTGATAGAAGAGCGTACATTGAAACAAAAGAATGAAGATATAATGGTGACATTTTTCTCCAGAATTCTATCTTTGTCTAAGCAGGGATGCAAATGATAGGGTGAGGTTCCAGTGTCTAATCACAGAGCTTTCCTCGAAAATGCGCTGTAACAGCTATTGAAATGTTTTGCCAGCAGAAGTCACGTAACAGCACCCGTGAGAGGCTTGCGACGTTGGGTTTTAGCCCCCGAAAGAATGGAAATGGGGTGGCTTTTGGAAGAAAGCCATTGAATGGGGTGTTTAATGGTTGCTTACTATTAGGGATGCGTGCTGTGGCATGGTTACCATGAGGTGGCACATGCCAGCACCTAATGGCTCCAAAAGTGGCATTGCCAGACGTGGAAGGTTGTCCCCGGCGTGGCAGGGAGTATGCTGCAACAGCGTCCCCCCTTGTTCCAACCTTTCTCAGCCGTCCTCCCGCTCTGCTCTTCACCAGTGGGGTCACGCTGTGAAGACGGGGCCCTGCCGTCTCCTGACTTGCTCTTCTCACGGCACGTGCTCCGCCGCTGAAGCCACGGCTCCAGGTTTCAGTGCTGGCGCTGGGAGCGGAGACTGCGCCTGCAGAACATCTCCCTGCGGAGCGGCTGTCCGGCTCCTGTTGGACTGCTGTGGTTGTACCTTCCGGAGATGGAAAACTCCTGGAAACGTCTGTGGGACCTTGTTTGTGGTTGTCCCCACCAGCTCCCACTCAGCATCAGAAACAGGAGGAGGCTGAAGGTGTTGCTCCGGCGGCTCAGCTGAAGCCAGGGAGAAACGTCGGCTGCTGTGTGATGACTAAGGCTCACATGCTTATTACTTCTATCAGTTAGAGCTCTTAATCACTTTGTGCTGTTTCATCCTATAACATGAATTCACTTCAAGCTGTGAAATTCACCATTTTTGCCATGACTAATTTGTGAAATCTGCCACCTTCCTTCGTGGTTCGCTTTGTGCCCTAGTTAGGCATCATCTGTCTGATTAGGGAAATCTGCGATTTGTTTCTTGCAGTTGAGCCAATACAATTTCATTCCCCTCCTTTCTCCTCTTTGCACTCAACTGGGATTTCATCATCACTTTTGCCTTTTGATGTGACGGGGATGGAGCGGCGTGGAAGCCATCTTTGCCGGGGTTTGCAGGCAGCGAGTCCTGGCTTTCCTCCTCCACCTAATGTGTGGGTAGGGCTCCATCTTGCATCGGTGGGACTCAGCCTGGGGCTCTAACCCTGGCTTTGGTTAAAGCCGCTTAGGTCTGTATATTATGTTTACCACCTTACCACATTTCTCCCAGCCTGGTTGCTGCAATATTTTGGAAATCATTTCCCACCTGCCTTGCCAGTGCCTTGTTTCACGATACGTTCATCTGTTACTCTTTATATTGAACATTGCTGGCATTACTAAATGCTATAAATGTACCCAGTACACCATAAAAATACACAAGCAGCTGACTGGTCTTGCCTACAAGAAATACTATTAATCTTTCATGTTTCACGTGGTCTGGGCAAGATCCAGAGGGTGCTCGAGGAACATCTCATAACCGAATTGGGTCCTAAATTCCAAGTGTCTCACGGATTGGTTAATGTCTAAAAATATTTTCCCACACTCTTAATGTCTTAATTGTTCTTTGAAGATGTTGCCAGCTCATCCATCCTTCTACCCATAATTTACACCCTCTTACAAACCCAGTGAAATATTATTTTAGTATTTCTGTCACTGAAATACAGTGATAAATGGTCGTCTTTTAAGATCAGTGGGAACACTATAATGGACGTGCAGGAGAGCTTATTGACTTGCTTTTGCCAAAATGGAGTCCTGCCATGAAGTTCAGAGGGATCACGAACCGCCCTGGATACTCCTTGTGCTTCGAATAGCCCTTTTTAATGGTAAAGCTTATGGGTTTGTGCTACACAGAGTTTTATGAGATAAAAAGTTTTATGAGAGAAAAAGAAACCTTCCCTCCTAGCTCTACTCATTTTCACCGTAACTTTCCATCTCTCTCTCCCCTCCTGTATTCTGCCTTTTTTTTACCAGTTTCACTCAGTCTAAGTTAATCGTCTCCCTGTCTGAAACGCGATCACGTAAGTAAGATCAGCAGCACCATTTCTATTAACAGATAAATAAATGGACAAATCTCTGAGAATCCCTCGCTATAATTAACCCTTGATCAGAAACCTGGAGGAGGAGGTTCAGGAACATCCCACGTGCGTGTTCGTTACTTCGTCCAGCTATCGAAAACCTACGGGCCTGATCCTGCTTCTGCTCGTGTGGTTGATAAAATTTCTTTCAATGAGTCTGAGAGCAGGATTATGCCTGGTGCTCAGCACCCTGTGCTCTTCTCTGTATCTACTGCAATCAGCACGGGAGTCTTGCAGCCGTACTAGCCCAAGCTATTTACTTACCACCACTGCGGACTAATCAGATGGCAATAAAAGCTTTTACTGTGCCATCCTGTTTGTGATCAGCAGAAACATAAAAAGCACGTTAGCAAATTGATTTTTGGCATTAATTGTGAGCAAAGAGCATTATACTGAGTACAGATAGAGGGTTTTTTTTTTTCAGGCAGAAAAATTCTATTTTAGTATTTTAAAAGCGGTGCTGGAAGATGCTGAGCTAAGCCCAACGGACATACTTTTCAAATACCGTAAGGCAAAGAGTAGTTACTGAATCTCCTCAGTCTTATTAGCTTACATAAACATAAAAATTTGAATAATGTTTAAAAAGCTAAATTCTCCAGATAATCCATAATCAGTAAATGTTCATTACTGAGATGTAGCAAATATGCATGAGATTTCCCCGGTGAGATTTTGGTTACACGATTTAAAAGGCGTAGCAAAACTCTCCTCCATGCGGGGCCGGGCAGAAACTTCTGCCGGCTCCAAAGGTCACTCGGCCGCAGCTCGGACCTTCCTGGTCCCCTTCAGGAACGAGCAGGAGAAAATCAGAATTCACTGTCTCGTTTTACAGGTCTGGTGCTTTATAAATAAATCATCCCCACAGGATGATTGATGTCTCCATATAAATAATTAAGTCTTGACCTTATGTTATGACACCTGCTAAATTTTTTGGCACTTGAAACCAGCGCTCAGGAGAGATCCTTGGCACCGGATAAATAAAGGTGGGACTAGATTCGAGGGGGAGGGGGAGCCAGGTTTTTGTTTACCCTCATTTTGTTCTGTTTGATTCCATCAGCTAATTGATGGTGATGATTATTAATCTCCGTTGCCGTCTACTCTATGGATTTAATTCCTGCCTGTGATTGCTGTTGGAAAGTTTGCTCCATTAGAAACAGACTTTGATGAGATTTCCAGTAGCCACAGTTTCCCAGAGCCCCCCTAAATCGCCGTGTGACCTAGCCTGGGCACTTTACACCTATTTTTGTTTGCAGAGCTCCAGTAGCCCGGGCGACGCTGTTGTTCTGCTCAAGCAGGCTAGGTAGCAGGTGTCAGCAAAAGTTTAATTTGGAAGCTCATGAATTCAAAAGAAGAGCTTAACGGTTATCCCCAACACAGAGAGCTGCTGTGGCCTGCTCCTGGAAAAGAGAAAATCCCGGGGACATGAAAGGAATTGATGAGACGCCAGGCATCTGACAAAATGAAATCTTCTCGGGATAAACTGGGGATAGCTTTCTCATCAAACTGTGAGCATCATTAATAAACAAAATGGATTTAGCGACTGCATTTCCGATTTTCACTTCTGAGACCGTTCGGGTTTACCATTTATCCTCCCTCACTGGTACTGTATATATAGCCTATTCTCTGAAGAGCTGCAACTTTTAAATCTTGCAATAAAATACAAGCATTTCAGGGTAAGCGTCTAACATAAAAAAATGAGCATCTCTGGGTTTTTTTTAACCATGTTAATCTGCACACACCGCAAGTCAGCCACAGACAGAAGGCGACATTAGAATACAATTATAATAAGGGGCTTTCCTAACCCCTCAAAAAGCTCAAAAAAACCTCACCAAACCCAAACAACCGCGCAGCTATGACTGGGTATCGCGTTGTTGCCGGCTACTTCCACAGCCAACACCGGGGAATCCCGGGTGGCAGCGAGGTGCCGGGGCTGTCCGGTCACCCATCGCTACGCTAGCACACCGGTGCTCACACGCTCGTACAAAATTATTCCTCGCTGTCCGTTTGCCGCGTTTTGCATATGTACGTTCTCAAGGGTTAAGTGAGATGGAAGGTGGCATTAAACGGCAAGGTCCGAGTCGCCAGGATCACCGGGCAGGGGCGGGGGAACGCGGGACTTGCCGAGAAGCGCACCCACGGCAGAGCGGCGCCTAGAGCAAACCCCGGGTCCCCCCCGCATCAGCTCCAGAAACCAGAAAGTGCCGAAATACCCCCTCCCGCCTGCGCCGAGACTGAACTCCGGGTGAACTGCATTTCCAGTCTAGGGAGATGCCGGCGTTTGTCCGCTACTTCGCTTTGGCTCCCGCTGTTTTCCTTACAGAAACCCGAGGCGGAGCCGTACCCGCGAGCAGCCAGCCCGGCTGTAGACGCCGGCTCCATCCCTCACCTGAAGTTGGGGTACCGGGGCCGGCGCCCCGCGGAGCCCCGTGCCCGAGCGGGGCTGGGCCGGCCCCGCCCGGCTGCGGAGGGAGCGGGGCGGGGAGGAGCGGAGCGGAGCGGGGCGGGGGGACGGGCCGCAGCCCCGGGGCAGCCCGCACCGCGCCCGGCCCCGAGCGCGGCACCTGCCCCTCCGCTCCCCCCCTTCCCTCCCAATTACCGGCACTGTTAATGACCGCCGCCGCGGGCCGGGAGGGCGGTCCCGAGGTGAGGGGGTCGCGCCGCCGGGAGCGGGGGGACACGGGACGAGGGGGCCCCGGCGCAAGTTTGGGCACTTTCCCGAAGTGGTGCGGGGAAAAGTTGGGGAGCGGCCGGGGGATGCGGGGGGGGGGGGGGGGGGGGGGGGGCGCGGCCGTGGCCGGGCCCGGGGAGGGGAAACTCGCCACTGACCTGCGCCGCCGGCCGCGCCGCCTCCCCGCGCTCAGCGCATCCTCCGCGCCGCTCCCGCCCGCCGCCGCTCTGCGCGCCGCAGCCGCGGCTCCGCGCCGGCGAGCCTCGGCGGGGAGGAGAGAGCGAAGCGGGACAGCCCGCCCGGAGACGGGAGGCCGCCGCCCCCCTCCCCGCCTCCCGCCCCCCCCCCCCCCCCCGCCCCGCTCCGCTCCGCTCCTCCGCCGCCGCCGCCCCGGCCCCGGCCCCGCTGCGCTCGGCTCGGCTCGGCTCGGCGGCAGCGCGGCCCCCGCCCCGCGGCCCGCCGCGCCCCGCTGCGCACCTCCGGGAGCAGGTGCGGCCGCCTCCGGCGGGGAGCGCAGCCCGGCCCTGCTGCGCCCTCGGCGCATCATCCCTCGCCGCGGCACGGGCAGAGCGCGGGCGGTGCCGGTGCCGGTGCCGCCTTTCCAGGGTGCCGTTCGCTTCTCAAGTTTGACACGTTTTCGCGGCGCCGGCCGCCCCCCCGGCCGCCTTCAAGGCTGCTGAATTATGCATTGTCTGAAGGGCAAATTACCGCCGTGCGGAACGGGGGGCTGCCGAAAGAACTGTGTCTGTGTCTGGGGGGGGGGGGGGGGGGGGTAGACGCACGCACAGGCGCGCACACAGCTCCTGCTGGGAAAGCCGCATGGTGAGGTTGTGCCTGGGCGTGTGTGACCGAAATATCGCAACCCCCGCGTGGGAAGTTGCGGGGGAGGGCGGAGAGGTCCCAGGCGGGGCGCTGGGGAAAGCCTCTGCGTCCCTGCTGCCGGGCGTCTTCTGGGAGGAACGGGGCAGGGAGGCTCCTTTCATACCCTCGGTGCGGGTACAAGCATCCTGCCGGGCACGTCCTCCCCCGGTCTGCGATTTACCAACGGTAATGACAATATATGCGTTTCGAGACTAGTTGGGAAGACGGGGGGCCCACGCGTACTCTCGAAGGAAGGTGGTTGTGAACACAGACCCCAAGGGGAGAAACAGTAGAAGTAATTGGAAGAGAATTGAAGTGACGGTGCTCTCGAACAATAAATCGGAGCAGATGCGCCGTAGCCAGGGCATGGTGGGGACCAAGGTGCCTTGTCTAGAGCCTGGGATGTGAACTGTGGAGTAAGTGCACAGAAGGTGCCTCTTGCACTCTCTGCTGGCTGTTTTCCACCCTAAAATACTGAGAGGCTATTCCCGCACCACTGTGCAGCAGAATAAACAGTCTAGTAAAAGCAAAACCAGGGTATGGCCATAATCCCCAAGAACGGCCTCTGTGGCGTGCCTGGCTATTGCTAGGTGTAACGAAGTGGCCACTGGATGAAATCGAGAAACACCAGAGTTAGACGAAAGAGTGCTCCCAGAGCCCACGCATCAAGGAGGTACACCGTGCTCTGCACCCACTCGTCGGCTTCGGGAGCGGCGAGTCCCGGGAGCTGCCCTTTCTGCCAGGGAATCGTGGAGCTGAGCTTTGGCAGCTCGGAGGGAGCGGCAGCAGGGCTTGCCGACAAACAAAGCCAGCCGTGTTACGTTGACGTACCCGCCATCCACCCTTAATAAGACATTGTGCACATACGGTGTTAAATGCGTGTCGAGATGGATCCTATCTACAACCCTCTGAATAGTTCCAGGTGTGTCTTATAAATAAACTATGACATTTATCCTTTGACTAGATTAGCAGAAATACATTATACTTAGTCTGCTCCCTAGCAATCAATTGTTCTGACTAAGTAGGTGTTATTTATTAAAGTATTGATTGGGGATCCGATCCTGTAGCCTTTAAGCAAGCCAGCTCTTTGCTGATGAATGGAATATTTGACTGAGAGTTTTGAGATCAGACTTTATGTAATTCTATTGTCACAGGAAAAAAAAAAGCGCATGTGATACAGTTTTCCAGGGGGAGATGCATTCATGCCACTTGGAGTTCAAAGGAAGAATAACACACATTCCTTACTTGAAAACTGCCATCATTGCTTTACTTGAGCGCCTTCTGTCATATTCTTTGTGACGCAGGGTGCATAGGCTTTAGCAGCAAAAATAAATAGGTCTAACTGGGGAAAGTGCATTGCGTTACATACTAGAAATGTAAAACATTCCTCGATGTCTGTTGCTGTGGCAGGTGACCGGGGAGAATACCGTCCTCCGAGGGCCAACTCCTGTTCGCGTGGCATAAGGAAACTTTCCTGCTACATCTGTGGTGGCTGCTTTTGCAAGCAGGGTGAGCAGAATGTGGCTCTGTGTTCTTTATTCAGGTTGTGTTATGAAAAATGCTTTAAATGAATGACCTTGAAAACAAAGCCCAAATAAGAGTGCTGGCACCAGGTCCAGTTACAGCGAGCTCTCTGCCCCGCTCCAGGCAGGACTCACAATTATGTTTTTCTTCAATTTTGTCTCCATTACTTGCAAAATGTTCTTGGAAATTTGAACAATAAGGTATCTCAAAACAATGATTTCTGGGGTTGATTTTTGTATTTGGGAGGATTGATTTTTATTTTTTTTCCCTGTCTGTCTCCAATGGAACAGAAGGCAATGTGAATCCCTTTTGTTTACCTCTTTGTTTGTGCTCCTGACTGCTTAATAACATGAGCAGATATGCGTATGGCTCTGGCTGTAGTCTGGTGCTAGTTAGTGGCTATTACAAGGTTAGGAGGAAGAACAACAATCAAGAATCCTTGGTTTTGAGAGGGTAGAATGAAATAAGAGAACAGAATGGAAAAAGAATTTAAAATACTTACATAAGAAAAGAATATACTTGATAAAGGCATACGCTATAGCCATAAAAGATTTTCATTTGGGTATTTATATGAAATGAGATTTCTAATTATTTTGAGATTACAACATGTTAAAGCAAATGCAATATTTACTGAAGGGACTCTTTTGTATTATTAGTTGTACAGACTCATACACTCAGGGTGTAAAGAAACATCCCTGCATATAACCTAGTATTGTTGTTGTGATCTAGTGATACTAGTACTGTGCTTATAATCAGGATTGCTGGTTATCACACATTACAAATTGTCACTTAGAATCCTATATATAATCTCATTTCTTTTAAAATTGGAAGGGATTGTTTAGCTTTGTTTAGTCATAAGCAAATGCAACTTGTATTTTCAGAATGTTTGCTATGGAAGGCTGGAAAACATTTGGGGGAGGGTAAAATTAATTGTAAAGTTGTTTTTGATGCTTAGACACATGTAAAATATTTCTGATGGAAAAGACTGGGAATTATCTTGGTGATTTGAAGCCTGATATTTATAGCAATACTATCTGAAAGCTTTAGAAAAAGGATTATTTCCCCCATCCTGCCAATTATTTGGGAAAAAAAAGTAAATTTTTTTTTATTATGTATTATAGGAAAGTTCATCTTATATTGAGTCTTTATTCATCTCTCAGAAAATGGCACAGAGAAAAATGAAGAGAACATATGGTGTCTTCTATCAGTCAGTCATCATTACTGCTTCTTCACACTATGTCATCACCCCACAAATAGCAAATGAGTGTGAATTTCTCCCTGCTGAAAGAGAAAAGAGAAAACTGGTTAGTGCAGCCAAGTAAAAAAAAAAAAATATTAATAAATATTACAATAGCATCAACTGGAATATTATATAAAATATTAAAGACAATGAGAATGCAGAGGGAAAACCCCCTAAACTGTCAAACAATAGTATCAAACCGGCAAATGTTGAGCTGGAACAGAACTCATGAATTTCTCTTGATTTGATAACCAAGCTTGAAATATTGATGGGACACAGTCTCTCTTGCCCATTCTTTATGAATGATTCTGTGCTATTTGAGGTGCTCAAACAGACAGTACTCAAATAAGAACTGCGAGGAATGTAATGTAATAGTTTGTCTCTGGGGCATCCATAAAATCCTGAATTTCCTTTTTAAGCAGACATCTAGGAAAAATATAATTTTATTTAATTCCCTGATGTTCCTATTACACTTCTAGTGTAAAGGTTGCAATTCAAATCCTTATCTGCAAAGCCTTTCTGCCATTCTTAAAGTCTCTTGCAAAGAAATACATCACAAAGCAGCCTTGGAAATAGCTGCCATAGGAACTTAATAAACCCCAACACTGGAAACATCCATCCCAGCTTTGGAAGGGATATTTCAAAATCAACCTCCTATAGAAGCAGCAAAAGCAGTTGAGGTTTACAGGGGAAAAAAATTATATATATATATATATGCCTCTGTGTGCGTATATGTGTGTATGTGTGTGTATATATATATATATATATCTCTATATCTGCAACACGGTACATTTCCTGAGATCAGGCAAATTCTCAGGCCAGAAAAACCTAAGTGTTCATTTTTTCCTTCCACCTTCTTCCCCTTCCCCCCAGTGTTGTTGAAATACCGCAGAGACCCAAAGGTAGACCCTGTGAATAAAACTCCCGGAGTGGTACATCCAGAATAGTGCAACAAAGCAGCAAATTAAAAGCCTTATAGGAAAGTCTAAGGCAAATCTAGGCCAGATTGTCTCCCAGATCTCTAATCCTTCATTCCCTTTGGATCCTTCCCTTGAAAAGCAGCTCATAACGAGATGCTAATGCACCTGGAATTGAGCCCCATACGTGAACTACATGGGGAAGCAAGCTCATTTGCAAGCTCCTTTCATTTTGATGCCCAGCTGAAATAGGTGCATACAGGATGGTTGATAAAACTATGGTTCAAATAACTACCTGGAACTATGGAGGCACTTGGAGTAGAGTTAAATTTCTTCTATGACCAGTCCCAGGATCTGATATTATTTTACTGATGCTGCGTTAGGGTAGCCATGCCTGACTGTGGAAACGGGGCTTTCCTCTAAAGATAATTTTCTAAAAATGACTTACACTGCAGACAGCCAGTGACGGTGAGCTTGGCAGGTTAGGGAACGGGACAGTGTCAGCTAGGGTCATGGAAGAGGGGAAAAGCACAATGGCAGGTAGTGCTAGGGATAGAAGAAAGAAGAATAAAAGTGAATTTTCTGGGAGTTAACCAAAAATAAGAAAATATGAAATAATTCCATGCACTCCATTCCCCTGGAGGAATGCTTCTGCATGGGTAGTATCTGGAAGGTAGGAGTGGCAAGGTTTGTATGGAGAGGCAGTATCTTTATCAGACCAAGGAATATCAGTGGGACAAACTGGTGGGTACACAAACCATTCTTTGGGAACAAAATAAAAATATCTGGAAAAATTATAGAAACCTCAAAAGACAGTGTTGGAAGAGATGTATTAGATCATATGGTTCATCCTTTGGTGGTAGCAGCAACAAATTGTCCACTAGAGACAGAGGACATCAGTTATTTCATAAAATATAGCCAAAAGGCCCAGAAGGAGCAATATGGTTTAGATAGGGAAGGCTGAGAAGCATTTGATTTAGTCTAAGTGAGAACAGCCAGACCTACCAGACTCAGAATACAAAAATCGCTCTCAAAACTACTCTTTGGAAACTCCATCGATAACCTGGAGTAACCGGGAGCTGTAGCTTTTGTCCTCATTACACTGGGTAGGTGCTGGAAGGGATTCTTTCAGCAGGACGTACAGCGGTGTGTGTTGAGATACTCCCCACAACATATAAGGGCACAGGGGTTTGGAGCATTTTGCTGTTCCTCTTTCGTCCATCCTGGAAGAACGGTGGTTGAGATGGAGTAATTGCCAACGGCCCTTTGAAGGACTGAACCTGAAGGGCTTGGTTCTGTTGGGTAATGTCGCTCTCTAAGACATAATTTGTTGTGAGTGAAACGATGCACTGCTCTAATTTTGGGTCTCCAATAGATGTATTCAAATCCCATCCAGATCTAGCATTTGGGGCTCTTTAGGAATGACTTGGCTGTCCTGAATGGATTTGCTGTGGCATTTCCAGAGATAGTAAAACTTGGGCACACAATTTGTACGCACCTCATGCGTAGCTCCTTATTGTCCATGTTTGGGCAAGAAATGGAACCCTGATCTATCAGGATAGTGATGGACTTTGCTGTGCAGCGGTTGGGATGGCCCTGAGCATGTTTTTCCAGGTGGATGAGCAGAATGAATCATACTGGAAGGATGAATTGGAGAAAAATATGCTTAATGCTGGCCAGCAAAAGTGATCCTAGTGGGATCACTCCAGCACTGAAGAAATGTCACAGCTCTTTCATAGGTGACATAAACAAGTTCCTTTTTAGGCTGCCAGGAACAGGGGCAGATCTCCTGACACTTGCGTTCGTTCTTCTTGGTTTTGTGTGTGTTGTAAGTTGGTGGTATGACTCAGCAGAGAGGGAGCACAGTGCAGGCGTGTAAGCCTGCTCCTGAAGAAGAACCATTCTGAGGACCAACCAAAGCAAAATAACTACAAAGTGTAACAAGCAACACTCTTCCTAGCCTCAGGTTAGGCCTGGCTCGTGCTCCCTTACCATGGACCTTCTCTCTCTTCAGCCCTTCTTGCCTTCTGTTCCTTTCCCCCGGGGAGCGTGCCTCTGCGCCATCCATCCCACCCACCTACTGCAGAAACAAAACTGCCTTTGACCAGATCTCCCTTCCACCTCTTCTCTTTTCCTTTGCTGCTGCTGTCTTTTCCTTCTCATGTTACTATTACCAGTTCTACTTTTTTTTTTTTTTTAATATATAATGTGAAGAATTGATTTAGCGCGTGGTTCATGCGGAGGGGGGGCTGAGCCTGTGAACAAAGCCAATATTCTTCTTCCTTCTACCATTCTTTCGTATCTGTCGTGCTGTTTTCAATAAACAATTAAAATAAGTACAAGTATTGCAGTCAACTGGGATTTCACCTAGTCTGCTGCTTGAATATCCCTCCTGTGAAATGGGAATGTTTTACTCTGGAACCGCTATATGACACACAGTTTCATTATATGATACTGTTACTTGTTTCTCCTGTACTTTCGCTGGCTGAACTACTGAAAGGAGAAAAACAGGGGGTAAAGGGGAAGCCATAGATTTAGGTCTGGCTTTGCATAACCTCATTGGTTGGGTTTTGTTTGCAAACCCAAGGGTGCTTGAGATTCAGGTCACTTCTCTCAATCCCCCTGCAGTGGTAGGCGTGTGTGTGAATGCATCAGAGAGGAGAGATAAATGACTCACATTATGATCCATCTTTATTTCAAATAGTACTCGGCAAAAGCGAGAGGGTGGCTTTTGTGTTGCAAAATCCTGTTGATTTAATTTTTATTTCGCAGAGCCAGGCGTGGTTTGGACAGAGGTACTATATATCTTAACACACAGAGGGTGAGGGCAGCACAGACCTGTGATTTTTAGTTTGGCCAACTTCTCTGAGGAAAGCTAGCAGATCAATTTAGAAAAAAAATAAGTAAACTATCTTTGGCCTCTAGATTTTTCCCTGATTCTTCCCTTTTGGTTTTCATTTCTGAGCAGGCATTGTCATCTCGTCTCATTAGAGGTAATAGAATCTGAAGGGTAAGAAGGCAAAAATTCTGGCTATTGACATATGTGATGCAAACTAGCTGTTATTTCCTGTGTAAATCCAGGATTGTGGAATACAAGCAGATGTCTTGTCAACTGGGGAAGGTCTGTCGTCCTTTAAAAATCAGCTGCTGCCTAGGTGCACTGGTTTTCTTTAGAGCTAAAGCAGTGATGCTTCCAGAATCAGGCTTCCCATCTTCCCTGAATTTTGAATCACAGAAGCATCTCCAAGGTCAATTCCTGGAATACCTTTGGATTTTCATCACTTTGGGCCATCTGGACTAGATGAGCAAGGTGATATCAGTGAACTCCTCTGTGAACAACTATCCATATGACAAAGGGAAAAATGCCTTTAAACGTTGTGAAAAGGGGAGGCAAAAGCTCAGGGCGGAATCAGGATTTCAGTTTTATTTTGAACCGAGCAATGTAACCTTTCAAATTCACAAAGCATTGTCAGCTCCTATAATCCTTTATTAGTCTGCTTGGTTTTGATTTCTGTTTGCATTTTTACTATCTAGGGAAAAACAGATTTTGGCATCCTTTAGTCTGAACACTGTTAACTGCCATTGCAGGAATAAGGCGAGTAGGAATTACTTGTGTGAGCAAGATTTAATTGACCAGCCGCTTAGGGAGAAGAAATAAAGGAGGAAAAAGAAAAAAGAATATCTATAGCTTGATTCAAGCATTCTGTCCGTTCTGGAAATAAAGAAAGAGAGAACACAAGCTGCTGCATTTGTGTGATTGCACTAAAATAGCAGCTTGTGTTTACATTTTAACTTTCCATTACGAGGCTGCTGGCTGCGTAGCTGGAAGCACAGATTTAGGATGTGGCGAGTACCTGTTTTGTGGGCCCTGTTACAGTGCCCCAAACAGCCAACACACAAACACTCATCCTTTTGATGTGAGTGCCAGCTTCTGGGGCAAAGGCTTATGGCACTGGGGATTTTGTCTTTGTAAGTGCCAGAAAAGGAGAATATGCAGAAATAAAAGAGACACAAATAATATTTGCTCTGGCTCTCTCAGACTGATTTTCCTTGTACAGACAAAGTGGTCAGCGACTCTTTGTGTCGCTGTTAATTCAACACTGCATTGAAATTCTCCTTTGTATCATCTAGGGCCAGACTCTGCCCTCATGTTCATTTTGGATGGTTTCTTAAAATGTCAAATGTCTTGTTAGGATCCAAGTGCGATATGGGAAAGCACGAAGCAGTATTTTATAGCGCAGCAGACCTGAAGCACCAACTGCAATGTAAATGGTCTCACTCTTGTATCTAATTCATTCACACTGGTGCCTAATACAGGTGATCCCCTGGATGGCTTCCCCAAATACTGATGGCAAAACCACAGCCACATACCGGAGATGCCAATGGCCTTTCTTTTTTTAATAATTCCTATTCTAGTTATGAAGCTGTTCTAAGGGTTGAAGGAACTCCCCTCCTTCCCCTCCCCTCTCCCCAGATTTTTGGAGAGACTGAATGAAGACCTGACTCTAGGTTGTCACTTTGCAAATCAAGCTGTTCCCTAATCAACAACACACTCAATTATTTGCCCTTCTGTACCTTAAAAAGCAATGATAGAGATCAGCGATAGGAACTCAGTGATAATATGTCAACCCTTTTTCATTAAGCATGCCAGCTTGCATTGTAACCTTGCTGCTGCTGCTGCTGTCAGAATACAGTAAACTTTTTGTTTGATCCCACAGGGTCCTTGAAGTTTATTTCATTATGGAGTATAGTATCTCCTAATGGAAACTAGGTGATAGACATATCACGAACTAGCAAACAGGAGATCTTGTGTCAAAAGAGAATTCAATTTTAATTAATTTTTTCAGAGTAATTCAATTGAATCTTTAGGAGGAACCTATTTCTGCTTTTCCCCACAGTTTCCTACACTGATTCTGCATATTTTAAATCTGTAATTCAGCAGTCCAAGAGTACATCTAAATAGAAAGCAAGAGATACGTGTTAGACAGCATCTTGGGAGATTTGCTTGTATACAAGGATTGGATCTTTTCCTATTAACAGGACTACTGTGTTTTGGTGGCAGCAGAAAGACCTCAATGGTTTTTCCTGTGTCTCATTCTCCCTCCTTCCCTCCCACAGTGTGTGTACAGGTGTATGTGTATCTATGTGTATGCATGTATATGAACACATATATATCTGTAGTTTTTCAGTGGCAAGACGACTTTCCTTTTCTGACTTTTAATTTAAATGGGAGAGACATGTTTCTTTGTTACTTCCTCTGCCTCCATTTAGCAGTGCAAGAAAGAGTTATGTGTCAGCATATATGGGTGCAGTATATGTGTGTTTAGTCTCTGTCTGTATCTACAACCTCCGGAGCCTGATGTAATAATTCACGCACGGGTGACAGCCAGTTTAGAAATGATTCTCTATAAAACAGAAACAAAATACACAGAATGTATAAACTTGTAGTATTATCTCCTTCTAGCTAGTTCTCCTCTACCCTCCAAACAACTACTTTCTACATTTTTATTCTGATTGTCTTTAGGGCTGAAAAAATGAACTCTTGGCATCACTCTGATTTTTCTGACATGGCTTTCAATTAAAGCACTTTTATTTCACAGATGATATTGTATTGATTATGATGGGAATGCATGTCACCCTGATGTGTTCTGCCCCGCCTCGCTCCAGCTGGGGAGGGTCTGTCCTAAAAGGATGTGGGTAGAAGATGAGTTAGGATTCATTTGCTCCAAGTGTAAAAAGCACAAAATCATGTCATCTCAGAGTAGTAGTTATTTACTGACATCCACTTTATGCAGAAGTATCTAAGGGTTTTCCATGAAAGCAAGGGACCGGTCGGCCGAGCGTGTGCAAGAAGGCAAGACTCTGTCTGTGGGGCGACGCGTGGCTCTGAGCAGAAAGCTGAGAGCAGAACACGCTCCCTCTCCCTCTCTCATTTGTGCTGCAGCCTGTAATAGAAAATAAATTAACATATTCATTTTAATCTTAGGCAAGGAAGAGTGACATATATTGCTTATCTGGCAATACAGGGTGTCCGTATCATCTTTGGAAGAATGGGGAACACGCAGGCGAATAGAGACACCTCTGCAGAGCGGGAGCCTGATGAAAGGTGTGCAGTACGGCTATTGAAGTGAGAGGAGCTGAGTGCTGTGGAATCAGGCATTAAATGCCCAATTTATTTCCATTTAATTCTCTCCTTGGCTTATTTAAAATTGTTTTGATAATGGGAGGCTTCTGGATTTGGGAATTTAGCACAGGGAGGGGAGAACACTAAGATTATGGATTGCTGTTTCTGTAGGTCTATATAGTATTGCTTTTGTTGTATAGTGCAACTTGAATTCAGATGCACTGCTTCCCCTCACCGCAGTAGGTAATACATCTCCCCAGAAAGCTTCAGGGGGGTGGGACAGGGAGAAAAAAGAGAAGCAAAGAGTTGAAGGGAAGAGGGAGAAGAGAAAAATGGGTCAATAGAAAAATGGGAAAAAAATAGTAAAGGGGATAAGAGTGGTGAGCAAGAATGAAGGGATAGGATGTATGCTAGCAAAAGGAAGGGAAAACATGAAGTGGCTTGAGGATGCCAGGAAATATCCTTCCAAAAAATGAGACTATCTGGGAACCAGAACAAGACATGGTGCTAGAGCATTGCCTCATGGGCTGAGCAATGGCAGGAGTGAGAAGGAAAGCCTAAAAGGAAATTGAAGGGCAAAAAGAGAGAGTACACTTTTTGAAAGTAGGTGCAGCTGGTAACAAGAGGGAGGTGGTGCTCCTTTCTACCGGGGTGCAAGGATGCTGGTTGTCCTTTTGCTGAGGGTTGTGACAGATACAAATGCGAGGCTGGACCTACCATGAGAACTCCCCGTTTTCCAAGAAATACGTTAAAAGAACTTGACTATATTGTACTTATGGGCTATCTATTTGACATGCTGTAGAAACTTGGTGTTCATTAAGAGAAGAGGGAAAGTGAGTCTGAGCTAATAGCCTAATTTATAAAAGAAAACGTCTTTTCCTCAGCATGCTTAATGAAGGAGTTGAGCTAAAGCAGAGAAGGCAGCAGAAGGCAGCCCCATGTGTCTGGCACGGGATAGCAGTGGCCACTGGGCCAGCAAATAGTTAGACCCAGCAGCTATTAGCGTTTATTTTGGGGCACTTTTGAAATATCTGTTTCAAGTCACGTACCTGCAGAAGCAGGGGCTGCTCAGGCTCCTGACGGCAGCTGGCACCAAGAAACTTGAAACACTGCTAGCAGTTCTCCCAGTGGCGATGGGTTGTGGGAAGTCTCTCCCTGTGGTCCCCGCACGGGCAAGACAGCATTATGCTAACATGTAATACGGCGTAATACTAATGATGGGCCTCCTTGTGTGGGGCTTTTCACCAGCAGGTGTTAGTGGCTGTAATTTGATTTATCAAAGACACAGACTTCCTTGCCTAGGGCTCCTCTTAGCCCAGGTGAACCAGGCTGCCTTGTCTACGCTAACAATGTGCCTTATCACATAAACCCTCACCTCTCTTTGTATCCGTGCTGCCGTGCAGCATGGTAAACTTACCCAGGGAGTAGATAACGGATGAGCAGAGCTAATGACTACACAGAGGAGTGAGGAGGATGGGTTGCGGTGTAGAGCAAATGTCTGGAGTCGTCTTCTTTGTCTGCACAAAGAGCTGTGTCTCTCTGAAAGCAAAACAGATCAACAAGGGTGAGGATTCTGTGTTCAGTTGCTTTAATTCCTGTGGGAATACTGGGACTGAGAAAAACTGGAGTAAAAATATAAAAACTTAGAAATGTCCATGGGTGATTCTTGAGAAATGTGCTTAGAAAATTAGATAAATAAGGAAAAAACCCAGCAGTGTTCAGAGCTCTCCATGACAGGCTGCAAATAGGAGCCCTCTTTTTCTTGAATCAAAGTGAAGAAGAAATATTAGGAAAATCTGTTTAGATTTTATGCCATTGTATGATATGGCTGGCATCTCATCTGCTACCTGTTAAGGAGAAATGTTTAGTTACAGCATACTATTCACTGCCTGTCCTTTTTTATTTGAGCATGTGTAATTTAAAGTCATTTGAAGAACTAGCAGTGCGAAACAAACTATCTGAAGTGCACAAGGTTATTTCCTTAAAATTTGGGCTTTAATGATGTGCAGAAAGGGGCTTGCTTAATTTCCCCCAGGCAGTCGTTGATTTTGCACAGTTCCTTCGAGCCCAGCTTCTTATAAAGTTGTCTCAGGAAGGCAATAGTCATCGCGTTTCCTAAGGGGGAGAGGGGCCAAGTCCACTTCTGCGTACCACGGGGACAGTGGGGTGGCACCAGCACTGCGTTTGGCCCTCTACGTGAGGAAACCTATTTCTGAAGATGCTGCGTTTACCGAGTGGGGCTGAAATGAAGAACCATATCAGACCTTTCATTCCTGCAGAATAAACTGTGAAAAGGTTTCCCCTTTCCCCCACCCCCGTCTCACAAGCACTTGGCTTAAAATTGGCTCTGACTCATTTGCCAGATTGCTGGTAGGAAGTTCAGAGCTAACGTCTCTGCTGGGGAGAGAGGCCGGTGCTGTTCGAAGAACCTTTCTCTGAGTGCGTGCAGCCTGGCGCGGGGCTGGGACGTAGATCCTCTGGGATCTTCCCTCCCTCTGCCTGCGGTGTCATGCCTATTTTAAAAACCTCTGGGTTGTTTTCTTATGTTTCTTGTCAGAGTGTGAACCACCAGCTTCGTGCCTTGGGTTGCCTGCCCAAGCTGTGAACTGTGACAAACCGAATTCCTGATTTGTGCAAAAATGCCCTGGTCTCTCCATCTGATGCGGGGTTTAGCAACACGCGGCTGTCCCAGGTGGACTTTCCGAGAGGATGAGCAATCTCCTAATGCACTTCCCGTCCGGCATCCAGGATGCGCTGATCGTGTGGCCGAGAGGTGCCTGAATGTCACCAGTAGAGGAAATGTGTCAGATGCAATCATCCGTACTGCCTTTAGCAAATGCAATGGTAGAATCAAAGGTCTAAAGCTCCAGTAAATAGAACAAAACAACAGATAAAAGGTCTAAAATAAAATGTTCTAGCTCGGAGCTCGTGGATAGGCTCATCCTTGTCCCGACTTCAGCATTAGCTTTTTGCTTGCTCCCTTTATTTCCTTCTTTCTTCAGCTGGCTTTGCTATGGGTCTTCAGTAACATTCTTTACACAGGGTGTACAAAATAAATAACTAAAATCCTTATCTCTGTAATTTGCCCTGTATTGACAAAGCCCGGTAGCTTCCCCACTGAAGGCACTGCCGGCTCTCCAGCGCAGACACAGCTGGCAGAGGTGGGACTCTTGGCTGGGAACATAGAGCTACTCATTCTGGTGAACTTTGAGTAAAGTCTGCTGAAAATTGCTTTTATTCAGGCCTCTCTGAACCCAGACCTCCCTGAAGACATCCCAGCAGCCCCAAGGGTGCCGTTATACCATTGCACTGTAAGTTCTCCAGAGCACGGACCATCTCATCCCATGGAGCTGTGACAAGTCCTGCCCAATGGCCCCAACCCTACGCGCGGCTTTAAGAGCCGTTGCAGCACATGCACTAGGTAACTGCAATAAGTGACATGACAATGACGTTCAGGTAATAGTATCACTGAAAGCTATTCCCATGCCAACCACCTCAGCCTGTAAAGCTCCTCCAAAAATGACAGCGGGAAATAGGAAAAGGGGTTTTATTTTTGTTGGTTTTTACTTTTGATAGTCTTCAGAACAACAAAAGTTATTTTTACTCAGGCTGCCAAGGAAAAAATTACTGTGTTGAGGCAGAGGCCGAGCTTAAGACATCTCAGGTGGAGCAGGAACTGAAAGAGCAGTTTCCCCACATGCAAGCACCTGCTGGGGCTCTTGTCTCCACCGTCTCTCTGCTCCAGCCAGGTTTTTTCCAGGAGCTGGGGGTGCCTGACCAGAAGAGGGCTGGGACACCCGGACTTCAGGAGGCCGTGGGAAGAGACAAGAGGAATCTGGACAAAGCAGTGCTCCATCAGTGGCTAGTCGGTGGTACCTGGGAGCAGAAGGTGGGTACTTCTCCCTCCATGCCTCTGTATGAGGGAGAGCTGGGTAGCACCATTGAAAGCTGTAGCCTCACTAATGAGCAGCATGTTCTGCGGTTGCCCCAGCCAACAAATGTGGAATAAGGTTCAACTGAGGCTGGGCCACCGGGGATCAGCTCCGCTGCTGGAATGGGGAGAGCCAGAACTTTTGTCATAAAAGCAAAAAGAAAGCGATGTGAGATCAGATACTCACATGATCTTATATGTTGGAAAGTCCGAAGGGACGGTAGAGCTGCCGAGAAAAAAGGTTCGGTCTGGTTCTGCATCTTTCCTCTAGGCAAGCAGTCATCACCAATACTCGGTAATTGCCATATCTTGTCCCTGTAATATACTGCATTCATAGCCAGGCAGTATTTTACTGAAAGCACAGCAAAACGCAGTCCTGATTTAATGCAGCCTCATGCGTGCTACGGATGGGGAAGGGAGGCACGGGGAGCGGAGGTGCGGCACGCCGTGAGCCAGCCGGAGCGGGGCCGTGCGTCCCCGCGGCTCCCGTGCCACTGCGGCCACGCGGCGACTCCTCGCCCCGCTCACAGGCTCACGTGCGGTGGCTCCTGGTTGGAGTCAGATGTTGTTGTCTGTCCGACACGTGAATTAACTAAACAAATGCACCTGGCGTGTTAACAACTCATTTTGAGTCTCGACAGAAAAGACAGCCTTTTGAGCTAATACGGCGCGCAGTGGGGAGAGGAGGGTGACACGCTGGAAGATGGTTGTAGCGGTTGTTAACAATGCGGTTTGCCTGGGATCTGAGAGGGTTATTAAAAGCTGCTGTGTTTTATGTTTTGCCTATCCATATCTATATTTTACTAAAAATGTGACATGTGAAATGTAGATTAGGATACTTCAAAACCACCCGGTTCCAGGAGCATTGACTTAGATGTGAATGCCTGAATTTCATCAGGCTTGAGGATACCTTCCCGAACAAAGACAGGCTGCCCAGCCACCGGAGGAAGTTAAACACAAGGGAGAAATAATTTATTTGTTCAACTGCTGCCAAACAATGGATACTTAACAAAGCACGCATCTAAATAAACATCTTCAATATTTTTCTAGCCATATTTTATAGCTATTGCTCTTGAGACTGGTCGTAGTCTGAAGGACAGGCATGCCAAAATTCCTTGGTAAAAAACATAAGAAACTTCTGGGTTTGAAATAATTCTATGAATGCCTGCCCATGCCCCTCTCCATCTCCCCCACCCTGCTCCATTCCCTGATCTGTACCCTTATCCATCATTGCCCTGGCCAGGCAGAGAGAAGCAGCATCTTGGAGAGTGAAGAAAGATGCATCTTCCTTGGTGACTGCAGACTGTGCATTAGTGTTCTGCTAGGAACAGGTAAATGAAGCGCCTGATGGGGAAAGATAAATACACCAGAATAGTCAGCAGTACCAAAGATACCCCATAAATGGCATGCCTGAGATGAAAGTAGCTGCAGCATGTCAGCAGAGATGTGATGGCCATATCCTGGTCCGAGTGGGACCCAGCAAGCCAGGATTAACTTCATGGAAGTTAGCAGATGCTCCAGATTTGCATCAGCAAAATCAGAGATGGAACTGGGTTTTCTGAAATGTTTGAAGGCGAGTACGCATCTCCTGGCAGACCGAGCGTGGTCAGATCCAGCCCAGGAGCAGCAGGGCTGGGGTGCCATTTTACTCTTTTTCGGTTTTTAATAACTCCGGGTTTTAGCGCTTCCACTTATTATTGCAGCGGCTGACAGGGGACCTACAGGAAAATCCAGTTTTATTGAAACTGAAAAGGTCAGTTTTGTTTAGCGTTTCCATGGTGAAAATAATAAATTAAATATATTCGGACTTTTCAAGCTACTCAGATCCACGGGTTGGGCTGACCAACTGGAAGATTTTCCCGCAAGCTATTTTAATAGTATCTTGTTGCACAGCATTTATGTGTGGGGTGGACTTGAGGTTTTTTCAGAAAAATATTTTTCTCTTTGTTAAGCCAGATTCTTTAGTCTTTGTAGTGCTGTCCATGGACAAACACTATCGGGAAGCCTTGCGAAGGGGTCCAAAGACCACTGGGAAAGCAGTTTTTCAGTATAGCCATTTCTGTCTTACCACGAAGGCCCCAATTTGCTTCTCCTTCAGTTGTGTGTGCAGGCTTCTGTTGACTGTCCTGCTAATAGGTGTTTTGAGCAAATATTCCTCCATTTGCCTCTGGCAAATGCCACCTGGGACTCGGCCATTTCCCACTGATGTCAGTGAGGTCTTTGCTTTGAGTTTGCTGTGGGTTGGGTTAGTCCATAACGGGATACATTTTATTAGGGCTCAGATTGATTTTGGTTGATTGGTCAGGCGAGTACGATCTCTCATTCCCTCAGCATTGGATGGTATTCACAGCTACTGTCACCTTGGTAAGGAGAGATACAGGCACCCTGCTCTGGGATGCTACACCTTGAAACATCCCTTTTCTTGTCTGCAAACCTGCAGAAAATCCCTGCCCCAGCAAAGGCGTGCTGGAGCCCAAGAGGCTTCTCTCTCTGCAGTGACTCCTAGGATAGAGCAGCTAACGCATTTCTTGTTCAGTGGTTGTAACTAAATGCCCAGTCCTGGTCTATGAATTTTCAAATAATTTCTCATCAGACTCACATACTTTCTATATTTCTTCTCCCTTCTGCTTGTTACTGAGGTGCCATAGGCATAGAAGTGAGGTCTTCCCTTTTAAAGAGTTCATCTGCCCCTACTGCTCACTGCTAATTAGTTCTTTCTTCCCATAATTTTGATAAAGCGCTCTCAGTAACCAGGTATGGTGGCATCTCCTCCAGGGTTTCTTACCTTCTGTGGTGTACAGTGCTGTCGCTGTGGAAGTCTTTCACGTGATCACATAGAAGGGGGTCCTGTCGCCTCCCCTGGCTATTCTGTAGACATCGTTGTATGTGTGAATTATTAAAAAGGTGTAGAGAAGAGATGGCACTGGGAAGGGAGAGCTCTGCTTCACAGTTAGGCTATCACCCCTATCCCGATCTCTGATGTCAGGGAAGTCAGGGCCGTGGGTCCTATGTTGTACTACCAAAGTCCTGTGTATCTCGTGCTGGATTTCAACGTAGAGACTGCCTGAGCGCACAAAGGCTGGGCTGGCGTGGTCCAGCGGGCTGGTGTCGCTGGCAGCTTGTCCCTGTGGGGAGCCTTGGCCCCCCCCGGGGCGGTGTGAGATTGCTGCCACCCGTCCTGGGAGCCGGCTCTGGTGGATGCCAGGTGCAGAGAGGAGCGGAGAACACCTCACTGGGAGACTGCCCGCAAAGAGCAGGACTGACGTGATTTTGGTTTATAACTTATTTTGCATGGATGTTTGTACCTTGAGATAATCCCCAAGTAGGCGAGCCAGTACCGAGGAATCGGTCTTGGGCTACTCGACTGTGCCCTGGCACCGCGTTCATCTCTTGTGTACTTCGGCTGCTGCCCACACCGGCCCCAGGGGCGCGGGGAAGCTGTGAGCTGCAGACCCCTCTCGTCCCCGCACCGAGTGGCACTGGGGACCGAGCCCAGCCGGTTTGTACAGGCAGCAGGCCCTTGAGGAGGCAATTGTCATGTTAATGCAAGACCTGCCTGGGTTTTATAATCTTGGATCTCTGCCCTTCGCTCCCTCCTACCCCAGACTCTTCTTTTTATCATGCCTTCTCCTTCTGCTCTGGCTGCGTCTCACCCCTGTGCGACCTTTTTACCACTCGAGCAGCTTTTCTCTTGGAATCACAAGGAGCCGAGAACGGCTGAATCTTGTATTTTACTTGCAAGACACAACTGTATGTAAATTGAGGGAATTAGCTTTGGTTGGGTTTTTTTCTTTCTTTCTCGCCTTTTTTTTTTTTTTCTTTTTGCCCACAGTAGACGGCAATATGTATAACATGGTAATCCTTGTATAATATCCTCACAGTTTTTATAGCTCCCAGTTTTCCTATATCCTTATACCTGCCAGTTTCTCTATGCGGTACCATACACCATATGGCAGTGTGTAGCTGGTAGGAGGTTGGGTAGTGCTCCTTGTCTTACCTAGCTTTCCACCCTCCACCACAGCTGCTGGTTCATGCAGAGTACTCTCTCTGGTGGGTTTTTCCTACATTGCACATTCATAAAAAATGCCCAACCTAATAGCTTTTAGCTATTATAGCTGACTTCAGAGGCATTCTTCAGTCTATACAGCAAAGAGCCGTTTCATTTTGTATTCAATGTGACATAAATTGAAGACTGAAGACCTGGAAAACAAGTAGATTGCAAACTTTGGTTATCCACTGCCACTTTGAGTTTGTATTCACACTACGCTGTAAAAACATGTACACGTACTTGCATACTTGCTCACTGGGGTTTGGTTGTTTCTCAGTGGAGACAGTTTTGCTGTTAAATTCTGCAGAAGTTTGTGTTTTTAAAAACAGATGAGCACCCACAAGTTGGTGTATGTGACTTTGTTCTTCTCCACTTCCCAGTGACAGAAGTTTAAATATAGCCAGCAAACTCAGAAGAGACCAAACATCTTTGTGATCAAAATGAAGACCCAGCAAGTAGCTGGTTTAGTCTCAGTTTCTTAGGGAATATGGTGAACTCTGCAGAATTATTCATTTGTTGCACAAATGAAATAAAATAGGTCCTTGCCCCTTTCTCCCACCGCATAAATCCAATCCACTGTGACAGAATATTACTGTGATGTATGGTATTGTAGGAAGCAATTACCAAGATGGAAAGAAAGAAAAAGTACTCACAAATTATTACTACCAATCATTATTTACTTTACAGCTGAACTGGAGGGCCTGCTTTTACTTGGGAGTTATACACGGTCATAGAAAGACAACACAGCCCAGTACGGGGAGGGAAGGAGAGGAATTATCCCCATTGCGAGGATAAAGACGTGAGGAGCAAGGACCTTGAGGAAGTCACTCCAGATGAAGCAAGGAATCTGTAGCAGAGCTGGAGCTCACTGCAGAGTCCCAGCGCAACAGTGCCTTATCTGAAAGATCATCTTTCCTCTTATTAATAATGAATATGATCTTTCAAATAAGATTTTATGTATGTTTAAATTTAATAGCTCATCCTTCAGGAAGGGCTCAATCCTGCTAAGTACTACATCCAATTTGGGCTGGTTTAGATCTGTTGGGAGCTGAGGATGCTCCTCTTTTTCTGAATCAAGCCCTTAGCGAAGCTGACGCTATTGACAGATTACCGTTTATAGCTCTTTATTGCTTACTGTAGGTTTATTGCAAACTCCTTTCCCGCTTAGTTCTCCTTCCCTCTCTCAGAGCAAACATAATGTACAGCCCATGTAAATATAAAACATTAAGCAATTACTGGCTTATTTCAGATGCAGCGCTAATAATACATCATTTCTGAAAACCTCCGCTTCAGATGTAGGGCATGCTGTACCAGTCATCTCACACGATACTCACTGGAAAGTGAGCTCAGCCATTACTGTTGTATCCCTGAGTTATTACTCACTCACCCCAGGAAACAAAGGGGAGTCCCGGAGGTTAATGTGGTTAGTAAAGCAATTTGAGGAAGCTGAGCTTGTATCTGTTTACACAGTGTACAGAAGATATTTAAACAGCAGACTTCCACCTCCTGCTCTTGTCTGCTGACTCCTACATCGCTGTCTTGCTTTTGTAATGACTGCCAGTCTTCTGCTGAAATAAGAAATCGTGAATTTGAGAATTTGCTGTGTATGAGGTCCCTCAGGCAAATTGCCCGGCACCAGTTTGGAGAGGCTAGATGTGGGTTCTTGCTGAAAATGAAGACTTCTGAATTTGCATGGCTTTTGTGCCCTTCTGTCCCGCTCAGCCCTGGGATGGGCCCTGCACGCGGCCTGAGCAGTGCAACGAGGGAGCAGGGCAGCGGGCCGGGCAGCAGCGCGTTTCTGAAGGGGACGAGGGGCAGGTTCGCGGCCGTGTCCCCACTCCTCTGGCCTTGGCAGGCCACATCGCACCGCTCCTCCCCTGCATCCCCGGTGCTCTGTGTCAGGGCAGGTAGGGAAGAAATGCTGTTGCCTCTCCTCAGGAGAGGAATATTGCCCCAGCCTTGTCTGCGGAGGGGGGCACGCGGTGCTCTTAGTCTGATGCAAAGAGCTGCTCCAAAACCCTCCTTGGGGCTCAGCGGTGCATTAGCACTAACGTTAACACACCAGAAATACTGAGTAATAGTATATCTGCATCTCTCTCACTGCCCGTGAGGTCATGCGAAAACGCTGGGGCGTTGGAGGCTCATACGATGTCAATCTGTGTGTGATTAGCACAGCCGTAAAGTGGGTCGCTGCTGCCGGCTGAGATGCTGGGTGCTCTAGCCTGCTTTCCTTTGCAATGCATACAATGTATTTGAGGGTGTTAAATTTTTTAATAAGTGCCAAAGGCACATTGGTAGGGCAGGCTCAGCAAAGTTTGTGCTGCCTGCATTATGCCTGTTCAGTGGGTAAACAGCAGAATGAATCTCCGGAGCTGTCAATCCAGCACCTCCACCAGCACTGAAGTCCTTAAAAAAGATGTTTTTAAAGAAAGGTATGGATGCATTGTGCTTCCTTGGAGTACAGAGTTGAAAAAAAAGCTAGGATGTGCTCAAACAACCTGCTTGTTACTATTTATAGGCTTCATCGCTCCACCATCTTCTGAATTTCTGAAGTTCCTTTGGTAAAATATTAAAATCAATGCATTGCGAGTCCTCGCTGTGTAGCAGGCTCAGAGTGACTCAGCGACAGCATGCTAACCTCTGAGCTTTCCCAATGACTGCGCCCTGCGCTAATTATTTCTGTTTTAATAGATTTTGTTTTGAATAGAAACATGGCTGTCTCCAGTCAGGAGCGGGTCCTTGACGAGCCCCGAAGGCTCGCTCTGCGGCGCGGAGCTGTGCTCTGGAGCCCGGCCTTTGTGGAGAGGGGCTGGCCGGCTCCGTGGATGCCGGCCTCGGATGGCAGCGCTGGTTTTTCCTTTAGCAGTGATAAATGAGTTTTTACTGATGGGTTTTTGGCTGGCCTTTTCCAGGCATTTGGCTCGCAGCTGAGCTAGTTGTCATAGCAGTAATGGGACTGCCTATGATCCCTATAAGGGGTCAGTTTGCTGACGGATTATCTTGCCCTTTCCTTTTTTACTTGCAAAGTGAAAAATGTGCTGCTTATGTTTTCTTGAAAATACCTGATCCACAGTTCCAGTTTGGGACCCTTGGTATATGGAGGTGCTTAGATGGGAAGGGTTGGTATGACAGAAAGAGATGCAAATCATAGGAGTGGGCTGCGATTTTAAACTTTGAACCTTGTTAGATTTGGAGTACTAGAGGGCACATCTTTGGTGCAGTGCCCATATTTAATTTGTGTTTGTGTAGGAATAAGCAGTGCTCACTTATCTCTGCATCATTTACCAATTACATAAACAACATTTATAATTATGATTCATTTATTTAGATTTTCTCTTGTGGGATTTCCATGAGCACAGAGATTTAGAGAGAATTAAAAGAATGTGGCTGGGTTACTGGCAAGGCATTATTTCAGGTTTGCTCTGACTGTTTATAATTCCTGTTTGATTCAGCATGAGTGCAGTGGCCACAATCTAATTCTTTATGGACATGATAAAAGTTTTCCAAGCTGAACATTAAGTGACAGCCTGTTTGGATGGCCCAGATTATAACCTGCAACAGGACCAAGGCAGGTTTGTTTCTGGGGAAAGTAACTAAACTTGGGGCACCATGAGCAAGTCTCCACAAGCCATGCTTATAATGTGCTTGTCTTGGGAACATACAGAAGTTTCCAGTGTCGGGCCTGTGCTTTTGTTAAATTCAGAGTTTCAGTGCGTTTAAGCAGCAGTGATCAATAGTTCTTCACATCTTTGTCTTTCTGATGTGCACAATGCGCTGAGCAGGGCTGAGGGGTGCAGCTGTCAGTAACAGGCTGCTATTCATTCCTTTCACTGTCCTGCTTTGGCAAAGTGATTATTTTTTGGAAGAAAAATTTTGATTTCTTGTAGAAGCCTTAAGAAGCTACAAAAATAAATAATTTTAGTTCAGAACTGGAGAAAATTAAAATGTTTTCAGCTTTCCCATAAAAAGCAGACTTCTTCAGGAGGGAAAAAAAAAAATATCTGCCATTTCCTGTTCTGTAACCCTCCCCTTGGTCATGCCACACAAAAATTCCCCAACGTGTTCATAAAAGAAAATTAGAAGGAAAGATTTCAAGCAACCTTGGTATTTACAAAGGGAATTTTCATCACCTCTTGGTTTGCAGAAGAAAATCTCATTCCTGCAGAAGAAGCAACCCAGACATATCGCTTAATGAATTTCAACCATGAGCATCAGTTTGTGATGTATTGGCCAAAGTCTAGTCAAGAGAGTGGGATATTGATAGCGCTGCGAGCAGGGGAGAGATTGGCAGATAGCCTTTCTCACATTTTGCAGAAGAAATGACAAATCCGTATTATTTACTATCCTTAAATAACTTGCCATAGTCCAAAGCTACCCTCTGTACTTAGCCAAAGCCCATGGTGACTTACAATAATTTCACTTAGTGATTCAAACTGAGAACACTGGGACTGAGCCATGTACCAGTACACCAGTATTAAGCACCCAGTCCCGATGGTTTATAATTAGGGCAGGAGAGGAGACAACCTTCTAATTTGCTGCTTCTCCAAGAGTGGTAGAACTGCTGGGCTGCCTTACAGGCTCTTGGGGCCACTAAATGGTTAATTATTCAGTAAATAGCACACATAGGAGACTGGGAGGGCTCCCGGCCAGGAGAGTCCCAGCCTGGCACCCCGGCACCTCCCGCTCCATTTTCTGCTGGGAGTCAGGCGGGAAAGCAGCCTGCTTTGTCCATGCTGGCACCCAGGCTTTTCTCAGGGAACGTTTCAATGAAATAGGTAAATTCTCCTTTTTTGGGGGGGAGGTGGGGGGAAGTTGATTAATTGACGTTTTCTGACAAAACATGTTTTGCCAGAAAATCACTGCCTACTCCTAATTAGAGGGCTGTATCTGGCCTCTGTGTTTCAGTTTTATAATTCTGTTTGGAGATCAGATGGTGAATTTTTACCACTGAGAGCAATTTCCTAAAAATCTGTTTAGTATTCTGGCAGTTTTCAAGGTGGGAAAAAAAATTATTAAAAAAATGCTTAGGGGCAAATTTTCTGCTTGGTGCACAGGGAGTTTTAACACATAATAAATGCAGCTGGGTGGGTAACTCACTACACTGGAAATTTACTTCTTCGTATCTTGAGATTATAAGGCAAGGTGGTTTTCTCTGTAAACTTTGGGGGGTTTGCCGCCTTAGATCTCAACTTTGTAGCTAAGAGGAAGGAGGCTAAGTTTGTAATGCATAGAGAAGGGAAACGTGCACTATTGCTTTAATCAAAACCAGCTGAAATAGCTCAGGTAGACTTCTGCTAGTTGGCAATGTTACCGTTTCTTAAAAATCATATGGTAATTGAATCTAATGTTTGTGCTGGAAGCTGAATGCATTTCAAATGTGAGTTAGACCTATGTAATGCAGAGCAGTGGTGCATAATTAAGGCGCTTCATAACTGAGATTGTTAGATTTGCATGATACCCCTATTTTCAAGGCATCTGCAGCATTCCTCCCAAAATGAACCCAATTACCTTAAGAAACTTCCCAACAATTTGGGACAGAGGAGAAGTGAGGAAGATAGGACTTTAACACGGTGGTTTAGGTAGGGGCAGCGGCGTGCTTTGAGGTGAGCCATCTGATGGTCTCTAGTGTTTAATGGGACGTTGGGATCTGAACTGCACCGTGGACCGTAAGATTATTTTGGAGTGTACCAAATGCTTTTTCTCTTCAGAAAGTGTTGATTCCCTGAGCAAGGGGAAGATTTGTTCTAGGTGATCAAGCTAAATCTAATCCAAATTAAACCCACAATCCCCACATGCTGGAGATATGAAGGGTATCAGCACCTGCTGCTTTAGTCTCCCAAACCCACTCCAGCTGAACCAAATTACTTGCTAATGGAGACACTGCTGAAACTGCCTACATGGCTGCCCAATTTTCTGCTTCTTTAGCCCTGGGTAGGTCTCTTGGTGGGAGTAAAAACAGTCTAAAGTCTGCTCTGAATGTCTCTGGTGAATGCCAGCCTCCAGAAGAGTACCACAAAGGACAGCAGAGCCTGGGAATGGGGGCTATGAAGCTGATAGGTGAAACGGCAAAGTTTGATGCAGAAAGAAAAGCTGAGAGAAAATGCAGGTTCTGTGCTACCAAGATTAGGAGGAATTAAATTCTGTTTCTGTCTCCAAAATACTCTTAATTAGAGCTGACTGAAAGATCTGATATACTTTAGCGGTTTTGACAGTGCGTGAGACATGGATAACTTGGGGTGAGATTTTTTGTTAACTTTGACTTCCAGATTGCTCTTGGCAATGGTAATAAGCATGTTGGATGAGTTCTTAATTTTAGTTTTAAAAGTTCTCAGTTTTCCACAAGCTTTTACCACATTTTAGTTTCCTCCTATTCATCATAGATTATTAAGAACACAGAAAATGTAATAATTTTAAAATCTCCTTAGCTCTTACAGTATTTCTTAAGCTACCTTGATCTGGCAAAACAAATAGTTCCTCATGATTATACTCAAGATGTAAAGAAAACACAAAGAACCCAATTAGCCTTTCCCAATCACTGCTAAGTTGACATGGGAGGGATGAAGATCATACTAAAAAAATCTTAGTTTTAAAAAGCTTGTGTAAATTGGAGAAGTTGTTCCTATCCAGCATTCACAGAATACAATGCTCATGTCAAAATAGTCTCTTTGCACAGAGAATTGTGAAAGAACAGAAAAGCAGAACAAAACATTACCAACAGAGCTCTGTAAAATGCACGTTTCACTTCATAAGGGCTGGTGCAATAATTTTCTTCTGATTTTGACCTTTGTGGGTTTAACATTACAATGCTGTGGCTGGAGCTTTGGATTCAGGTGGAGACAAAAACCTAAAAATAAACCTAATTTGTTCTAAGACAGAAAACTGAGGTCTGTGTAACTTGAACATGCAATTACAGGTGTGCTCAGGTTCACTCAGCTAGTTCCTATAGAGAATCAGTTGGTAACACTTGCAGTGTTAATTTAAAGCTAGTAGCAGAACCTGCCAAAAGCCAAATCAGGCAGGTTTCCTGCAGCTTTATATTGTTCCAGAAGCCTTCTTCCAAATGAGTAGTTTTCTCTTACTGCTAATTCATTAATGTTACAGTACTGTGTATTACTGTCAGAGTAAGATGTGGGAGTTTCTCAGGGTGAGTATCATCATTATGGCTATAAGCAGCAAAAAGCAAGGTGGTTGTGAATTGGGCTTTGCGGGTTTTTTGCTAGAAACAAGTTTGACTCGTTACAGTTGTGTCTAGATGGTTCAATGCCGCTCCAGACTGGTGATGCCTGTGCTGGATCCGAGCAGGCTGCTGTGGCCAAGGGCACTGCACTTTGCTGGATCTCGAGGTGGGTCCTGGTGGCTGCAGTAGTGTGCTGGTGTGCTTGAGCTAAACAGCCACTGCTCTCAAAGTGCTTCACCTTTCTGATGGTTTGCAGGAGTTTGAGGGGTTTGGGATGGTGATGAAGGGCTCCTTGCCACTGCCTGCGTTTTAAGAAGCTGTCTTCCGTAGGCTTTGAAGTAGGCTCTGTGCAGCTAAAGCAAAAGCAATCCCCAAGAAACAAGGCTAGACAATAAGAGGTGAGGTTGAACGGGATAGATGTCCAGCAAGGGAGCATTTTAAGTGCAATTACACAAGCTTGCCTGATCCTAAAATTTGATTAAGAACAAATAAAATTATATTGCTGGGCAGTCAGAGACTTCTCTGACCACTTTAAGCCCTTGCCTAGGGCAATCGATGAATATTCAGTGTGATGACCTCTCTAATAATATTGCAATCACCTGAATGTACAAATCGTGGCTTTTTTTTATCCTTGAAGTGGGATATGTTTTTCATTATTTTTTTCCCCTTGATTGACTGGCACACCTTGAACTCAACTATTCAGTGGTTAACACTCCCTGATGATTGTATGCTGATCTTGGCGGTGCCTTTCTCATCAGGATTGATTATTTGAAGTCTAAAGTAGTTGTGTGAGCACCTGCTAAACTGGCTTCAGATTATCTGAGTGGTTTTGTATTGTTTTGGGGTTTTTTGTTTTGTTTTGTTTTGTTTTTTTCTTCTAAGAGAAGACCCCCTCCCCAGTGTCTGTATTAACCAGCTCTGCTGCCACTCTCTTTGTGCGGGGCCAGGGATGCTGGGTTCCCACTGCTTCCTATTCTGCCAGCAGTGGACAAAGAAAGCATTTGATTCCTCGTGTCTTTGCACCAGAACATTAGGCTGAACAAAAATACTCACTCACAGTTTCCATGTAGGCCCATTTCCTGGACTTTGACCTTTCCCACTACTCTCCTTCAGACACTTATCAAGTGGTCCAGGTCTCTCCTGAGGGGCAATGCCCCACACTGGCTAAACTTTCCCAACAAAAGCCTTGTTACTCTTCATGACTTGCAGACTATCCCCTTATTTATGCATGCATGTTTGTCTCCTTCAAAATTGTGGCATTCTTGATTCCCACTCAGTGTAATTTACTATAATTGCTAGATCCTTTTCTAAAGATCTTCCAACTAATCAATTTTCCTCCATCCTGTATTTCTGCAGTGGAGTATTTTTGCATGCTCTAATTGAAATGCACCCTATTGTTTGTGCTAGTTCCTCAGCTTGTTGGGACCATTTGCAATTCTGATCCTATCCTCCCACACATTTGCAGTCCCTTCTGGCTGGGGGTCATTTGCAAATGTACTGAGAATACTCTATATCCTACCTTCCAGGTCACTGTAATATGGCATTGAACAGAGCTGGCTCAGGACAAATCCCCAAGGAATACCTTTGTTTTGTGCATCCTTCCATTTTGACAGTAAACAATCAATAACTCCTCCCCGGCTTAAGTCACCCTGTCTTTCTTGCATCCACCTACGGTAGTTTAATCTACATTGTGTATCCACAGTTTATATAAAAATACCATGGGAAACGGTGTCAGAGTCTTACTAGGTGAAGTATGACATTTACCCTTCTCCCTTCGCCACAAGGTCTGCTACCTTGTTGGAAAATTAAATGATATTGTTTTGACATTATTTTTACGTGACAGATTCATGCGCAGTGCTGTTCATCTCCTTCATGTCCTCCATGGCCTTACAAATCACTTGTTTATTTGTTCCAGCATTCTTGACTGCCCTTTCATTCCTCACTCTGCCATCCTCCCCCGTGTTCAGCACAGGCACTGTCATTTTCCAATTGTCCTGTGCCTCCTCCATGACTTCTCGAAGGTGAACTCCCAATGATATCCCTGACTGGTCCCTCCCAATGATATCCCTGACTGGTTCCACGTAAGGACCTACAGGCTATTTGCCTCAGGAGCTAATTGGCTGAAGCAATCGGAAGGATCTAACTTACTCAAGTACCCTTGGGTCTGGGTTGTTTGTTTGTTTGTTTGTTTTTTCTTTTTTTTCCCTTAATGTAGATGGTGATAGTTACTTCCATCAGAGGTCTTAATTGCTAACCATCTACATGGTGTTGACCTTTTCATGGAGATTATTGCTCAAAAGAAAGCCTCAAAATCATCAGTATTCACCTCTGCTGAGCAGCAGTACGACACTCCTGGTTTTCCTCCAATTATTCAGTTACTTGCCAAATTTCTTAGTTATACCGTGTTTTGTGACTTCACTGGCCTTGTTCCAGCCTACTTTGCAATTTGTTAATGCCTGCCCTGGTAGGATCAGGCACTCTGTAAAGCCACGGTGCACGGACGGGCAGGGAGCTCAGGGGGAAGACCCTGTGGTGGGCGCACCGCGGGTTTGCTGCTGAGTGCCCTCCTGCTCCTCCAGAGTTGCTCAGCAATCGCACAGAAATAAATGTGTCTTGAAGTCACTTCCATCCTTTGTTCTAGTCTATGCTAAGTCAGCGTAGACTAATTAGATGATCTGGCCCTCATTTACCATTTAGGAGGCTGAAGGCAACTGGTAAGTATCACAGACAGCCCTTGTCTTCATGCCGAGCCGCTCTATTGCGTTTCTGTCGCACGTGGCTGTGTACGGCAAAGCCAAAGGACTGCAGCTGGGAGGAAATTGCAGACAATGAAAGTGCCCTGGCCTAACCGGTCATTGTGATATATGGAAGAATTGTGTTAATTTATATAAAGTGGCTTTTGCTAAGGCTGCTTCTACTTGAATTTGATTTTGAAAAGAAGAAATTATTCTCCCTCCTTACTGCAGGCTTCATAATGCTTATTGTATTCTCCGGTCAGGTCACTTGGTACCTGAAGCATCCCACTGCCTTTCTGCTGCAGATAAAATAGTGCCTTTTGTTTCCCCTTGTTCAGGCCTGACCACATCTCTCTGACGTCTCAATTTTTGTGGGCTCAGCCAGTGCATGAGGAAGCCTTTGTGGAAGATTTAAAGGAGACTATTTTGCAGGTCCTGACATCCCCCTTCTAGTTTCTGCCCTTGGCCTCTCACAACTGTAGTGGGATCCTTCCTCCAGTGTCCCAATTCAGTCTGATTCATCTTCCTTCCAGCAAATCTGCTGTGAGAGCCCTCTGCGTGGGGAAATTGCATTCCCCAGATGGCACATGTGCTAATGGTGGCCCAGTCCCTGGCTGGCTGATGATGCTGAGGGAAGTTCAGCTTGGAGGATATTTGAGCCATCCTCAGCATTGCAGCAAATTCCCACAGGAGTCGGTCCTTTTATATCCCAGGATTGCAGTTGTCCTTTGGCCCTTGAGGCGTTATAGGCACGGAGTGGGAAGTAATGGGGGGATTTTAATTTGTCCTACTTTTCTTACATGTATCAAAAAGTCCCTGGGCCTTGGCAGATGCTCTGGAATTGCTCTGCCTGCATTAGGCCACTTAGTCAATATGTATTCACCATAGAAGTCTAGTGATACCCATCCTATGCAAGCCCTTCTCTTTATGGGATACCCCAGGGCTCAACATTAGGCCACAAGTGATTCTTGATGGATGAGCTGAAGAGAGAGAAGGTGGTTTAAATGTTGCCCTTGCCAAGGGCAGCCTCCTCGGGGAGCGCTTGCCTGGGGCGGCTATACCCTTGGTAGGACCTTAGTCTGCCTTGCAGCTGGACAAGAGTCTTCCCTGGGGTACAATATAATCGCCTCTCTTCAGGAAATATTGTTTTCTTCCTCCTCTGGACTTCCCAGCTCTTTTGACCAGGATCCATTCCCAAATCTTGATTTTTATTTTACTTTCACCGCCTCCTTTCTGCTACTTGGTGCCCGCGCTGGAAAAAACGTTAAACCCTTTACAACTAGTAAAGCACTGCTACTCTCACCCTCTGCTGTTCTCCCTGTACCTCTGTTGTATCTTTACTTGTAACCCCTCCACCTCATTTCCTTTCTTAGTACTCCTCTCATGCTTGTCACTTGCTGTCATGGTTTAACCCCAGCTGACAATTAAGCACCGTGCAGCTGCTTGCTTACTTCCCTCCCACCCCTGCAGTGGGACAAGGGAGAGAATTGGGGGAAAAAAAATTAAAACTCATGGGTTGAGATAAAGACAGTTTAGTAGGACAGAAAAGGAAGGGAAAATAATAATAAAGTATACAAAACAAGTGATGCACAATACAATTGCTCACCACGCACCAAACGATGCCCAGCCAATCCCCAAGCTGTGGTGCCCCCCCAGCCAACTCCCCCCAGTTTATATACTGGGCAGGACATAACATGGTATGGAATACCCCTTTGGCTCATTTGGGTCAGCTGTCCTTGCTGTGTCCCCTCCCAGCTTCTTGTGCACTCCCAGCCTCTGCTGGCAGGACAGTATGAAAAGCTGAAAAGACCTTGACTTAGTATAAACACTGCTTAGCAACAACTAAAACATCGGTGTGTTATCAACATTCTTCTCATCCTAAATCCAAAACACAGCACTATAGCAGCTACTAAGAAGAAAATTAACTTTATTCCAGCTGAAACCAGGACACTTGCCCATTTTGAGATTTTTCTGTACCTGATAGATCTGGTAAATGAGAATTGTATTGCTAATAATTAGATAAGTTTCTGTGTAAAGACAGGGTTAGAAGGTCAAGACTAGCTAGTTCTGAAGAAAACTAGTAGGAGTTAATGTATAAATCAGAATTTGAAGTCAAATTTCTTCCTATTTGCTGTTTTAAAAAAATCAAATGACAGGGAAACGTTAAATTGCACTGAAAGACAACAATGTAAAAACTAGTGGGTTTTTTATCACAATACATCATGAGTGCATGGAACTCACGGCTTTTGGGTATCAACATATAGTGATGTTCACGGGAAAAGGAGTGAGGCATTGATTTATGTGACTAATGAGAATTCACACCATTAGAGAAGATTTAATAAATAGAAGAAATTTGTAAGATGTGTGCTTAAAGTATATTTATAAATGTGTGTGTGTGCAATTAGAAATAAACCCCCTGGCTTCAGAGCATGAAGCAGCCACTGACAGGAGAGAGTTTTGTTATCAAATACATAGCTGGGCAGCACGTGGTAGCAGGCACTGCCTGAGGGACCGCTGCTCTGCCTGCAGCAGTTCCCAGCGCCCGAGGCACCCCGTGGAGCATCTCCTGGCTGGTGAAAGCATAGGGCATTTTAGGCAGCCTGGTTGCACATGCCTGTTGGCTTTTTTCAGGGTGGTACGACTGGCATCTCTGTATTTCAGAGAAGCTTCAAGAGATCTCTTGATGAGAACACACAGCTTGATGGATTTTAGTTTTATACAACTTCCAGTATTAAATACACAGAATGAGGCTCTGAAGGAGTTTGTGCTTTGCGTTCCCAGCACACACCACAAACCCCTTCTGTCTGGGAGAGCTAATACCTGGAAGATGCTTTACTGACCACACACCTTGAAACATCTCTCCACCCCCAGATGTGTGCACATGTATACAAATATACGTGCACCCTAAGAAGCATTTTCTCCTGTTACCTTGTTTGAATATTAAACATCAATATTTTTGTCGCTATTTTGCTTTTTATTACCTCTTAAAGCTGATGTTAATTAGCAAATTAGACCCAAAACTAACCAAAAAAAGCTGTCACTGACTGATGAGAACAGCATGGTATTTGATTAGAAGTAACCGCAACTATCGCAGCAATAGCATTGGCAATAGAGTAATAAAACTAAGCACATCTCTAGAGGGCTCTACATACTGAATGATCTAAGCCTTGTAAATCTTCTGTCATGCAGCAAAATACCAGTATAACTCATTTACAATAGACAAGCTAAGGTAGAGAGTGCGAATCAGTCTCCAAAAGTCAAAGCGAACTCTCATCAGCTGCAGAAAACGGCTGATGGTGGGTCTATGCTAGTTGTCTTGCTGCTCTCTGGGTGCATAGACACGGCGGGGCATCTCCTTGTGCTTGGTGCTGTACAGAGCAAACCGGAGATGTTTTGCCCGAGGCGTGTGCGTACAAGCTGATAAGGCGGAGGTGGGGGGGGTGTGAAGTTCCCCCGCAGGATTGTTGGTCGGGGTGCCGCTGCTCCGCAGCCCATCCTCTGTCAGCACCGCAGCAGTATGGCCAGCCTGTGACGAAGCTGAGGTTTTGACTGTGGAGGCATCCGCATCAATAACGTTAGAGGAATAGATATTATTGTAACTCTTTGATAAATAGCTACAGCAAATAAGGGGCAGATAAGATGCTGTGATAAAAAGACAAATAGGTTACACAAGATACGCTAGGAAGAAAACAAGTTAGATAGCTTTATAAATCACACCAAGGAGTTATGCGACACAAAAGTTTTCTAGAGAGGCTAATGGGGAAGTATGGGCAGTACCTACAACCAGGAGAGCAGGACAATGGTAAATGAGGGGAGTTAGGTGTAAGGAGAGCCTCCAGGATTACAGGAAATTATTATCGTTTTATCAATACATCATTTAGACCTGGCAGATTAGGCAGACCTAGGCTCACATCTATCCTTCCGCTTTTATCAATGACTTCAGCCTAAAGAACAGCAAAAACATTCACAAAGGACTCGGGGTCCCTGCAGAAACTCCAGGTCACGTTAGTGCTCCTTGGAGCAGACCCCATATTTTGCTTCCCTTTGCTGCTGGAGTGCTGTGTGCTTCTTGATCCCTCTTGGTCTGGGATCACACCTCATGTTCAGGGGAAGTGAGGTTGGAGATTTCAACCGCTGCCAAGCAAAAGGGTGTGTTGCACAGCTCCATCCGTACAGCAGCAGAGTAAAAATCTTGGTAGGATCCTTTTTTGCAGGGATGTGGGGGCAGACAAACCAGGAGCCAAGCGGGGGTGTTGTCAGGATTTCTGAAAGTCCCTCTGGAGCTGCTGTGTTTCATCCCTTCTTATAATCTTCTTGAGCTAAATGACACATTGATAAACTGTCTAGGATAAATAGCGTTTTCCAGACATTACCAGGCAGTGGGGACTTTTTCAATGATCCTTTGTCACTGTTTAAGATCAAAAAGGTTTGTAACCAGTGAAATGGGAGGAAGAAAAAGCTTCTTGATATTGCAGCAAGTGTTTAAGTATCCCATTGTTTAGTTAACATGTTTTGACAGATGTGGTTTCAAGATGCATAAAAGTCAAAAAGGAAAAACCAAACCCAACTATATAAACCTCATCAGTTGAGGATTGGAATTTAGATTTACTTCTTACTGAATAGAGCTATTGTGTTGTACCATGAAGCTAGTGAAAATGCATAGCCATAACAGTGCTTGGATTTAAAACACTATATACCAGGTGGACTTGCATGGAGTGATCAGAATACTAAGTGTCACTGGTGGTTTACAATGAGACTGAGAGATTATTTGTTTTAGGAAGAAAGATGAGTAGGCCTGCTGTAAAAGCGTGAAGAATCTCTGATTGGGGGACACATGGTAGACAGGCCGAGCATCATTCATTATGATTAAGCAATATCAAACACTAAAGTTAGATTGCTTGTTCAAGTGATGCTGTTGCTCCCTGCGTGTCATGGCAAGTTAAACTGCGCCTCTGGCTCAGCAGTAGCTGGGGGATGACTTTTGGCATTTGGAGTATGTTTTATCACTCGTTCCCCTTCTCCGATTTCTCTATTTGAAGTAGGATCTGCATGTGAGAATAGTCAGTCTGAGCTTTGATCTGCTTCAGGATTTGACCCAACGTCACTGTAATGTACGCCATGCAGAACAGAAGGCTTTAAAAAAGAGCATGGCACAATCTTCACTGATTTTGAGCTGGGCTTTGATAAGGTTTGTACTGCTGTTTGATTTTCTGCATCCTGCAAGCTTCCACATGTAGTACCTGCTGTACTAGGGCTTCAGAGGGGAATCTCGGGGCACTATGCCCGTTGCTGAAGTTCCAGCTTCTCATCTGGTCCTCACCTCGCTCCCTGCAGAGGAAAGGTGACATGCAAGTGTGTCATGCAAACATGTCGCTTGTGTAGGAATTCATAATTTTGAGCCTTTCCCAAGCAGTACAGACCTCCTAGCCCACAATGAACAGAAGCAATAACAGTACTGCTAAACAACATTTGTAAAACGGCAGTTTTTGGCTAATTGAGCTTGCCAGCACAGTCCCTCCTTGTTGGCCAGCAGGGCCTTCTGGAAGGCCAGCCAGCCTTGGCTGTGGGGACGTGCTGCTGGTACACGCATTTGGCAGAAAACCGTACTGGGAAAAGCAGGCGCAGCTACTGATTTGGATGTAGTTACACTTGCTTGCACTTGAACTGAGTTTGATCCTCAACTCTGTGGTAGTATTTAGGTTTCTGGTGCTTTGCTGTGTCTGCCATGTGCTCAGGCCACCTACGCGCAGAGGCAATGCTGCAGCTCCTCAGGGCTTACAGCAATCCTGTTAGTTAGGGTTTTGTAGGGGGTTTGCTTTTTTCCCCCAAATATATTTAAACAACCAGTAGCCTCATGCTCTGCTTTACTGAGCTAGTAGTGAAGGAACCGAACGCAACAAGAAGAGCAGGAAAAATAGAGCAAAGATGTGGGGGATTAAAGAACAGGCATCTTCTCATCTTACCAGCAAAGCTTCTACTGAAATATCTTCACAGAAAGAATTTTAATGGTTCTGATTTTACACAGAGTAACATTAAAAATAAATGCAAAGTGTTAAGCTTCTTGAAATTTCAGTCACTAGAATACTTCAGGCTCTGGCAGTATGTAAATATACTTTCTCTTGTTCACAAGACTATTGCAGTGGTTTGGGTATTCCTAGGGTAAAAGGGGAATGGTCCTGATGGATGGAGTCAGGGTTGCCACCAGTGTGTTTGAAGCCTTCTCCTCGCTGCTAATGGAGAGGTGCTTGCTGCTGTTGTTTGTAACCAAGAAGGCTGAGGGCTCCCCGAGGCTCTGATTCCTGTGCTCCTGGCCATCTGTAACTTTCAGTGTAGCGGCATGACGTGAGCAAGAAAATGAAAAGGAAAAAACAGTTGATGTCTACAAGCATTTTTCAAAAACTGATCCAATAAAACGCTCGATTAATATATTCACTAGTCATTTATGCAGCTCTGTAAGCTGAAAATAAAGATGTGAAGGAGAAAGGTGAATCACTATGCACCTTATTCCAAATAAATAAAAAAAGTTGTCAGATCAATTATTTATCAAATATGAATTGAGCAATTTTTTGGTCCTTTGTAGTAGTATGTCAGAGAACTACACTTAATTAGCATTACCTTGGCTCACCAGTGCATGTTGTCTTGGCCCTGAAATTCTGTAGGCCAAATTATTAAACTGCTCAGATTCTTCATGAATTTGTTTGCTCGTTTTGGCTACGTATTCCTAGACATCCAAATACATGTATGTCATTGTTGGGTTTACTCCTGAAGCATTCAATTTTACCTTATGCCCTTGGCAGATCCTTCATAGCAAACTGCTGAAAAATAATTTCTGTGAATATCTTCCCATTTGCTTCCATTTAATGTAGCTGATGCCTTGAACATTTCTGTTCCTTCATCTCCTTGTTACCCAATTTGATTTAGTTATTAGCCTGTAAATGTCCCTGAGAACTTAAAAATCTTGTCCAGATGGACTGATGGCTCATTATTAATAGAAATAGCTTTTCAGAACTCATTTGTATGTTTTGCTGGTAGGTTCTGCCTTATTCTTAAGAATTCATGTCTGCTCTAATTTGAGAAAAGACGTTGATTCTTAATTTTGTACCCAAATACTGAGATGCTAAATGACAGCATCTCCTTGCTTTCTTTTCCATTTTAATGTACACAGCATTTAAGGCCAAATCAGGCAAAATGACTCATTGACTCTTTAACTGTTAACTTCAGTGGAAGCTTTGCCAAATGAGGATGGAACGTTTTGGCTAGTTACCAGTTTTGATGCTGCAAAAATATTGGAAGGCCATATACCATATCTCCCACACCTTAGACAAGCATACTGGAGGACACAAGATTGCCAAAAGGAGATGTCAGGGAGTCTCGGGGAGCAGAGGTGGCAAAGAGGCTGCAGGATATGGAAGGGGAGGATATACGGATTTGGGAAGGAAGATCTGAGTAGAGAAGTAGAAAGGAGACTTTGAACAAATGGAAAATCTCTCTAATACCCAGCACCCACAGTATCATCTTCAGAGGCAACTTCTTATTTCACTTGGCTTTCTCAGAACTTAGACTCATGTACATGTAATATTTGATGACTTAGGCAGAAATAAGTCTATTTTCAAAGCTAATCTTCGCATTACATATTGAATCCATTATATATTCTCTTCTACTTTAATGAAAAGTCTGCATGAATGACTTAAAAAAAGAAAGAACTTACATCATAAATCAGACTGAAGCAGTTGCCTGAAAATTAGCATGAATATGTTGCAGTAAATACTGCCCCAGTCAAATAAATGGTAATGTTCAGTAGAACTATTCAAAGATCTCAGTATGAGTAAAAGAGACATAAGTGTATTCTGCATTCTATGGCATTTTGTGCACCTTTGTAAGGGGCAATATTTCCATAGCGTTTAAAGGACACATTCTGTCTTTTTATGTTGTGATGCAGTCTCTGACATGAGAGCAAGTCCCAATTAAGCATTAAGTACTTGGATCAAGAATTTATGGCTTGTGTTTAAAAAAAAAAAAAAAAAAAAAAAAAAAAAGTGGTCCTTCAATGGAAGAGATATGGTACTAAGCTATAAATGAAGTCCTCTGTGACTCCTAAGCAAATGCATGGAAATACATGCCTCCATGTACTGTATTCTCACAAGGACCTATCCAAAGTATGTATCACAACAGTTCTGGTGGTTGCAAGTATAGGAAAAGGCAAAAAAAAAAGGGCATGATCCTGCCCTCATGCAGTTTTTTCACTCCAGACTACTGCTCTACATTGCAGTCCTCACCTATGGAAGGGAATGATTGCCCAGCAGAGTGAAATAATTGGGTCAGGACTGTGATTACAGCGAAGCTTTGCTTTGCTAGTTAAGCCAGTATTTTACCCTTAAAGATTCAAGAATTTTGGATTGGTAACAGAAATGAGCAGGCAGAATAAGAACAGCAAACAAAGTAAACTCAGAGCCACTCTATGTATCATTTTTCTGTTTTCTTTCCCAGGGTTTGCTGGGCTCTACAAATGTTGCCTTGTTGTCATTCTTATAGCCAATACGTTTCTCCTGCTTGGTAAGGGAACAAGCCTTTTCCACTTACCTGCAAGAACAGCATACTCAAAGTAAAACTATTATTTATTTATAGGACAAATGGAAAGGTACTTAGAGGAGATCAAGTACATAGAATGAAATGGCAAGGTTTTCTTTTACATCACAGATGGAAGTGATTCACTGTCATCCCTCATGTGGAAGATCCTCCTCACTGTGGATGTCCTAACCCGTCTATCCCCATGCAGAACACCCAGGTCTGTGCGCACTGCTTTGTCATGGGTACCCATGCTTATCCATGAACTTCATTCAAACAGGGCCTAAACAATCACATACCTACACAGAGAAAAATTCGCTTTTCAGCAAAAGAGCTGAATTTGTGCTCACGCTCCTCTCGGTCTCTGCAGAAGCTTGTTTGCTTAAATGCAGTAACATGGAGCCAAGTGTCAAAATAGCTGCAGCCTTCAAGTTGGGGGTGCAGGTGGGGATACTTTTTCCCCAGAGGAGGGGTCTCCTGCAGCAGGCTGAGTGCATTGGTCTCGTGACCTTGCAGAAATGAAGGACCCCCAGGAAATTTTGGGGTTCAGTCCTGCTTCCCAACTACTCCAGCATTGGTGGTCACGGCCAAAGGACCGACTGACTGCCTACTTGCTGGGTGCCAGCTCCTCTCCCTCTCCTAGGAGAAGTAGAAGCAGCAGATTGGAAGTAAATGAACACAAAATAAAGAATCAAGTAAGGATTCAAGCTTCCTGCCTCCCCGTTCCACCTACTCTATAGATATTTCCCAGCCCATGGCCTATGGGTTCCCAATTTTTGACAGAAAACACAGGCTGATCTTGAAAAGTGACAGCGATTCAGAGGGAGGAAGGAGAGACTTGCCAGATGGCTCCGCTTTGCACCTTCTTCAGTTTGCAGGATAACGCTTCGTGATTTGCCATAAATTTATCATTTTCCCCCATCTCTGTGCTGTGGAATGAAGCAAAACTTTTGGCCTCTTGGCTTCATCCTTCCACATAAGTAGCAGAACGATGCAGTATCATGGAGGGAGAATGAAGAAAGTTTGTCGTGTTGTATGTGTATGTGCAAAGGAGGAGAGAAAATGGGGGCGGGGGGTGCTGTGGAAGGAGAAGCAGCTCATGAAGAATATAACTCGCAGAGCTGGAAACACCCCCTCACTGCCCACAGTGAGCATCTCATTCCTCTGAGAGTCTGGCTGGAGGTGTCTTAAATCCATCAGAGACCAGAAGGAATGATTTATTCACATGATCATAATCTAAGGCAGAATTATAGCCTGAATTCATGAACTTTTTGAGGTATATTATTTGAGACTATACAAATCCAAACGGCACTTTCTTTCCTAATTTTCTTTGCTCTCTTCCTCTGAGTGCAGTGTAAAACTGTGAAGCAATTCCACTGGGGCATGGTGGGCCACTAATCTTCACGCAGGGAGATGGCAGGATGTGCTGTGCTTTCAGATCTGTGTTTCATCCTCCTCCTCTGTCCTTCTGGCCTCTCTTCAGAGCTGCCACGGAGGAAATTTTTACCATGTTATTATTCACTTTCTACACTGTAACTAATAGGAGTGTGATAATGTCACATGATGTGATTATTTTTGGTGGTTGTTATACTGTAGTTATTTACCAGGGTCTAAAGAGTAATAAGACTATAAATAGCCATTGCATGACTTTAACACAAACTTTCTGGTTTATGAAAATGTTAATTTTCTTTTATGATAATCTGCACACATACAGTATGTATAACAGAATGGGAGTCAGAAACTTGTAGTTGGGAGCTCTATTTTTCCAGTTCAAGAGAGCATTCAGCACAGAAAACATGTCAATAGGAGGCTTTTGGAGCATGTGTCACTTTTGCAGAGAAGCTAAGTTTATCCGTGTAATTTTCATATTCTGATAGAATTCTCAACCAAGCTTTTAAAATTATAGTCCTAAAATCTGAAGTGGTGTTTCAGCACTTCCAAATCAAGTTTTGTGCATGCACTAAGCTATTTAGCAGGATGGTGTGGCTATATTATCCACACACAGAGAAAACAGCCTCCTATAGCCTTGCTCCCCAGCATTTTGTGCGTGTTTTGAACAGAAGTCTTCTTGTGTCACTGGTGGACAGGAGGAGCTCGGTCGTCAGCTCCAGTGGTGTCCTGCTGCAGCCGAGGAAGGATTCATGGCCCTACACATCCCCATGCAACCGCCCCAGGTTCACTTCAAAGCAGTCGTCCCCAAACCCCACCGGTCCTTTTGTCTCCCATATTTGTGCCTTTTCCGTTGTTTTGGTACCTGTGCAGCAGTACAGCACACAAAATGAAGTGTTCTGTCCCTGAGGACAATGAATTTTTTGCAGAGCCCAGTTTTTTGTCCGTCTCCCAAAATAAACCATGAGCTGATCTGCAGGCAGGTCTCCTTCAGCTGTCCCATTCAGGCAAGTCATGCAGTTGCATCAGGAGACCAGAGGCTTGGTGTTGGCAATTGTATGAGCAGTTAACGACGCTTAATATTTTGGATGTGATCTAGATGCATTTTATAAAGAAGTCAAAATGTAAATATCTACTGGTTTTGCGCTCTGAAATCTATGCCCCTTTTCAGTACAATGTTATCTTAAATGGCTTCCTGCTGAGCAGACTGCCATAACAACTTGCCCTCTGATATGGCTTAAGTGCACATAACTCAGTATTTGTTATCGTTTGATACGGATGTCTCAAACATGCTGCTTTGTTCAGAGACATCCAAACTTAGATTTGGCTATAAATTTACTGTAAATGTGCAAGCAAATTAACTTCTACTCAGAAATGTATCTAAAGCATTAGTTTGCAAACAACTCTATGTGCAGAATTTTTGTTTTCTCAAGAGAGAAATGTGCGAACATGCAGCCGAGGTAAGAATAATTAAATCCTTTCTGTCTGCTCCTGCTTTAAAAGTTCTTCAATGCTACTGCAGTGGCTACAAGGACAAAGCTGCTTTTGCTACAGAACAGATCTAAATGGAAATAAAGATAGCTACAAGTATATGTGCTGTGTCGCATATGCGAGCTCTGGTCAGAATAATAGTTTTAATATAAGAATGCATACTTTCTCAACAGCTCCTGCTATATTTTTGCCACCCCAACAGGGATTCCAGACACTGAGAACAAATCCCTTTCTCTATCCAAAAATACTATTCAAATGAAAATTGTAATTTGGACGCAAAGGCTATGATTTAAAATAATCTGTGCAGGTTGTAACAGGAGTCTGGCCTTAATAAAACATTGATCTCAGTCTTATTTGTCACTGTTAACATGGGTTTTCTTGCAAAGTAAGAACTGTCTCCAGGAGGTCTGGTTTAAGCAATAAAGCAGGATGAGGAGGTTCCCTATTTTCCAGACTGTGAGTTTGTTTTATGGGGGAAAATTGTATTAAGCCTACATTTAAACGGAAACTCAGCAGGAAGACAGCACTGAAAATAAGCATCCTTTTCAATCAACTAAGATTTGGGGTTTTTTTGTTTTTTATTATAAGACTTGGTGGCAAATCTGTTAGGAGTAAAAATTTGCAGTTTTTGTAAAAACAGCTCCATCTCCAAAGTGTTTTCAGGCCCTGGAGTGAATTGGGGTGGTTCATTTGAAGCAAGGAGGTCTTTTGATTGCTCTTGTCATAGTTCTGAGTGGTATGTCACAACAATCTTCACAACAGGGCAGATTAGGAGTTCCCCAGGAGGCTGCTGCAGTGCCAGCTGTGTGTACCCGGTGGCCGACAACTCTCTGACCCTTGCAGGGGATGACCCAGAGCTCTCTCTTCTGGTCACTGCCCCACAAACTACAACGACTGAACCTGGGAAACAGATAAAGCAGTGGCGTGTGTACATGTCTGCACACCCCTCCATTAGCTAGTGTAAAGAAATCCATGGTGTTAGAGAACGATCTGGAGGTCTTGACATGGTTACGTTGGAGGGAGGTTTTCCTGATTAACGGCTACAGCCTGAGTCCTTAACACAGGTGTCTCCTCTTGGTGCTTAGAAAGCTACACAAGAAATCACTTCTAACTGAGATACTGCTAAAATATTTTTAGCACATTGGAGTGATTTCAGGAGAGATGGACATTTAGGTGGGATTTTCAGGCAGATTGTCTCAACGCGGGTCCTGGTTTCTTACTGCAAGGATGGTGTCCTAGTTTCAGCTGGGATAGAGTTAACTGTCTTCCTAGTAGCTGGTACGGTGCTATGTTTTGAGTTCAGTATGAGAAGAATGTTGATAACACACTGATGTTTTCAGTTGCTGCTAGTAGTGTTTAGACTAATGTCAAGGATTTTTCAGCTTCTCATGCCCAGCCAGCGAGAAAGCTGGAGGGGCACAAGAAGTTGGCACAGGACACAGCCAAGGCACCTGACCCAAACTGACCAACAGGGTATTCCAGACCATATGACGTCCCATCTAGTATAGGAACTGGGGGGACTGGGGGCGGGGAATCGCCGCTGGGGGACTAGCTGGGTGCCCGGTCGGCGGGTGGTGAGCAATTGCACTGCGCATCATTTGTACATTCGAATCCTTTCATTATTGCTGTTGTCATTTTATTAGTGTTATCATTATCATTATCCGTTTCTTCTTTTCTGTTCTATTAAACTGTTCTTATCTCAACCCGTGGGTTTTGCTTCTTTTTTCCCGATTTTCTCCCCCATCCCACTGGGTGGGGGGGAGTGAGTGAGCGGCTGCGTGGTGCTTAGTTGCTGGCTGGGGTTAAACCACGACAGATGGGCAAGGCACAGAGCAGGAGGCAAGGTCTGCACGGGTCTCCCTTGCTACCACAGGTTGTCCCCAGGAAAATGCCATCCACTTGAATTTTCTTTTTATGAAGTGGTGTTGGCCAGGAGGCAAGGGATTTCTTCACCCCAAAAGGGTTTGAACTCACATCTCCCATGTTCAAGAGGTCTGTCTGAGGCACGTAAGATTAGGATCTTATTTTAAGCTGGTATTTTCCAGTTAGCTTTCTCTCAGCAGGTTCCACGTTTGTCCACATCTGAACAAATAAATGCCATGCTCGAATTCAAACTCGGAAAGCTTGCATGTGGGAGAGAAGCTGCTCTTACTTCTACACAAACCCTTGGTATGTGCTCCTGCACCACTGTGCCACCAGTTTGTCAGGAGGATTCCCAATTTAGATGGAAGCTGTTGAATAGCAGGAAACTTTCCTTTTTTGCAAATGCCAGGGGTAAGGAGGGTTTTGGAAGTCACATAGCATTTTTGTGACAAACAGATCAAGATCTAATACTTCTTAATGATTGCTGTATGTGAACAAAAGGACACTATTTTGTAGAATAAAAAAAATCTGGTCAGTGGCATCTGTTTCTTGTTGGCTCTGAGAACCAATCCAACATTGCCTTTCTTTAAGCTCTCACAGCATAGGTCTGTCACAGTAACGCTGGATCATACTAGGACCAATATTGATTGTTCCAGGACTATACAAGGTAGTAGCTGTTGCAAACACTTCGATCATTTCACTTCTCCACAGCATATACACTGCTTTTATGAAGGCTTTAGAAAATCCCAAATAAATAGTTTTAATCAACGGAACATGGATGAGAGAGTCAAACATGGTTATGTACGTGTAGGCGAGAACAGAAATCTTGCACCTGGTATGGGGAGGCTTGTGCGTTCGTATCACCCAGCCCATCTGTTTATCAATATTATGATCGCTCAAGAAAAACTCTGCATTTTTAAACCCTTAGTTTTCATTTTCATAGTTTTGTCAGCAATTTATATATGATTGGCAGAACTTTGGATATAAAAGCCTACTTCAAGCACAGAAACATTAGATCAATCATGAGATGTTATAGCTACTACATTTGGATCCTTTTCACTTGCCACCTAATGCTGAAATGCTAGGGATTCCTATTTGCAACTTGTCTAAAAAAACTTAGCGAAAGAGTTACACAGTATTTTTATACTTTGCTGTACATTTTGTGCTAGCCTGATACCACGTGTGATCTTCATGAAGGGCATGAATACTGCAAGATGCGTAGTCATGAATCCTGTATTTGCAAGACGGGCGCAAACACCTGAGTTACCACTCCTCGGTGAGTGAGTTGTGCTGGCTGGCTGCGTGTGCTCTTTGAGCTGGCTGTGCGTGGGCAGTCGTACACCTTAGCCTCGAGTCCCTGTGTGGAATAGCTTGATTTAGTATTGGCTCTTCCAAGTGATAGCAGAGGTTTGACACTGCATGTCTCAGTACACCCTTAATTACATTACTCTTTCTCTGCTCGCTACTGGTATAGTGAAAATATTTTTTCATTTTGGTGATTGAAGTCTCTGTGACATCTAACCAGTGCCGCACACAATAAAACTGTCGGTCCTTTTATCTCTCCATTATTCCTTAAGCAATCTGATTCTCTATTTTTCATTTCATATGTACATTGGCTGAAAACCTTAACAATATTACACTGTAAGTTTTATCTATTTTATGAGGCAGATTGCTCCAGTGTCTTCCCAAATAATAGCTATTTCTTCTGCAGGTTCTTTGCTTGAAGACTTAAAAAGTCTTCATGTATCTGCAATTACCATCTGTTAATCCAAGAGTATAATCAATCTAACACCTCCATTGTATTAGAAATGGTTTGGATGTTTTCTCTAACTTAATCTCATCTGCAAAATTTGAAATGTAGCTTTCAAGTCCATCAGTCATGTCATTTCTATATATGATAGTACAGTGGAAAGACTGAGTTCAAAAGTTCAGGCACATAACTTGTTTCTAAGGTCTTTTTGGATTACACGTTATTTATGCTTTTTGCTTAGTTCTTCTCTTTAAAACCCTGTTAGTTACACTTGATGCTTTGAAATTCTATTCTGCTGTTTTTTTCTCTTCTGGTAATTTTTTTTAAACAATAGAATCTTTTTTTCCCCATCCTGGTAATAGAAGAAATTAGGGTACAAGGGTCAACCAAAGCCTTGGGTCAGCTGGAGTCTTTCAGTGAGCTTCACTGAGTGTTGGAACAGGTCTTGAAAAAGGGGGATAGAAATAACTGAGGTGGCACTTCATCACCCTCAGCGTGGCTGTTTGGGCAACAAGCCAGGACTGAAGACAGCAAGATAAAATTGGCTACCTGCTCTCCCTCCAGTATTGTGTGGATAGGTACATGTACAGTATTTGATTTGAAGTATTTCTGTAGTGTTTGGGGCACTTGGTATTCCTATATCCTACCATTCTGCCACCAAAAAATATTCACCTTCAGGCCAGCGAGCCTAACGATGTTCACTTGGATATTTTGATAATTGGATTTTTTTGAAGTATTTAACATATTAAAATAGTGTTGATCGTCTCTCTTTACTTTTCTAATCTGAATTTGTTTTCGTAAGGCCAAATCACTGCTGCCTGTACAGTCTGCATGTATTTGAGAGGAAACGTCAGTTCACATGTTTGGATCAATACTGTCTTTCCATGGAACGTCCCTGAGCCCCTTTCATCCACGGGTGCGGCAGCACTCTCACACCAGGTACCTGCCTGTGGACACCCACATGTTGCTTTCTACTTCTTCCCTGGCTTTTTAAGGAAAGACCTATTGGTCAGATTGAAGTTTGGCTAAGATCACATAGCTTCAGCCAGAAAAGCAATGATATTCATGTTCTGTTCCCTGGGAGCAGCTGGGAATGCCTGTTTGAACAGAAAATACTGTCGGTACAAAAGCTGCCTCCTGCATGGCGTTGGCCGGGAGCTATTGCTGTGATCAAATGCTCACAAGGAGAAGGGAGGGTGGGAGGGAAAGAGACACGCTGCCTGCTCGTGGGTGACTGGCAGGGTGTCTGTGCTGCCTGGTCTGAGGGAGAGGTCTGGGGAAAAAGAAGGGAGGAAAGGAGACCCCTAAGCTGCTGAGGAGTTGAGCCTGCATTTGATAGCGTAGAGATTAAAGGTTTTGTCTCTCTACATTCCCACTGATTTTGCTGAAGTCACTGGAACCTCTCAAGGACCCAGCTGGCTGCCCAGGCACAACTAATTGCAGGATTGAACCCAGCTGATTATATTTGAAATTGTCTTTAAAATGGTTAATCCATTTTCCAAAGGTCCATCATGTTAGTAGAAATCTAGTATCTTTACTGAATCTATTTTTTGTGTGATCCCGGATTCAGAGGAGAGCTTGTTAAACTTCTATTTGTACTGTTCATCCCATCAAGGTTGCTTATCATTGTTGCACAAGAAAAGGAAACATATCAAATGAAAAAAATCCGTTTTATAGTTGGCAAATGCCTGTATTTTGTCTTTGTATGATGTGTTGTCATTCATCATCTAACCTTGGGGAAATCACGGGCACTCTAACAATGTAAGAGGCCAATAAAAAAGAAAATTATTTCAGTAAAATTGTATCTAGGGATATGTAAAAGAGAAATGCCCCTGGGTAATAAAAATTACCCATGCATAATGGCTGTGAATGTATCAAGCAGGCGTACTGTATACAACGTGCGGCACCAGCTCAGCTAGAGGATGTGCCTGCTCAGCGGGCTCAGGCTCACAAAGACGGTGGGAGAGAGAGTTGGGAGAACACGAGGTCAAGCCCAAAGCAAAGGACTGAGAAGCCAAGTACTTGGTAAGTGCTCGCGTGCCTTTACCTATCTCTTTCGCCTCTTTGTTAGAGCTGTCTCCTTTGATCTTGCCTTTCTCATTATTACTCTCAGCTACAGAATTTGGGCTCAGTTCCAAGGTCGAGGCCTGCTCCTGCTGAACATCTCCCACATCCTTCCCCCGTTAGTCTGCCTGTCTCATTAGAGTCTGGCAGGCTTGCACTGTGCCATAGCAATGACATTTCTCACTCTTTCTTCAGTGCACTGTAGGGACTGTGCTTCTCTCCAGTTAATAGTTGGTTACAATTTCTAGTGTCGGCCCCTTTGGGCTTGGCTGGCATAGCTTTAGGAGGCTTCTTAATGTACAGCTCTGTGGTCTTCACTTAAGTTTTCTGAGGACCTAGCCCTGATCCACGCCTTAGCCATGGCCCTAAATATTCTGAACAAGAAGGCAGTCTTTTGCAAGAAACTGCTTTTCTCAGCAAGTCCTGTTCTGACAGATTGTGATCTCAGCAAGCAGTGCGGCTCGTGGTGGAGGTTTGAATTTTACTGGATGTTTTCACTTTATAGTTTACATTTCTGTTTATTGCACTTTTTAATCTTACTGACTCTCAAGCTAGCATGAAGAATAAATCTAAGATTAGGGATAGGTCAGTAGGTTATTAGGTAAGTGGGACTATGTCCTTCCTCTTAGAGAGAAGTTATCACGCTGTGAGCATTTGACTGCCTTGGGCAATTGCCTGTCCTGCTTGTCTGACCAGCCCCTAATGAACAAGAGTGACATGCATAAAACAAGTCACTGTTGATAAGAAATTACTAGAAACAAAGGGGTTGTTCTGCCAGCTAGCACTGGGGATGTGGGAAAGGTTCCTGAACTTTGACACCGAAGTTAGAAAAGTCTTCCAGAAGCAGTAAGTCAGAGCTCTCGCAGCACATAAAGCTCTTTGCAGATAAACAAGTCCAGACACAATCCCTCCTCCTCTTCTACTCCACATTACCCCAATGACTCTTTATTAATAGGAGTCTCCTTCTTTTCCATGTGACATTTTCCATTTGCAATGACATAAAGGATTCACAGTGAAGGCCAGACCCTTCCCCACAGCAGCCAGTATGTTTACTGCGTCCCTGCCTCCCTGTTGTCCACTACAGCAAATTTAAGCTTCTTGTCTTCATCTGTGCAGCCTGTCACAGCTCCTAGGGTGAGCAACTGTGAGTTTTCTCTTTGAATCAGACTGTTGCTGAATCAAGTCCTTTGTATCGCCTTTTTCTGATTTTAAAAGGGTTTAGCTAATCCTGTTGGCACTAGTATTTGAGCCAAAAAGCCGGGTAAATGAATGCATGATGAGCTCTGTGCTGCTGTAGCTGGCTTCCTCTGGTACCAAGCTAGGTGGTTTAAAAATAGCTGGGGTACCAGTACGCTCCAGCACAGTCATTTCTGTGCCTGGAGCAGAGACATGCCCAAAGAGTCTAAATTAGTAACAACTTTGCTGATTTTATTCCAGCTGTGCCAGCTGTTTGTTTATGTAGATAGCCGAACAGCAAACACCCACAGACTTGTTAACTCTGCAAATCTTCAGTAAGTATTTCCTAAACTACTGCTGACAAATTTCTGACGAGACCTTAATCTCTGTAAAATCTATTGGATGTTGTCAAAGCACCATTAGTCAGCCTGTCATCGGGCCTGCTTTGTGGTGTGACTCAGAGATTTGCTTTCCCATACTTACTCCAGAAAAGTGAAACTGGGAGAACCTCACACAGTGAGGGAGCTGCGCGCAGCCCCGAGCCGCTAATAAAGCTGGTGGACGGTACCAAAGTGCCCTAAGATGTGATTTCAGAAAGAAGCCTGAACCTGGAGAGTTTTCTCCTTCTCTGTTGTTTGTAACTTTGGAAACAAGTGAAAATTACCTCTTTTCAGTCTTGGGAAGGCAGCAAATGTTAATGCTTTTCTGCCCCTACTTCATACAATGCAAAAGGGGAAGGGCGGTATCATGAAAGGGGTGCTGCACAGTTAAAACATGCAATTAGTAGGAAGTAAAACAACACACAAAGTCAGGTCCTAAATGAGCACTGCTTTGTCACGTTTAATACTGGAACTGTTCTGGTTTATACCGGCTTTACAGCTCCTGATATTCAGTATAAATCCCTAAATATTTTCACTGGGAAGGAAGATGGGGCTGGAGGAGAGCAGGCTGCCTGCTACAACTTGACAGCATCCCAGGGTGAAGCCTGCATTTTGCTGCTGCTTGGCATCTCCCCAGTTCTGGAACTCAGTAAGAGCCCACGTTATTTTCTGAAGCTGAATTCTTTATCTCTGACCATCATATGATGCCAGCCTGGACTAGAAGAGTTGTTGCTGTCAACAGTAATGGTAGCAAAAAAGTTCCCACATCTTCTGAAAATGAAAAAAAAACATAACAAAAAAATCACCTCTCCTGTCAGCACACAAAGCAAGGACACCAGGCAACAGTTCAAACAGAGCCCCTGCATACAAACAAAGAAAGATGCCTGTCGGGGCTTAAGGGGGAAAAAATGGCACAGCTGTAGCACCACATTAGTGAAATTGTGTGAGCCTTTTTATTTTCAAGGATGCAGACAGATGCCACCTGAAACATAGGATGCTTGGAAATACCACACACACACACAATTAAACCACACACATTCTTTGAGCTTCCTTTCTCAATCTCCTTAGCACAAATTACATTAACACTGCCAATGCTGATGGACACCAAGTGAAGCTGTCCTCACAATGGTTTAAACTTGTACAGAACTAAAGGGTAGTTCAGCAAAACAGAGTTTTTGAGACAGCAAATAACCATTTCTTAGAAATCACGTGTAAAAACAGACAATAATTGTGGATATTATTTTCGTTGCCCAAGTTGGATCTCATTGAGCCTAATTTTCATGCATGCATCCAGGTCACTTTGTAGATACCCGTGTCCAGCCTAACATCTGCAAGGAGGCTGCCAGCACGAGGCAGCTGTGCACAGAGCGGACAGGTACAAGCCTGGAAACAAGGGCTGAGTGTCTCTGCAATAAACCGAGTCTCATTCTTATCAAATCGGTAGTCTTTGAAAAATGCCTGTAAATATGACCCATTTTAAAAATAAATGTTAATCAGTTGATTCATTAAAAGGTGAAGAGGCGTTTAACATAGTGCACTGCATGTTTTTGGCACAGTTTCCACTGCCTGAGAGAAAGCCAGTATTTTGTCTTTTGGGGAGAGACCAGTTGTGTAAAATAGCCATTTTTTACAGTTCAAAAGATAATTGAATTCCCTGATTCACAAGCTCTTGTTTTTTATCTTCTCTTTCCTCTAGCATGTTATTGCACAATCCCCTCTGTTCCTTCCTAAGCTCCCAGGTTAGAGCTTGCTTATGGGAGTGGGCTTTGGACACTAGGTAGTGCAAGTGGTCTGACCAAATTGAAACAGTGCTGCAGTCACAGGACATAAGCTGTGATAGATAATCTGATGGCCAGTTGCTTATCACTGGTTTTAAATTGAAGCCAGGAGCCAGCTGGGTTAAATTTCCAGTCAGATGCAAAAGAGATTAGATGAGTGGCTTGTACGAATAGGAAGTCGTGTATCTCATCTTCTGCCATTGGCGTTGAGGGCTAACCCTGGGAGTCACTTTGGGGCAGGAACACTGATGACTTTTGGCCAGAAACAGCCACACCACCGAGTTCATGGCGGTGGCAGACGTGGCTCCATGGCAACCTTGCTGTCACTCAGCCCTCTTAGACCGACTGTTGCTGCACAACAGAACAGCGCAAGAAAGGAAAAGCTGAAGAAGCGGTGGTTTCTATTATTAGCGGGCAGCATCAGAAGAAGCAGGTCTTTCTTTCCTGGCAAGGAGGGTAGGACTGTTTCAGGCAGAAGAAGGAAATGTTGCCCATGCAAAGCCTGAAAGAACTCATTTCAGATAACTCTCACAGGTCTGTGTAAGAGAAAGCAATTTCTTCATCATCAACAAAATGCAGATCTTGATAAACCACTGGCTTAAAATTTTAATGCAAGATCTCAGAGTGGAAAATACTTTCCATATAAACAGTAAATAATTAAAGAGGATTTTCTTACCAAAAAAGTAGAAAATCTGACTTTAAATCGGTGTGAAGATATGAATCGTAATCTGCAAAAACCTGAAGGCATTAATCTTTTGAGAAAATATTTGCATAAGCATATTATAAGCTTGTTTGGGGATTTGTTATGCACTGGGTGGAGAGTATATTATGCAGACAGTAATGAAAGAAAAATTAAGATTTGTAAACATGTTCTGTATTATAACTGTACAATATATTGCAGGGGTTCAGGTAAATTTGTGGTACCACAGGGAACTTGCATGAGAAGTGATGCTTTCCCATTGTACAAATGGTCGTATGTTCATATGGGCAGGCTAGATGAAATTTTCTGTCACACAGTACAGGAACTTCATCAGCTTCTTCCCATGCTTCTACTCTAGAAGATGGTGCAAAGCACCTTTGGTTTTGCCCTTCAAAATATTACCAGTGTGTGCCACTCCTCTTTGTAGAAAAAGGCTGTGCGTTTGAAAATGAGAAATGCTGAGGAAATAAATCATGAGTAATGTGAAGGAATTTTGTTCTCAGATATGTCTACAGTAACATTGGTAATGCTGTTGGGGTAACAGCTGCAGTGGTACTTACTACATTCATGTCCTAAACCCAGTGGTGTAAAATTTCACTACAGCACTTTCTGTAAAACTTACTTAGAATAAACAAAAATGTCCATCGATCATACTAACTAGTAACGGTTATAAAAAAAGAAAATACAGGCTAGTGGCTTATCTCTTATAGCTGGCAATTAGCCATGACTACACTCAAATCACACAGCACATTTTTTTATGTAGTACAAGGGCACACAACTCTTAGAAAAACAAAAAAGGAGTCATGGTGCTTGGCACTATGCAAAGGACACACAGGCAGGTGTAAACTGTGCCTTCATGGCCGTGGGTTAGCAAAAAAACCAATATATGAGCAAACAGACTGAAAATCATTGAGAAGCCTCCTTTTATTGAAGCAAAACAATGTGTTGCAATATACAAAAATTGATTCTTTCAAGCTGGCAGAGATATTAGAGAAACATTACGGAGATCATCACATTCGCCGCTAATTCTTAAAAAAACCTAACAAACCAAAACCCCCACTAAAAAGAAGTCTTCCAAGCAGTTTTGATAGTACTGTTTTAATACATTTTTATGAGATAATGGTTCCCATGGCAGCAACTTATAAATACAGATGGGCAGATTGATTTAAATGAAACAGAGGGAGTCTATACTAAGGAACTGCAACACCACCACCCCCCCCCCCCCCCCAAAATTATAAAATTTTGTCAATAGCCAGAGAAGCTACCTTAGACTGTCCAATCCTTGGTGGACACATTTTGACTATACTAGATTTTCTTAGTCTGAAGTGAAAGTCAATGGGGAGAGTAATGAGGCAATGTAATGCTTTACCTTTCTTGTCTTTTATAATAATTTAGTTCAAGCAGGCTTTGGGAAAATCACGCTTTTATTTCAAGATCCAAAAAATCAATACAGCAGTATACATTTAGTGCTTGAGGGAAAATTTACTCAAAATTGTTTCATGATGAAAATGCCAAAGGCAGATGCTTTTGTTCAATCTGTTACTTTGAAGGGACCTTGTAATCTTAATTCCAAGTTAAAGACTTGTGGCCGTTGTATCAAACAAAGGCAGCACATCTATCTTTCAGTGATGAAATGCTAGGGATCTATGTATAGTAAATCAATGAAAAAAACCAGTATTAACACATTTTAACATCGGAAACTGTATAATTACTTTGGACAAACAGCTGATTCTACAATGTATGAAATACTTTTACTCATATACCTACAAACTCTATCTGTTGCTCTTTGCCTAGCCACTGCTCTCCCATCCAAGTGAAGAAGGTCACAGAGCATCTCAGCCAGCAATGTTCTAGCTTCCAAAAATTTGGGGGAATAATCAGCAGAAAAACAGATCCAGCTGAACTTAGAAAAATTTCTGTGCTGATAAATCACCATTTCCTGTTATTTCTGGTTTTGTGATGGCACGTATCATATGGAAGCTTTCTATTTAGGAAAGCAGCTGAAACTTGTGAAATCTTACATCCAGGTAAGGATTTACTAAGGAGGGTCTATGCTGACCTTAGTCACTCAGCATTAGACCCTGTTCCCCATTTCATGTCATGACGCTGGCAGCTCAAGATTTCTTACTGTGGTTCTCAGTGTAGCTCTGTGATCCCTCATGCCAGCCCCAGGTGATCGGGTCTCTGATCAACTGCATCTTCCCAAAGCAGGAGAAAAGCTCAAGCACTGTGCAGCAGTCAGAGAGTAATTTAGCTCTTCTTCTGACACCCAACCTGGGCTGGAGGGCAGAAGGGAGGGGTGATGATCCCCTCGCACATGCGGTCATCACAGCTGCAGTGCCTTTCCTTTTCCCCCAGTTCGTATTTGGACTGCATCTGCCCCTGCTAACTTTGGATTTTCATCTATTGTACTGTAAAACCAGGGGAAAATATCTTGACTTTTGTTCACAACAGTTATGTAATTTTCATATAATAAAAGGAAGGTTTATTTACCTAACATTATTTCTTTTCAGCTGGGATAACAGAAGCTGTAAATGCACTCACTGACGGTGCTGAAATCTAAGATCCTGCCTGGACAGCAGTATAAACACTTAAAATATAGAGAGATGAACAGCAATAGAAAAGTACTGGTACCAATTTATCAATGCTGTTTTCTTGTCTAGGTGTAAAGTGACCAATTGTTACAGTAACTTTTCTGTTAATATTTCCAAAGTCTTTTCTGCCAGGTGAATGAATGTCTGTGTGAGAAAATTTGAGTTGTTTTAAATTTTTACAATAAGAATAAAAAGAGCTTCTTATGCAATTTAGTTACTTTTGGCTAACTAGTACATATAGCCTGAGGAGAGACAGAAGGTCCTACGAGGAGCAGGAGTACAAACTGCGTAGGAGCTGGGCAGAGATACACAGCTGAGTCTCAGAGGTGAGGTAAAGGAAATTTTCCTAGGGACCCTCAGGGGCTGTCTACAGCTGGATGTAATTCAGAAAGACATTGGCTGAATTCAGAGCAAGACTGCAGTTACTCCCCCCTCCCCAATGCAAGGACACAACAGGCCAGGGAATGCTTGTGTTCAAGTGCTTTTTTATTTTGCTTTGTCTCATTCTGCAGATTTGAATTTTCCCTATTTAAACAGCATATTGTTCTGCTCAGTGTTTGAGTAACGGTTACAGATTGAGAGCCCTTACCATGCTTCTTGTGTGCTCACATGGCAGATTTAAACCAGATTTTTGACCAAAAATCCGGCTAGTGCAGAATCCCATCGTGTGTTGCAGTGTTGCATCTCTTGTACACCTAGGCTGCTACAGTGGGGATTTTTGAAGATGCCAAAAGTGCAAAATCAGGCCTTCAACATCACAGAGGATGGTTTTGACCACAGAGAGAAGTTCTGCTGGGAGATAAGTGACAGTAACGGTCAGTCAAACCTTGTTTTAGAGGGAAAGGCTCTAAACTAGTCTCTCGGATGTTAAGGTCTACCCCTGCATTATCTCAGTTGCAGAGTCAAACGCGGTGCAGAAAGAATCAGAATTATCTATGTGTGCAATAAAGCTGGTCTTGCTCCCAGTCTGGCTGCCAGTATCATTCCTGTGGCTGGCATTTCAACTGGCTGCCAGTATAGCCACCTTGCAAATTAATTTAATTTGTGCATAGTGCAGAAGTTTCATTCTTTCAAATCCTGAGACAGGAGAATAAGATATTTTAGGTAACAAACAACATAAAATAAAACATGTTAGTTTTGGGTTTTTTTCCTAAGGAATGGAGTCTTATTTTCTGCTGAGATTTAATACAATGCAGGTAACTCTTCTAAATCTCAGTGATTGTTCTTGGAAGGCGGGTAAAATGACCAAGGGGAAGAGATGAGGAAATTAAAATAAACAGGACAAAGAGGCGCAGAAAACCCATTTTAGAGAGCAGATACTACAATGCAGGAGACCTTTTCTCTAAGGACGGCAAGTGTATGGGTAGGCAAAGAGGAACTGGGAAGGATGAATGCCCAAAGCCACTAAGGACAGTATTTGGAAGAGTGCCTTGAAGGCTTTAGTCTTTTCTCTCTACTCCTGACAGGAGAAGAAAAGGCAAAGTGAGCTTCCCTGCCTCCTCCCGCTAATCCTGTTGGACTCTAAGCAGAAGAGAGCACCACTAGGGGACTGAAAGCGGTAAAATATTTTGCTCCAGTTTACATTAAAAAACTTGTTCAGTCTGCATGAACTGAAGGAAGTTCCTTGAAATTCAACAGCTTATCAATGGTAATGTCTAAAATGGGGCTTTATCCATTAATCTGGAGCCAAAAATCAGTATTGTTTCTTGTCAAATGGGCAGTCTGTGAAAGAAGCTTCTGATTCTTTCATTATATATTTTGTAGTAAAGGTCTGAGACCCTTGGGCATAAAAACATAGAGCTAGAGGATGACTACTTGACTTTTCTGGTTTTCTTAATTTACACACTCCTCTCCAGACTTTCTGAAACCAGTCATTCCCTCTGATTGCCCCGCAGCTTTCACATGCTACTTCAGAGCCAGCTGTACGTGAGTAGCTGCAGTTTTCTCCCAACTCCTAGTCAACAATTTGGCCAGCCAAAAAAGGGGTTTAATCATGCACGTTTCTTAATAACAGTGCACTGATTTGTTATAACAAACATGAACGTCAAGCTCCAGGTACTTTATGATCCTTCTCCTGCCTCCTCTTCTCGCTGCCCTGCATTCCTCTCTCTTTCCCAAGCGTTTGTGGCGGAAGCAGACCCTCCAGGTACATTAGCCAAATATTTCACAGTATCACAGTACTTTCTTTTGAGATCAGTGCCAGAACAAGAGAGAAGCGGCATCGCTCAGCAGCAGCAGAGCAAGGACTCGTGCTTTCCTGCCAGGAAGGGCGGGCAGCAGTACCTGCGACGAGCTGCCAGCTCAGAGCAGTACTTATCACTGCTTTATTGAGGCACAGAGCAGTGAAACAACGTATTCAGGTCACAAAGCAGAGCTCCTCTCTCCCATTCTTTATCCTGTATTTCATGCTACTGGGTATTTTCTTTTGCTGCTGTATGGCAGTTACTGGCCACGTGAACCCTGGCCTATAAATTGTTGGTTTCTTCAGGTAGCTTATAATTTTGAGGCAAAACCAAGTCAACCCGAGTTCTGAAGAAATCTGTGTGAATAGGAGCAATATTCAGCAGAGTGGGACGAGTCCAAGGACTGGCGTTGACTACAGCGGACCATGCCTCAAGGTTGTTGTTAAACACCTTCTCCATTTCAAAATGCAAGTGGAAAGCATCTCTTACAGGGATTATAGCAGCACGGCACGTTACACATATTTTTTGAGCAACCATTCATTTAGGGGAGTTCTGCTGGAAAAGACAGCAATCCCTGTAAAAGGTTGTATTGCCATTATACAGCTTTTAGCTTCGAGGACTTCTTGTACAAGCAGCCCACACCTGAGGTGATGGTTACGGAGCCACCTCTCCGGTTTCGGGCGCAGCTGCAGAGCATTCCCAATGAACACCACCCCTGAGGTGACAAGGAGCCCAAGTCCCGGCCCTCGCCGGGGTCTTTCCCTTGCCAGATCTATGTCTGAAAGCCTGAGGAGGGGACCCTGGAGGCCCGCTGTGGGCCGCGGGCCCGGCTCCCCTGAGAGGGCCGCTCGCCCCGCCCCGCCATCGGCTCCCCGCGCTGAGGCGGGGCCGCCGCGCCCCTCCGCGAGGGCCCGGCTCGCGCGGCCCCGCCGTCACGTGACAGGCGAAGTCCGGCGAAGCAACATGGCCGCGGCGGCGGGGTAAGCGTCGCTCCTCGGTCGCGGTACCGCCGGCGCTCCACGATCCTCAGGAGCCCGCCGGGCCCTGCGTCCCGGCCCGCGGCGAAGCTGCGCGTCCTCCCGGCTCCCACCCCACTCCTCCCATCCCCCCTCCTCTGTGGGGTGCTACGCGGCGGCGGCTCGGTTCTGCGAGGTCTCGCTGAGGGGCCCGGGTGGGTCGGGGGTGCTGCAGGGCGGCGGTTGCCCCGAGCCGGCTGGGGAGGGCCGGGCCCGGCGGGGCGGCAGGTTGTTTCGCTGAAAAGAAAGCAGGTTTTGCGTGGGGCGGCGAGGGAGCTGTGGAGGGTCCCACGGGTGCCCTGTCCGCCGGGTCGGCTTGGCAGTGCCTCCCCCCGAGCCGTGGGTTATCCTTTAAGTTGCGTTAGGGGTGGGAAATCATGTTTAAAGGTGGCTGTGGATTACTTAGCATAAGGTCTCTCCCATGTTTTATAGCTAAATTCAGCCATTTCTTCCAGTGCTTTAAGAAGGTGCCATTAAAAATGAATAAAAATGAGGGGGGAGCTTTTCATAGTTGCCAAAAACTGGTTGTGCTGGGACTTGGCTCTGACTCTTTAGTCTTTGGGCAGAGGTTGCTCCCCTGTGAGGTCCTCTCCTGCCCTTGGTTTCCCCCAGCACTGACCAGGTGTTCCCTGTGCAGGGGCGCTCCTGCCCGGCCCTGCGGAGAGCGCGATTGGGCTGGGGTAGGTAGGTGGGACATGGAACGGGGCCAGGACTTCAAGTTGTTGACTTATTTACAAGGAGCACCAAGTCCGCCATGAAGAAGACATCCAGTTTACGCCTTAAACAGCAGTAGCTGCTTTTATTGTTTCCCTTGTATCACTTATTTGCTCGTGCTGCTGTTAGCATAGGCCTCTTGCACTTAACGTATTTGATGTGGAAACAGCATTAAAAATTGGCTAGACTTCAAGCTGATGTTGATCACTGTTACTCAAAACAAACAAATAAATAAATAAGGCCCAGTCAACAAACAAATAACTTCTTGAAAAGTAGTTTCAGTGGTTTTTCATCTTCATTGAGATCTGGATCCTGTCTGTGTGACCTCAGTAGAACAGAAATGGCAGTCCATGAATTTTCTTCTGAAAAAACAGAAGTACAAAAGGTTAACTGAAAAATGGTGGGAAAACCAGAAATAAAATAGGATTTTTGGCTACTAGTGTGTTGGGGTGGTTGCATCAAAACAAATCCAAAATGTTAGATGGATCATGCAGTAACAAAATGTAAGCTCTCTGAAAATACAAAACTTCTGAAGTAAGCATTGAAAATCAACAGTTCCAAACAAAAGAAAAATGTCCTTTAAAGAAACAGATGTAGTGTAATGTTCCTAGCTACATTTCACTTCCAGTAGAATAAGAGAGCTCTTGTGTGGCCTTGGGCCTAAGTGATCATAAAAATTGTGTGTGACAGCCAGCAGGGAAACTGTCAGCTACTGTGGGAGGCGCTTACCAGACTGAGCAGTGGCTGAATTCTGGTACCAGACTAGAGAAAATGAGGAAGCTGAGCTTGACTTGTCCTGTCCTGGTCTTGCAAGTAGCCATTTCTGACACCGACTAATGCTTATTTGCAGAAGCCTGCATAGCTTCAAAGAGGTATGCACCACAAAGCAGTGCTTGCATTAAATACGCTTCATTATCAATTGTATAACTCTGCATGAGAGTTTTGAGTTGAGTTTGTGGCTGGAGATGCCAGCGTCCTTGCACCAACAGAAGAAACACCTTGAAGGACTAGCCAATCTATCGTACTGATTAAATTCTGATATTTGTGTGTCTCGTGTGATATAAACTGTGTGGTGAGAGATCACAGACAAAAATTGAAAGCTTGTAATTCCCTCTCTAGAAAGAACTGTATGGTAATATTGTTAGGTGGCAAATAACAGAGAGTTTTATGCTGATAACACTGTAATTGCATGTGTTTTTTCAGGGTTGATTCAAATGTGAGGCAGTTACATGCATGTACCCGCTCAACTTATTACAAGTGGCATAGCAATCTTATATTTGACAATGAAAAAGTGCTAAATAATAGTCATGGCGTAGACAGTACTGCGTAGTCACAGGGGTTTGTAACAGTTGGGCTGGAAGGAATACGGAAAAAAGACCAGGCCAGACGTAACCTACTTACCTGCCATGTATTTCTTAGTAACAGGGCAATAGTCACAACAGAGCGATGGTTATACAGCCAGTCCTGTGGGTGAATACTTTTCTTGTGATCTTGAGTACTGTGAGAGTTCTCTTCCTAAATCATTATTTGCAGTAGAAAGCCGGGTGTACAGCCATACTCTTTTGTGTAAAACTTAAATTTCTCTGTCAGTGCTAGCCTCTGAAAAGAGTTTTCTGTGCAAGTTGTGGAAAGCTCGCACTGGGCTCATGCGTGCAGGGTGACCCAGTCCCTGCAGGCAGAGCAGCACCTGTGGGTGTCTTGCCATGTTGTTAGTCTACCCGTGAGGGTGCCATCAGTTTGGTATCTGAGTGCTTGCAGGAGAAAAGAGAGAACAAAGTCTGTGGAGGAAGCAAAATTCTCTAAGTTGAGTCCTCTCTGAAACCTAGCTGGTTTTCTCCGCAGAATTTCAGTTGTGAAAGTAGGTCTGTTGCTTGGCAAGCTTGTACTGTCCAAGGCATGAATTAACATATGAGCGCTCAGCAGAGAACCTGAGGAACAGAGCAATATTTGCAACAACACTCAGCCCAGCCCTCCTGCATCCTGCAACCCTTGCTGTGGGGTCTAGTATGCTCAGCTGCTGTGACTGTTACAGCAGCCTTAAAATAGAGACCAAGGTCATGCCTGTGAAAAAACTGTGCAAGTCCAAAACAACTGTACAGGGCCAAATTCTGCTGTTGATGAATATTGTGGCATCAAATTCAAGCAGGGAAAGTGGAATCTGTTATATATATATGTAAGGAAGAACATAGTTTTGCCATGGGCTTAGATAAAATGTGCAGAAGAACCATCATTTTGCACCAGAATGAATTTCAGCTTGAGTGTTAAGATCCCAGTAAAAAACGCTCTTAAGTGGCTTAGTGAGACTACCAGTAGGAATTGCTGCCTGACGTCATTATTTCTCCTTGAGTCTCATTTTGGTTGTCAAAGGTTTTAAGTGCAATAAAAGCATTAATAGTAAACTTAATGGAGGTGGAAATATGCCTTTGTAGCAGCTTCCTGTGAGCTCCTGGGTGTAGGAATAGGCCTGGAGAAAGAGGGAGGTCAGAGTCTTTTTTTTTTTTTTTTTTAAATCACAGCAAAAAACCCTCAAACTTGTGAAGAGGGTAAAATTACAATGAAGGTGACTTTTTTCCTTCCTTTGAAGCAAAACATAAGACAGGTTGTGCTACAACCTCTGCCTTTTTTTGGGTTTGTTCTTTTTTATCAGCAGATAAAAAGATCTGAGAGCAACCTATGGCATAAGGGTATCTGATGATGTTCTCTCTTCCCTTTTATACTTGCAATAAGGTGAGCATATGATTTCCAGGCCCCTGCATGGAGTGACTCCAGGGGGTGATCTTGCTTGGATAATGGCGTTTTCAACCTCTTGTGCATTGCTGAGTTGCTGAGCCACAGCTTTGCACCTGAAAAGCCTTGCTCATATTTAGTTTAAGATTCGCTATCTGATTTAAAACTTTCAGTAGCTTTTTGCTAGGATTGTATGAACTTGCTTCATTCTTCCTACAGGCATGAGTACCCCAAAACAAAAGCTTATGCTGTCCTTCCACACTATGCTGATGTGCTGCAATAGGTAGTCTGTAGCCCTTGTAGTGATCACCTGCCATGGTGCTGGGTTATCAGGTGTGGGGGGAAAGTAATAAAAATAAACACATTTGGGTTTTGTGCACCATCAGCTGAACTCCTAGGCAGATAGTTCGAAAATTGGATTAGCAAGAGCAGTCTTTCACCTTCTAAAATTACTTATGCTGTTGTATCAAGTAGTTATAAACAAGTAAAATAAAATATTTTATTAGCTCTTTTATGCTGTGTCTGCAGTAAGAAATTATAGCGTTTACATTTCTGATGCTGATAAAGTCTTTCAGGAGGTTACTTTATGCAGCTATAAATCAAAGGTTACCTTTCAGATTGCCTGTGACAACTATATAGTAATTAAGATGCGGAGCTCTGCTTCTCTAAGGTTAAGTCCCTTGGTGGTTCATTTGTTGTCATCTTAATGTAGTAACAATTTAACTGCACCTTTCTGTCATCTGCTCTAGAAGCATATCTGATAGAAAATGACCATCTGGCCAGTCAGTCTTCAATAAGCTGAGAGAAGCTGAGGTGGAGGGACAAACTGGACTTAAATCATAGGATTTTATTGATAAAACAGTATTCATCTGTCATACTGAAGCTCCAAAGCACAGCTTTGCTATATTAAACATTAAAAAAAAAAAAAGGGAATGCTCTTAGATTCTTCTCTCCTCACCTGATTTAAAAAAAAAAAAAAAAAAAAAAAAATCCTACAACAAGTTACTGTGCTTCTACTGGTAAAGCTCGAAAAAGTGCAGGTATGGGCCTATAACAAATGTGAATGAATCAGCAATATATTCTTATAGTACTTTAAACACCTTAAATTGCTTAATAACCAGTTTATTTTAAGGGAGAGCGCTCTACTTTCAAACTGTATTCTCCCAGTTGCAGCTCTGTTGAGTACAATCTTTCAGAAACTTTCTGGGCTGCCTCAGCACATTTGTGCTGCCTTAGGGGCAAGTAGTGATGTATAGCAGGAGGTCACTGGTACCCGGGACTTGCTCCTGTGGCCATGTGTGCGAGTTCAGTCACTTGCTGAAGCCGCTTGTATGCATGCAAGAATAAACATATGTACGTAGAAAAAAAATTTGCCGATACTGTGCGAGTATGGGAAAAGCTGTTGTCCTGCATCTGCTATCCGTCATCTTTTCTCTCCAGTCCCTCTTTCAGCTACTGAACATTTCCCAGAAGGACTGGCTGAAGTTTGCCAGACTTAATGTAACCTTCCACTTCTGTTTTCAGTAACCCAGAACTCATTTTCTTCTCTCCTGTTTTGCCTTTACTCAGCCAAACTAGGCTGTTGCCACTTTCTGCATCTACTTTTCGTGTTGCTTTACCTAAAGGAATGTAAAAGTGACCTGCTGTGGGCCATAGCTGCAGCCAGCCCTGTCTCCTCTTGCCATCTTTTTCCTTTTGTACTCATATGAGCAATGTTTGATCATTGCTCAAGAATGATCCATGTATACAGCATCTCTTTCCCTTGAGTGATTAGCATCTTGTTTGTAGAGTTGAACTGAACTTCCTTTTGTGTTCTAGACTAAAGTAACAAACACCGTGCATCTGAATCGTGCTAACCACTGTCTTTGTCTTCCATTAATTGTCAATTAAAAAAAAATAATCTTTTCTAGACCCTCATTTTCGCTGGGAAATGAGACCTTGAAAGTTCCTGTAGCGCTTTTTGCCTTGAATAGAAGACGACTATGTGATCGCCTGAGACAGAATAAGGATGTCCAGAAGAATTCAGTTGTTCTGCTGCAGGGTGGAGAAGAAACCCAGAGATACTGTACTGATACTGGTATCGTGTTTCGCCAGGTAAGAGCTGAATCGAAACTTAAAATCAAATTAAGAAACTCTCTTCAACTGCATGAATTTTTTAATGACTTTTAATTATTTTCCCTTTATCTCTCATGTGCTCATTGCCTTGCTTCGCTTAAATAAATTGGCTTCTTCATAACATTACCTCTTCAGCTTCGAGTTACTCTCTCTTTCAGTGCTTTAGTATGCAGGCTCATTATCTGATTTAAAAGGCCTAAACCTGTTCAAGGCCCTACTGCCTACCAGTGTTTAATGTAATATTAAAGACAGCAATGGAATATTTCTTAGTTTTTTCAGTCTTGTCTGTGACCCAAAAAATAACCTTCCTTCTGTAGTGAAACATGTTACAGTGGACCTAAACTGAATTAATTCATAGAAAAGCGTATTTCAAGCTTTTGTAAATGGCATATTCCACAAAGCAGGATGTATCTTAGAATTTACAACATGCGTCTTCTCAAATTAGACTCTTCCTTAAGTACCCATGTGTTCTTCTGTCACAAATAGGACTTAATAACTTGTTAATGTCATGCTGAACGCATTCATAGTCTTTGGGGAAGTTGGCATAACAGAACTCTAATTATGCATACCCCATACTTTGCATGGCTGCTACAGTACTTTGTTTTGTGAATTTAATTGAGCTGTTGTATGTTATGAAGAAACAAATAGAATAAACTGTAATCTAGAGAGCACATATCTTAATGTAGTTATTGGTCTGGTTTTGGAGGAGATGCACCTTTCAGGGTGCATCAGAACATATGTCTGTCCTTACCAAAATTCATCTCTGTATTGTTAGGTGTTTTGTTGTTTGGTTGCTTGTTCTTAAAATAACTCTTGGCTAAAGGCTGTTCCTAGTGCAGCTTCCTCTTCTCTGGGGGAGGCTGGGTCTTCACTTCACTCTGCCATCACAACCCAATGAAGCTGCGCTCTGCTTTTGCCTTGTCTTATGTGACATGATTATTTCTTCCTGATACTATGTTCCCTAATTCTAGATTGGAAGAATGTATTTTATTGTGCGGTGTATGTTTATTGTGCTGAGTTGACCTGTTTATTTCTTATGGTAGCTTACTAATCTCTGATCCTTTCCAGTTGCCAACAGAGGGATTTGTATTATTGTAACCTAAAACTAATCAGTCTGAAAAGCTTTAGACCTAAACCACTTCCCCCTCTCCAAAAGTGAGAGAGATCTCTTTCAGATACGTGGAAGTAGGAATTAGTATGTACTGTAGTGTGTTTTTTAGAGCTGGTAGAAGTGAGGGTTTTCTTTTAAGAATATATTTTGTTTTAACCTAGGAATCTTACTTTCACTGGACTTTTGGAGTAACTGAAGCAGGCTGCTTTGGAGCAGTAGATGTTGATACTGGAAGATCCATGCTTTTTGTTCCACAACTCCCTGAAAGCTATGCAGTTTGGATGGGAAAGTAAGATGTCTTTTAACTGTGTTCCGGTATATCTGAGTACTTCATATAACGTACCTGTCTGTAGAGCTGGAATGCTATCTCATTTTAATCAGATTGTACCAAATAATTTGGTGTGAATTTTAGTGATATGTACATACAATGATACAAAATGCGATCAATTGGTATCGATCATATGATATCAAATGATCCACCACCATTTGGTAGAGAATACCTTTAGAATTGGAATCCATGGATCTCATGGTATCCATGAAAGGAAGCTGAGCCATAGAGAAAAGTAAGTCTTGTGTTAAGACTGAACAAGTTAAATAGTAAAGCAGGCTTTTTCAGGTTGCTTTACCAGTTTGCAGCCACCTTAGCTAATGAAGCTTTTTGAATGGTGGAAGGTAGTTTAGCCTCTTTGATACTTTTTTTGATATGAACTGACAGACTGGGGAATGTGATTTTTAATTCTGTTCCGTGAGTATGCCATAAACATATCTCTCTCTATCCACATTGGTAGTAAATATTGCTCAGTGCCACAGTAGTGGAGGAATTGATTTATTTATGTGTTCATTTCTTTTCTCAGTCTTAATTGTATTTATAACCTCTAACAAACTGTAAATTTTTTTGTTGTCTGCGTTGTCTCAGAACATTAGATTACTTCTAATTTAATATTTTGAGCTCAGGTTGCTTCGCTTCTAATTGAAGCTATCACTTATATTTTAATGCTAATTTTGGGAAAAGGAAAACAATCGGAACCAATCCCATATGCTGAACTGTGCCAGACCATATGGTAGGGCATGGCTGCTGTCTTCTTAGAGAGTTTATATGAGTATCACTGTCTTAGACCTGCCTGGGAACTGAAATTGTTTGTGATAGCATAAAAATGTGAATACTGCTGTCTGAAATATTTCAGCTGAGAGCTGCACCTGTCTGGGAGGGTGGGTTCTGTTTAACCCCCACGTGTACTCTGTAAAGTCTGTTCCCTAGTGGTGCTTGTTCCCATTTATAGACAAAGCTTTTTCCTCCTCCTAAGTTCTCTTCTGCTAGTTCAAATCAGCTGTTTCTTACCCATGCTGATTGTGCCTAATCTGAAATCTTGAAAAGGCTTAAAAATATTATTGAAATTCCACCGTCTCATTTTGCACTTTCAAATAAAATATTGTGGTGTTTATAAATGGTAGCCTTTTTGATTTGTTTGTGCAGCACTTGTTATTGGTTCATTCACAGAATTACAAGTCTGGTTAAAAGTGGTTTATTGTTGCATCTTATTGCAGAGTATAACAAATTGTCTTTATCACAGCATCCTTGTTTTCTAAATTCTCCTCCTTACCCTTCCTGAATCCCTTGGTTTGAATCTTTGTTTTCTCTTCTGTCAGCTGTGGTCATGTACTTTTTCTGCTTGTCAGAAGGGGGATGGATGAATAACTCATTTGTGAGTCAGTAGCAGTTCTGCTTCATAAGTTGGTTGGCAGGGGGTACTGCACACAGCTAGGGATTGTGTTCCTTCCCAGAAGACTCAATTTTAAGTCAAAATTAGCACTGAAAGAAAAACACAAATAGGTTTGCCTTCCATCCGCTGCTGTTTATCTACTATAGTTTGCCTTGGGAGTGCTTGTTTTTGTGCGTGTGGAAGGCACTATCCACCCGCTGAAGAAACATTCATTTAACATCAACGAAGCACAAATCAATTCAATGCCTTGTACAATATTTGCGAGGTTGGTATTTAACAGAGGTCTACAGCTGGTCTTCTAGTTCATAGCACAGGGTGCACTTGCTTTGCCTGGTGTTTATATTGCTTTCTATTTGACAGATGTGGGAATCTGCTATACGAGTTTAGGCAGAAATGCATATGTTCTCTTAAAATTATTGCAGAAGGCTCTTTACTACTATTTTGGTACTACTGTATTACTAAATGTATTTTGATGTATTGTTGTGCTTTCACTTCTGAAGGACGCATATTTGAGTTGTTTTCGAAATGTAGCTTAGATAATGTGGCAGTCAGAAGGGTTAATCTTTTTGCCTTGAAGTAATGCAAAAGTGGAGTGGCTTGGCTTCTTTCATAATTGGTTTTGGCCAAACTAAGACTGCAATGAAGTGTCTGAGAGCATTTGCTTGGAGATGAACAGACTATTGGTTTACAAATGAGACCATGAACACTGTAATTATTTTAGTCTTGCCAACTGCACTTGTTTTTATGAACAGTTTTGCATGCTGAGGTGGTGCCTGGGGACTCTGCAGAACAGGTGAACATGGAGATGATGAACGCACCACCCTGGGCTGTGGTCTGCCAAGGACCCAGCACTACATAGTACCGGTGTTGAGGGTGACAAGCAACACTTCCAAAGAAGTGGTAATCTTGTAGGACTTCTTGCTGAATGTGTATGCTCTGAAGATCTGTAAATAGCTGTAAGGCTACCATTCAGAAGTCCTTCAAGCCAAAATAAACTCTGCACTTTTAAGAGGGAGGTGAGATTTATTTTAACTCACAGACTACGGATGTTCTCCAAAAAACCCACAACCTCTTAAGGTGGCAATCTCAGAATTCTTATGAGGGTAATTGTAGGACTGGTCGTCCTACTTTCATGTTGGGAAGCGATTGCAACAACAGTCACTCTGTTTTTAAATTATGAGCGTGGGCATTTCTCTAAATGTTTGGCTAGCCCATTTCTTAGCTGTTGGCTGGGAAAATCTTTTCAACTAAGAGAACCACTTTGCCTATCTCTTGATCTGTACCTCTGTCCCCTGCCCCTCCAGTTGTTTGTAAGGCAGAAACCGACTCTCTCAGGATGGCTTAGTGGGTAGGATTTGCGCTGCTGAAGTATTTTTCTATTCTTACTTTCGGAGGAAAAGTTTAAGCAATTAATCTGGTAATATAAGATTGAAAAGGCTTAAGAAGCATAACTGTGTTGTAAATGTCCCTCCTTCTGGGCATGGTCTTACCTAGTCAAGTTTGTGGTGCAAAGCTGTTAGCAATCGTTTCTATTCGTATGAAGCATTAAGTTGGTACGACTGCATGTCTTGCACAGAGACTTCAATTTCACTAATTAATGCTGCACCTGCCATTTACCTCCTTAATTATAAATGACAGAACTAGTCAGTGTGCTGATTAAAGATATTTTATAAAGTAAAACATACTGTACAGCAGCTGCTTTCTGTGGAGCGGATGCCAAAATAACTTAATTGCCTTGCCACGTAAAGAGTGTTTTTAGTGGAAAACAAAAATATTTAACGCTTTCGTGCTCTAACTTTAGAAATACATAGTAAATGGGACAGAACAATATTTATGTGCAATTTCCTGTGTTTTCTTTGAAGCCCTGCTGGCTGATTGGTAAGTATAACAACATTAATCTAGCGTTGCCTCCACTGTGAGTAACATTGTTCCATGAATTTGTTTGGAAGCTATCTGTATTTGCAAAGTTGAACCTTGGTGTGGCACTTTGGAGCTGTAATAAAGCACAATGAAATGCTTTGCAAATGTTAATAATATCTCTGTGACCTAATGAGGAAGCTTTTTAAACATTGTCATCATTTTCTAAGTAGGTTACAACCAAAATCAACCTTTGGTTTTGGTGATTAAACTTGACTGACTTCAGCAAAGCTGAGAAGTTTTACTGCCTTTGGAAAAAAGTGCAGAAGTATGTGGTTGGTTTTTTTGTTTGTTTGCTTTTTTCCCCCCAAATGCTTTTGTAATTTAAAAAAAAAAAAAAAAAAGAGCTTTTCAGGCTCTTTAGGCTTTTACCTTTTTTTTTTCCCCTATAGACTGTATGTGACCATGAAAATTAGAAGCTAAGAAATTGCTTTCTTGATCTCTTTTTCTTAATGGGGATTGGTGAAATTTTGTGGCATTTGTATTTTGAATAATTGTGAGTATTAAATTGTGTACAGCGTGGTATGTTTATCTGACTACATCATGGTGGCTGAGACTGGTGTATTAATTAGCCCTAGGCATGGCTACAAGAAGGCAAGGTCTATAGTGAGCCCATTCTGTGCAAGCCAAAATTGGAGACAACTCTTTGGAAAGGTAGTGGAGTGTATGTGGGTGTTGTAGGGACCAAACTCCACATCACCTTAATTGCTCTTCTTGATGTAGATTTTGCAGGAATGAAGGACATTTTCTAGATGAGTTTTATTGATGTGGTGCATACAGGTCCTCCTCTCTGTAGCATGCTCTCGAGCTGTGTATTCAGATCGTATACTCTAGAAGGGTCTTTGGTTTTACCTTCTGAACCGATCCGCCATATCATCCCCTGGTATTTTTTCTTGTAATTTTTTCTCTAAAATGAAATATGTTTAGTGTTTTCTTTTTCCGTGCCCATCGGTTTGATCTCTTTCTGCCATTTGTCCCTTCCCCCTACCCACTGAATCATTATTTTGCTGTTTAAAAAAACCCAACAGTTTTTAATCACTTTAGGTCATCTTATTACTGTTTTGTACCAACTGGCAATTGCAATTTATCTGTGAAGTTTGTTACCACCTGCAAATGCCATCTGTGGATCTCCCGAACATGTTCAGTCCTGCTTCTGTTTCTGAATAGCATCAGAACTGATTTCAGTCTTTGCACTATCCCACTAATCAAGACTTGCAGTCCATTGCTGTTTATCACTTTAACTTCTGAGAACATCAGTCTAAATTGATACAGCACTTTTCAGTGTGGTGGTTGGAGGGTTTCCCAGCCCTTGAAAAGCTCATCTTTTTATCTTTTTTTTTTTTTTTTTTTTTTCCTTTTCTGCTTTTGGCTTTTCATTTTTTGTTATGACTAGTCATTGGGTTTCAGGTCACATCGTAGTGTTCCTGTCCAAGTCAATTTGAGTTGATTTTGGAGAGTAAGAGTCTTGAGAGAGATTTTTATCAAATATTTTACTATTATTCAGATAGTACATCTGTTGCTTTACCCTTCATCCGATCATTTCAAAACTGTACAATAAAGCTGGTTGCTTTTGATTGACGAGACTTACTTGTGCAATTCCCCATGCTGCTTATTTTCCATGGTTCCAATTCTCTCCATAGTACAGTGATTTCCATTTTCTGTCTCCCATTCATTTATTATGGTATTTCTCTGGATAAAAATTACTTTTACAGAATAATTAGTGTCTGGATTGCTCTCGCCACTTTACTGATGATTGTTTTTCTCTAAACAGTGCTGCTCAAATGCTCTGACTTCTCAACTCATCAGTTTAGTTATTGTCCCAGTATTCTAATTGTCCATGAGCCTTGCTGGTCCAGGATGAATGTGTATTGTTTCTATGACTTTTACTTCAGTATTTATTTTTACAAATCTTTGCTTTCTAGCTGCCTAAGTTTCCTTGTATTTCTTGTTGAGAGTGTTTTAAACAATAATAGTAATTTATATCAGTCCATTGATTTGCAATCTCTACCAGCATACATCTTTAACTGGATGCACAAGTTGGTGATTTAGTAAGTGTTAAAGTGCTTCTTTTTCATGTCTTTTTGATTCAGGTGTATTGAGAAATACAACCAGCACTAAGTAAATCTGCTTGACAATGCTGCAGTTCTTTAATATCCTGATGTGGCTTCAAACCACAGCATGAGAAAGTTAAGTCTTGCCTACGCATGTCTTGTTCCTGCGGTACAACAGGGAATGTTGATAACCCCCACCTGGCATTTCTTATTTTATACTGTATTTAATGCGCTAGCAGGAGTATCAAGTTCAGTGATACAAACTCCTGATAACATTTTGAAATATCAGAGAATCCAAGTTTTCTTTTGATCAGGCATGCCATGTGTTTTTCCTCCAAGGACTGGGCTGCTGCTGGTAGGAAGGTAGGCTGCAGCAAAGGAAAAGCCTGTGGGGATTTTCCAGCAGTGCTCCAACAAGGCTCTGCACCTCCACGCTGCCTTCTGCTGTGCAGCTACCCGGTTTGAGTGCAGAGCTCTCTGCTTCTTGTCGGCCTGGATTTGAGAAAGCACTTCAGTGAAAAACCTCTCAAGTGATACCTACAGTGGTGCCTCTATTCCTTCACTTCTAAAATTCCATGTTCTCAGCTCTTGATGTTAACTGTTTTCTTTAGGTGTTTTATTCCCTGCAACCTGTGCTGTGTCTGTCTGTACGCTCGGGAAGGACTCTCTGAAACAGTGTTGTCTCTGTTGAGAACCATACAAAGAGGAAAAAACAACCCCAACTGTTTTGTTAAAATAGGATAGGGAAGAGTATAATCAGTATTAATGCTTCTTAAAAGCTAAATGTGAGTGAAGAACAGGCAGATTGTGTTTTACTTGCTGTGTACTCCTTTGCCTGTGTACTTGCTGGGGCTCTGGGTGTCGGCAGGTATCGCCTTGACCCTAGTCCTGGGGGATGCCAGATACTTCTTTGCCTTACAGGGGCAACGTGGCATAGTGAATTGGCACTGTTTGCATGGGTAGGTTCTGCCTGTTCTTTGTGCTCAATGAGTTGTTGTGGCAAGTTCCTTCAATTTCTCTGTGGTTTAGTTTTCTTTACAAGTTGTAAGATGAGAATATTATCATCCCCTTCTTAAAGGTGTTCAGGTCATCTTAATGCTGCTCTAAACACCACTACTGCTTTCTTTCATGCTATTACCAAATAATGTGGAAACTGGGGGACATGCTGCACACATTCCAGAGCTTGCTATAGTGCTTTTATGGGTGGGACATAAAATATTGCTGGTTTTCCTCCCAATATAGGCTTTTTTCCAAAGTAGAAGCAGAACATTTGCTATTGACAGATTCAGTATGTAACTTTCTCAGTTAAGAAACATGAATTGAGGCCAGTGTTTGAATGGAACACTGTTATTTTATGGTGACCTAGAAATTACACTTACCCTCTTAAGCATTGTAATTCTTTTTGTGCTCTCTTTTTGGGAAGAGAGCTTTCTAATGAATATTTGTCAGCAGTCTTATGCGACAAGAAATCTTTCAGGGATTTCAGTGTATAAACATTTCCTTTGTCACAGTTTTTTCTGTACTAGTATAGAGCCCTTCTCTCCAAGGAAAAATTTTATTTGCAGAGAGAAATAAAGCAGAGGTTACCAATTGCAAGTTTTCTGTGGTTTTGGTTTTTTGGGTAGCTCTTGATAGTATCTCTTAAATGTTTAATTGAGGCACTGCCTCTTGAGGTAGAATTTATAGAAAGTGTAAAGAACTTTTCATCTTTTGGGAATGCCTGTGGTGGGAATAGCTGAGCAGGAGCAGGCAGACTGTATATTTGAAGTAGATGAAATAGGTAGTTCAGAGCCTGGCTTTTATCAGGAAGAACCGTGAGAATCTCCTCAATATTTATTTCTGATTTTGTAAGTCCAATGGTCTGTGTGTTGCTCATACAGATTATGCAAAAGCAGAATAACTGTGTAGCATTGGGAAGTCCAGTATCGTATACCCAGCATCCTATGTCCAGCATCATGCATGTGGACTCTACTGTTTGGTCCCACTGCTAGACGTGGTTACCTTTTCCAGTTGAATCAGCTTGAGTCTTCATCTTCAGTTCAATTTCTTTTAAATTCTGTTGTTTTCTCAAAATCCATCTTAGTCTAGACTGTATCAAAAGGAGCAAGGAGTCTGAGTTTACGCGTATGCAGGTACTTGTGTCTTTCAAAGGATAAAACTGAAATCTAGAGAAATGTGGAAAGGAAGTAATATTAAGGTAGTCAAAATGCTGCTGGAGGCTGCCTGTGATACCAGTGAGCCCATTAGTACTGTTCTGTTAAATGTAGCTTGATGCCTTTTAATCTTCTTTGAGATAGTGAAATTCTGTTTGGCTATATAGGTGATTGCGTTTTGTTGGACAAAGTCAGGAACATCTGCTGGTATCTTGTAAAGCTTACTGTGTTGTTCTTCCTAGCAGTTCTCGACACCCTCTTGTTTGGTTAATGCTTTGCCATCTGTTAACTTGATGATACTGTAATGAGGAGGGAGTTTATTGGTGAATCTCTGACAGCATTAAAACACTGCTTTTGTATCCCTTTTCCTCCTTCGGCTCTACGTGCTTTGCTGATGTATTTCTATTCATCTGCTTTAATTTTCGCCAAGATTCTTATTCTTTGTATGCGGTCTCACTGAAACTTTTACTCTGCTTTAAGCTCATACTAGCAAGGCCTGAGAAATGAGTTGTTGACTGTGGAGAACTTTGTCTTGGTTTTGGCTGGGATAGAGTTAATTGTCTTCCTAGTAGCTGGTGTAGTGTTATGTTTTGGATTTAGCACCAGAAGAATGTTGATAACACACTGATGTTTTCAGTTGTTGCTAATTAGTGTTTATACCAAGTCAAGGGCTTTTCAGCCTCTCATGCCCAGCCAGCAAGAAGGCTGGAGGGGCACAAGAAGTTGGGAGGGGACACAGCCAGGGCAGCTGACCCGAAGTGGCCAAAGGGGTATTCCAGACCATGTGATGTCATGCCCAGTATATAAACTGGGGGGAGTGGGGGGATTGTTGCTCAGGAACTAACTGGGTGTCGGTTGGTGAGTGGTGAGCAATTGCGTTGTGCATCACTTGTATATTCCAGTCCTTTTATTATTATTATTGTCATTTTTATTGTTATTACTATCATTATTAGTTTCTTCTTTTCTGTTCTATTAAACTGTCGTTATCTCAACCCACAGGTTTTACTTTTTATTCCCGATTCTCTCCCCCCATCCCACTGGCGGGGCGGGGGGGGAGTGAGCGAGCAGCTGCATGGTGCTTAGTTGCTGGCTGGGGTTAAACCACGACAAACTTCAACTGCTGAAGACTACGCTTGTCCAGTTAACTCCTTGTGCATGTGTTTCCCCTCCTGTAAGTGAGGAAAAATGGGATGTAACTCATGCAATGACTTGCTGGCAGTAAATGTGTGCATGCTGCAGTGCCATGTACAGGCACTATGTGCAGGCTAATGCAGACATTTACTTTGCTTAGTAGAGACTATTTGCTCAGGATAAAGTGGATTTGCCATAAATTTTTTATGTTTTATAATTCTTACTCTGAAAGTTAGGGTGGAATGGAGGAAACAATACTGTTGTATCTCCATAAAGCAGAAAGCTTTACTGTGAAGTTTCCTAATTTTAGCTTTTCTGCCTCACTGCATCAAGAATCTTCCTCTTCTGATTCTGTGATATGAGCTTGCACATTTTTTTCATGCATTTTAGGCAATAATACTTGTAGGACCTTTTAAGAGAGCAGTATACCCTGAACATTATTGTGTAGAAACCCTTTTGCTTTAGACTTTGTCATGAATAAGTGTCTTTGATGTTTGCCTATTCTGTTACTGTTCCAACTATGTTAATTCTTACTTTTAATTACTGCTTGGAAGAACATCGCTTTCTGGTAACTGCCGGGAGCTGTGGATCTGAAAGACAATAAGTAGTGGACAAGACTTGTGGATATGTATTTTAATTGCAGGAGAGTCTTTAGTATGGCATGTCTTGCTTTGTGTCAGTACTTGCTGTCTTCCTCCCTCACATACTAAGAGATCCTCAAAACGGTTGTTGATTCTCATTTAGAGATTCCTACTGATGCTTTTTAAAAATACATTAAATTAATGCTGATGTGTTTTTTTGCTAAAGCCAGATTCAGTGCTTAGAAATTGCAGGTGATTTTCATTATTTGGCCTTAATATATGTTCATTGATAGCATGTGTGGTCAGACAGCCTAGAATACTGTTTTGTTGTCTGTGCAATGTAGTATTAACTTAGTATTTCCTTTTGCAGGAGAACGGTTACCTCACATTGGAGCTTATGTTAGGTTACACCTATTGCTTTCTTTTATATGTAGGAGTGCAGTAAGGCACCCTTCTTTCAGAATAACTTCAAAAGGCCAGATGCGAAGACTTAAGGAATTCTGTAAAACCATTCAAATCTTAATATTAAAGGCTTGTAATAATTTGTGTAGGTGTAAGAACTGTTTTTTGTAATGTGTAAGTGAACATAAAACCTACAATACAAGCGTGCTGATGGTTCTCATGTGTCTGCCTATTCTGACAAGCTGATCACAAGAGAACTTAGCTAATGGGGAGCTCTGAACAATCCTGGGTGGATGACAGGGCAAGCTTAAGGCAAAGAATTAGTACAACACGAAAGAGAAAGCAAAAATAGTGGTTACAATTCAAACAGCTTCTACTAGTAGGTGGAACTGGTACAACTGCCATTTCTGCATTGTTATTGGGGTAAATGTTCAATGAAGTATTCTCATTCTGTATTTGAGAGAAACAAAAAATATGTGAAGCACCACAAAGTGATGGCAGTGAACTAGTTTCTGTTCCAGCAGTAAACCTAGAGAAAGTTAAGTAGCTCCTAAAGGTTATGTTGTTATCCAAATATTTTAAAAGAGCTGACCAAGGGCTTCTCCAGGCTGCTGTAAGAATTTGAGTAGAGAAGAGAGAGGATGTTGTAGCAAAATCTAACAGCAGGACATACAACAATATCAGATGTCTGAAAATGAAAGCATCTAGAAATGAAACTAAAAATGAAATACATGTGCTTATTCTGATCTCTCCTGGCTTTTCTAGTCTGTGAATCACTTGCAGATATGTTAGGAAATGTAAGGTATGTAAAAGTAGCGCTGAAATTAAGACAGCCCTATGGAGGCACCTTGCAATTCAGTGGACTTTTTCTTAGGCTGAATGTGTGTAGCAGACTAGTGCAGAACTGGCTGATGCAGCGAATCGTGTGACGACTTGGTGTTAACAGGGTGCAGAACGCTACAGCTTTTTGATTAATCTGTGTTGCGGAGAGGGAGGAATCCTGTGCAACTTTTAGAGGAGACAATGCAATCGGCTTGCCACACTTCAGGAAGCTCAGGACCTCCTGCTGTTGACTTGCTCTGCTGAAGGTGCTCAGGTCATTTCTGAGGTGTATATGTATTTATCTATTTGAGTGTGTGTCTGCAGTCTTTTAGTAACAAAATGTAGAATGTGTGGAAGATGTTTTGAAATTAGTGCCAGCTAGAATTTCTCAAATTTTTGTAAAGAACATACCATTAAGAATATTTTTTTTCAGCAGGAATAGTTTTACATTCTAGGCCATGCAGTAAGATAAGTAATCTTGAATTAGGAACTCCAGCTGAAATGCTGAAGAAAATCTAAATTGGACTACTTCAGGAAAAACTGAATTTCATTTTAGAGCTGATCCACTGTAAAAAATGCAAATCTGTCCTAGAAGCATTAAAAAATGAACACATAAAGTGACCAGCAGGAAAAGGTTGTTATATACATACATTGAAGATTGTCTGGAAGAACGTTTAGATGCAAATGAAAACATATACATGTGAATGTATATCAGCAATTAGGTTGGAAATATATTAGGTTAGATGTATTTCTTTCAGGAATAGCTATCAGCTGTTATGAATTCTGCTCACAGTTTTTCTTTGGCATTTGTGATTTAGATCCATCTCATTTGTACCTCTCTTCTGAATGCAGTTCTGAAAACTAGAACACTCTTTTATCGTGTTGGTATTACGAGGCTATTGCTCCAGAGTCCTTTAGAATACAAAGAAATGTTGCTTAATGGAATTCTTACAGTAATGTCAAATTTGTACAAACCTCTTAAGATTTGCTGTTATGAATTCTTGTGCAATGTAATGAACAACAGCTTTAAAATGGTGTTAGACAATGAGACCAAGTTTTTATTGGGTTTAAAGTGGAAACACAACATGGTTAATAAAATGCTGCAAAAAAAATTGAGGTTTGAATTTTGTCCAACTATATAAAAGCTTCAAAATATATTTTTTGGTGTATTTATAGATTGGCTGTCAGAGCTGTTCATCTTAGTGATGGATAAACAGAGGAGTCAGTATTACATTCCTGTTTGAAGGATCGCATTGAAGTGGAGCCAGTTGTAATACTGTGGTCTGTCAAAGTTGATGGAAAAATCTTCACTGGTGTGATTAGGTTGTGATTTGGTGAAGCTTCTTGGTTCTTAAACGTGCCATCGTGTACTGCTGTGAATTTAGTTAAACCAAATGGAAAAGTTTATTCTAAACTTGGAAGTTTTCACTAAGCTGATCGACTGACCGGAATTCCTGGTTACTAGTTTTTAATACTGTGCTCCCTTACTCTTTTGCTGGTAGTTTTCACGTTTGATCGATATTTAAGAGAAACGAGGTATAGCTAACGTGGGGTATTTAGTGTCTGACTTAACATTTCACACTGTATTTTTATAGTGAAAGTATTGCTGCTTCTCCTCTTCCTCCTTTTCCCATTGCTACCTCAGTAGAATTTTGTTTATAATAAAGTTGTCACTTGTTATGGTTGAAAGGTGAATCTTCAATATTTGGTGCTTTAATAAAACTTTAGCTGTTAAAATGAGTGCATCAGAATTTGAATCTTCTTTTTAAAATGTAGCTTCTCATCTTTAGGCCGTCTTCAGTGTTTCCCAATTGCTATGAAAATCTTGAGAGCAGGAAACCAAGTAGGTGAACTAGATTGGGTAGAAGAACATGGGAGAGGGCAGAGTTTACATCAGCAGAATGTAAATAGCTTTGATGTTTAACCCAGAATAACTCAAGTTTTTTTACTGGATTGGAAATTGTGATTAATTTTAAGTGGTGAACTAGAGACAGTCTCTTGTTTAAGGGAAGCTTTGGTGACAAAAAATGAGAACTGTATTCTTGTAAATAAGTAGAAGTTCTGGACTCTTAACGTTTTCTTTCTAATGGCCACGAACTATGAGATGCCAGATTTTTGCCTAGCCACTTCAGCATGTGTACTTGGGCATGATGCTGTTCCAGGAGTTTGTAGTTACTTACTTCCATCATGAGATAAAATGATGACTCCTACTATTGTGGAAGCTAACTATTGACACGTCTAAAGAACACCGCTATTTGCTTGGCTGGAGTTATAAAACTATAGAGAAAGGATATTGAACCTTTTTAGGGCTGAAGTGCATTATTCTCTGTAGGGTTTTGCTAATTTATGCCGGGGAATCTAAAATTTTTTTCACATTCCCTCCCCCTAAGCCTGTAAAAAAATTAGGCCATTGCTTCTGTTTGCATCTGTTTACAAAAGGTTGGGGTTTTTTTTGATAGGTAAGGAGAGACATGATTCAATAATATCTGGGATCGTATCTTCCACTTGGGTAATCCTTCTAATTAATTTATGACTTGCTGTGGGGATTTTTGCGTGTAGTCTCTGCAGTGATTAATCAGAATTTTGAAACTGGCAGCCCATAGCAGCGTTACAAAAGACAAAGGCAAACCTAAAAATTGTAACCAATTAACTTATTCTACCTGCCTGAGAGTTATTTGTAGAGAGAAGTACTCCTCATCTCTGTGAAGTATCAGATGTACTTGAAATTATCATAACTGAATGTAACTTCTGATTTTCATGAAGCCAGTGAGCATTCTGTGGAAGGTACTGTTCCCCGTGACAATGATGGTCAGTGCTAGACTTTAGCCTGTTTTGCATTTAAATTGGATAAAAATGAATACTGAGCCCTGTATCTGCTAAGGAACTCTGCCTTGGTACTTTTTTTACAGTAACTAAGGTGTTGCTGCATAATAATCTTTCATAGATCCCTGCTAAACTGGGAAAAAAATTGAAGAGACTGGAGAGAATATGGAAAAGTCTCAATGAGGATCATCTTTGCTCCTCTTTCTCCCTGAGCTTTTGTTTTGCCTTCTATACTGCTTTTCTATATGTGACAGCACAGAATTTTTCCTCTCTAAGGTCGACTTCCATGTGCACTTTTCCTTCCACCTGTATGGTTCTGCAGTAGGGTAGGTCTTTGCAGAAGTCTTTCTAGTGGGAGACGTGGCTTCATCAGTGAAGCATCATGGCTCCTGTGGGATGGGTAGGGGATGGTCGTTTGTGCGAAGTGTACATGAATTTATTTTACCATCTAGTCAGAGGTGCTAGATGGCTTAAGAAAAGAAGTGAGGCAGGGCCTTCAGTGCTTCAGAGAGGAGCTGGGAAGTGTGGCTCTCTACTTCGTACTAAAAGTCTTGCTGACTTCTGAGCAAGGTAGCAAGAACAAGAGCAGCAAGGAGGTACGCATCTGGGAAACGTGGCAGCTTATCATTAGGTGTGATGGAGTCAAAAGTATCTGGAAGATGACCTAGTTTAATAGCTGAGAGAGAGGATGGAGGATTGTGGGAAGCTGCTGTTTTCTTTCTCTCAAAGTAGAGAAAAAATCCTCAGCCTTGAAAGGATGATGAGCTACTTTTGTTCTTCAAGAGTGATAGTGTACATAAGAAGAGATGTTGGAGGGATTACAACTGGAATGGAATCAATAATGGATTAATATTAACCATAACCAAAGAATTAAGTTAGCAGCAGTGTGCTGTAGACCACACAATTATAGGAGGCAACTAGCAAAAAAAAAAAATTAAAAAAAAAAAACAAAACAAAACAGCTTGTGAAAAGGCAGAAGTTTTCTTATTGGTGTGTTGGAAAATGAGACCTACTCTTACTTAAACTGCATTAAGTGAAGTGAATAAAATCCAGCATATTTGTGGGTATACTTTTAAGAAATATTTACTTTACAAGAAACAGTTCTTCAATTCAAACAAAGCAGCTAATTGTAAATGGTGCTTTGCAGGTATTGCTCTAAAGAGCATATATTAACATAAATTACAGTTGGCTATAAATTAGCTGGTTTTGCAGTTGGGATTCTTCTGATACCAGATGAATTGGTTGAAACTGTAAAAGAGAACAAAAACGGAAAGTGCTAAATCTGTTTGTGATGTTTCTGGAATATTGAAGTACTTCAGTGTGTGAGGAATGAAGGAGGGGAAAAGGAGATGCCTGTAGGAGAAACAGAGTATGCAGCAGTTGGAGGTAAGGGAACTATAAAATACAGGGTATAGAAAGATAAGAGTATATAGTGGATTTTTTTAATTATATGTGAAATTAGCCAGGGAGAGAAGGTAAATGATAATTGCTTTGAAATCTCCAATAGTGATGGGAAGAGTCCGCAAAAGGAGCATTGCAAAAGGGAACATATAATGAGATATTTTTGTGTTACTTTTGAGTAGTACACAGATAAATAAATTTTTAAAAATCTGTAATTTACTGCTTGAGAACACCATAAACGTTTTCATGTTGTTGTTCATGTCTCAGCCTGGTACTGTTTGGAGCATAAAGGAATGTAAAATGAAAAATGAGTGCACGAGATTGAAAAAATGGTGTAAATCAGAGCTCTAGCCACCTGGTACTGCAGGCAGCTACAATACATGCCTTTGTTATGGAGCACCTCCTAAAGATGCTGAGCTGTTTGTCCCATCACTTCTGCTGTTACTCACTGCAAGGGTTAGAAATGTTCTTTGGTCTCCAGCCTAATTTATTCTTTCCCCAGTTGGTCTTGTGCTCCTGTAGTCTAATGTTTAAACAGCTGAAAGTTCGGTCCTGTGCACACCTCTTGCTCTCCTGCTGTCCCTCAGGAAGAAAAATGCACAGGATCCTCCAAATTCTGGCTCTTGCAACTACGTTTTTTTTCTTTCTCCTGTTTTCTTAACTCTGTGGAAGGATGCAAGCCAGGTGGTTTTGGCTTTTTTTTTTCTTTTTTTTTTTTTTTCTTTTGAGATTACATTTTCATAATTACACTGATTATATTTATTCCAGTTTCGGGGGGATAGAGAATTGTAATCAGAGACTGAAGTCTCGTGAATAACTGGCTGCTGCCATAAAGTGAAGGGATGAGCAATGGTACAGCCACTGGTATGGGGGCTACTGGGGGAGTCCTGGAGCGCTGGTCCACGCCTGCGTCTGCCCCGACTGCAAGCAGATCTTTCACATTCTTCTTGCATTTTGAAGAAAGTCTCTGGTTGGGTATTGGGAGAAACCAGCTGAAGTGATTTAGTTTTGGACATGGACATGTGAAGTTGCACACCCTGTTGGGTTAGGGGCGGATCTCTGGTGTCCTGAGGAATAGAGGCGGCAGAGCCCATGTCTTAATAGCCCTCAGCCTGCTTTGTGTTCATATCAGAGGGGTTACCAGGGTAGAAAATGAATGTTCTGTTCATTCTTTGAATATAACACAGGGCAAACCGGTCTTTTGCTATTTCCACATCCTTGCAGCGTCTGGTGAGTTGGAAAGTTGTATACAAATGGCATGGCAAAAATCTTTAACAAAATTGTCTTGTGTAGAGTGAATGGGGAAAAAAAAACCCTTTAATTCAGGAGGAGACCATGAAATCTAAGTATCAGGCATGGACTGGATTAAAGCACACTGATTTTTGTAGCTGAGGCAACTTTCTGTGTAATCTCCTATTTTGAGAAATGGAGTCAAGGATAAGATTATTAAAACATTTTTCATATCCGATTCTATTGTTGTGATAATAGAGGACATTATTTCTTTGTCTGTGGCCTTATTAAATATAACAGTAAAGCTAAAACCAAATGTTTCTTTTTGTTCTTTTCCAAAGGATTCATCCCCCTGAATTCTTCAAGAAAAAATACGCTGTGGATGAAGTCCACTATGTGAACGAGGTGAGTTGTCTCTGTGTCTGAATATTTTTATGTGAACACAAAATCAATATGTGGCAATGATTTTGCTTAATTTTAGTCCTCTGCTTACTGGATGTCTTATGATTTGGTGGGACCTTTCCCACCCTCTCCAGTTACTGGAAAGTGTCCTTCATTCTTACAAAGTAGTTGTAATTTTTTTTTAAAAAATCTTTTTTTTAAAGGCTGCCATTTTGAGCTGAACAATAAGGTCTTAATCCAAAGACAGTCTCATAAACATGTTCTGTGCATCACAAGCCCTGTCAGTCTGTGTCTTTATCCAACAGAAGTGTGTTACTAAATACATTTTTTGCAATGCCTTGGAGATTTGAGGAGATTGCTATCAGGGAGGTTGCGTGTCCTAGCTCTCACTTGGGAGCCTACATTTATTTTTTGCCTCCAAAGAGCTGTGAGGAAAGGCTGCCTTCCTTACTCTTAGGTTATGCTGAATCATTCTAATATTTGAATAAGCAAATGTATTCATATTTTTAAATGCAAGTGTGACTTGCTTAGTTAGGTTTCTCATTTCATTTCTGAGCAGATGTTTGTATACTTGTGCACCTGACCAGTTATCTTTTCTTTGGTAGGAAGGCTCAGCAGGGTGAGGGCAGTATTCATGCCAAGCTCTGTGGGTGATTTTCATGGAGAGCAGCTTGAAAAGGAAGACTCTGATACTTATGTCCCTGCAGAGCACTAACTGACTCACTAGACCAAAAATTTTGCTCTCATCAGCTGTGAGGATGCTCCATTTCATTTTCATAATGAGTCCAGCTATGAAGTGAAGTTTGATCCTATATTTCAGTACCTGGGGGTGGAGGAAGCTGTGGAGAGGTTGCTTTTTGACATGAGTTGGAGTTGTGTAGAGTGCAGGTGCTCCAATGCTCATCTGTCAGATGATGAAAATTGCAAGTGAAAAATACACGTTTTATTTTTAAAAATCGCATTTATTTTGGGTCACCTTAGTTGTTTTGGGTTGCTTTCCATCAACAAATGCCCTTATTGCAGTTCTGTTCTCTGCTTCCTTACTGCTTAAAAACCATATTGCTGGGAAAAAGAGCTCTTTATGTGGACCAGTAAATTGTCCCAGCATATAAAGGCTGTTTTCCACCTGAACTACGTGTATTGAAGTTAGAAGCTGTTGAAGCTTGCAACGAAACTGTTCAGCTTTCAAAGGTTCTTCCTATAACTTTTGCCTGGTTTGCCAAGGAATTGGCTTTCCACCGTCAGGACACTAGGGGCCTTATTTACAGGATAGTTTTTTGTCAACAAATGACCAACCTGTGTAAGTGTGTAATCCTGATATTTCATGGGGAGAAAAAAAAATAAATAAATGTGGAATTGGTATTTTTAAACCTCACTGCCGTATGCTTTCTTTTGTTAATATTGTTAGCGTGCTGTTAAGCTGGTTTAAAGTTGGTAGAACTGTGCTCCATGGAATTATGTCATCTGTTTGTTACCTCAAGAAATGTGTAATTCAGCGCCCACCTTTCTGCAGCTGCTCTGAAAGCCTAGTTCTCTACAAGCCCAATGATTTTGTTCTCAGTTTGTAAATGTTTGAAAGGTACTGAAGGAGCCTAATGGAAGTATTAGTATAAGATGACCCAGTCACAATAACAGTAAATATTCATTACTAAGTATTTAGCAGATTGTAACATTATTAATGCATGTGTGTTTTATATGCAGTAGTGCGTTGAGGATAGAGCACCCTGTTGTTCCTCATTTCTCTGTGACATTACATCTTTTTGGCTCATACTTCCTCTGTCTTCCAAATGATGACAATAGACAAGTTATAGTAGACACCATCAACTTAAGCACTGCACTTCTGTCTAAATATTTTGTGATCTACTGATCTTGTTGCATGTCTCAGGTAATACGACAATATCTGAAAGATATCAGGAGCGTTTTTGTCTTTGCAGCTCGTTTACTTTGTACACAGCAAATGTTGATGAAATTGCTATCAATGTGATTATGAGGAAGAAAAAAAGAAAAATAATAGCAATCTAAAACTTCTTTTTAGATATCCAGTGTCTTGTCTTCGAAGAAACCTGCTGTGCTCCTTACTTTGGTGAGTCACATTATTCTGAAGATTAACTACTCATTTTCTCCAATAAGGAGATCAGTTTATTCAGCATTTCTTTGCAGTGTCATTCCCTATCTTTTCCTCCCCATCTTTGCCAAATTTGAGGTCAACTGTGTATAGTCATCTAGTCTTCTGGCCCCTCCATGATCTCAAGATTTGTAACCTCTGGCCTTCCAGTCTATATTCACTCTGCCAAAAGCTTTACCTGTTTTCTGGTAAAACATGACAAGCCTATCTAACATTGACCATGCTATCCTCCAGCCTATGTACAATGACTCCAAAATCCTTTTTTCTCTTATGTTTCTCTGGTCATGTCATGAGCATGTTTGGGCCTTTTTATGGGAATCCCACAAGGATTCAGGGAATACTTTTTCTGCATAGAGTGGGTTGGTGAAAACAACTTCTGGGAGGAGGGAGTGATATCAAATGCCTGCCAAGTATTTTGAATGGTGGTTGCTCATTTCTCTGGAAGAAGGATGAATGAGTGGAGGTAAAGGCTGCAAGTTTCTTCTTCCCTGCTACCTCTCCCCCAGCTGCTTTCCTTGACAGATGTTTTGTAAACCTCTCACTATTAAGAGTATCTGATTTCTTGTCCCCAATCTGTATAAGAAATGATTTGCTGACTCTGAGCTTTCCCTTACAGCAAGTGCAATGGCAGCCTCTGGATTTCTTGTTTTCCCATGATAGGTGCCAGACAGAATTCTTAAGAAAAAATCCCTCCTTAAGCAGTCACATAGCATGAGATCTGATTTCTTTATCCACTAAGAGCAAAGGCTGTAAATAGTTTTCAGTCTTTCTTCCACTTATATTTGTATATATACACATACACATACAAAAGATGATCCTATAGCTTTCTTTTATGTTCTTTAAGAGAAATGAGTGGGAAAGATAATATTTGACCATCTTGTGCTTCTTACTGTGCATTTGTGCACATCAAGTTGTTGAGCAGTTGTCACTCTGTGAGTGTCATGTTATAATCAGGAATTTTCACCTAATTTTTGGCTGAGAGGATGAAGCTGTGATGCTTTCACATTCCTCCCGCTGCCATGAAGAAGTATACAGAGAAGGGAAGAGCGTTTCTCTTTCTCCTGGCTGAATGGAAACTTGGTCCTCTCCTCCTGTGCTCTCATTCCAAATACAGAACTGTAATGCTGCTCCACAAGGTTTCCCAGGCACGTGTGTCAGAAGTGTTCATCTGCTGTGTAGCAGCCAAAATAGTCTTGCTTATGCTACTTGCTCGAATGGAAAGCTGTAGGGGAATGGCATGCAAATTTAAATAGTAAGCATTGCCAAGGCAGTGCATAGTAATTTATTTTTAAATGAAATTACTTTAGAAGAAACCTTGCCTGTTCGTTAATCTCTTACCCTTTATTATTATATAGGTCTCCTAGCTCTGTCTCAAGACATAAGGGAATTAGAAATCAAAGCTTGCCATTTTCCTAAGCAGCACATCCTAACCTGAGTTGTACACTGGTCTCCTGTGAAACCGATGATTTCTTATATTGGTCTGCATTTGAACAAACAGTCTGGGTTTTTTAATTTATTATGATTCAAGTAAACTTACGTATAAGTTTTCCTAAAGACTTGCTGCAATCAGGTTCTCCCCCTGATTTAAATTTTAAATACTTGTGTTTGGCTCAGAATCATGGTCCTTTTAATCTTTTCCTTCCTAGCGCGGTGTTAATACTGATAGTGGAAATGTCTCCAAGGAAGCTTCATTTGAGGGAATCAGCCAGTAAGTGACAAGGCTTTTTTATACATTAATTGTTGCATGGTTATGTTGAATTCATTTTATATTTCACATTAAATCATGTTTTTTCCTAATAACAGGATGCTGAATGGCAGATCAAATGTATCGGTATGTCTTTGGAAATAAAATGTTTGACATATTTCTAATGACTTGAAGTACAGTGGTGGTTTTTTGGGAAATCTCTTTTGCATCTAAGATCATCCAGTGTTTCTCTTTCTCTGTGTTTGCTTTAAGTATCTAAAGCCAAACAGACTCATCCCCTTACCTCCATTTCCACTTTTGGGATTGGAATATTTGGTTTTCAGATTTCAGAAAAATTAATCTTTAAGAGTAGCTTCTTTCTCTTACTGACTTCCTTGTACAGTATTAAGGTAGGTATTAGGGATTCTGGTATGCACAATCTTCTGAAAAGATGTCATATTACAGGTATAAAATAAAAGATCACTCTTCTGCCTACATGTGATCTTTTAGTGTCCCTTGATGTTGTCTCTTTATGAAGTTTGGCTTCTAGTGGGGTGAAAATGTCTTCCTGCATGCAGTATTTTGGAAAAGCAGTAAATAAAAATATATCACAGCCTGCTCTGGGATGTGAGGATGATGACCTCAATTTTGAATGAAATACAACTGTCTAATCTGTTATGATATCCTAAAATGAGATAATTTTCCATTTTAGCTCAAGTGTATGGCAAAAAAGAAACACACACCCCTACACCCTCCACCCCCCATTAAATAGCCCGTTAAAATAAACACACTCATGCTTAGATGTTGAGTAGGTGGCCTTTTTTTTATGATCGTTGACTCCCAGTCACCCCACTGTATTTTTCTCCATCCACTTCTGTCGACAGTGTATTAATTCTGCAGTGAAGATCGTAATGCACAGAATTTGCAGAAAGTCTGGGCACTCATTTGTACAGTCTGAGAGCATGCTTTCTGTTGGGATCATCTTTTCTCTGTCATGTGAACTGAAATCTGGAATCTGATTCCATACTTACTTTGTTCGCCCCCTACAACCTAAATGGAAACTTAATGATTCTGTCAGGGATTTGGAGGACCGAGGTGGCAGACATTTAGACATCTTTAGCTGCCCAGTGAATTAAATATAAACTCTTCCAGAATACAAGCAAGCCGTTTTTAATGAATATTTGGTGTCCTTTCTTCTGTTACACCAGTATGATGTTCTGTTGCTTTGACCAAGTAGGTACTCGGTTATCTTACGCTCTCCAGGTACAGGTGGACTCCAAAATCCGTGTGGAGCGATACCTCCAGTTTTATCTGAGACACCTCCACATGAAATATAAACAAGCTATTAACTCCAGCAGTAATTCTTTATGGGAATGATGTACAAAGGTCTGTTCGAAGTACCAAAAAGCCCTTTTTTCCCCCTGAATTTCACTAAAAACTGGAGTTTAATTAGTAACACATTCTATTACTAGTCAACATTAAGTTAGGAAGCCACTCCATTTAGCACTTGCTTTGAGATTTTAATAGCATGTCTCCTGCAACACTTAAAGGGATTAATGCTATTTTATCGCTGGCTTCCCAGTTTGTGGTAAACATGTTGTCGGTGTGCTCCGGGAGGAGTGCTTCTCCATTCTTTAGGGGCGATTTCCAGCTGTTTAGCAGATACTTCTCTTTTGAGACCCGGGATATGCTCATTCCTCTCCACCCCTAGGCACCAAGTTGTTAATTTTCCTGCCTTTGACAGATCCGGTTGGTGTCTTCCCCTCCTGTGCTCACGGTATGGAAGAGCACGCATTGATTTTGTTGTTGGATGTGCTGAAGATCCACTCCCCTCTTCTGACAGATACCGTGCCCTCAAACCACTTGTCACTCCAGCCTTCCCTTGATCTCCCTGACTCCTGCTTCAGTCTTCTCCGGGGCTGTCATGTCTCTTGTGACAGCGTGCTTGGTCTGCGTGCCGGCGGTGGGCATGTGGAGAGTGAACGCTGCTAATTGAGGGGGTGGAGGAGGGGGTGAGCTTCCTTTTAAACTCTGCTCGTCTCAGATTTTTGTAACTGCTCACATAAATCAGTCCATTTTACATTTGTTTTCGACACAGACCCAAACAAATTTCAGCATTCCTGCTTTCCTGCTTCTCCACCTCTCCTGTATCAAATGTTTCCTTTATAGAAACACGAATATTTCGGATGTATTGATTTCTTCCGAGAGGACTCAAACCGTGGAGTTTATACCAGGCAACGTGTACCTTCAAACTGTGCTCCCTCCTGTCTGCCTGTGACTGCGCCTTGTTGGCTCTCTCTGTCCTCCACTCGGCCGGGCTCTGCCCTAGCTATGATGCTGTATTTTATTCCTGGGTTCTTGTGTGTTTCCATTTTCTGGCTACCTGGCCAAGATGTATTTCCTTGCTGGAGCCGTTTTGTGTTCCTCCTGCTCCCATTTGTCTTTTTTCTCCTAGACTGACTGTGCCCCGGTGTATTTTGGGGGGGGGGTTGAGGTTTTTTTTTTGTGATGGATAATAATAGAAATAATGTATCATTTCCTGAAAAAGGTGAATCTTGCTCTCTTTGCAGGCTGTTCATCCTGTTCCTGTCAGAAGCTGCTTTTTTCTTGCACTAATGATGTTGCTTCCCTGTCTTACTTTTTGAACATTTTGAACTTCTTCTGGAACATAATTACCTAACTATTTGATTAATTTTTATACTGTAATAAATAGTCATTTGAGACAAAATGACTAGTGTGGTCATGGGTTTTTTCTATGCTCACTCTGAAGATCACCCCTAAGTTATTTTTGTTCTGCTAGCAATGATCAAACTTGATTTTATGCTGATAATAGAGCCCATAAGAGTGAATTATATCATGGTTCCCATTAGTTTATGTATAGCGCTCTGATATAGCAAAGTATGTTGTACTAAATAAAGCTTGTATGTTGCTGCAATCTGTAAAAATGGAGAATGGCAGTACTTGGGAAGTCACCCTGCTCAGCGGTGGGTAGCACCGTGGTTCAGTGGAGGGAGCACTCTGGGGCAGGGACTTGGAGACTTGGACCATTTACTAATGTTGCTGCAGGTAACTCAGGTCAGCTTTGTTTACAGCTGTTACGAATCCTACAGAAGTGACTTGCTCTCACTTGCTTCAGATGGCTTAAGCATAGAAGGCAGATATCTAAAGTAGTTCTAATGCATAGTTTTCTAGAAATATGTATTTCTGTTTGCTAATAAAGGCTAGTTTCATATTTTTTTTTCCCCCTAATTCATTGACCCATTTTTCAGACTGGAAAATGTGCAGGAATTTTTAAATCTAATCATGTGGCGGTTATGTAGCACTGGTAAAAATGCTTTGAGGTGATGTGACTCACCATACAGAAAATGGATTTTGAACCTGTATGGATAAACAGTAATGTGCCATATACTTTAAAACACTGCTGAGCCAAATCTTTGCTCGCTGTGTTGGGAGGTTTCCATCCTCAGAATCGATTGATGTAAATGATGGACAGTTTAAGCAATTGTACCTAATGTTATGAAGTTTTTCGGTGAATTCCTTTCCCTCAGAACTGCACTTGTTGGGTATGACAGTGAAGACCATCTAAATGGCCTCTTCCCTATTGTGTAGTGAAGTCAATTGTTAGAAGAAAGGCTCTCCATGTTGAAGAACTGTAGAAAATTCTAACATTGTGTATGAATATGTTTTGGATCTTTATCACCATATATACACAAAGTGTATTTGTTAAACTGACAAAAAAGGGTCTCATTATACAGTGTTATTATACAGGAGGTGTAGATTTCTAGCCTTTTTTTTTTTTTTTTGAACTAATGAAATTGTCTCGCATCTTAAAGGACAACTGAGTATGAAATCAATTTGGACATGCCTTTCAGTGTAGTATTTCTTAGTTCTATGTTGATTAAATGGTTGCATTAATATGTTACAGATTGCAACCGTAGCAAAATGTCAATTTGTTTTGTTCCTCAAGACCATATATCTCGTCATCTAAGTATTGTCAATTTGCAGATTGCAGGAAAATGTAGAATTGGATTGCTCTACATGAGCCTCTTAATGTTAGGGCAGTACATGTTTTTTAACAGTAAGTTGTTTATTGTCTAGCAGGATCAAAACTTTGCTGGGAGGACAAGGTAGGGTGATTTTATGTAGGACTGTGTGCACAAATTACGTGAATTAAACACCATTTGTGTACTTCTGTTGGTGATGACAAGCTCTTCCCCTTGAGCTTGCTATTTAACCAGTAACTTTTAGGATGTGGTTTGTTTAGCTACCTTGTTGGTAACTAAAGTGAAGCGTAATTTGAGTCATTAGCTTTAGAAGTCTAGCAGTTGCAAACAGGTGGCTCTGCAGCCACTTGCACAGGACCTACAGCTATCACGAGCTAAGTGGAATTGAGACAGTTCAATCCTTAATCATTGGCTTCGTTGAAAAAGCTATGTACAGTAGATCAGATTCTCTTCCAAATCTGAATTGATGCTGTGTCCCATAGGTCTAAGATCTTGTTTTTTACTTGACATTATATCAGAAAGTCTCTTTCAGGTGAGAGATAAAACTGCTGTTCAGCTGATGATCTTCTGCCTCTTCTCCACCCGCCCCCAGCACCCTCGTGTTTCAATCCTACTGCTTTTCTGTGTTTTTAATTAGCTTCCCCAATTGACAACAACTAGAGTTTTAAGGAGCTGCCACATAGTGGGTGGCCTCAGCCAGTAAGTAAAACTTGCATTTCCGGCAGCACGGACTGTTCAAGAAGAACCTTTAGGGCCAGGAAAGGTAAAATCTAGGGACTGCGACAGAGATGGTACACCTCTTGGCTGAAATTGCTTTTCTAAAAGAGCATTATTTGAGCTATTGTAAGTGTACAATTTCTCCCCCCCCTCCGTTTTTTTTTTAATATGCAGATGAGAAACAATCTTCTCTTGTGAAGTTCATGTTTGGCTTATTTGATTTGCTTTTGGTTTCATCTGTTTGTGCTTGTGGTTAAAGTGAGCATGACAGGTTCTTGAGAGAAGAGATGTGAATTTTCAGAGTCGAAGTCAGCTGCCTTCTGTACCTCCCTTCCCTGACCTTTATTTTCTTTTGTTACTTCATAATAACCATAGTTTATACTTGTCTTATTTGCATAGAGCTGGTGTTGGAGCTTTCTGCAGTGCTGCAGTGTCTCCTTACGCTTGCCTTCGTTGATCTGTTTTCTGTCTGATACACTGGTGACAATTATTGAAAGTCCTTGTGTCTGTTGTTGCAGCTGCAGCTTAATTCTTCTGTCTTGGTTTTCTGTGGTGGTGTCAGTTGGTATGCTTTCTAGCCAAACAGGGAGCTCAGGCTTTTGGTTTTTTAGAATTTTTATAGATTGATTTTACTATATCATTCATATATTCTGTATAAATTTGTGTTTAACTGGCTCTTCCATTCCAGAATTATTTCTGCATTGGTGTACGTAGGTTATAGTTGTTGGGATGGTGGTGATTAAATTGAAAAAGTGCCCTTTTTATCTGGTTTTATGAGACTTTCTTGTTTCCAAGTGACCAACTTTATTCTATAATGATGCATTGTCGTGAGACTTGTGGCTTTTTGTATTGTGCTGCTTTTCCAGTGGTTTCTAATTAATACCCATAATACTGAATACCATACAGCTTGTCCTTGTTGAACGTTGTGATAAGTTGTTGTTTTCTATCTTGGAGTAGGAACACAAAGCTATTAACCTTCGCCTTGTTAGGATTTTATAAGTTTATGAGCATATGTTTTTGAAAAAGAGAAACATAGGGGTTTTTTTTCCTGCTATCTGAGGATGCAGGAAGACCCTCGTACAATTAGAAGTGACTTCTAAATAATTTTTTTTAATTGGATTTGTGCTTTAGTCGGTCCCTTCTGAGGTATCAAGAATGGTTAATAACCTGAAATAGATTTAATTTTTCCTTCAAAAATGTGGGAAAATGACTTGTTGCCTTATAACATTCTTCTGAAGATCTGTTGGGAGCCTTGGAGCATTTTAATTCTCTTAAATGCCCTAACTGAAGAGCCAACAGTCCTGAGTCAGACGAAATATCTTTGATGCAGAACACTCCTTAGGCATTTAAGTTGTAAGCAAAAAAACCCTTGAACAATGCTTGAAAATCCATTTGTGTTCCACTTAATTACTCAGCTTCTTACTCTATTGGCCACTGTAATGTTATTGTTTAGAGAGCCTCAAAATAGTTCCAAGAATACATAAATTGTTAATGTAGAAAATAAACAGAAAAATAGCTAAGTGTTTGAGGCCGAGGTGAGATGGAGGCTTTTGCTTTGCCTCTTCTGTAGATCAGAAAAGACAAAGAGGGGTTGCTTTCCTTTTCACAGTCCTCAAAGCGAGCTTGTTTATCACATGCCACGTTCTGTGCACACAAAAATGGGAAGGCATAAAACAAGGGATGAAATTAGCAATTCGCTGTGTTTAATTTCATTGAAGGGTGTTTGAGGAGCAAAGTTAGAATCACAGAACAATTTGGAAGGGACCTCTGGAGGTCGATCTGGTCCAACCCACGCTCATACCAGTGAATTGATAACATTTTATCTTTGTCAAAAGAAGTTTAATAAATGTCTTGCACATACTATTACTCTGGTTTCTGTACATTCTTAAAATTACATATCTGGTTTAGTCTCATGTATTTCAAAGTACAAAGTACTTGCACAGTGAAGATGAGTGTGTGCATTCTCCTCACTGGGATCTATACTGATCTATACTGAATTCTAATAATGCAATATTTGCTTTCACAAGTTTTCACATTCGCAGACAAGACCCAGTTTAAAAAAAAAAAAAAAAGTAGTCTCTGCTGTTGTGTGTCTGGCTGATTTTCAATATATGTATTTTTTGGTTTTTTGTAGATTTAATGTGAACAACAAAATCCTTCATCCTGAAATTGCAGAATGGTGAGTAGCATAAAATCTTTCTCCTTGAGTACACTGAATGTGCTTATATTCTGTACCATTGCTTCAGAGAGATTTGCTCAGCAGAAGCCTCCTACTTTACTATATGAGTTTTAATTTTAAGCTGAGTTCACGTTATGGGGTGGAAATAATGTACAAAAGTAAAAACAGGGCTAGGTAACAGCACTGAAAAGTGAAGAATTTATGTGACATTTCTTAAGCATTGTGTCTGGATATATATTTTTATAGAATGTGTTAGGAGTTAAGTCACATTTGTTTAAATGTGAATTTGTATGAATAGGAAAAGAACTGAGGATAATTCATATTCTACAATGAAAATCAAAGGTAGATGAAAACTGTGTCTGAACAGGTAATATTTAATAAGGTGTTATTACTTTTCTAGGATTTATTTTAACAGCAGTAATTTTGTTGAATTATTATTCAGTAACTATACTTGGTAATTCTAGGGGAAGTCTGCTGTAGCATATCTAGAATAGACAAAATTAGAGTGTGACTAAGTGTATTAGTAGCTTGTAAAGTTACTGCATTTTACCTGTTTTCCTCTTTTGGTCAGCATTGCTGACTTTGTCCTCAGGATTGCTCCATAACTAGGGCTTTCTAGTTTTCCATTTAGGAAATTAACTGAAGAAACAACATAGTGGATTTTTGCTAATGAATTAGGTTTTATCTAAGCTTTTTCAGTGTATTAATCCAAAAATGAGGAAGCAAATCCTTACTTAAGACAGATAAGCTTAAAATCTTAAAATACAAGCAGGGAAGTGTACACTCTGACTACCACTGTTGTAGCTTATTGTATTATATGCTACTATATATTATTCTTTTTAATGTTTCTTATTAGCACATACACTGAGAACAATCTTCTACTGTCTTCATCTACATCTAATTGCTGGCTTGAAAACTGTGGAGATGTTTTCTGAACATCAATGCGATTTCAGAACGCGTAAAAGTTTTAATAGGTCACATTTCTGTTGTTATAGCCATTTTTCATTGCTTGGCACGACATAAAAAAGTTGTAAAGGAAATTGGGAAGCGGGGGAACTTTACTTAGACATTGTTGCATCACTGAGTCATGGGTGGACCTGGAGATGTGTAGCAGTGGGACTCATTGCTTGCAAATCCTGCTGATGAGGCGGCGGGGGGAATGCGAGTGCTTTGTAACACAGAAAGCTCAGGGTACCAATTTTTAAATCTTGCCTTTAAATTCTGTCCTTCTAGAATTTGGACCCTTCCTTTTCCAAAACAAGTAAGTTACCTTGTAGAATTGATTTCTGAATTTAAGAGTTGTTGCAGCCTTTGAGGTGCAAAGTCCTGAGTAATGTAGACAGAACACAAGCTCGGACATTGATGTGTTGGGATGTGCTTTTCAGATGCACAAATTAAACACAATTAGGTAAAGAAGGAGTTCAGTAAAACCTGGGGTTTCTTGAAATATTGTTAGTGTTGAATTAGTCAAGCTCCTGTCATTACAGATACTGATAGGGAAGATCTAGAAATGTTCACACATGCTCTGAGACACCTGATGCTGTGCTACATTGCTTACAAAAATAATAGAAAGGATAAGTCAAGTTAGAAGTTCTTCATAAAATCTTATTTTCCTGTAGAGGTGGCTGCTCCTGAGTTCTAGTTGGTTGGTTTGGTGTAGGGCATGGGGCTTTTTTATTGTTTAAGACATTGGGAACTTTCAGCCTCTGATACTTCATTATCATGTGCCCAGCAGCCAGAGGAGGCTTCTCCGAGTGACCTGACAAGCTGTTTGAGGAGCGGAGGAGGGAGCTACATCTTTAACCTGACAGTGTCATTTTTGCACTCCTCTTGTATGCCTGCCTTTTTGTACTCTTGTTAGCAGAGAAAGACAAGGGGCAAGAAAGGGGACCTGCAGAGGGCCTGGTCTAACTTCCAAGCTTTGATCTGTAGATACAGCAGCACTACAGGGAGAGAGAGATGACAATTTTAGCTGCAGAAGACTTTGGATTAGGGCTACAAGCTTGTTCCCAAGTTAGCTTTCATTCTGGTTCCATCCACCTTACCAAGGTGTCATCTGATAAGCTTTTCTCCTCTGCGGTTTGGGTTAATGGGAGGTTAAATCTTCAGGAAGCTCAGGGGTGGACAAACATGAGGTCCATGCCCTGAGGTTGTACTGAGATAGATGGAGCATTGAGGTAGTAGACAGGCAGCACTTGGAGCTGTTCCTTTTGGTGTAGAGAGAATCTCTTCTGTGAATTGTGACTGCCAGCCTGGAATTCTGATTTTGTCCTCCCTGCGATCTTAAGGGGGAGAGATGCTTGGTATGCACCTTCCCTCCATCTGGCTTTCAAGGAAAGGGAATTCTAAGTGAAGCCAAAGTTCAGATTTGCATTCAAAAGTGTTTTAAAAGGTTTTATCGACTTTGGTGGCTTTCATTTTAAGTCAGAAGTATGTTAAAGACCATTGTTAGGATTTAAGTGTCTGATGAAATCAATATGTGAATGACAGGCTATGTGTATTAAAACTTCCTAAAGTAGAAATTTCCTTGGAATGTCAAGTAATTGCCCAACAAACTTTCTTTGGAAAGCAATAATATTTTTAGAATTAAGAATATTTTTCCTTTAGGAAGATGAAATTTTTTTTTATTATATTCTAGGGTAGGAAACTGCTTCATTTGAATCAAATGCTTGCATGGATGCATATAATTTCAAATTCAGTAAGCTCTGAACTACTCTGTTTTACATGATACTTGGCAGAAAAACTCCAATCTGTACCATGCTGTCAAAACTGCCAGCAAGAGGTGAAATGGGTGAGCTTCCTGAACCAGCCAGGGAGAACTGTGAGCTACAAAAGGCAACTCTAGTATTATACAGTCGTCTAATAAAATGCAGAGAAAATGGTTCAATACTGACAAGGGGCAAAGCATTTGTGATTAAGAATCTGTTGCCTCCCTTGCTTACTCATCCTTTTTCAAGATCTCAACATTTTCTGACTTGCTATGAAACTTAAGGATAAAACATAAAAGAATTTGACCTTAGACTGGATTTCAGCAGTTTGCAGAGCATATTTTCACTTTTTTTTTTCCATTGAGTGAATGTTTTTCCAAACACTTTTAAACACTTCCTTTAAAATTACGGGGCTCCCATTTCAAATTTGATACTGAATGCATACCCTAAGTATTAATTTCACTGTTTTGAAAAGAAAATGTCATCTAACAGCAGACGAATTCCAAACTTGTCCAAATTCTCTCCCTAGTAATCAGAAGGAAATTTTTCTATGCTAGCACTTAGCAAAATGGCCTTTTGTTACTTTAGTGTACCAATGTCTGTCTACCATAATCGTGGTGGTGCTAGAAGATAAACGTTTAGCAATGTACGGCTTGTTTTGTGTCTGTATATACTGTATTTTCCTGTAACCTTGATGAAAATCCACTGGCTGGATGGACGAGCCCAAAGGGTTGTGGTGAATGGAGTTAAATCCAGTTGTTGACAGGTCACAAGTTGTGTTCCCCAGGGCTCAGTATTGGGGCCAGTTCTGTTTAATGTCTTTATCAGTGATCTGGACAAGGGGATCGAGTGCACCCTCAGCAAGTTTGCAGACAACACCAAGTTGGGAGGCACGGTCGATCTGCTTGAGGGTAGGAAGGCTCTACAGAGGGATCTGGACAGGCTGGATCAATGGGCCAAGGCCAGTTGTATGAGGTTCAACAAGGCCAAGTGCCGGGTCCTGCACCTGGGTCACAACAACCCCATGCAGCGCTACAGGCTTGGGGAAGAGTGGCTGGAAAGCTGCCCGGTGGAAAAGGACCTGGGCGTGCTGGTTGACAGCCGCCTGAATGTGAGCCGGCGGTGTGCCCAGGTGGTCAAGAAGGCCAACGGCATCCTGGCCTGTATCAGAAATAGTGTGGCCAGCAGGAGCAGGGAGGTGGTTGTTCCCCTGTGCTCGGCACTGGTGAGGCCGCACCTCGAGTACTGTGTTCAGTTTTGGGCCCCTCACTACAGGAAAGACAGTGAGGTGCTGGAGCGTGTCCAGAGAAGGGCAACCAAGCTGGTGAGGGGCCTGGAGCACAAGTCTTATGAGGAGCGGCTGAGGGAGCTGGGGCTGTTTAGCCTGGAGAAAAGGAGGCTGAGGGGACACCTTATCGCTCTCTACAACTACCTGAAGGGGGCTGTGGTGAGGTGGGTGCTGGTCTCTTCTGTCAGGTGGCTGGAGATAGGACGAGAGGAAATGGCCCCAAGTTGCGGCAAGGAAGATTTAGGTTAGATATTAGGGAAAATTTCTTTACTGAAAGGGTTGTCAGGCATTGGAACAGGCTGCCCAGGGAAGTGGTTGAGTCACCATCCCTGGAGGTATTCAAAAAGCGTGTAGATGGGGTACTCCAGAACATGGTTTAGTGGGCATGGATGATGGTTGGACTTGATGATCTTGAAGGTCTTTTCCAACCTAAATGATTCTATGAAAATGGGATTTGATAGTTATGTGTGGAAGACTTCATGTATTTGTATTTTGCATTACTTTGATGGAAAGCTATAATTGTTTCTTTGGGGAAAGTGATCTGTATGTTAATGTCTTAAAAGCTGGGCTTACGCTTTTTGTTTTTTCAGAGGTTTTTTTTTATTTATGTTGTAAACCTCTTAACATGTTTTTGAACTGTTTCAAGATGAACTCCCGTGTTTGGTGTTCGTGCAACTTTCAGAATTGTACTATAATGCTTCTCCTTTGCATATGTGCATTACTATGTTTACTGGCTTTGATGCTAATTCAGTTAGCAAGTTCTTACGCGAAAGCTTGCAGAAGAGCATAAGTATATCAACTATGGTAGAGAAATTTCTATAAATAAAATGTGGAAATGTAACAGCGGAGGTGAAAAAGAGTGAAGACAAGGCAGGACTGTGGAGTCTGTCTACATGGGCAGCGTCTATACTTACTAGGTGGTCTGTAAACATAATGTTTCCAGAAGGACAAGAAGTGGATGTACCCAGACGTTTTCCACACATGTAAGAAAGCAGCCTTTAAGGTTGCATGCAGGTACTAAAAACCATAAAACAAGACAGCTGATAAACACTGAGTTGATAATTGGGAACAAAAACTACTGGCGGTATGATCAGGAATGGTGAATGCACATAGAGAGGCAAACATTTGTGTATCTTGCAGGAAAGCACTGGTTTAGGAAAATGTAGTTGAGTCATGCAAGTTTCAGCCTTGTAATTGCCTCAAATTCTGTATGCGCTTGACCACTTGATTAATGGAAGACAGGTTGTGCATGAAATTTGGTATCCAGCCACCTCAAATGCCCAAACTTAATTTTAGGACTGGAATGATATTTGTATTTAAAGCTTCTCTCTTCTGTTGGATGACTGACATACATGAAAGGACCACCTGCTCATGTGGCAAGTGCAAATAAAAGCACAAAATACATGTAAAAGAGGAGAGTGAGGAAGAAGAAATGTTTTTACACTGGTAAAATGGAGGGGAAAAAAAAGAATTAAAAGTTATAGGTCAAAGACAGTAGGAGACTTGTGCTTCTATTTTAACCTGATTGCATTGAGTGGCTTGCCTGTTAATCTGAGAACTGCATTACATGCTGAATCTGTACATTTTTGCAATTGCATTAGCTGAAGCCTGGAAATGATTTGTTCCCATTAAAATATTAATGAATGTATGCAGAGTGTGTAACTGGTCCAAGAGCTGTCTTTAATAGAAAATTGAAGTTCACGTTTGTGAACAAAGGTGGGACTTTCCTCCTAGCGTTATCTTGGAAGTGGGGGGAAAACATCATGAGAACTGTGGACCACTCATCACCCACAAGATTGCCTTATAGTGGTAACCACAGTGCTTGACTAGCAATGCTTTAAACCTGGTTTAGGAGAGTGTTGCTTTTATGCCATCAAAACAGTGAGAAGGTGGTGAAATACATGCCCTTCTGGTACCCAAATATGCTGGTGGGAACTCCATCAACAGTACCACTGCAGACAACAAAGGAGTCTAGTGAATCTAGTATCTAGTGGAGGGTGAAGTTGATCATCTTCCCCGCACAATTGTACATCCTTCCTCTCTTTCCTACTAACGGTTGCGTAGTGGGTTTTGTTGGTCTCAGAATGACTACACTTTTTCCATTAAATGTTTTGGTGCTTGACCTTGTGTAAATGAAGGTGATGCATTGCATAAAAAGTCTGTCTGAGGCTGAGCATGAATTTGTATATGCAAAAAGATACCTGAGAAGTTATGGTCTAAAATAAATACCTTGACTCTGAAGCCTTATGACCTCGTCAAGTAAAATAGGTTCTAATACTGTTTGCACTTGCTGTTGAGCAGTTACTAACTTGTATTACTAGCAGATCCCAATAAAGAGATTAGACAACTGAATTATGAAACAACCTGTATTTTAGGCACTTGCAGATCAGGGATATGTACTGTATATTGAAAGTAATATAAAGGCACATCAAACAAGTATTAAATTATCCTGCTAGCACATGCAGTCTTCCGAAGAACGGGATTAAAAAAAAAAAAAAAAAATCTATAAGCCTTTGGTACCTCATTCTAACATGAATATATTTGAGCTACTGTTCTTTATGTCTTAGCTGAAAGGCAGAAGCAGAAGTTTGTTTCTTCACCCATGGTGAGCAGATTATACCATCCCAGTGTAATTTTTTCACCTCGGCATGCATTTTAAGACCTTGTGCTTCTCATTCTCAATGTGCATAATGATTATTTTGTGTCATATTCTAATTGACTAAGAATGTCAATCTGTTACCCTGTCATAGTTTAACCCCAGCCACCAACTAAGCACCACGCAGCCGTTCACTCACTTCACCCCCACCCAGTGGGATGAGGGAGAGAATCGGAAGGAAAAGGTAAAACTCGTGGGTTGAGATAAGAACAGTTTAATAGAACAGAAAGGAAGAAACTAATAATGATGACGATTAAAAAATTACAATAATAATAAAAGGATTGGAATATACAAAACAAATGATGCACAATGCAATTGCTCACCACCCGCCGACCGATGCCCAGTTAGTTCCTGAGCAGTGATTCCCCCCAGGCCAACTGCCCCAGTTTATATACTGGGCACATATGTCACATGGTATGGAATACCCCTTTGGACCATTTGGGTCAGCTGCCCTGGCTGTGTCCCCTCCCAACTTCTTGTGCCCCTCCAGCCTTCTTGCTGAATCCCAAGACATAACACTATGCCAGCTACTAGAAAGAAAATTAACTCTATGCCAGCCAAAACCTTGTACTTCTCATTCTCAATGTGCATAATGGTTATTTTGTGTCATATTCCAATTGGCTAAGAATGTCAATACTTTCCCCTCTACTGTGTTTCTGTAAGAGCGTTTTGGTTGATATCAGCACTTTTACAAAGGTACCTTTACTCTTGCCAGAAAAGTTGTGTTTGAAGGGGAGTGGCTGTGCCACATAGCGATGCAATCACTGTCTGTGGGAAATGCTCTTATCACACATCAGAGGCACTGATGGCTGAGAAACCTGTTTCTGGACTCATTAAAACAAACTACTGGAGCAGATATACAGTAAATAGTTTTCTACAGCAGTGTGAGTAGGAGCATGTTATAATAAAAAAGGGGTGTCTTGGTGGCAGTTTCAAAATATAACAGTTATGGTACTTTGTAACTGCTGCAAGCTCTGGAGTGGAGCTGGAAAACACAATTTAAATATTTTCATGCAATTCAGTAGATGTAGTTTTGTTCTTTGTAAACAGTATGTATGTACTTCATGGCTGCCTTTGAGATGAGCATGAGAAATATTAGGAAATCAGTATGTGTAACAGTGGAAGGAGTGGGTGATTTTTAATAGAAGGTATGGAACTATCTCTGCTTCCCTGTTCATGTCACACTAAATAGCTGCTTTTATTTGAAATACATGGTAGAAAGTAGTGTAAGTAGATAAGAGTTTAATGGTAAATTTTTGAGATGAGTTCAGAACAGAGTATCAAGGCTCATAAATAGACACAAATACAGTATCTCTTAAGGCATGAAGAGCAGGATGGGGTTTTCGGGGGGTTGGCTTGTCTTTTTTTTTTTTTTTTTTTTTTTTCCCTCCTTCAGAAGCATGTCAAAGAGAGTGGACATCATGGCTATAATTGCTGCTGCTGCTGTTTCTGAATTTCATGTTTTGGGTTTTTTAATATCAAACAGAAATAGCATTTCCTCACATACCCCTCCCTGCCCCCACCTTTTGAGGTATTGCAAATAGGTGGGAGTTGGGATTGTGCTGAATAGAAATTCTGGAGCTCTGGGAATTTCCTTATGTAAACTAGTTTCAAATTGTGTTTAAAAAGTAAATCAAGTATGCTTGTAGAAATGTTCTGTTTGAAGTAGTGTTTGAGCCATGACAAATGCAGAAACACGTTTCTTTTGTTCCTAATGTATTGTAGAATGAGTTGAAAAAATGTTGGTTGGACCACTTGTTTATTAGTATTAAAATAATGCAGGCTGATGTTTGAAATGCTTGTGACTTCCCTTTGTGAGATTGTTTAGCTAATGGTGAATCAATGCCAACAAAACTTTGCTGTCATGAATACTGTAATAGCTCTTTGCTTGTGAGGTGTACTTGATCTAATTTTACCATAGGTGATGCATATTATTTTCAGGGTTTTTTTATTTCGTATTCTTAAGCTGTGAAGTTGCAACCTAACCTGATATCTGTTCTACTTTTCTTTAAGTCGTGTGATTAAGACAGACATGGAGTTGGAAGTTCTGCGCTACACCAATAAAATCTCCAGTGAAGCTCATAAAGAGGTAATGGATCCTTTACTGTTAATAATTTTTGCTCTTAGTGTAGCATTGGTACTCAGAAAATGTTCCCAGCGACGCTGAATTGCTTAGTAATAAAATAATGGAAAGGCTGGATAGAAATAAGGGGATAATATCCCTCCTATTACAGCCCAGTAATATACCTTGCATTGTCCTTGAACTCACTGGTGCATTTGTGATGTGTGAAAAATGAAGTGTGGTTTTGTGTAAGAGCTGGAGCCTCAGCAGAAGGTGACCTGCTTGCAATCTATCTGTCCTGTATGCACAAATACCTGTATAGTGATGGAGAAAGAAGAGATGAAGATTATTCTTCTGGCCCATGTCAGCATGTGCAGCTCGGAAAAGTTTAACTAGCAGGTTATTCTCTCCAGGTCCTTACAAACTGAAGGAGTCTTTCCATGCACAGTGGAGAATAGTGCAAAGATTCCTTAGGTTGCTCCTCAGAGATGGGTATGTCCCCCAGTATGGTGCTTCACAGTGCTATTCTGTTGACGTAGCAGTGTGGCAAAGACAAATCCAGGCTTTCAGCAAGGCTACTCAGGTTGGACCTAGCACTGTACCAGTGGAGTCATACTGCTCTACTGGTATTGATGACAAGATTAACTTGGGTGTCAATCCTGTACTCCATATAGGTATGCAGAGATGCAATGAGTTCTGAGCGATGACCAGAGGGAGCTTAGGTAAAAGTAGCTGATGAGTTTACTGACTCAACTGTTGTCTTTGCTTCTGCTTCTCAGATTTCTGAACCATGAAGTGTAAAAATATTTTAAAGTGAATATTGTAAAATTGCAAAGTCTGGGGATAGTCATTTCCATTCATTCTCCTTGGTCTTTCATCATCGTGGAATAATGTTATCACATCTGAGAGAATTTCCTCTATAAAGCAGCTGCCTAGAACTTTTGTAATACACAAACAGGCAAAGGAATAAAACTGGTGTACATTCTCAGCAAATCTGAGAACAAAAATCAGACTTATGGGTTGTAAACCAGTGTTAACTCCAGTAGCTTTCTGTTGATTCAGACTGTGAAATATGAAAGACAATCTACCATTGTAGTATATTCCAGTTCACAGTTTTGTTTTGCTAGTGTTTCATAAAAGTAAAACAAAAGGACTTGCTGCCAAGTTCACCAGAGCTTTCAGAATTAAGTATTGGTATTTTGATGAGCTGCACTTCACTAGGATATAGTAGTTTGGCAATTAAACTGGCTTTATTGCTGGAGACTGTAGGCATTTATAAAGATTAAAATGAGTTTGATTTCTAATGTAGTTTTAAAATGCATCTACTGATGTAAATTTAAATGAAGTACAGATGATATTTTTGTAATATAGGTTCCTCTGGAGATACTCAGTCATAAGTCATAAATTTATAAATACAAGATTCCCTTCTGCTATGAATGTCCCATGTTAATATGTATCTTACAGGTAATGAAGGCAGTAAAAGCAGGTATGAAAGAATACGAGATGGAGAGGTAAGAGTTCTTTCAATAATTGTAATAAAAAGGAGAAAGTCTCTCTGTAGTAGGGGTAGAAGCAATAGCTGAGGCAAAGCAGTAGCATTGATTCAGTTGAGACTGAGAGCTCATTGCTGTTTGTAGACTGGTGTTAGCATTGTTTTATTATTTTGAGGTGGTACTTCATCAGTTTCAAACATGCATTTGATGATGGTTGATTATTTTGGGGGGATGGTTTAGTGTAGCATAATTCTCTTTCTGGAGTTTTAGTAATTTACAGAAGCTTTACAAAATAGCTGTTGTTATTGTTTGAAGCCATCCCATAAAATGGTGTTTATGGATAAACATTGCCCTTATGCTTGTTATGCTTAGGAGACTGCATGTATGACTGTTTAAGAACCTTAAAAAAGGCTGTGTTCAATTACATTTTGCCTGCAATAACAAGTCGGCATTACCTGTACTTAGCCTGTACAAGGAGCTCATCTCACAAGTGTAATGGATGTTACTACAGCTGTTAAGAAGTCAATAAGAATACAGCATATATCTCTTATGTTGAAGAAAACATGCTGTACAGGCATATATAGGAAGGATTGGCTGCTCCTAACCGATACAGTAGTGATGTGTCTAGATACAAGGAAAACATTGCCTCCTGTTTTAAATCAATATTTACATTAGATCATCAGCAGCCTATCTTACAAAGTACAGTTTTGATCACCAAGTCCCTTTATTTTTAGCTCGCATACAGTATTTTCAATTTTCAAAGTATTTGCATAATGAAGAAATAGAAAATAGCAGTAATATCTCAGTTACTGTTGTTTCTTGACAGTAATTTTTCAAAAGTTGGTAAGCAGGCTAATGTGGCGCCCAGTGAGGGGAAAATGAAGTGGCCTTGATATTTGTCATCAGGATATCAATGTAGCTCAAAAAACAAATGATGCCTTTAGAACATATGTAACATGGAAAAACTATTGTTACATTTAAGCAGTTTAAATTTCTACAGACTCTATAGGCTCATGCCTGTAATTTGACGGCTTCAAATTGCAGTTACATATACCATGAGGTAACAGGGGGGAAAAAAAGTGTTGTATACATTCCCCTGTTAACTTTATTACTGAACCTTGCGTTTGTGTTCATTTTACTCACTGCCCATGCTATACATGCAGATAGTGAAATTTTGGCTCTGGAAAAAAATAGTGATGAAAAATTTCCATAAAGCAGAGTTTGATCTCAGGTGCTTTTAAATGTCATGCAACAAATACATACATATACACTCTTCTCTAAGTCTATGAGGTATATCGCATTTTTCACTCCAGGACTTTCATTCTTCTCTGGCTAGCTTCTTCCATCCACACCAACCTTTTGAAAAGATTATTTGTGTCTTTCAATTAAAAAAAAAAATAAAAATTAGGCAACTGTCTATTAAACCTATTTAAAATTGCCTTCTATTCTTCCATATGTCTTGATAGATTACAATTCTTGAAAGAGTTTGAAGTTATTTCACAATGAAAGAGGTCTTGGCAGACTACCTCTGTAGTGTCTGCCTTGGAGAACTTCAGTTTCTGTTGCTGGTGGAATTCATCCCTGCTCTGGTTTCTGTTCCCTTATTGCTTAGGGGAAAAGGGTCCTAAAAATGCAAACCTGTCATTTCCACACCTTTCTGGCAAGAAATGTGTAGTTGAAATGTTTATAAATGAAGTTAGAAAACAGTCTAGGAAATCTCTACTCTGTATGCAGATAAACCCATTAATGTAGTCTGAGAAGGGAACTTTCAAAGACCTAAAAATAGGTAACATCCAAAAATAGACAATTTTCAATGAAATAGTAGAGTTTTTAATCTTTTTTTTTTTTTTTTTTTTTTTTTGGTCAACAGGCTAGACAGCTTGCATTAGGCAGCTTTTGTAGGGTGCAGAGAACCAAAATTCTTAGGCTGTGTAGATTTATCAAAAGTATTCACACTTGTATTTAAAAGATCAGTTAAAAGTTGATGAAGTTTTTCATTTTCTGATGTTTCTAGGCCTTCCACTCCCTTTGTGAAAGCTTTCTGAATTGTGTGACCCTCTTCCCCAGGTGTATTTGCAGTTCCCACTGATGGCTGTGAAACTGTGAATTTTTGAAATTAATATACATATCTCTTGAAATGTGGCCAGTAAACCCCCTTTCGTATTCCTTTACTTCATTCTTTGACATTGTGGAGTATAGCATGTGTGGTTTTGGGTGCAAAGCTGGTCTGACCCTGTCTGCTAGGAAGAATAATGCCAGAGATCCCAAAAGCAATTAAAATTTTCTGTTACTACATGTAGGTCCTAAGCGTTGCCTTTTCTTTGTTCATTTGGTTAAGCAGCCTTCCTACAAAAAATGAATCTTTACTTTTACTGTATCATACAGCAAGAACATGTTAAAATAATCTAGGAAATATTTCTAAGAGTCAACAATATATAAAGCTAGTTCTATTTCTAGGATTGGGATTATTCTCTGAGAAGTAATTTAAGTCAAATTAAGTAAATTCTGGAGAAATCTCTAGATAAGATAGTGTCTTTTATTTTGAAGGTTGAAAGCTAGTTTCAGAAATACGCTGGAAGTATTCTTTATGATTAAGGTCCACTGGTAAATGATTTTGAACCAGTAATGCATTAATGCTGAGGTACGTAAAAAACAACACATTTAACTGCAAGTCCTGACTTCTTTTTTTCGGTTTGATGTTATTTAACTTTAATATGTGGTCGGTTAACTTTAAGGAGACAGCCAAGGCAATTATCTACAAACAGTAATTCACAGCATGTGTAATTGCATATAAAGTAATTTTGGTAGGTCAGATTCTGGATTTTCTCTGAAGTAGTTTGTTTAGTATTTGTGCTTATCTCATGTTTAATTAATCTTCTTTTTAATTAAAGGCTTTTAATTGGAAAACTGCTCTGTAGTGAATATATTGTTAAAATACAGCAAAATGGTAAAAGAAATCTCTTCAGCTCGAGAAGTATGTTAAAAAAATCTGTGATTTCAGCTAAGTTGTTTTAAGTGTGTATATATAAACAAATATTTTGTGTGTATATAGATAGATACATACATACACACTGAAAGCACTAACTAGGACCTACAATCATCTCTTCAGGATGCTCTGAAGTGCTGGAGATACCTCTTTAGATCAGTGTTTATCAATTTCTAGAGTGTTGCCTATTCATCTGCTTGGTATTTACCAAATGAAGTTTTGAATCTTCTGTGCATTTTCTCCTTTGTTCCCTTTTTTATTGAAAAGAACAATTTTAAGATCAGGATGGCTACTTGGAATTGTTGATTTGATTGGGGAATGATGTGAAAGTGTATGCTGTAGCAACAGAAGAGCAACTTTCTATAGAAAGAGTGTTGGACATGTAGCTATTGTGTGCGTTGCCCGTTTTTGTAAGTTTTTATCCTGTTCTTAATAGCACTGCAGGCCCTGTGATAGGAGTGTGTGCACAGTCCTGAATTCATTAAATGATAACGTAGTCATCATTGCCTTGATGATGCTGGGCAGCACTAAGCCAGGCCTAAATGCTCATTGCCCTGTCCAAGATCTCCCTAGATTATTTGACTGTCTCTGAACTCTGAGCTACTGCTGAACACAGGAGCACCTTAGTGTTACCATGCAAATAACTCTGATTCCAGCACCTAGGATCCAAAAACTTGGATCCTGATCCTGCAGAGTGGGCTCTTCTAAAACAAAGGAGCTAGTGTAAAGGGCAGGTAGTGTGATGCGCGGTGTCAGAGGTGGGTAACAGTACTTTGTGTGTTGTTTCCATCAGTAAAAGCAGCAAAGTAAGAAGAATCTGACCGTACTTGCTCAGAGGATGCGTGATCCTGTAGCTCTTGGGCACTGCTCAGGCACTGTAGGATTTATTATCGGCTTGCCTAGGGGAAGCCGCTTGATCTCCACATGTCTGCTTTCCTCTCTGTAAGGTTTGCCTGCGTTTCCTTACGGCTTTAAATGCTTTGGTGCTAAGGTTGGTACAAGTGACGGAGGGCAAGATATGTTCTATACGATCTCGCAGCAGTCAGTTACCACCAGTAAGCTGGAGAGGTTCCTGGGTGTGACACTGGTTCTCCAGATGCGGTTGTAGAGGGGGGAGTTGGAGTTTATTCAGAGCATGTGCCAGCCAGGTCAAGAGCTTGTTGCCCAACTGTAGAGATGTCCCCTCTGTATATAGTGCAGTGGATCTTCTAGGTCTGTACAACCGTACAAATAATTGTGGGGATTTCAAAGTAAATACTAAACTTAAACTCCACTCTGCTGTAATAGCAACAATTTAAAGAATAAAATGGCAAGAAGGCAGCTACAGAGGTTTTTCCTTCTTGGTTTATAATGCTTACAGACTATTATTGCAACTTGCCTCTCTTACCAGCCAAGGCTGATATGAGTTCTTTATCCCTATTCTTTTTAGTGCTGTCCCTGATTCCGAAGCAGAACTTAGACTGAGATGAGTTGCTGTCATATCTGTCAATGTTAAATTTCACTATCTGTGGAAGTCTGAGAGTGCTCTCATGGATTATGGCTCTCATCTTTCATTTATCTCTCTCCTCTGCTCCAGTGGAACAAAATGAAAATAAAACATACATGTTATTTCACTAGAAAAGAGAAAACAGACAAAATAATTTTCTTTTCCTTTGGGTATTTCCTTTTAATAATGCTGATTATTTTAGCTAATCAGGATTTGCCACTTACCACGTCCTTATAGATTTTGCTCTTTGAATGTTCTTGAGAAGGTCACTGACTTCTGCAACAAATAATCTTTTAAAATAGTTCTATTTTTTACACGATCCAGTTTTTGTATTTAGAATTTCAGCTCAAGCGTAGCCTTTGTAAGTCCTTTGCCTAAGTGCGTGTGGATAGTAAACAAGAATGCCCGTTGCAGCTGACGAAAATACACAGGTGAATTCTTCACAGTTGCTTTTTGACATGGGAATGGTGTTGAATTGTGTCATGACCCTCACTGGTATTTGTGTATAGGATTTATTTTTATTAAACAAGAGACCAACACTCCATTAATCTCAAGCAGCATGTCAGTCTGCTCAGTTACTGAAATGTGATTTTCTTTTCCTTTAGTTTTTTTCCTTTTTTTTTTTTTTTTTAAACAGTTGGTAGCGTTTTGTAGCCTGAAAATGGCTTGACAGCCTTGTTTCCCAAAGCTACCTCACAATTAGAGGTGATGGCTTTTTAAATGTAGGTTACGGCTATCAAAAGTCTGGATTTAAAACTTTAAAATACATGAAAAAATCTGAAAGAGAGGAGGAAGGTGGCCTTTCCCCACATTAAAAAAAAAATAAAAATCCACTTGTTTTCCCTTTGTTTCTGCACACCTGTGTGATAGGACTGGTGCATGTGTCTGCCTGCTGTCCGGGCGGTGTTTTGGTACTAAGACAATCCTGTACCCATTATTATTTATTTGCCTTTATATCTCGTTCTAGTAGAAGGGTTGAAGGAAGAAATAGATCATCAGCAATTTCTGGTATTAGCAAAATGTCTGTACTGCATAGCAGCCCAGGAGCTTCTGTTCAACAGGGATCATACTGGGGCCGGCGGGGAAGTGACTAGCCGAGCCAGTGGGCTGATGGTTTTGCACCCCCGCCAGGGGAGCACCTGGTGGGAGACAGCAGCTCAGGGTCACCCAGAGCCTCCTAAAAATGGTGGTATGAAATGACCTACAGTGGTCCAGGGCCAGGTAAGCAGCTTAGTGCAGCTCTGACAGCACATTTCAGGTAGCTGCTAATTGCTTAGGTTTAGTGAGCCGCTGAATCTCAGGTGTCCAGTGCCCAGAGGGAAGTCAGATATAATATCTTTGCTGGGAAGAGCAACTGGATTCAGAGAGACACTTCCTGCAGCCTTCCCCTTCTGCCTACCTTCCCTCAGGTACAGCTGGTTCTTTGATGTTTTAAATTAGGCTGTCTCTGCTGATTTCCTAATCCAACTGAATTAAGGTTGTAAATAGTCTTAAAATAAATCTGAATTTAAAAATTGGTTTAGAAACCCCTCGAGCATTGTTCCTCTTCTGTGACCCACAGAGGCACAAATGCATATGTACACACACTCAACTCAGCAGAAGTGGGAGTGAGGATTACCTCCTGAAGATGGAGACCTTCTGTCTCAGCACCTCATCTGCTTTAGGACAAGTGCTTCTCTGTAGTAAATCCACTTTGAGAGGTTCCAGCTGCCCCAGCCCTGGCAAACGTGTACCCATTTCCAGTTGCCCTGCTCTCCTTCTCTCCCCAGCTGAGAGGAGAAACACGGAGGGGGCAGAAACCTCCTGCGGAGGGGAGTGTGGGGGCACTGGAGCCTCTGAGACCCGGTTTGCCCGAACTGCTGGTCTGTGTGGTTGTGGTGGTTGGTGGTGGGCTCCGTTAACTGTGGGAGGGAACAGAACAGTTCCGGTATATGCCCAGTAACCTCTCGGCGTTTTCCCTTTGCAGGACGTCCTGTGGCAAGCTCGTATGTTCTCACTTTCAGTAGAGGACAACTTGGTTCACCTCCTGTTGTCACTTTAATTAGCTCTTTGTGTAGAAGAGTGCTGTTTAATTGCACAGGTCTCTTTGTGACTTGTGATTGAAGTTCCACATAATTGGGTTTTATCTCTACAAAAAATTGTGGAATCAGACTGTGTGAGAGCTTTAAAATAAAGCCCTCTATCAGCCCACAGATACCAAAGAGCAGTTACCATGCTGGTATTAGAAAATGGTTCCCTTCAGAAAGAGAGCTGTGCAAGGATGTATATGCAACGTGTGTGCGTATAGAACTGGGCTTGCTTGTGTAGCGAGATATAACCCCACTTTAAATGCTGTGTCATTATATGTCCTCACAGGGTTGTTAATCTAGTTAGTGCTGTGATAATTTGTAATTACCCTTTTATTATCTTTTTGGAAATCAAAAGGTAGTCGCAATTTTTATTTAAATTTTGAATCTGATTGAAAATTACAAGCAATATTAATTTCTGTGGGTGTTTTGTAGAGTGACTGTTACTATTATTTATATTAAGGAAAGAACAACATTTCTTCTCAAATTAGCAATGATCTCAGTTTTTACTGAATCTAGTATGGCATTGAGATAGTGAACTAATTAGCATTGCTAATGACAAGCTAAGATTGGAGATATGTGAAATGGAACTCATTGTAAAAGACAGCAGGCTGAAGTCATTATTATTTGCTGTGGATTTTGTTCATGCTTGTTCAGACAAGTCAAAAGTAAAGATTCTACCATATGTGAGGCTTTATCTGCATTGTGAGCTTTAGTTCAATAATTTTTGCTAATTACTGTCAAAGCAGACAGATGAGAATTTTGTGTTTGTTGGCCTTCATCTTTTGATAACCAGAATTGCTATGTGATCATGCTCAGAGACTAGAGGCCCAACTTGAGGGAAATAGGTAGAATACCAAGACTGTCCATTAATAACATGATGTCGCACACTGACCTTCTGAAAATCAAAACCATTTTACACAGATAAAAAGAAAATGAGCAGATTCTGTTCCCAGCCGCTGGCATGCCACCTGCATAAATTCTTTTCCAAATTGGTTCTTAGAGCATCCTCATCACCATAGTGTGCAAGTGCCACCTTCCAGCTTATTAAGCAGCATTTCTAACATCTATCCTGCTGGTTCCTTTGTTTGGTTGGTTTTTGTTTGGTTTTCTGTTGTTGCATCATCTCTCTAGGGGAAGACTTGTGCAGAACTGTGTACTGTTTTGACAGGTGGTAGTTTTTTTTAGCGTACCCATTATCAGCAGTATCGAAAAACACAAGGTCAGGATTATAATTACAGGATGATAAGTGATAGTCTTTTTAGTTTGGTTCTCCATGCAGGTGAGCTTGGTCTCATTTGCAGAATGTTGTGTCGCTCTCAAATGTTGTAATATTTTTGACCTATATGGTAGTGAGGTTTTAAGTGTTGTTGGAGATAGATGGTAGGCTTAGGTCACTTGATGCTTATTAAGGTCTGAGATTACAAACAGTAATTGAAAAAATACATGTATGGGAAGTAATGAAGGCAGCAAAGGACAAAGCTGCGGGTGGTTGCCTGTAGTGAGAGATGCGAGAGTACTGGAGTTTGCTTAGCGCTGAAGTCTTTATGCCTAACTATGCTGCATTTCTGCTGTCCGAGCAGCACTGAAGACTGCATGTGTAACTAAGGTTGAGTCACATAGCAGGGCAGAATAGAGTTGAGTTGCGAGGCAGAAGTGATGAAAAATGAGCTCTAAGTGAAACTTAGGACTGGGGAGAAACCTGAATCATATTAGACAGTAGAGGTGATGTTTCTGCTAAAAGGAATTTGCCCCTGTTGGGAACTCCTCAAAACCCAACATTATTTCTGGGTTACTTGAATTTTGCTTTCAACAGCTCTTCCGGAGTAGATCAAATTGAGCCTTGAGGCAGTCTCGGGAAGTGAGGGATATGAAGAGATTTGCTGACAACTGACTCTGTCTTCTGATTCATCTACTGAAACCTGTGTATTTAAAAGAACCAATGAGATATGTGATATTTGAAGGCTCCACAAGTTAATTCATTAGTGTAAATTACAGTTGCCATCACTTCTCACTTGGTACAATCCTCTTGTAAGATGTTGTATCTTTCAGGAGTATTGGACTGGATTTTCTGTGCTTTCTTATTTCAAAATGAACCTGCTACATCCTCTTGGTCAGCACTGAATGGCAGAGGTGGGCAGGCATTCTTATGTCCCTGGGTAGCAGGTAGTTTGTAAAAATTGTGTGAAGTTGTTTGGGTGCAAGGTGTACCTATAAGTTGTAAATGTTTGGACTGTGTAAAGTTTAGTCTGTTAGATGTGATTTATTAATAGCTTTTTGCCTGTCTAATCTCTAGATTTGCTCTGTAATGGAAGGTTTGATGCTGGGTGTAATACATTAGATTGGGTCAACTCTCCAGGACAATTTTTTTTTCTTTATTGTGTGTTCGAAGGAGGAGAAGAGCAACATGTCTCTGACTAATGCGTTCTTATGGTTGGAAATGGCAACAGCCTGGCAAGGAGTTGCCTCCCCAATCCTGCAAGGTTTGGGGAGATTTCAGAGATGTTTGTGTTGAGGGAGGAGTTATGTGGTTTTCATCAGAAGTCCTGGCTTTGTGAGAAGGAAGTCGGTATTGTATGAGAAGAAACCATTTAACTGAGGAAGGTCCTGGCCAATGCTGTTTCAGTTGCTGTTGCAGATCAGAGAGGCTTGTGTCCATAAGACCTTCCTAGAGGGTCTTGAATTTGTTTGGGTCAGGTGAGCTTCTTGGTTATTTGGGGCAGGAGGGGCAAGGAGGTCTCTGTTACTTGAAGTTGTCACTTCCTTCTGGTAGTTTTCTCTATTACTTTGTGCTTCATTTTCATACTTGGGATCAATGTAGTGATTTTACCAACTATGATAGGCCCTTGGAGCTAGATTTGGCATCTTTAGGAAGATTGCTAAACTACTGCTCTCTGGGTCCCTAGTGCAGTTTAGAATAAGCATTGAAAACTAATCCATTCTTATATTTCAGCCCATCAGTGTGCATTAACCTCTGATTTCAACTGTTGGTGATTGGTCTTTCTGCCCTTCTCTTCAGCCAGCTCAGATGCTGGAAAACAGTCTGAGCTCTGGGGAAAAAGGAGCAGCACATGCAGAGATGGTGTGTGGCTTGAGGCCAGTGAATGGATCAGTGGGACCCTGTGAACAGGGTGCGGCTTGCTTGCGAATGAGCTTGGGGACATGCAGATTTTGTGACCTGCCTACGGAGCACCTCTGTAGTCATTTGTTTGGCCCCTGCATTAAGAAAGGAGTGTTGAAATGTTCCCAGGAATTGGAGAAGGGGTCCTGTGTAGACTTAGTCGCAAAATGTGCCTGCATCTTCCTGAACCAGGTGGAGTCCTGCTTTCTCTGCTTCCCTTCCCAGAAAAATTCCAACTTCTGCAGCTGACTAAAACTGGTTCATAAATTGAGTGTTATAATCTTCTATTATGCTTAAGGTAGTAGGTTTACATATCCCATATGACAAATTACTGCATTATTCTCTAAGAATAATTTCAAGTATTCAAAAAAAGTATTGAGGGCAAGTTAAGCTCTATATTGGGACCCAACCTCCTCCTAACCTAAGCCCTTACTGTGCTTCTGCTTACTCTGTGTTGTTGAACAGAAGTTCAAACTTCAAATATTCAATTTGAAACTGAAAGGAAGATTATGAAGCATTGGTGATTATGTTGGCATTCTGTGTCACTGAATAGCACTTGTGTGTTATGTGCTATGTGGGTGGCTGTGTATTTGCTAAGAAGCATAACTGAAGATGAAAGTTTAATTATTTCTTCAAGGCAAATCCTCTCTCCCATGGACTTAAACTTGCATAAGAAAAATGAAAATTCATAAGGAGTGTAAAAATTGGCTAAAATTAAAAACCATTTATTTTTACCCTATTTATTCTTCTGAATAATAAAATTTCCCCATGGGTTTTTGGAACATATGTGGAATAATTACACTGTAGAAGTGGTGCTTTAGTTCAGCTTCTAGAGCTAGGGCAAGCGTTGTGATTATGCTGCAAGCTTAAGTCTAGGTTTTATAGAAAATCTCATTCAAGGCTCTGTTGCCGTCAAGTGCAAAAAACTGTGACCCATGGATTGGTCCCTGTGGGAGCAATTATTCTTTGCAGAGATTTTTTTCCAGCACTGAATATTATAAATGTCAGAAAAAAGTTTAACCCTCAGTACCTCTAAAAGAATGTTTCCATACCTGCTGGCAAGAATATAAATTTTTAGCTTGTATTTGCAAGCATTTTATGTTTAAGCCAGGATTTTTTTTAAAAAACTTGTCTTTATAAACAACTCAAAGGTAACAATGCTGTCTCTTAGTTATAGTCTGCATGCCTTGGTGAAGACAAAGCAGGGGCTGAAGCTGCCTGATGCAGCTTAATGCAGTGCTGTGCCCAAGCCTCTCGTGACGGGATTCTTGCATGTTGGGTGCAGTGTGAATTGATGATTAAAACCTCTTGTCTACTGGTGGCAGAGGGGGAGAATGTGGAGTGAGTGTGGGGTTGCTTAGGAACACGGGTTAGCATCTGATATTCATTATGCATGAGTGAAATGTTTTGGTGAACAAGAGCAGTATGCTCATATTCCAGCCATCGGTCTGCAGAAAGCAGTGGGTAGCAGGAGCTGATGCTTGTCTTCAGGGGAATCTGCTTTCTTTTGAAGAGATGCAACGTGTGCGTTATCACTTCCTTAATTCTGGTGTTTGTTTGTTTAAGTCTTATCAATCAAAGCATGTGCATTATTCCTAGCTGAAGTTAAAATGCTATTTTTTCTGTTACTTTAAACAGCAGATCCAAATGCAGCAGATTTCCTGCCCTCATCCCTCTATTTTCTCATGTATCTTCTTTGGTGCTAAGTACAATTTGGTCATTAACTGTGATAAAACTGTGATGAAATGGATAGAACTTGCATCATGTGTTCAAAGGCTTTTGCAAAGTGAAAGTAGTTGTGAGATGCTGAGAGGTGTTATGCTACCTGTCTCTCAAGTTCAAGTCTGAGATGGGCAGAAGCACCTCTCACTGTAATACTGCAGTGAGGCATAAAGACAAATCGGTCCCAAATATACCAACCACAGGGCAGGAGGAGTCACCTTCATTTGTACTTTTTTTTTCCCCTCAGTGATTTGTATTTATCACGTTGTTTGGTACTTTTCTAAATTTAAAATATTGATGATACTCAAAATAGTCTCAGACGACATTAAGTGAAGAGCTTCTGTTTTTGAGAAATGGAGAACCTTGCAAGTAAAAATCGGTAAGTTTTTCTTCTGTTGGGCTCATGCTAAAGGATGCAGATTCATTTGTGTGGGCAGACACAAGTGATATAATTTGGCTATTGTGTAGAACTTCCAATGAAATTTGAAATTTTTTTTCGGAGGAAAGTTATGTTAGGTTTTGGTTCAGTTATTTTTGGTTCAGTTATGCTTAACATGTGTAATTCTATGAAGAACTAATTTTAAAAGATTTTGTGAGGCCTATTCAGCAGTTCAAAACTTCATTCCAAAATATTGTGACAAATATAGAAGAGTGTATTCCAAAATATTATGGTGAAATGCACTGCCCTGAGATTTTGTACCATGTTATGGAGCTCAGGTGAGATGGCCAGATCTTACATGGAGCTCTGTAACCTCCTGCACATTATCCTACTTGCTCTACACAAAATGTACTGCTTCTCTGCAGGCACCCTTGCTGTACCTACATCTGCGGGCACGATCCCTATGTGTTATTTTTAGCTAAATTACTTTGCTGTTTGCCAGGTGTCTTCATTCCTTCAAGGTTCAGCCTATATATTTTATCTTGCTCCACTTTCCCCTCCTCTTCGGTGAGGTGTCGCAGCAAGGAAGGATAGGGTTATGCCCTTTGCCACTGCTTTGATTCTTTAAAGACAGCTTGGAAAAATCAATGAGTGTAAGCATGTGTAGGTAGAGACTCTTAAAGTATTTTACTTTTGAATGTGTGAGACCAAAGATTGTGTATTACAGGTTTGTACTGTGCCAGCTTGCTTGGCCGTGGCCAGTGGGGCTGAGTGGGGAGCCCATAGGGTGCTGTTGGGACCAGTTCAATTATGGGGTCCTGCTCCTCCATGCCAGCCAGCGCTCTGCACCAAGTTCATCTTGACAGTCTGCTGGTGGCCTTGCATTGATTCTCAACACCTAAATGGGGTGTGGGGCTCCAGGCTTCCAACTTACGGCTACAAATTGTGGCAAATCGCAGCTGTCACCATTGTCACTCCAAATAAATGCCAGGTCATTACCAGGTACCATTCATCTTCCTTCGCTGCTTCCACACCTGCTTGCTAGCCCTCTGCTAGCATCCAGTGCCCCTCACAGCACAAGTCCCTATACCCCAGAGCTATGCTCAAACTCCTACAGGTATCTTTTCTTGCATCCAACCAGGGCTGCTGCTCCTGCCCAGCCCTAGCCCCAGCTGCTAGGGCTTGTGCAGCAGTGGGCTGGCTTGCTGGCGGGGACCTGCTGTTCATAGCTGTGTGCACTGTTTGTACTAAAACAAGAGGTACAGAACTTTTCAAAGCTGGCAGCGATGAAAATCTGGCTTAAAGTATTTGCTTTTATCTAGAAAGAACCTAAGTGAAGGACTGAGTGCTGTTACCTGCTGAAGGACTGGAAAAGGAAAGTGGATTGTTTGAGCAGTGCCCTCCAGCAACACTGGAAAGAAGAGGCTTGATCTTTCCTGGTATTTCAGAGATAAAAAAACCCCAGAAAATAGAACTTTCCATGCCATCTTTCATACATCAGGAAGAAATTTAGAAGCTGATAGGGATGAGCAGGAAGCATGTGTCTTTTTATGTATTTTTCCTTGCTGGGAGATAACTTTTACAGGGGTAACAGTAGTTTTAAATCTTCATTTTTTTTGGGGGGGGGGGGGGGGAGCATTACTTCCTTTATTTTTCAGATGGAGCATAGGCAATCACAGCTGGGCATGTTGGTCTACACCAGTAGACCATACACTCGATTTTCTTTAACTCTGAGTCACTCCGAGCTGGCTTTACATATATTTGTCTTTCTTCCAACCTGAACAAGTATTTTGAATCCATGAATCGTTTATCTTGTGGTTCTCTTTAGAACTGGATGCAGGTGGAAATTCATCAAGCTGCTGAAAAGGGGTTTGGGAAAAAATGCGTATCAGCTGCCATGATAGGTAGTGCGCTTGTAGACATTGCCGGTGGCCTTGAGATCAAACAGCAGAGAAATAGCTTCACAGTAAGAGCCCAGGAAATTCTAACTAGGTAATGAGTAGTGGCTTTCTTTTGATTTACAGCATGGCTTTACAATCAATCTATAAAGCTTTGAAGAGAGAAAATAAACCTCTAAGGGAAAGGGAAGGGCCATACAATTAGTTGTTACTGTCTACTTAACTTGTCTTCTCTCATTCCAAGAGTGTGTGCTGAAAGTAGATGATAGTGTGCAAAAATCTCAAGTATTGGTCAATTCCTTTGTAGATTCGAACTGAGATATGGTTCACATCATGCTGGTTCTTGGAGAATATTCAATTTCATCTTAGCTATAGATTATTTGTAGACGGGTGTAGTTGGAGCAATTTGACAAGGATTGCACATGTGATGTAACTTTCAGCTCTTGTATATCAAATTCCTGCTCTGATCTCCTTTCTTTCATCTCCACTATGTGTCTTTCATTAAAGAATTGGATGGTGAAGTGGATGTGATAGCTTGCAGAATATTGCAGAACCACATGCGGCACTATGTTTTTTACTCAAGTAAATCACTACAGTTCAGAAAACTTACTCAGGAATATTGCACTGGAATTTGGATTTAGAAATGCAGTTTGTAATTGTCAAGACACCATTTGGTTGAGACTGCTCCGTCGTTAATTTGTTTGAAGTTGACACTTGAGTTGAAAGACTAATAGCTGCCTTGGTACATTGCTCATTTTTAAATCTAATCTGTTACAGAGTTTGGGTGTACTGCAACTGTGGATGTAGTTTGTCATTTTTATACCCAGAGGGGCAATACTGTTGTGTGGGGACCTGTTCACATGCACAGGCTTTTTTTGATACATTAGTAAAACTTGGACATAATGAAGAGCTGATCTTTCTGATCTTAAAGTTTTAATATGTGTATTATAACAGTTGTTTCCACTGCTTGGAACAATTTATTTGCTATTAAAATCCAGAAAACTTGTGTTTTCATAATCTGAAAAATGGAAAGAATTGTTCAAAAGTACAAGTTTAACTCTTGAGTGCACAGAGTGCTGTCAATGTCATTGTGCCTATATTAATGTGCACATAGTGACAGGGGGGTTTAGTTTATGTGCCAGACTCTCCTGATGTGACTTTTAACAAGGATTTGTGGGGGATCTTTTTGAAAAGTGGCTACTAACTTGCATATATGATCTTCATTTCCAAAATTAGTAATTTGTGAACTGAGGTAAGGTTTTCATTCATAGTAACAATCTATCTAGAGTTATTTCCTCTTCATATTTCAAATTAATCCATTATGTTTTATTCATAATAAAATAATTTTTTTCAGTTCATACAGGAATATTAATTTCAGTGTAAATGATGGTATAGACATGAATGAAAATGTTTCCCCACCCCAATACTAGCATTAGGAAGCTAATTTTTTTTTTGTCTCTCAGCTCTCTAATGTTTCCCCAGTCTGGCTCCTGGTTTACTCTATAATGATTTAGGCTGCCAATAGTCAGCAGACAATTCTTTTTCGTTGTTGGGTGTTTGGTTTTTTCCCCCAATGCTTTCTTGCCTGCACCCATTCATTATTTCAGTGTCAGGAATATTTGAAACTTGGAGCATAAACTGTGAAATATTTGGTGTGCTGTCTTTTACATAGTTAATAGATGTACTGGATCCCCAAAGTATAAATCAAATTATGTAGCCTATTACGCTTTACATAGGAGAAACAAAATATGAAATATTTTACAATGCAGAAAGTGCATGTGAATCAAACTTTTGTTGTTCCTAAGGGATACAATTTTGACAACTTTATGAGGTTGCAATTTATTTGTAGGGTGAGTTGGCACACGGTTTTGATAAAAGTAATGTTCACACAGCATACTGCTAACAAGAATACTTTTTTAAAGCCACTAGTCTTGCTGATTTGTATTGTTATAACAAAGTATCTGTTAAACTCCCTAGAAGTGTGCCTCTCTGAGATATACTTATAAACCCTGCATGGTAATGCTGGTCTGAGTGTGAACAGCATAAGCTTTCAATCTGTGCTGAGGAATGTTTTTAAGGAATAATAAAAAAAAAGAAAGCAGTTGAGAACTGGGGGGGGGGGGGGGGGGGGGGGGGGGGAGCTGTATTTTCTTCCAATACAGACTTGATCTTATGCAAAAGACTCAGCAAAAAATGTTGGCCTTGAAACTCATGCTACCTCTTGCTGTGAAAGAATGGTCCGATGTGACTGTCCAAAGAATGGGACTGTTGATAGGAATGACATTTCATTGAACAAATACTTCAGAGTGTTGTCTTGCAAGATATTCCTCTAAAAATACATGTTAAATCATATTGCACACTGGACTGAATGTTACGTTGCTCAAAATTCAAAAGATAGCTTTTTACGTGCATGCTACATGCTGCTTTTTTGTCTGAATGGGATGTATAGAAAAAATAACATGGAAATTCTGTACCAACCACGATTGTGTTTCCAATTGCTGACATGGAGTTTGAAGCAGAGAGCAGAGCTCTGGTGAGGCTCCTGTACACATGTATCAGTGAAGAATCATGGCTGAAACTATAGCTTCTCTTGCTTTCCAGACTTGTAATGGCATTAGACATCAGTTCAAATTTCCAGCTTCATTTTTAACATCTCCGTTTTCATATCTTGTTTCTCTGGAATTGCTTAAAAATAGTTGGCTGGCAGCCATTTCTGAAATGTCTATGGAGACATGCTATTTCACAAGAACTAGCCTAATAACTGGTATTTATTCTTTTTTATTTTATTTTTACTTTCTTTCCCCTTTTGCTATTTAAATTGCACCAGAGAGCAAGTCTGCAAGCATCTTTATTTCTTCCTCCTTCCCTCCCTCTTCACTTGCACCTTTTCAATCTTTTTTTAGTCTCTCTTCAGCTACATGCAATGTACTAAAACAAGGAAAGTTGCCTCACAGTATCTGTCCCACTATTTAGGATACATGGGATATATATTTCATTGAAATGTTGGGGACAGATTATAATAGACAGTAATGAACCTGAAAGAGGATAGTTCAGAAAATAACTGTGAAAGGAGTTTGCTAAAAAAATTATGAAGTAGAGAAGCTGAAAAAAAATTGAGATTAGAGTAGAAATTAAAAATACCTGAGCTCAGAATTTTGCTTGTTATCAGCCTGATCTTTTATATGTTCTCATTCAAAATTTTGTCTTTCTAAAAGCATAAAGTAATGACAATCTGTTACTGCAGGGAGAATGTAAGAGCTGAAAAACAGTGATTTTTGAATGGTTAAATTCTGAAACAAATGAAGTCATCAGGAGTGCTTTCAAGATCTGCGTACTTGGCACAGAGCTTGCTCTGTTCAATATTGCAAAGTGCAGAAACATTCAGGAGGGCTTTCCGCAGATACATGGGCTGTCAAAACCTTTGTTAATGAGGGTTGGGTGGAAAGAGACCAAAAGGAATACTGTTATTTTTTAAATAGCACTAGTTAGCCTCCAGAATGCATTTTCATCACTGGTGAAATTATTAGAAACACTGACATGGAAAGTCTGAAAGGTGTGACATGATGAAACAGGCTGTGTGGGTGAAAGAAGAATGAAGTTCAAGTACTCTAGCCAGGTTCTATGTATGTTTAAAATGTTACTTGTATGTATTTCAGTTTATAGGGGATGTATGCGCATACACACATCTCTCTAATACTTAAAATTGCTTTAAATAAGCCCTGATGGAGCACAATGTCTTAGAGGCTTTAGCAGCTTCGGAAGTTGTCGTTACAGGTATGAAACACATCTCTCTTGAAAGGCCATTGGAACGGCAGTGCCCTGTGGGGTTGTTAGCAGCTTCTGAAGATTCTTGCAGTCCCAATCCTACAGTGACAGTTTTGGGGAGAGACACATGAACTTTGCCAAATTTTTCTTGGCAAGACCTGTTAGTCCGCATTTATCTCCCCGATCTACATGCAGGAGGCTGGCAGGACTGTTAAACAACTCTTAAACATCTGTATCTGCAGAGGTGAGAAGGAAAACACCAGTGAATCTGGTCATTGCCACAATACTTCACTCCTGCCTGAGGGTTTGTTACATGTGTCCATAGTCTGCAAAAAAAGTTTGTGTGCCATATACGGCCTGTGAACACTGGGTTTTTTCTTGCAGCACAGTGGTGAGGACCACTGAAATGAGAAGAACCAAGTCGCACACCCCAGATTTCAGTATAAGTAAATACAAGTGGGAATGGTATATTGCAGGAAAATGCCTCAGCAGCACACAAAGGTTTAGTGGGGATTTGGTGTGTAGTTCTGATCTCTTGTCATAGAAGACTAGGCTATATAAAACCCTGTATCTATAATTGCATTCAAAGGTCTTGATTTTCAGAGTGATTAGAGAAAGCAAATGCTGCTCTAAGTCAGAGTGCAGGATTACGAGGAGACTTTGTTGAAAGATACAGAAGTCCAAAGGGATTATGGAAGAGGAATGCTTATAAGGCTACTAAACCTAATAGCAAGTACAAGAAAATATAGACATGATCTTTAGCCAACAAAGAATCTACATAGACAAATTTTACGTGAACTCGCTGTTATTGGAAAAGTTCAATGTAGAGTAAGTATATCAAGAAGTTGTAAAAACAAAACCAGATTCCTTGTGTTAACAGGGTTTTTAGGAAAGGAGAGTGGGAAATGGGCAGCAAAGGGACTTTTGAGAGTGTGAGAAGACACTAGGATTTCATCAGGTTGGTAAGATGTTATTTGTTTCATTTTTTTGTTTGTTTATTCCTCCTTTTTATTCAAAGAAGATTCAAAGAGAGGTAATGGTTTGGTAGTTGTAGATAGCAAATTCAGAAGCTGTATATGGCTTTATATAATTATCTTTATTCTGAATAAAAATAGGTTGTTCATAGAATATTGTATACTTTATCTTTTTCCAGTTAGGAGACTGTATCAGATTGATTTTCTGTGAAGTCCAGTGGTATTCCCTATTTAAGGATTTATTGCACATGAGAATCCTTAGTAAATGAATTACATATTGGCCTAAATGTATGATTTTTCTCTGAGGCTAAAGATTGCTGTTGTCTGGGTGCGAGTGCATCAAAGCATCACTAAGTGCCAGTGTGACAACACGTAGCCTTATGAAGGCTTTTGCCCCTATACATCCTGTGGTATGAAAATATTCGGGGTTTTTTAATACTGTTAGTACAGGTAATTAATTAATGGGGGTAGATGAACTTGCCTTGCACAACAGTTGTCATACGAGAACAGAACAGAAAACCAGAATTATAGTAAATGCTCATCTAATAACAGAAGTCAAGAAAGCTGCCAGCTGAGACACCGCCAACTCAACCAGCTGGGACAAGGATCAGAGTATCCAGGGGCTAAGGCTTGGACCAGAAGTTAAAAATGTGTTTCTGTACTGAGCTCTGCCAGGAGATGCTAAACAAGTCTCTTTGACCACCTTTTGCTTTTCCTTTCATTATTTCTCTTCTCTGTGGAGACAGAGCAGAAGCCCCAATTCTCCATACGGTACCTATAACAGCAAATGGCCAACCTCAGCTGGATCTCTTGTTCCTCTGTGATAATACTCAAATGTGCCCCAAAAGCCACCCGTAAGGCCCACTTCCCTTTCAAATGCAATATATAGCTTCCAGTTATGCTTGTTCAGTATATTAAGGTTGAATTCCAGATTTCTGTTAAGCTAATCAGATTTGCTTTTATTACAAGGTTTTGTTGCTGTTGTTAGTCATTAAGAGGTGAAATAAAAGCAGAATACAACTCAGGAAATGACTAATTAAAGAGCGGTAGACTTGTTTTTAAAGATTCTTAACACGGTTAGTGAATATAAGGAGAACAAAATTAAACTGCTGGTAAATGATGGAGTAGGAACATGAGTCTGAGTAGTCTCTAAATTGCAGTTCACCCTAGTGTGGTAATTGCTGCAAGTACTGAAAGCAGCTGGAATAAATAGGTAAACTTTTTTTATTCTCCCCCAAAAGCTTGGAGTATTCGTAAAGCAGTTATGCAAGACTATGCAGAAAACTCACTGAAGAGAAACATGATAAAATGTATTATAAAAATAGTAGTACAAAGAAAAAATACCACTTGTTTAGCTGCGGGTGAGCTTTGCACATCTTGGCCTTGTTTTGACTAACTGTGATCAAGATGAAAATCTGAATGACTACACTTGGAAAAGATGACTTGTAGCAATTTAAAGAGCTTTTACTGCATTGCTTATTTTGTAAGAAAGTAAACAAAATAGTTTGGAGAACTGCAGTTTATTTCCATATTGTGTGCATTTTAACAAAGGTGTCTGTTTTCAATTATTAGAAATTTGAAAAGAGAAATTAAAAATCCGTGTTCTTTCCACAGAGTCACCACAATTGTTAAATGTTATCCTTAAGCCTCTCCTTTCCCATTTTTTTAAATGAAGACTGGTAGAAATAATTCACTTGCCTGAAGAAGCCTGGGGGAGCTGTGCTTTCCCAAAGGCAGGCTTGGGCTGTGTTGGTGGCTGGCAAGCTCACCTGGTGCACAAGAAGCTACAAGTGAAATGGATTAATCTGTTTTTGTTATCCAAGCTAACAGGGAATTAAAAGTAAGGCTAGAGAGCAAAAAATGTATTGGATTCCTTTCAGCTTAGATTATCAAAGGAGCTGCTGCTAATGTAAGGAAAGACCTTGGTTTCAATTTTGAAAAGTGCTTTAGTCCCACTTCCATAGTGCCTTTTCAGTAGAATTTAAGCTTGTAAAGGCTGGATTTTTTAAAGGCAACTGTATCTTTTTTGGATAGAGTATGAATCAGTGCTTTAGTATTTTGGGGGTGCAGGCTTAAATTTCCAAGATATTTAGATGCTTTTTAAAATGGCCTTCTATCTTCTCGGCTACTCTTGATTTCAAAGCCTTACTAATAATCCAGGAGGGGCATAAAGAGATGCTCCTGTTGAAAAGGAATGGCAGAAGTTTGTGCAATCTGCTTGCACACTAGTCCTCTTCCCTAGTACCACGCTAAAGAAACCGTTGACTGCAGCTGCATAGAGTGGTCTCTCTTGAAGTTCCTAGAGGTAATTAGCATAAAAGCATGAAATATTTGAGTAAAAGTAATTCTTCCATTGTATGTTCTATTATGAATGTTGCAGTGCTGCAGAACACAAACCTGGAGCTTCAGAGAGCAATAAGGGGGACTTTGAACATACTACTAATAAAGAAGAAATGGCAGCATTTCTGTGATCACTTGAGCCCTTCTCCAATAGCTGTTTGGGGTTAAGTTTATTGCAGTTCGGAGTCATTCTCAGTTTTATACTGCTCTGTATTTTATGGGATTTTGTTTGGGGGGATGGATGGTGGCAAACGTGTCAGAAACAAAATGAAACAAAAGGTTAAATGCTATCATGATCACTATGCGTCTTCTTAAACAAAACCAGGAACTGTCGTGTAACATCTTAGTTGCAAAGGTTTGCTTTGATTCCTTTCTTAATATGAATAATACTGAAGTCCTGTCTTTGGCTCATGAAAACTGGGTATTTACCCTAACGCTTTATCTGTCATGAAACTTGGGCATCTGCCCAATTAAAAACTATTTCTATTTGACTAGTCCATTTTAAGTACAGATGGCATAAAACCAAAGCATGATTTGATAGCACAGGGGAGAAGCAGAAAATGTTATTTAAAAGCCAGTGATATGTCTAGCAAAGCTGATGTATTTTCTGCTTTCCTGTAGTGATTTTCTGATTAGTTCTGTGTCAAACAATCTCCTGTACCTCACTTGTTCTTGTAGACCTTTGCTCAAGTACCTGTATTAAGTAATTTTAATTTATTATGATAAGCCATACACAGTTTGCCGTTTAGCAAAGTGCTTGTCACTTTGCTGTAAAACATCTTACGTGATGTGACCTAACCAATTCTGACAGCAGAGAGAGTTCAACCACTATGTAGGGTTTTGAAGTTATTTACAGTGCTTGAAGGTTTGTCTGTGTACAGTATCCACTTAATCCAGCCTAAATCTGGGGAGCTGTCTTCTGGTCCTGCCACTCTGTCTAATGGCTGTTAATAATAGCTGTTCTAGTCACCCCGTCTTTTGACTGAAAAATCTATCTGGAGCTGTTGCATCTCATGAGGCAGATCAAAACTGACATTTTTTTATTGATATAACTGGTTTCTGCTGAATACTTGGGGACAACTAAAAGTAACCAAACTCAAGAATGAAGGGGACAAGTCATTCGTTTGGTGGAGTTACCACCCAACTGACATCTGTGGTTAAATAAATAGTCCTTTAAAAAATACAGTTTAAAATATACTTGAAAAGTGAATAATTAAAATTAGCTTTTTAGCTACCAATTGCTTTAATATATCACATTTATGTTCTTGAATATTGTCCTGGTTTTGGCTGGAATAAAGTTAATTTTCTTCTTAGTAGCTGGTATAGTGCTGTGTTTTGGATTTAGGATGAGAAGAATGTTGATAACACACCGATGTTTTAGTTGTTGCTAAGCAGTGTTCATACCAAGTAAAGGACTTTTCAGCTTTTCATACTGTCCTGCCAGCAGAGGTTGGGAGTGCACAAGAAGCTGGGAGGGGACACAGCAAGGACAGCTGACGCGAATGAGCCAAAGGGGTATTCCATGCCATGTTATGTCCTGCCCAGTATATAAACTGGGGGGAGTCGGCCGGGGGGCACCACGGCTTGGGGATTGGCTGGGCACCGTTTGGTGGGTGGTGAGCAATTGTATTGTACATCACTTGTTTTGTATGCTTTATTATTATTTTCCCTTCCTTTTCTGTCCTACTAAAATGTCTTTATCTCAACCCATGAGTTTTACTTTTTTTTCCCCGATTCTCTCCCCCATCCCACTGGGAATGGTGGGAAGTGAGCAAGTGGCTGTGTGATGCTTAGTTGCCGGCTGGGGTTAAACCACGACAAATATAAAAATCATTTCATGATTAACTTTATTAAATTAATCTATGATGTAGACAGACCTCATTTAACACTTCCATTTCTTCTCCACTGGATGTAATATTAAAAGTGAAAAACTGTGCACAGTCGTTTCATGAGAAAATGAATGATCTTTCTTTGCTGTTGCTGTTTCCTAACTATTTTAATACCAATATATGTATGCAGTATGGAAGATCTAAAAAGTGGTTTGAGTTTTAGCAGGTCATCTCATTCTGATTTACCCTTGGGGCAGGGGGAAAGGGAACAACCAGTAGGTGCAGACTGGGGTTGTGGGAGGTACCGGGTTCAATTCCTGATGAGGGAAGCCTGTTTGGCAACTATGACAGTGCTGATACGAGGTTCCAGTAATGGAGGACAAGTATTTAATTAATTTGAGTTAATGTGGTTTTATGAAGGACATCTTATTAAAGAAACCTGGATTTAATTTTTTAAATTAGATTACATTTAGTTGATAAAGTTAACACCATGGCTGTAATACACTTAGCCTTCAGTAATGCATTTGACTTATTATCACACAACATTCTGATTAGTTGTATACAATATTAATAAGGTACACATTAAATGGATTAAAACCTGGCTAACTGACAGAAGGAGTTGTCAAGAACGAGTCATCTTCTAGCGCTTGTTCTTTTTTCACAAGTGGGGTTACAAAGGAGTTGATATTAAATCTGATGGTATTTGACTTCTAGAAGTAATTTTGAGATCCCAATAAATCATATAGATGTAGACCTTTGAGAGTTAGTAGGTCATCAAAATGATGGGAAGGTTGAGCAGTAAGATCTGGATCATTTGATCAGCTGAGCTTATTAATCTAAAATTTTTTAATATAGACAAGAGAGAGGTCATAAGTTTAAGAAGAAAGAATGTAGATGAAAGCTAGAGAATACTGGACTTGTGATCTGGAAATAATTTAGACATGAGAGTTTGCAAACAACTGAACATGTCCTCTGTGTAGTGAAACTCTCTCAGAAACAGCTAATGAGATTTTTATATATACATCAGAACAAAGGCTTAATTACCTCAGGGGGAATGAATCTAGTCCAAGGTAATGTTTTTTAAATCTCTCTCTGTAGTATTTCTGTGTCTAATGTCTGTGTAGAAAGTCACTGCTAATGTCTTCTATGTCAGCTCCATTTTGAAAGTGATGGCAAGGAGCACTTTTTCCTTGAGAAATGAGAGTGCCTACACACTGAGAATAGTCATTTTGGTAAATACAAGCATTCCTTTAATGAGTGTACAGGTACTGTTGGGGGCTACTTGGGCACTTAAACAAAAATCCCCCATGTGTTTAGTAGCTGTATGGTGAAGCCAGACAAACTCGAATAGAAACTGAGGTACATAGGTAAGATACCAACCATAAACAAGGGAAATGGTGAATTCTATCTGTTTACAAAATCAGCACTTTTAAAATGGAAAACCAGCTTTTTTGGCAAAGACTTTTCTGACTAAGGACTTAGGCAGGTTAAGTGTAAAAAAACACGTGTCTGAGCAAACCAGTGGTCAATATTTCCTCAACTTTACCCTGAATTCAGAGAATTCAGCAGCCCTCACTGCTCCCTGATGTGCCATGGTCTTCAACAATGTGTCCTGGTCTTCTGACATCCCCCCGGTCTTGGTCCTCTGTCCAGTGCTCAGTGCATGAGCCAGGTCTTTTTGCTTAGTGTTTGTGGAGACCTGTCAAATCTGATGGTAAGAGTGGCTGCTCCTATAACCTGCTTATGGGGTTTCAGCACTGATCTCATCTGATACTTGTTTTGTCACTGAGGAATGGCAAATAAAGCCCATATTTCTGTTTATATCTCCTAAGTTTACTGAATCCAGTGAAAGAGGTTTGCCTCTTCTGTGTGTAGGCACCTCCAGAGGGAGATGAAAGGTATAATACACTAGTGAAAAGGTTACTGCCAGCTGAATCAAGAAGTATTTAAAACACTTCTATTCCTGGCAGAGTTGGGGCCAGTGGCTTATAGGCATCCTGGACTGTCTGTTGGAGCCGCTCACATCCCTGTTGCAGAGATTTGCAAGACAAGAAATGAATGTTGAGAATTTTACAGATGAACCCGCTGCTCCTTGGAGGTGGCATTAAACCCTGTGGCATGCTTTAAGGCAGTGTGACTATGTAGATCTTTTTCCACTGTCTTTGGGGATGTGATTGCTTGTTCACCTACATCAGCAGCAAGCACTGCAGACCTTGTGGGGTTAGTCTGGGAGCTGTTGTCCTGCAAGTACTGCCCTCTGCATGTTGCCCTGTTTTCTTGTGTGCCTTCACCTTCCTTTAGGGAGAAGGAGCCATGGTTGGTGGGTAACAAATCTTCTATACAGAGAGAACAGATGATGCCATTTTGGTACGGGAGCATGACTGTGCCTCCCGGCAGATGTGGCTTTGCTATGCAGTTTGACATCTTGACATGAGCAGTTTCAAGCCCTAAGTATATGTGCAGCATCGGGACAAAACTTTTTTTTTCATATTTTTTAAACAGATCTGAAAATTCTACTGTTGGCCAACTACTAGAATTCTTGTTTTACTTGCTGCTAGTGAAGGCTCTGCAATGCCAGGAGTGGAGTAACTGAAACTTCCTCAGAGTTTTAGGCACGCAGTGAAATGTTAGGCTCATTTATAGTTGGTTGATGTCATCTTTCTAATCCTTATGGTTTTAATTCTTTCTAATAAAAGCAGTAGATCTGCAGAAACTGATGAACACAGAGCTGGGCAATTTTCTTTGTGTCACTTATGAGCAGGCAAGTGGATTTGTCAAGCCTTGCGTGACAGCTTGAATTGTTGAAAGTTCTGTTGAGGGTGTACTTTCCCTTCGCTTTCACCTGAATGATGATTCGTACTCTGCAGCGTGGACTAAGGGAACCGTGATCAGTGTTATGGATTTCTTTTTGAGACTGCAAGACCTTGAGAGCTGTTGGAATCATCTCTGCTGTACGTATTTGATTTTGTTCCCCATGTCTTGCAATGGTATTTGTTTTGAAAGTTGCATGTTGTCGTCTTAGGAGTTTAAATCAGTTAATATGTTTTTAAAACTTTATTCTCATGAGTTCAGCTTTGCAAAATTCTCCCTGCATGAGCAGAAAAACATGCATGTTGGACTTTCCAGGACAGCCTCTTCTGTCTCTTGAAAACGCTTTCTGGTTCTGATTGACTTGAATTTAGCTTTCTGGTCTGTTGGGACAGAAGATTGTTGGAGACTCAACAAATTAATCTGGACACTTCCAGCCATATAATGTTAAAGTGTTGATACATGTTTTCTTTACTCGGAATCTTTTTCAAAGACTTATAAGTCCTCCCTCAATTTTTATAACAGATAGTTCATAGCCCCAAGAGTCGAACCTTGGAGTCATCTATCTCAGGCTTGGCTCTCAAAAGAGTAATTTCACTGAATTGAAGAGGCAAGTGTTTGAAATTCAGGAGACTATAAAATTGATTCTTCCATAAAGAAGTAATTTGTGGTAAATGGTGTTGTCCTCTGGGCAGCTATTCACTCATTTTATATGACCAGGACCTTTGAAACATGGTCAAAAAGATTAGAGAAGGACATCTCTGATCCGTCATTTATCTGCACAGGCCAGGAAAACTTTTCTTTTCTTTTGACGATGCACTATCTGGGAGCAGACCCAGCCAAACACACCATCTTACTGTAGGCTGCTGGGGGCTGGAAAATGCAATTTTAAGAAAAGTTTGGATAGTGTTCTGGAGTTAACTAGATTATTCTGAAATACTTAACCAGGTTTTCAATATTTAGTTGCATGTTCTCTGCTAGGGAAGCAGCAATGCACTGCATTACTCCAGAAAGCGTATTGGAGATCCAGGCACGGTTGCAGAGTTCTGCCTTCTGGGAAGTAAAATTGTCTGGCATGAGCTCCTCCAAAAAAGTATCCCCCTGAGAAAATAACTAGTCACCTCTCCGTTCCTGCATTACTCTGGTGTACTAGACTCGCTCAGCGTGAAAGCAAGTAGGCAGCTGGCATCTGCATGCTGTGTCCTTGCCTCAGTAGAAAGTCTCTGTAGACAGAGAAGGAAATCATAGCACTTACCGGCCAAAGTGCCATCTTAAAACAAAAGTAGTTACTATAGTTAGCATTCAAATACATCAGGAAATTAAATTGCACGTAAGACAAGCTGTTGCCTTCATCCATATATATCTGATTTGTTATTTCTGGTATTGGTCTAATTACTGTCCTTCCCCAGCACTTCTTGTTCTTGAATATTTCTTCTTATTTAATGTTACTGTATGTGCAGTCCTTAAGCATGTTTGTCCTTGACCTCATACTGGGAGACACATAAGAGACAGTAAAAACAATAACCTGGTTGGGAGCACAGGTGATGTGAGGAAGTACTGTCTCATTTGTCTGCTTGTCACTTGTGTTGGCACCACAAGACTCCTGACGTGGTGGAACAGCAATTGGATGCCATACATAATAAATTTAAGAGGGTTGCTTTTTTTTGTTTTTTCCAAGGTAGATCTAGTGTAATCTTTTAAAAAGTAAGGAGTGTTCTTGATAAACCTTGATAAAGCACGTTGCCACATCAGCATTCATTCTTGACATCTGTTAAGTATGGATACCTAAATATTCAAAATGACCTTTCCAGATATGCTCTCTCGCTCTTAAGGAGATACAGTTCATATTATCTTCATAATAAGGTGTTGTTATTTAATCAGAATATAAACGGGCAGTGCACTTTATAAAGTGGTGAAATACATTCCCTGCCCCTAAGAGTTTGCTCTATAAGCAGGAACAGACAAAAAGGGGAATGAGAGGAAAGGATTTATAGAAATCAAACTATGCAGTAGCTTAAGTCTTGTTGTGCGGGTATTTCAATGTCTGTATGTTCAGTCACTTCATAGGCGCCTGTGATGTGAAAGCATCTTACTATCAGAGATTGTTAAATGCTAAATATTTTTTAGAGAAAACTTGGAATAAACCAAAATATCAGCAATTTCATTAATCTATTCAAACAGTAGAAATCAGCTTATGAAAAATAAATTTAACATATCTGAGTCAGTAGAAATAATATAATACACCTTTTTGAATATTTGTAAAGTACAGTGTAATGGGTAAATTAAGTAGGCTTCTGCCATAAGCTTATTAGTTTGCTCATGCTAGATTCAGATCACTGAAAGCAGCGAAACCGTAAGACTGAATATTCTGTGTTATACAACTACTTGGAACATGCAGAGTTTAGAAACATGTTTAATAACTAATTTATCAAATTTTAGGTTGTCTCAGCAAAAAATACCTATTGTAATAACATGCAGTTTTAAAGGTTGAATTCCTACAGGATACTGAGTGTTCCTGACCAGCTATCTGTACTCTCTGTGATTCAGAAAGAAATAATTTGTTCCATGTTTGCATTAAAAACTGACTTAGCCATAGTAAAGAACAGTTAAGCTTGCATCACTTTCATATTTATAAGTCTCAGCCTCCTATTAATGCAAATAATGGGGAGTTGGCTGCAGTCATCACATTATGTTCATCTGCCACCCTCCCTTCCCAGACAGAGGCAAAGGGGTATCCTAAATAAATGAAAATTGATGGCTCCTGCAATAAGTAAAGCATCTCTTGGCTCGTGTGGTTTCCCAAAATTGTAAAGGAAAGAAGTATGAAAATTGGTACAGATGTCCCCTTATATTTTTTCATTAACTAGCGGGTGCTTTGAGTTGAAGAAACTCAAAGACATGCAAGTGTAATAATAAGGATAAAGCATTTCTCTTTATTATGGTCAGTTACCACTAATCTCCTTTTAGAGTTTTAACAGGGATTTATAGGGATTCGTTTCTGTTTTAGGTTTGGAGGTAATTAAGTACCTTTCTGTTGCAAAGAAGAAATGGAGAGAGAATTGGCTCAAAGCTAAAACAAGATTCCTGTACTAGCGCACATATTAAACTTCCTTTTATTTGGTTGTCACCCCAATAGGAATGATTAGTGGGTTGTAAAGAAAGAAAATGTATTGCATTACATCTATTAAAGCATGTTTTATATGTAACAGTAATTAAAATATAATTGAAATCATGAGTTCTTCTAATTATTGGCTTTACATAATGCATAGTTAAAGAGTGAGCTTCTATAAATGTGTCCTTTTTACACATCCAGAAATGGTTTGCTGGCAGCATTTTAATTAAAGATGGATTAGTTAAAATGCAGTTTAATCATTCTGTCATCAAAGGATTTAGACCTCATTAATTAGCTGTTGATAAATAGGTTTAAACTACAAAAAATTTAATTTAAAATATGCCAGTTGAGATCTAGAATTATTAGAGCTGGAAATGAAGCAATGAGTCCAAGAAAAATTCATGCCATCTCTTTCCATAATATTAGATTAAGTATGAAATTTAGACTAGTGCAGAATTTAGTTCTGCCTTGTTACTAATGGATATGACTCCAAGTGAAATTTAGAATTGGTGAAGAAATAAAACAGAGACCCTTCATAATGATTGTTGCTTTGTAGTGTGGCAGTGGGATCTGTTTTCCATTTATGTCTTTGGTGAAGATTGAAAACTCATTTTAAAATCCTTCTGCTGTAGAAAATGGATGAATATAAATCCTGGATTCAAGTTTTATAACTTCCACGTTGCTGTACAGGAGCTGTGCACGAGGAGATTCCGCTGCTGTGTTAGCTACCTAAATACAACAGATGGGGAGTTCCAGACTGACAGGCAGGCAGGAGCATGAAGCAACATACAGAAGGTGATGTTACCACAGTGTAGAAGAAGGACAAGTTCCCACCTTGAAACGCATGCTCTACGGCTGTGTTCTCCTTGATGCCAGTACTGAACCACCCAGCTGGAGGGCAGCTGAAGACTGTTTCACTTGCTGTTGCAGTAGACTCCAGAATTTCACACAGGGTCTGTTACCTCTGCCAGCTGCAGGGATGGTTACTCAAATCAATTCAGTTTCATTACTTGCAATGGTCTAATCATAGCTGGAATCTCAGTGATGGCAATCTCTTGTACTATTTATGCTTTTCTGTCAGTTAGTTCATGGTAGTTCTTTGACTCACTGGAGCTCTGATGCAATCCTTTGGGTAAACCTTAATTTGTATTCTCTGTAACAGCCCCATGGCAGACTTGGCAGCTCTGGAAGAGGCATGTTCGTCTGCTGATAGAGCGCACACACTTACTGCCGGTTGAGCTGCTGCATACGAAAAAAACAGAAAGTGTGGTAGACCTTGACTTGCAAGTTTGTCAGAATTAACATCGAAATCTTTGCAGGTTTGTACTATGAATATCTTAATCAGCTTAATTGCTGTGAAACAGTAACTGCAAGGATTTCAATAGTTTAATAGATGTAATGTTTGAATCCGTAGGTCAACCGGTTTTTATGCAGTTGAATCAAACAATTCTGACAAATGATAGGTGAATTTTCTGAGTAGAGTTAAAAGAGGTTCAGGAAAACAATAATTTGACAACCATACTTGAAGACTTTCTTAACAGGCTTCTTGAGTGTTAATTTAAAGGTTGAGTTATTGAAAAGGTGTATTTACAGAGCACTCTGGCAACTGTTCTGTCTCCAGGTTACCTGTTCAGTTGTCTTGCCAAGCTTCTGGAAAAGCAGCAGCTGAGTATGAGGTTACAGACATACATAACCATTGTTTGCATTAGAACATTGGTAATGAAATGGGCTAGCAGAACTTCTGTGAAAACGCATAGTTTGATGAATTTTCAGAGTGACACAGAAAAATGTTGCACCAGCGTAGAACTAGATGAAAGACAAACCAAGTGAAAGTGGGTATATGTACTTCTTTAAAACTGCATGTGTTAAAACTCTTGCCCTTTCCTCATACTGGGGAAGAAAAAAAGGATTTAAACTCAAACAGAGCTGTTAGAAGAAACTTATATCAATCTGTCTGGGAGGGAGAAGGGGAGATAATTCCACAGACATTCTTAAACTACTGCAGTATCACAGAGTCATGTTGTTTTTATGTTCTCTGTCCCAAAAATTACTCAAAAATTTTAGGTTTGCAAAATGATGGGGGAAACCTTGCTTCATATGGAATAGTTAACTGTGGTAATAAAAGGACAGCCATGAAATTAAAAAACAAAAAGAAAATGTATGTGTGTGTGTGTGTGTGTGTGAGGAAAATGCAATTCCAGATTCCCTAAATCCACCGTGTAGTTTAGCCAACAAGATGAAATATCAGCTAATGTCATATAATCTCTTCAGTTATTCTTTACATAAGACAGGTAATTTATAATTCCCAATTATGCAATTAAAATGCTAATTGCCCCTCACCTAAACTCTCTGTTCTTGAACTGAGATTATCAATTACTTTCAATCATTGCAAATCATATATGACATATGTGACAGTGCCGAGTTTTTGTATTATTTATGGACTTTCTGTCTAATGTGTCTCTGGTTTCCAGGTAGCATTAATGGCTGGTGAAATGGCTTTGCCTTTGTGGGCTTTGTTTCCTGAAGGAATGGCATTCCTTTTGATCTGTGTCATTTTGTATTCTTAAAATATATCTGCATTTTGGGGTAATCTTACCCTTTGTTCCAGCCCTGAGCTCTGGCTTGTCATGCATTTTAGTAAAGGGAAGTAGCACATTTAGAAATACCAACATGAATTTTTGATTACAAAGGTGAGACTACTCACTTCTATGCTGCTTCTACACAGCTTTTCCTTATTTCATAATAGATGTTCTGCACTGTAGCTACCTTAATATGCTGCCAGTTTCGTGTGTCATACCTGCTTGCTAAAGTTACAGTTCTTCTATGCCTGCTGAGCTCAGATAACTTTTTTTCTCTTCTAAGGACATATTATTATCTAGTGTTTGCTGCATATAAATAAAAATAACTTAGTTAAAGAAAACACACCAAAAATGAGAACAGAATCTAGATCTGGGAGTTCAGAAGGGTCAACATTTTAAAAAAAAATAACACATTACTTCTGCTTGTGCATGATACAAATGAGGACAATTTTAAATAGAGGTGCTTCAAAGTATAGCTACCTTCAGTATTTCTGGTTGATAGTAAGCTCCAGCAGTTCTACTCCATGAGCATGCAAAATAACCCAGCCAGTGGTTTGAATCTCTAAAATTTTCATTAGAAGTAACGTGAACACTTGGGTTTAAGAAGTCAATGCGTAGAAGTAGTTCTGTTTCCTGTTGTTCATGGAGCAGTAAGTTCTGTTCTAAACAATTTCCAGTCATGTAGACCACTGAAATAACAACATTGCTTTCATAAATCTTTAATGATGCTGTTTCCGAGGTGTAGAAGAAACCTTTGCTCATCTGCTCATAGTGCTAATTTTCTTGTTCTGGTGCGAGTTTGTAATCCCCCATTTGTTCATTAATAGCAAACTGGATTATTTCTCCTACTCTTCTCCACTCCTCTTCTTTACTCTTTCGCAATGAAGTACTGACTTTGGTATTGAAACAACCTCAGACGTGTTTTGCAGTGCTGCAATGTTGTGTTGTGAACTAAATGAAAATAGGATTAGATAAACTAAGCCTTAAAGCATCTAGTTGCCCATGGAAAATGAATGACATTACCAAATTAAATTGGTTAGCAAAGAAAAATGCTCTGTATTTAAGAACCTCACAGTGTCTAGGGCAGGTTTAAAGGAAGCACTGCTCGCCTTGCTTGTATATCCCCTGATGGGTTGTTACTGATGCCTCCTGTTCTCTCCTCAGTGCACGGTTATTCCAGCCTAGTATGATGTTAAGTATACTTCAGATAACATGGACAAATTATATATGCTGTGGCTTAACAGTTTTGTGTTATTTGGGCTTAATAGCTTTCTCATGTGAAGATATTTATGTGTCTAAATGACCAAAATGGTGACTTTCGGTCCTGGCATAAATAGAGAGATGAGCGTTGGAAAATTTGGCCTTTTGTGAATTCTTTCAAAAAGCTTTGGGTTTTAGCCTGTCTTATGGCTAAGCTTGATATTTACACAGTACAAAAGCATAAGGGCATGTTCTAGTTGTAATTCAAAAGTAATTCGGTGCACAGATAACTAATAGATACTCACCTATGTCTTCCAACTGTACTCATAAAAAAAGCCAAAAAACTACAGAAAATCCTCCAAGTTCTGTACAGAACTCCCTTAAGCTGCTGTGGTTTCCAATTTATAGTTCAAAACTACCTGCTTGCATTTCAATGCAAGTCTCAAAGGCTGTGTTCAAAGAATGCTATTTTTGAAGTGTGTAAAGGTTTCTTTTTATTAGGAGGCAACTTTCTCAAAGGTGCACTGAAGAAATTATTGTGGATCTGAAACATCCTCAAACCAGTGAGTGATCCAGTATGAAAAATTTTGTATATAAATATATTTTCAGTATACGCACCTTAATGAGATACTAACCCATGAGTGGCCTTGACTCTTCTGTACGTTGTATGCTTCACAAGGCAGTTGCATTTCTGACAGCAGATCTCTCTGATACACAGTCTAAAACTCTGGTTCCTGAACTACCAGTATCCAGCAGGTGTTCTTGATGGGGCTCCAGTACCTGGGAGTAATGAACAGGGTTATTCAGTGGTTTTGGTCCTCCTTCATTGGAAACCTTGGAATGAGTAATTGTTTCTCCATCCCAAAGTGATGTGCACGCCTCGTTCTGCAGCGCTTCACTGTAGTTACTAGGAATGTGGGGCTGGAACAGAGGGACCATCAGAAGATACCCCTGAGGAATGGATTGGGCTATGTTATAGAAACTTGGCTTAAGTTTTTAATAGTTTTTTTTGCCACTTTTTGTTCCTTCTCTATCTTTCTTTTCTTCATACTTACTGCGTTTTCTCTAATTACAGTTTTTACCTGTCTTGTAAGATACAGGCCAAAATACTCAATTGGATTTTTATTCAGAAATCAAACCTTTTTGATCTAGAAGTGTCTTGGTTTCAGGAGTGAATAGCTGAGAAATACAAAATGTGGTTTTCTTATAAATATTTGTTATAACTCAAGAAGAGCTGATGACAAGAATTCAAATTAGAGATTACTTGTTTACTTCTTTTGGGAAATAAAAATCACACTCTGCTGAGTGTGTATGGATATGTTATTCTAGTGATGAGGAAGATCTGAAAATAAGCAAAAAGTGCGAGGGATGTAATTACAGATAGTTTCTATCCCTCTTGCTTTAAGTGCCCTTATTCTGTAAATCCACTTAAGTGAGGAAAACTGTTGACATTAAACTACTTTATTTGATTCAATTGACATTCCTAGCACAGATCTGATTGTAATTGTCAGTGTGCATTAGATAGCAGTAGAAACTGGACCAAAGATGATCATAAGACACAAGCATCGTTGTCAGAGTGGTTCTTATAATTTGTCAGAAAGACTATCCATAGAAGGTTTTACTTCAATGGCTTTTTAGGCTGTTTTGAAGTTGAGGCGTTTTAAGCATTCTGGAGTTCTGTTTGGATGTATGCAATACTCCATACGATCTCAAATATAGCAAGTATATACTTTTTCTGTTATTTCTAATGAAGAAGAACCCATTACTTCTGAAGGTGGAGTTTTCTTCTCTCAAGTCAGTATAGTCAATAAGGTAGTCAAGACTCAGCAGAACGGCGGGGCTAATGCTATCTTGTGCCTCAGCAAATTTGCAAGGGTGGGGGCAAGTGCACTTACGTCAGATTTACTTGAGTTGATGGCAGCTAATACTTGCTCTTTTTTAAGTTAATGGAAAAAACAGTGAGGTTTTTAAAACTACCTTCGATCTCTACATATTGTTAATTAGTTAAAGAAGTTGATGTTTTCTGGCAAAAAGAAAAAGCACCAAACCTAGGATATACCTCTAAATTAAAAAAAAAAAAAAAAAAAGTTGTTTCAAAAGCAATGCAAAACCCATGCCAGCTCAAAGCGGCATGCATTTAAAAGGTAACGTCTGACATGCAAATACACCAATGGCTGATCTGTATACACCACCAAGGTAGTACGTGCATGACAAGTAATACATACACCCTCCAGGGAAATATTGTGTAAAACATGACAGGAGGCTTTGAAACCCATGAAAGGAGGAGAACATAATGAGGTGCTTAACGTTTGTATCTGTGTTGGTTGCATTAAAAGCTCATGGCAAAGCATCCAGCACCAACATAAAACTGCCTAAACCCACATATCTTCCAGTCAAAAAGACCAGGCAAAGTTCAAGATGCAGTATTTGCAATATATGTGGACTGCCAGATTAAATGATATTCTATCCAACTATTTCAGACTTCATACTTTTGTATTGCACTTTTGGATAGAGATACTTGCAGTGTGTAGGCAGTGAAATCCTGGTGGGAAGACGTCTAGTGGCAGAATCTGCATTAACTTCAGCGGAACCAGGATTTTAACTACAAAGTACTGGCAGCTCCTCTAATTCTAGATATACATTTTTCAGCTTTGAAAAGCCAGCATTTGCCATTAAAGGGATATGCAATCTTTCACTTACCTAAGACATGTTGTACAAGGATGTTGGCTGTCTCTGACAGAAATGGATTTTTCCAACTGCATGAACGTGTTTCTAATGAGTCATAGCCTGAAAAAGTAAATTCAAAAAAAGTGATGTGAGTAGTTTTACTACCAGAAAACTCATTACCTGGCAAAGTTGTACTATCTTCAGCTCAGTCACATTAACAACCACTTCTTACTTACTCTTAAAACAAAGTCCATAATGTTTGATGAAACTATCAGGTTCATTTTTTAGAAAGCAGAAGCAAAGTTCAGGCAACAGCTGGATTATATGAAGCATGTCTTAATTTATTTACCACTTTTTACTGCTAATCAGGGAGTACTGCAAAAGGTGAATACTATTACTCGGCTGCACAGTTTCATATAAATTGCAACCATGAATATGTGATCAGTTGTCATATGGTAAAATAAACCCTGCTATCCCTGCATCACCGATGATGGAAAGATGTTTACAACCTTCATTATTTCATTTTTAAAGCTCTTTAGAAGGTTACTGAAAGTTGCTGTCTAGAGGAGATAGTTTATTCAATCATTTAAGGTGAAGGGTCTATAAAATACACTAAAAGTTGCTTCCTAAAATGTAACTATACATATATAACATGATATGTTATTGTGCAAAATATTTGTGCATAGTGTCGTGTCTTACAGAGTAAACCTTGCCTGCAAGCGTGCTAGGAAAGAGCAGATCCGTAACTTGGTTTCCATATGAAATGTCCATTTGGTGAAAAAATGTTTGCATCAGAGCAAATGACAGTTTAGGTGATAAATTTTTATTAGGTCAATTTAGTGATACCTCTGCTGTGCTCTCACCATGTCAGAGTTTCTCCTTAGTTTCTCTGTCATTTGACCTATCACTACTGTTTTCTGGGGCAATACAAAATTACTACTTCTACCTTGTAAAACCACAGCATTCGGAACAGAAGAGAGATCTTGTAAACTGGGTCTCCCTACTAAGCCTCTAAATGTAGGCTTTTCTTTTTCCTTGTGTGATTAATTTGTATGTTTTGTTTTGCCTCTCTCTTAAATACTGTCATTTTGTGTAATTTTAAAATATGGTTTGGATTTACAAACATGTAATGTCTTTAATATCCTTCAAAGAATTTGAATTGTGTTCGGTGGATTGCTGCTGCAGAAGGACAAAATCACAACATCTCTATTCTTTGAATAGCACCATTATCACTCTGTGTTAATGAAATGATTTCAGTATTACAACAAATGAGTTTTTGAAATTCATTCTGTATTAAAGGGAATTGGATTGTAATTAGAGCATATTTCAAAAAGAATAAAAGGATCCATGATATGTGCTTAGCTCTTAAAGCACCTAATCCTATATTAATTGTGCTTTGGGCACATCTGCCCTCATGTGAAGGGGACTTTGACAGTGAAGATGAAAATGTTTTAATGCTTTTAAGGCCAAACAGCTCCTCCAGCAGGACAGCAGTGTGAGAGGAGTACTGTTGGAGAGGATGGGGTTTCTCTTCCTTCCCTTCCCTGTCCTTCACGTGCACAAAAGCAAACAATATTGTGTTGTAATGTTCTTTATAGGTTGTTGAGGACTCAGCTTAATGTTATCACGTTATCATCTTGCTGTTGGGATTGAGTCTGTGTTAATTTTTTTCCATGTTTGGGCAGTGGAAGATCATAGAGGTATTTAGGTACCATGATCTGAAATTGTATAGTCTTATGTTTTCTCTTTGTCTGTTGTGCTACAGACAAGAAAACATGAGACCATCCATTCCAGCATGGACTGTGATGCTAGCAGAAGGTGCCTGGCTTGACGTAATGGGGGAGCTCTGCTGGCTTGTCTGGAGATGAGGGTGTACAGCACAGTCGGATGCGATTCAGGCTTCACACACGCATAGGGATATTTAGTTCAGCTTTCAGCAGAGGGTATCAGTGGGGTGGTAAAAATGAGAAAGCTTCTGCTGAAATTATTTTGAAGAAGAGCTTTGCCCTGTCTGGCAAGCTCCTTCCCTGTGAAGTGTTGGTTGGACTTCAGTTTTGCTGAATCTACACACCATAGACTGAAGGCAGCAGGATTGAAAATCAGGATCGTGGATGCGACTGTGTGCCTGAAAAGCAGCAAGAGGTGGTTTTGTCAACTCCACTTTGGAGAGTTTGGCCAGCTTCAGCATTTAACTGTTAACCATCCTGTTCGTTCTGTGGTCAGGTGAACTACCTTTTTCCAACAATAATTTGCCTTTCTGTGTTCAGTTGTTAAGGAAAGCAATTTGCCATTTGAAGTTACCGAGCTGCACTCGAGCCCCTCTCTCTGCTGCAGAGTTGCTTAATGGGCATTGTGGAAATTGCGTGACACTCTGCAGGACTGCTGAGCTGTGGATGTGGGTGGATTTGAGTGCTCAGCTGAGCAGAAATGGGCAGAGAGCCTCATCAGGGAGCTGGGGATTTGCACCAACACAGCTGTACTCAAGCAAGACTTGCTTTTCTCCCTGTCTTGTGGTGGTTTTGAATATATTATTAATTACTGCCTGCCTTTCTTTGCAGCCTGTTCCAGCACTACTGCTATGCTCGAGGTGGCATGCGCCACACTTCCTACACTTGCATCTGTGGCAGGTAAGTCTATGGTTTATACTGAACTGTTGCAGCCTTTATGGTCAGTTTCCCACTGGACATTTGTAAAATTGTTCCTTTTAGGCACATGATGTGTTTGCGAGTGCCACCAGAGTTAGTTTTGAACTGTTTCCTCTGGAGAAGCCAAAGAAAGGTGCCTAGCGCTGTGTCTTAAAGAAATAACTCCATTACAGTTTCTGCTACACTCAAGAGATTCCCCAATGACTGCTGCTACTGCCAGGATCATGTTTATGCTCACATCTGTGCTGCAATTGGCTTTTTTATTAAATAGCGTTATGGAGCAGGCCTTTAGAGTTATTCTCTGTTGCTCAAAAATACTCTCTTTGAAATACACCTTAAGTATTTCATATCATTGTCAAAATTCTTTGCCTCAAAGGTTAGGATGTGATTAAGCTAATCTTCTTGGAATTTGGAAATTTTTTCCTCTCTCTTTTTGTTGCTGAACAGCTAGTGTTGAAGGTATTGTATTTGGGAAAGTATTACAAAAGTTCTCCCTGCAGTTGTAGAAATGTACATTTTTAATATGCAGAATTTCAAGAGAATAGTGTAGGATACATGTTGAAGGACAGCTGTGTGCTTTGTGGAGAGATTAATCTTATTTAGTCAGTGGAATTAATCTGATCAGAGATATGAGACAGTTAGATGAGGCATATATGTTGGTATATATGTTCTACTTGTAGATCATCTGCTACTCACAAACATTTGCCCTACACTGAAGTCACATACACTTAGTAAAAATAATTTTTACGTTAATGCCAATAATGTTATATTGCTTTGGAGATAATAAGGACAATTAGCATCTTCGCTTCTTTCTGCTGTTTACTCAATTGCTTATTTGTAAATGCAATTTTCCAATTTATATGCAAAATTGCAGTAGGAGCATGAGCAGTTTTATGGCAAATTGTGCATCTAAATTGTCTGAAAAGTTTCCTGCTTTAAGTGCCATCGTATAACTTGAGAATTAGCATCCCATTGAAATGAGACTCCATCTCTATGGTATTTTCACAGGCTGTGATGGTAAAATGAAGTTGTCTCTGTGTATGGTTTTTCACAGCCATACAGACTTCACATTCACTTACAGTAAATCAGAACCCGTGCTGCAGGATCTGGTTTGGGTGCTAGAGAACATCAATGGCTTCGCTGAACCTATAGAAACGTCTACCGTATGCTTGTGTAGTGGGTCCTTGTGACCCCATGGGGACAGGCTAAACTCCACCGGACTGAAAAACCCAGGACTTGTGTTACACGGCTCAGGGAACCCAGGAGGAAGAAAACCTCAGCAGTAGTTCAGAAGTGGGTGATGACAGGAGCTTCCTGGGTGTCCCTTCCCACCATACTGGAGGGGCTTAGCAGGGCATGGGAGCAGTGTTTGAGCTGCCTCTGAATTGCTGGAGGATTTCATACATGGAGAAGGGCTGCCCGTGAAATGCAAGATCCTAATGATATCATGACTCACTGTTGTAGTTGGGAGCTGGCATTGTATCCTACCACTATAAAAGTGCAGACAAACTTGATTTAAAAAAAATAATAATTACATAAGATAGAATACAAAGGCCTTTGTCCGTAAATTGCTATATTCTGACTATAAGTGGTGAAGTAAGAATGAATAATATTAACAGTTTTAAGCTAGGTCCTAATAAAATGAATGTAAGTAGATCTATCTGATGAATTCAATTAACATAATAATGGCAAAAATAATAGGCATTTTTTATTACCATGAAAATGTCATGCATTGTAAATATTACACTTAATTACATTTATGATTAAAAATAGCTTTTGCAATTAGGATTTTGAATAGTTGTGGTTTATTCTATTCATGCTGATTTTTGTTGTTTTCCTGACACTTAAAACTGTGATATTTTGACAGGATCTTTCCTTTTTAGATTACAGGCCTGATAATTTCCATAGAAGACAATCATGCTTTTAAATAAAAACCAAGCTTGTTATTCAGATTTTAGAAAAGATGCTCACTAAGCTGGAAATCAAGAGTAATCAATACGTATTTCAGTACAGAAATAAATGACTGGCCACACGTTGAGTGCATGCATTTGTTGCTGTCCCTGTCCAGTGTTACACTCTTCGGGAGATGTTAAATGAATATTTGGTGTGACCAAATACGCTTTATGTATTCACTTGCACGTATTCACTGTCCAATCAGTTGAGAGTAATAAAACACGTCTACTAGTATTACAGGTCATCACATAGTGAGGTTAGTTCTGTAGTTAGCGATGCTTTCAAACACTGTCAACTTGTAAGTGGCTTGAAGCGCAAACAGACGTCACGTAAGTGCAATTAAATGAGAATGGTAGTATTCGATAAATGTACTTGGATATATTTAGCACTAATCCACAAAGTGTTGACTTCCAGGTAGTGTTCAAATGCTAATGAATTATTCATTGCAGTGTCTTAGTGTACTAAGCAACTATTTTTACAAAAGGGAAAACAAAGGTTAAGTTACATGCGCAGTGCGTCCTGGTGACCCTACAATGGATGGCATCAACTGGTAACCAGGTGCAGAGTTTCCACCTGGAGCTAGGTGAGGTGGAGGCATCAGTATCTCTGCAACCACCGCAGAAGCCATGGTCAGCTACTACCTGATACTGCAGCATCTTAGACTTAAGTTCAGATCTTCTTGACGGATGTCTCCAGGCAGATAACAGCTCTCAGCAGATGATACCAGTGATTAAGAGTAACATAGTGCAGTAAAATGCCTTCCTCTATCTGAGGATCACCATAAGTAAAGCTTTTTGGGTAAGATTAGAATACTTATTGAATCTGTTTTTCTTTCTTTCTTTCCAGTACAACTTTCTATGATTTCATCTCTTAGATGAAAAAGTGGAGAGAAGGCTGATAGTGCTTCCTTCTGGAATGATGTTATTATTTAAATCATGATGGAAATAGTTTGCTGTTTTAGTTAATGGTCTGTTGGGTTTTCTTTAGATGTTCTTAATGTAGAGCTAATAGCTGCACTTTTTGTAATGCTTAATGCTCAGCTTAGTCCTGTTCTTAAAATACTGCTGACATTCCTCCTCTTTCTCCTTCTTCTAATCATTTGTTTTCAGGGTGTTTTCTGATTTAAAATGTATTTTGGGGACTTTCTGTCCTTTCCTAGTAATCTGAATCTCTTCCTACTGTTTGCATTCTCAGTGGTGTTAATTTGCAGCTTTTCCACTGCTTCACGCAATTCTTTTTGTAACAAACACATCTTTGGCACCAGTTAGAGGCAAATTATTAAAGTAATAAAAATAGATACACAGAAATCTCTTGGAGAATTTTTCAGGTTTGTTGCCTGAAGGCAGACATTGGCATCCCCACGTGTGGTGGTTTTCAGAGGTGCTGACCTCCAGGAAGGCAGCAGAGCTGCCAGTGATCCGTGCCTCCCCACAGAGCTTCATTTTAAACCCTGACTTTGGTGATCTAATGCCAGACCTTTCAACTGTTGTTCCTTAGGAAGAAAAGAAATAGTTTCTACAGGAAGGCTCATTTGCTTTGCCAGTGGCTGGGGGTTTTGTTTAAATTGTTTTGAAGCCACCTTGAAAGTCTCACTGAATCATTATGAACAATTTCTGGCTAGCTGTAGCATTTACCTTGTTGGGTACAATATCACTTCTGTAGCACTGCTCCCAAAGCATCTTTCCTGCCTTCATCTCGGGATGGTGGTAAAGACGCTTTCTGTGAGGAGGATTGGACTTGCACCTCTTGGCAGCAATGGGCTGGAGGTGTGTCCACATCGGTGTTTTAATTTGGTCAGTAGTGCGTTTTTGAAGCAAGATCTCCCACTTGTCCCCAGCTGCGGAGCTTTGCTCAGAGCCAGGGACCAGTCCTAGAGTGCACATGCTCGATTTCTTTTGGGTGAAAAACAGCTGGGGGAGCTTTCAGGAGCAGGTCTGCTTGTGCCTCGGTTGCTAATGGGTGTTCAGCCCAGGGGACCTGTCCAGAGCCAGTCCCAGGTGAGCAGACCTCACCCCAATCACTTCAAACAGACAAAAAACCTGAAATGCATATGGTGTGCATATCTGGTCTTCAGCACCAACTGTGCTCTCTGTGGTACGATCCCATTTATGCGACAGAGCCAAGATGTGCATGACGGATAAGGAGTCTCAAATGCCAAGAAAGATTGTGTGCTGCTTAACGCTTCACTAACGGTGCTGAAACACAGATTTTTCACGCATCTTCCGTAACAGTTGGTGCCGAGCCTTACAGAAATATTTTGTAAACTAAAACCTTTAAAATGTGCAAAAGAAATCCCCCATCTTTGTATTTGCAATGTCTATTGTTCAAAGCATATATATGACTTGTTTATGCAGCTGGTATGGTATATGACACTGAGGTGCTAGCATGTGATAAGTAAACAAGCTATCTGCAAATACATTAGCAGGGAGTCATGCCCTTAAGCTTCATGATAATTTTTTAGAAGTTGATCATAAATATATGCATGTGCTATTTGCTTCTGCTTTATCCCCATTTTAGAGGGAGATAAGGAATAGTATCTGCAGCTAAAATCCTGATAAACTGCTGTGGAGCGTGTGTGTGCGCACCAGGTGTTGGGGTTTTTTTTATTGTTTTTGTGTTTTTCCTTAAACACCAAGCATGTGGGTTCACAGTGTCATGCATAGCACCAAGGTCATTCCAGTTGCTTCCAAGTGCTGCAGCCCCCAAATCATAGCCCCTCCACCTGGGAAACAGTTCTTCAGGCAGGTAATGATTGCTGCCTCCTCTCATCAGGCTGATAGTCCAATGCAGAAGTAGGAGCTGTCTCCGCTGCTGTCACCTGCATGTGAAAGAAGATGGCTGAGGCTGGAAACATGGTTCCTGCCTGTTGTGGTGGGTTAAACAACCCCAGCCAGCAACTAAGCACCATGCAGCCTCTCGCTCACTCCCCTTCACCCACTGGGATGGGGGAGAGAATTGAAAAAAAGTAAAACTTGTGGGTTGAGATAATGACAGTTTAATAGGACAGAAAGGAAGAAAATCATAACGATCATAATAATAATAATATAAAAATTAAAACAATAGTAATAAAAGAATTGGAATATACAAAACAAGTGATGCACAATGCAATTGCTCACCACTCACCGACCAATGCCCAGGTAGTTCCTGAGCAGTGATCCGCTCCCTGACTTGCCCGCTCCCCCAGCCAACTCCCCCCAGTTTATATACTGGGCATGACATCACATGGTATGGAATACCCCTTTGGCCCGTTTGGGTCGGCTGTCCTGGATGTGTCCCCTCGCGACTTCTTGTGCCTCTCCAGCCTTCTTGCTGCCTGGGCATGAGAAGCTGAAAAATGTTTGACTTAGTCTGAATATTACTTAGCAACAACTGAAAACATCAGTGTGTTATCAACATTCTTCTCATAGTAAATCCAAAACACAACACTACTAGAAAGAAAATTATCTCTGTCTGAGCCGAAACCAGGACACCGCCGTATGTGTCGCCTGGCACAGAAGGCCCTTTTGTTTTGATTGCAGTCTATTGCCCTATTATAGATCTTTTTTTCAGACAGGACAAACTAAGTTTGAAAGCGTCCTGGCATGGAAAACTGGAATTGTGGCCAGAAGGAACTATTCTACCAGTGCCCAGTAGACAGGACAAGTCAGAAGGAAGCTCACGTCTGTCTCCATCTTGCGTGCAAGCTTTATGGGGCCATTTTTCATTATCTGCACAACAGCATAGGTTCCCAAGTCAGGTGTCCAGGAAGTAAAAAGCAGCCAGCTAGCAGCCGGTTGTAAAACTGTGCTTAAGCCATTGGACCAGCATCACAAAACAAATTTGTTGCAGCCTTAATTCTGTGGGGTTTTCAAACTCTTGATTGAACAACTTTAATTTTTCTCTTTGGAGTGTGTATAATTTTAAGAAATACACTGTGTATCAGAAAATCATTCCCATGATTCTGAAACATTGTCCTTCACTGCCTTATTACATAGTGATTCTTATATGCTAAAAAATACTTAACAATAAAAACCTACTGCTTTCAAAATATTAATATGATCCAGCCCTTTAGATTGAGAGCCTTCAGAAACTGAAGGCGACACCTACTTTCTCCTCCATCATCATTCCTTATGGAGTTATTATATCTGAGTGACCAATGATCTATTAAATACCTAACTGATCACAAGTACTTAATGTATCTTGAAGGTAATCTCTTTTTGGATACAGTCCACATTTTCCTGTTTTTGTAATTCCACATACCAGAAGTCTAATATGAGAATTATGTCAGATGGCACATTTATTCCAGATACAACAAAAGTTTCATTGAAATTGAGCCTCAGATTCCTTTCACCTAAGATATGAAGCTGTTTCACCATCACAACTTGAAATAATCAAATTTGAGCAGAATGACCAATACAGTTTTGATGAAAGGTGAGATACAGACTGGCAAGTCAGCTGGAGGGGTCAGTGAGATGCTGCAGTAACCCTGTCCCAACACGTGTATTTTTGGATATGATATAATTCTTCTAGCTTTTTGAAGAGAAAAAGAGAGGGAGCATCTATCTGAGGAGAATAGTAAAAGAAAAATAGGTAAAGCTCAAGATCTTTACCAATCTGTTAACTGATGTTTGATAGACGTGGGGGAATATCAGTCAGTAGACAAGAGAGGACGCCAAGGACAAATATAGGTCACTGAATGGATGGTGGAGCTTCAGAAGCACAGAACAAGGGTCCATCCTTCTCTGGACATGTTTTATTCCTGTGAATCAGCAGTTTAGTCTGAAAGGTTTCCAGGAATAAAAACCTTTGTAATGTGATTTTTAATAAGAGGTAAGAATAGAGTGACAGTTCTCATGCCTGTTATTGCTGCTGACATTGTATGCTGCGAATGCTCCCCGAGCGGCGTGCAGTGTGTCCGCTCCAGCAGACATCACGCGTAGCCGTGCCAGAGGTGAACTGGAACTGTTCACTTGGACAGCTGAATTTTTCCAGTCCCAGTAGTCGCTAGAGTGTTTCAAACATGTCAGATGTGACTCCAGTGGAAGTTTGGTTTTTATGCCTCAGAATCTTTAACCTCACATAGGGAAACGTACCACTTAGTAATTTAAAAAAAATTCAGAAGGAAATAAACGGGTATAGGTTGAAAAATTACTCTTGCATAAGTGCTTCCTTAACACTGTCATGGATGTGGGAAGTATTTATATGAACTGTGCTAAGTTCCTTCTGCAGAAAGGTCGTATCTTGTAGTCAGAGTAGCAAAATGCCCATTCTGTACCCATTTCTGCTGAGCGAGCTGCAGGGTATGCTGTTATAGCCCATGCCAAGGCAGGTCCTATGGCAGTTCTCCCAGACTGCAAAATTTCAGTTTAATATTGGAATAAATTGATGTTTACAATGTTCCTTCTCATGTTATAGATGTTAACATTTCTTCTTCCATTAATTGTGCTGAATTTTCTTTTCACCTGTCAGTGGGGAGAACTCGTCTGTTTTACACTACGGCCATGCTGGAGCCCCAAATGATAGGACTATTGAAGATGGAGACTTGTGGTAAGTAAAGGATCAGAGTTCATTTGATCTTTTTGTTACATGACTACTGTTTCCATACATGCGTTGTATGTACTCTTGGACTTAATCAGTAAAATGATGGCTGCATAATGATGAAAGTCCAAATCTTTGAAATAGAATGTAATGTTGCATGCCAGACTAGTCAGGTTTCTTCCAGAGGTCCTGTATACTTTCTCCAGCTGAAAGGGAAAAGAGAGATTGTTTTCAAACACTTCTGTGCCAAAGGCACTTAAAATTTAGTTTAAGAAATGGCTGTATTCTAAGTACAAGGGCAGTTGCAAAAATTGGCATCTGAGTTTGCTGTTGAACCTCAGATCCAAACCTTGGCTCTGATGATGGGGTGGAGGGTCAAGAGAGTGTTGGCTGCTTTTAAAGAATTGCATCAAATTGCAGTATGGATTAGATCTTCTAAATGCTTACGTGTACCCAGACACCCTGGCCTGAAAGTAGACTTTTGAATGTGTGAGGAGATCAAACTCATCTCAGTTCGGGTTAGGGCAGGGTGCTTCTACTTCTGTATTGTGCCAAAAATTTCTAAAAAGGTTTTGCTTAGAGTTTAGCATTACCATAATACAGTTGCAAATACCATAATTTTTTCTCTACTTGCATTACATGTCCACATGCTTTGCAGTATGACTGCAGATAAAAGCAGAGTGAATGAAAGCACCAAATACATCGCTATAAATTGAAAGACAAACGTAATTGTGTGATGCGTAACGTAGCAGAATATAACTTTTGTACTTTACCTCCTAAGACTTTGGTCAAAAGTGTGCATTTATAAAAGCACAGAATTACTTTTAGAGGAGTTAATTACCGACAATCTATTAGATTACTTTTGTAGCAGGTGGAAAAAGGGTGCAGGTATGTATTTTCACAGTTAAATGTACAGGTGTGGAGGAAAGCAAATTAGTATTATTATAAATAAGCTCAAAAGCTATTATGGAAAACAAATTGAACCTCAGAAGTAAAAACTATGCCTTGTTGGCTAATGTTCTGGGCACATCTGTAGGCACTGCAGAATGAACTTACTGAATTACAGATAGGTAATTATTTCTTTTTAATACTGTAAAAACTTTTTTAAAAGCTTCTTGTACAATAGTTTATGTGTTATCTTCGTCTGTGGTGAATAGCTTACTAAACCCATCAAATACTAACATTAATTTATTGCAGGACAATAGCTTTGACTTACAATCACATTGTGTTTGTGCAAATAATGTGCTGCGAGGTTTTTTTGACCAGGCAGGACACACCAACATGATACTATTGGCTGTGGCATTCAATTAAATTTTCAAAAAAAGTGTGTAGTCTACAGGAAATCTCAGCATATGTTACTGAGAGAAGAAATGCCACAATGCATTATGATGTCCTGTGTTTAAAATTAAGGCCTTTAAATGGTGAGGGGAATAGTAGATGGTGAAGGGTATATATAGGACCTTTTTACTTAACAGTCTCTGAGGTCAGTTTAGTGGATGGCTGAAGTCCTTCCTGAGCCCCAAGAGCACATACCAAGACTCTTTGCAAACTCACATTTCCTGCTGTATTGGCAAAATCTTAAAAAAATGTTAGGGTTTTATTAGCCTCAGACATCTGAATGTCAGAAAAGCATAACCTACCAAGTACATCGATTACTTACGCATTTCAAAACTACTGTTCTGCAACCCCACTTTGTAACCATCTCAACAAAGAGAACAAGGTTTAATCTAGTTTGAAATATACTCTTGCTGAAGTGGTCCAGTTGCATCTTTGTCTTGATGAGGTGAAGTTTGTCAGGTGTAGATTGGCTTTAGCAAATAAGTGCTCTGTGTGCACAAGCACCCGCCTGCGCTTCCGTCTCTGCCCTTGCCCCTCGCACTGGTTGATACTCAGGTAGCAGCCAAACTTTGCTCCACGTGATTTTCGTAGTATTTTTCTCAAGTGGGAGTAAAGAAATGATAAGAAAATGTAATTTCATTTGTATAAAGACAATTTAAAAAGACACTCATTTTCCACAGTTAAAAATAGTGGTTTAGAAAAAATCTTGAGCTAGCCTACTTTAGCAGCATACAAATTATGACAAGGCACTACCTGGGTGGTTTTACTGTATGCTTTTACAAATTTCTAAAGTGGGTATAAGTGTGCGTGTATGTGCATACAGAACAGGTTATTAAAATGACAGTATGCTGATTTGTATGTATACGTTAGAGTTTGTGTATTTGGCTCTCAATTAAGCTTTTTAATAGCTACTGGGAGCCCTCTGTTGGATAATCTTAGGAAGCCCTGAACGTAGGGAAAAAAGGGCTTTACTTTTGGTGAAAAAGAGATAGAAGTGTTTTAAGGGTTATTTCTGCTTCTGCCAGTATTTTGGTATAAATCTAATTTAACAATTCCTATACTTGTATGTAATAGAATCAGAAGATTGGGTACTTGGTATGATTTTTATTAAATTATTCAGTAGAATTTCATGTCTTTTTCTTAACATTATTTAGTGGATATGACTAACATTCAAGAGTTTTGCCGAAATGTGCTGCTGAGGTTTTTTTATGTACAAAGCAGTGCAGTGCAGTAAGTTTTAGTAAATAAGTCAGCAAAGCACCTGAATGTTAGAAAAAATACATTTGGAAGACTAGTGCTTTGCTTCTTTGAAGCACTCAAGTGCATGCTTTGTTTGCTTTTTTAAGAATATGAGTTACAAGGATTTGGTAGTAGCAACAGGAGATCATAGGCAAAAATACTTGTGCTGTTGCATTTTTAATTTTTTTATTTTTGAGACTGTTATCCTGACTCCTCCTTTAAAAACTGTGGCAGGTTTAGAACAGCCTGGTTTTGTGATGTTCCTTTTTGAAAATTAATCTACATCAAATGGGTTTATTGCTTCTATAAGAAACTGGTATGGAATTAGATCACTGATACTGCATCGTAATCCACATTTTTACAGGTACAGTTTCTGTGCCAAAAGATGCAAAGCAAGGACTGTAAAGAAAATTTCTGACAGTTCTTGTTGATATGGACTGTATTGCTAAGCAGGGCTGTCGTTTTCAGTCTATTAAATATTACAAACTAAATAGCTAACTAACACAAAGCATTATGATTGACATAGAAATAAATATTTTTAGGGAAGTTTAGATATTCAATAGATATGTGCACTTAACTGATATATTAAAAGTAAACATTGCAATAACAGCAAGTCAGAGTTTTATATAAATAATTCATGTACTGTAACATCTATGTGGTGAACATTTAAATAGTATGATCAATATGGTCTAAACCAAACACTTTTCCTAAGCAAGTGTCTGTTATCTCCATGGTCAAAAAGGTCATGCAGATAAATGGGTAGGCTGACCACCCTGGTGAATCACAACTCTAGGCACTCTACCCTTTCACTTGGTATTACCTTTGCATAAAATCTTCTACTCAGAATGTTGCAAATCAGGGCCTGCAGTGATTACGTACAGCCAGGCTAACATACAAATACTGATTTTCTTCTGTCGTCTTAAACCTGTGACAGCTTGGATAGAAACTGCACCCAAGACTGAGGTTTTAGTGCATTATCCCAAGGTATTGCATTACTCATTGTGTGCCAAGATGCCTGCTGTTTCTGTAGGGAGGCCGTAATTACGTTTTGTAATAAGGAAAGTGAAGGCATAAGCAAAAGTGCTTGTTGTAGTTTGCAGTCTCCTGCCCCGTACACGAGAGGCCTCCATCAAGGCCAGAGCCAGAAAGTAACCAAACCAAATTTTCCAGGCATTTTTGAGCCACTCTCCCAGCCCCTGCAATCCAGTTTGGATAACCAAAGGTCTTTCAAAGTTTGGTGGGGAGTAGAATGAAATTAAAAGTTGCGAATCAAGAATAAAAAACAAACAAACGAAAAAAAAAAAACTCCAAGTAAATTCAAGGAGCAGAGATCCGACTTCCCGCTATGCAAGAATCAAGAGCAAATGAGCACCTGGGGCTCCAGTCCATCCAATGGCGTCCCCTGCATTACTCATTCTTCCTGGGCAAGTGTCTCATGATCTCTCCTTATGCAGCTATTTTGCTTTTGTTTGCACTCGGGAAAGAGATCGGCTCAGTGGTTAGAGAACCCTCGTGGGAGACAGAAACCTTTGGTTTCAGCTCTCCTCAAATTGATCTCTGACTTTGGCTGGAAGTTATGACCTGACCTTGGGAAATAGCATCCGTGAAAAGTTCAGTCAAAGCCAGTGTGTTTCTGCAAAAATCATTGGTCTCAACAAATCAGCATCTGCCTTCTGAAAAATGAAAGCATCTGCTTTCTTAAAAATGAAGGAAGCAAATCCCCTTGGGTCCTCCCTTCTGTCTTCTGCCCCTGCCCTACCAGTGCAGTAGCATGGAGCCACACCATGGCTGTCGGGGAAGGAGAACACTGGCCATCAAACTAGATAGGGTGCAGCAGAGGAAGCCTGGGGCAAGGCAAGCGTCTCTTCTCACCTTTGTAGTTTGGTAGTTTGTTGTAGGAACCATCGGAGGTGCTGAACCTGAAGTGCGTACTTTGTTTTGGTTTTGAGAAGGTTTTCAGGAAAATGATAGTTTATTGCATTCAATTTGCAGCCTAGTGGTTTGTGCAGCCTGCCTTTGTGGATTCTTGGCATTGCTGCACGTCGGGAGTTGATTGTTTTATTGCAATTGATCAGCAGGGCTCCTGCAATGTTTGACAAATAGAAAATGCTTCTATGATCTTAAAATAAAGATTGATTCTTCATGATGAGGCTCACATTTAAATAATAGAAATGTGAGAAAAAAAGCCTGACCCCTGATGTCACTGAAACAGATACAGCTATAACCTGAGATGGTTTTCTGCAGGTGTCACAAGTTGCAGGTCTCAGTCTTTTTATGGCATGTGACAAACGTGTCTCAGCAAAAATTCAGCACTTAGTAAGCAACTTTTATTGGCAGGTTCGCTGACCTTCAAGCACTTGATGACATTTTGGGGGGGTTAGTTGGTCCATTCTGGCTTCACAAAATGCTGAAAAGAATTGTCTGTTCTGCTGAAGCACTCTACATCTTTAACGTTTTGAAATATCCTCCTAAGTCACATTGTTAACAAAGGTCTGCCGGATGCGTAGTGCGGTCTCCTTTCCCCACGCGTGGGCAGGTCCCCGCTCGGAGCGCCCTCGCCAGCAGAGCCCCGAGGCTGTGCTGTGCCTGCTCCGCACACCCCAAGGAAGACGGACGCTTTGGTACGTCCACCTGCGGGTCCACAGCCCGGTGCAGCACGGGCAATTAGCAGGGGATACCAGTCCACCCTGGAGTGAGGGCCAGAGTGTAATTTTATTAAGAGTTTATTATTGGGTGGAAGCATAAATAAGGGGAGTACAGCATCAACCGCTTGTGAAGTGCAGCAGACCTCAGAGAGAGAGAGACCATTAACCTTGTATTCACAGTGGGACTATCTATTATTTATAAAATAGAACTAACTTTAGAAGTTTAAATGGAAGCAGGTTGGATCGTCAGATGATGTCTTTCATTTTATTTGACTGTTTCTTTTAACAGTCTCAGATTTAAGCTTACTGATTTCAGTGAAAGTTTGGGAAGAGTACAGTATCCTTGGTGAAGCAGAACGTTTCCTGCTGCAAAAGCTCACTGCTGTTTCCACGACCTGCTGGTGATAGCAGTGAAACAAGTTTTACCTGCAAATAGTTTTATTGCATTCAGGTATGAGATTTTAAGCACTAGGGAGGTTTTGTTAGTGTCACAAAATCAAACACATCCTGTCATAAAAGTACAATCTTAGCATAATGCTTCTGTGTTAAATGTTTAAATATGTCTTGGCTATATTAACGGGTATTGTTATTTGCTTAGTCAAAAAATAGAGTTGGGGGTATGGAAAGCAGTCTAGTGTTGCAAAAAGACTTTATCAGAATAATTTAAGTCTGAGGAATATTTTTGTTTCTATTTCTTTCCTTGATATCCTAATGCAAATTTAAGGCATCAGAATAATACTGACACCAGGGGGCACTAAAATAAGCGCTCTCTGGAAGGAGATGATGATTGTCCCATGTTTTGATGCGGGTTGTACTTGCCAGACCAAAGGCACAGCAGCCTTCCAGGAGCACTGCCTTTATGAGTATAATGTGCATTCCACTCAAGCTGTGTTAAACTTGGGTTTGTTTCCTTCCATTTGGCACTTGTATGTACTTTTTAATAAATTTTTTATTATTATAACTTCCGGTGCTGTGAAAAGATCCTGTTTAACTTCTAGTGCTCCTCCTCTTGTCGTTTCAGAAGCTTTGCTCATCATAGGGAGTTTTTCTTGACTGCAAGTACAGATGGTTGCGAAAGGTTGTTCTGGATGAAAAAGAGGAGGAAGATGCTAAGTGTTCAGGGCTTTTGATTTTTTAATTACTCAAAATAGACGAAGGACAGTTTTCAGGCTTCCTGGAGTTGTTGGTCACTCCAAGGTGTGTGAAGAATATTGCAAAAGAAAGTTGCTTATTGCAAGAAGTGGTCAGATACAGTTGTTCATGGTTGTTCATGAAGGCTAAGCCTTCTATTAGGTAAAATAGAAGTTACTTTGCTAATTTTACTTCTTTGATCTAAAAGCATAATACATGGTTTTCTACAATCAAAAGATTTGTCATTTTCTGTATAAGCTATGTGCATTTATCTTTAATATATACACACAATATGCATATGCAGTATACATACTGCATTGAAACTATATCAGCATATTTATCTTAATAGTATACAGCATTATTTGTAGAAAATGCACTGTTTTGCAGGAATGAGTAAGGGTATAATATAAAAGGACTTTTTATGAGTACGGAGTGGCTATCATTTATTTCAGGAAAATATTGAGAAGACTTTCAATAAGTCAAGTAAAAGACTTAGGTGAGATTGAAAAAAGTATACTACAAAAGATGATAGAACTTTGCTGTGACTCTTTTCCAAACTCTTTTTCGGAATTTACACTGTGTTTTATCAAGTTTTACGATACTAATGCCAACCTATAAACCAAAATTCATTTGTCCAGGTGGGGGCAATGTTGCATTAAAAAGCAGGAACTGACCAATCTTTTTGCATCAGATAATAGAAGTCCTCCCTTTTCCAAGTACTCTAAGTACTTCATTGTCTGCTATTAAAACAATTTATCCTACGGAACAAAATATTGTATTTATTACTTCTTGAAAGCACTGCTTTTAAGATCCCAGGATATTAATGTGTCAGATGTAAATGCTCAAGTATTTTATGTGGGTGAGACTAGTATTTTCATTTGGCCTCGTGCATTTTTTATGCATTTTGAAGTTTGGTGCTGTAATAATATGCAAAAATTATGGTTAGCTTTAACCTTTCAGTCTGCAGTTTTGAAACAACTTGTTGTTAGTTATGGTTTTGTTTCTAATAATAATACGAACTACATTGCTACTACTTACTGGTTGATTGCAAAATCAACTGGCTATCCATTTCTGAAATAATTCCTTTGGCTTGATTCCTCTGGTTTGATTAATATTTACTATTTTCATCAAGTGTAGCTATTTTTCCTTTTGTTGTACCTATAGACTATATTAATTTTATGCTAATCTAGAAAAAAATAATTTGATTAAAAATATAAAAATATAGTTGCTAGAATGAACAATAATTTTGCTCTAATTGAATATGTGTTCTGTTATTACTGGTTAATTCAGGCTATGAGGTTGCCTAGTGTCAGAAATGTGTAAGCCTTTTAACCAAAGCAGAGGTCGCTAAGCATTAATAGCGTGTTTGCTGTAACAAATTTTAGCTTTCCTATAAGTGCTGTGTTATGGTCTGCCTCTTAATTTTATGCTCTCTATAGTGTATGTGAAATGTCTTTTTAATTGTCACCTGTAAATGAGTTTTATCTGTCATAGTTTTAGCTTAGCATTCCCAGCGTGGTCTGAAAAAACCTGAGAGCGTGAAGTTGCTTTGGCTGCTGTTGGACTGATTTGACTAGGGTGTTTGTCTCTTTAAAGAAAACAAGCAGGGTAAAACCTAGTATTTTTTTTTAATAGCTGTTGATTTAATATAGGTCATTTATAAATGCCATTAGTGTAATCCACTTTTTATGGTGGTCTTTGTTAATACAGATACACAAAAAGTATGATAGAAATACTCTTGATGGATGTTGCTTACCTTGGATGGATTTCAGTAGCAAAATCTTTCTCCTTGCTCTTGATGTGGGGCACTGAGTTGTATGGGTCAAAATACAACTTTAGAGGGAGTCTGCCTGGCTTTTAAACCACTGTATGGCTCAGAGGGAAGGTACAGTTAGTCTCCAACGCACCCTTTCTGTATCCCCCCAAACCAGATGTAATTCCCAGTCCCTGTATTCGGGGCAGCGTGGGCTCTTCTCTTGTGTCTGTTCAGAGAACCACTTGTTACCCCATGGTGGAGGCAAAGTCTTGCGGAGCCGGGGCCTCAGGAGGAGTCCTTCTAGTGTCGTACTGTTCCACATCTAGGCTGAGCCGATCTAGGTCTTTAAGGCAAGAATATTTCTGATTTCAGTTGTACATTGCGGTACTGTACTTTCGACTTGAGGTGCTGCCATGAAGAGTAGGTATTTCTTCTGAATAGGGAACAAATGTTCTTACTGGCAAAATAGCATGCTTGGCTAGGGAATGGGCAGCCTCCTTTTCCGAAATACTAGTTGCTGCCTTCATTACTGTGCACTTGGCTTGAACATTTGGACCTGTACATGGAAAGGCTAGCAACTGTCTGGTCTGGTTTTTTGCATTCAGTTGTCATCTTCTGTGGAGTACTCTGAAATTCCTGTCTGGTGGATTCCGTTTGAGAACTGATAATTTGGAGGTTGCTTGAACAACCCCAAGAACAACTATAGGATGTCTAAAAAAACTAAGTGAACCTGTACCATTGGACACTGGCACAGTTTTCATCATGGAAAAAAATTGGAAGGGTTAGCCTTTTACTTACATGGACGCGTGTGTGTGTGTGAATGCGCACATACATACCTAAGAAAACTTGACAGTATTTACAGTAAAAATCAATAAGTAAGGTCTGACGCTTCACCTACTCCTGTGATCTCCGGTGGTTGTCCAGACTGGGGAACACAGGTCAGAGTGTCCAAAAACAGCTGCTGAAAGCTAAGGCTCTTAAGCCCAAGTGTTAGCACCTAAGAATGGTGGCCGGTGTTAGAAGTATCAAACTTCTACAATTCACTTTCAGTAGGTACCTTCCACTTCCCAGTAGACATCTAGAAATGGACTGGCTTAGTTAACTGCAAAATTTTAGTAACTTTAAAATGTAGCTGTGGTGTTGTTATCCTGTGCTGGTATCTCACATTCTGGTGAGAAGCTAATGAGGTTTGCTGTCCTCAGTTTGATTGGGAAGTACTCAGCTGCCAATACAGGTTTCTCCTTGCACGCTCCCTTCTCTTCCCTGCAGCTCTGACATCCTTGCTCCATGTTTGAGCAAGTCAGCCGGAGCCGTGAATGCCCCAGCTACTGCCTTTCCAATGGGGAGGCTTCTAACGGATGGAAACTGGCCAAAATTTGGGGTTTGCTGCCATCTCTGTTTGGTTGACTTTTCAGCAAAGAATTGTCTCTGCTAAAGAGAGTACTCTTGCTTATTAAATATGCCAATTAAAAATGGATAATAATTAGGATAATAAAGCCAGAAAAAAAATCGCCCATTCAGCAAAAAGACAAGTCAAACAGGTAACCCTTTTGTCAGAACTTCACCTGAGACTTTTCCTGATCTCTGGCATATTGCCTGTGTGGGTCTAGCAGAGATGTTAAGTAGGCAGTACTGACACTTTACCTTCTGCATCTTGTGAAGCCTCCGTTGCTGCTGCCTCCTTCTCCTAACCCAGCAATGCTAGCTTGGTGTTCCCAATTCTTTATTTATGTGCCGCAATTCTGTATTAGAGACATCCCTCTGCTTAGTAGAAACACTGGGAGATGGCACGCGGGCGAATTTAGCTGTGAACAAGCCAATCAAAAGTTCTTTGGCTCGTTGCTCTGGCAAACAACATTTTTAATAAGGCATTAATGCGAACTGCATGGGGGTGGAAGAGGGGTTATATTTGATCATGGAAACTGTTTTTTTTAGTGCAGAAGTTTAAGGCTGTTGTCTTAGGTTTCTCCAAGTGATAAATACTGTAAGCAAGGGACTCCTCCTTAACCTGTGTGTGAAAATAGCACGTAAAATCTTACTAGAATACGTGGGTGTTTACTGAACCAACTCTTACGTGCAGCTTATTTGGTGAATTCAGTGAGACTGAGATTTCATATCCTGTGAGGTAAATGGATCTGAAGTTCTTCTGTTTGGATCAAATCATTGTGAGAGAGGACACTCCCACACACTGTTGTTGGTTGAGGAAACCATTTTTTCTGGGCAGTGGGGATGGAGCAGCAGAGCAGAGGCACACCTTCCCTGTGATGGTGAGGCAGAACAGGGCACACCCGCCTACTGCTGCTCATCTCTGCATCACGCTGCTGCCCTGCTTCTGGGAGCCCGTGTCTCTGTGTCTCTTGCAGTGGGAGAAAACCCTGGGCAGTGCAGGGCACGAGCACCTGGAGAAGGCTTTTTTGTTTGGCTCTCTTTTGTTTTATCCAGCCAGCTCAAACTTCTGTATATTTTTTGCTACAGCCACTGAAGTCTGTAGCTGGCATTGTAGAGGTACAGGTATGCAATCCTCTCTCCTTCAAAATTCAATGTAGATAGATTGGGGTTTTTTTCACCCTCTTCCTATCTGAGCAAAGCTTAGTGGCATATCTTGTCATCTTCTGTGAGAAAAGGTTAAGACAAGCCTCCCATTATCTATAATGGTCTGGGAAAGCCTTAAGTGAGACAGTGCTGCAAGAGAAGCAAAGATGGGAAAGTCATGGAGAAGGTGGACAAGATAGAAAGACATGGTTGAGGACAAATAAAAAATATGGGGCCACGTGGTTATGTAAATCGCAGCTAGATGAATAGTCATGTAGCCATTTCGTGTCTCTTGTAATTGCATTACCTGTGTGGGCTACAGGATCTTCTTTTGAACAGCAGGCTTAAACAAAAACTTGGTATTTTCTTGTGAGTATCCAGAACCACATTTCCTACACAAAAAATATTCTCTAGCATTTTTCTAAGGTTACTCTTGACTCCAGGGGTGCTGACAACAAAAAGCTGGCCTTAAATCAGCGAGCCAAGCCTGGCTTCAAGACAGAGCCGGTACAAGCTCTCTCTGTACCATGTCAGATGGAAGCTGGTCACAGCAGGGCACCTCTTAAGAAAAAAAACTTTCATGAGCATGGTAGGACTTTACACTATACTGTTCCAGTTCTTTTGGGGGGTTTGTGATGTTATCTTGCTTGGTGTTGCTTTTTTAATTGATAACTCTTGGCTAGTCAGGATGCAAGTGGATGAAAAAGTGTGTTTCACTTAACTCTCCGTTTTCTTACTTGTGATATCATTTACTATAATTCATTCTTGTGGTCTGCTATTAAACCACCCTATTTCCAAATCAGTCGGCATGTTTCCAAAGATGTAACTCATAGAAGTGCTGATACCTAGTTCCCTTAAGCTTAAAATTGCCTTAGAAGTGTTTAACCAAACAAATGGTTGGATTTTTTTAGTGCATGAATACTTAAAGATTTAATTGCTGCATGAAGTAAAGCATAGAGCGCTCTCTGTGAACTCAGAGCAGAGTACGGCAAGATCACACAGAATGAAATCTCCAGCTGGGCATGACTTGCTCTTATTGCAGTAAGAGGAGGAAAAGGTTGTGTGTACCTTTATTGCTGCTGTCCTAGGACTGGGCTGGCACCAGTTCATTTGCGTGGCTGCTCATAGGTATGTTGGTTAATAATGGCTCAAAACCCTAAAACCTCAGTAAACATCGCTGAGTATAAGTGCATCAGTATTCATACCTGTTTACCTTTCACCTCTGAGGCACAAGGAGTGCATGGTAAGATACGGTGATAGCAGTTTTCTAATTGCTAGTCTTGCAAACCCACTCAGGGGAAGGGAAAGTTTTGTCCTGAGAACAGAAGCTGGGGAGGACATGGGTTGCAGGCAGGTGACACTCAGTACAACCCCATGCTGGAGTGCATTGCACCAGGAGGAGATCCACTGGGTTTCACTGCAGTCATCGCTCTGCGTCCTTAACAACTGCAGAACAATAATTTGTTTTTATAACTATCGTGAGGAGATCCAGTTCTAAGTGTACAGACCGAGCAGATCTGTAGAGCAGGAAGGCAACGGCTTTACGTGTTAGCTCGTGGGAGTAGCTGTAGGCTTCCTGAGAAATGCCTGCGAGAGCTTGTCTTTGGGTTGGGTTAGTGGTTGGATCATAACGATTCATACACATGGCTCAGATATCCCAAATAAAGTATTGCTTCCCATTGTGATATTAGCCATAATTTGCTTCATTGCCTGGCAGTTTCAAATTATTTGACAATAAAAGTGTCAGCAAGCCTATAAAAGTAAAACACATGCTTAGAGGAAGATGATGCTTTATTTTTAAAAAAATGGTATACAGTGACTTTATGAAGAAAAGAACCACGGCTCTTTATAGTCCACAGTTTTCAAATGTAAAGTGTTACACAAAGTGTTTTGTGGTGCTTCACAGTCAGAGGCTAAGAAAGCTAAAATTGATATCAAAATGCATATTATTTTTCTGGGCTTGAAAGCCAAAAATGTAACTATAAATTTGCATTTTGTGGTGCAAATATTCTCTGAAAGTAACACGGCCACATCGTACTCATCTGTATTGTTTCAGAGGGACGGGAAGGGAAAAGAGCTTTTGCGCATCGTGTCGTGTAGCATTTCAGTTACCATACTGACTTAGAAGCCTGTATTCACTTTAAAATCAACAGGACTTGAAATATTTTCTCCAAACTCCCGTCCTGGGTCCCTGCGCAGGGAGCAGAACCCCAGTTCAGTTGGACGCAGAAGGGCCGCTGCCAACAGCGCCGGGGACCTGCCAGGGAAAAGCTGAGAAGCTCCTGTAAGGAGTGGCACGTCCAGCCGATCCTTTCTCCAAGGCTGTGACATGAGACACTTGTTTTGGCTTCTTTTCAACTTGATACTGTTTTATGTACAAAATGATTTTAAGTTGTGGTGTCAGACCTTTTCCCTGTGAAAGGAATGACATGCTCTTAGTCATTTTTGAAGGTGACTTCTAAAACAGATGCAGAAGGCAACTTTTTTTTTTTTGATGCTGTTGGCTAACTTATTAATGATATGTAAGCAAGTCATTCTGTCAGTAGAGCAACTGACAGGTTATCTGATTTTTCTCATACTTTGCATTGTTCAGTTTTAGTTAATGCAGTATTTTGCAATATGTTTGGGAGGAAGAATTATATATATACACAGAACTGAAGCCTCCCTTAGGAAAGCTATGCCCATGCTTCCAAGAAGGAGTTTGGATTATTTTTGCTATGTGTCTTTTACTTGTGGTATAGCTTCTTATTCATGCTAGAAAACAAATTGAAAGATTAACATGGGATTTTTAGAGAGTGCTCAGGTCTTCTGACTCTTAAACCTCCTTTATACATCATGTACTTTTCACCCTAAAATGAAGCCAGGTAGGTGTTCATTGCTTTTGCTCCCAACAAAGTGATGCAAAGCAAGATGAGCTTCTCTCTTGGAAGGTTTTGAAAGAGATTGAGCTATGCAATAAAAGACTTCACCAGCATCAAGCTAAATCGGTGAGAACTTTGACATACAGCCACGTGCTTCTCTCTGATCACTGACGCTCCTCTGGCCACCTTCCTGTTCAAGACTGCTCGGAAACCTGACAGCCTCAGACACATCATCTCTGCATTCATTGAGATCAGCAACTAACAATTGCATCCCTGCTGAAAAAGGAGTGGGGAAAGGGTTGTTCTGGAATTAAATTTTTCTTCATTTAACAGAAAACTGAATTCACAATTAAGTTTTGTAATGGACAACATACACAGTCTGCTAGATGTGTAGCCCTTAATTTATCTTATGTAAAAGGGAAATATAATAAAGTTTGGAGATATTTTGTTATATTATTGCATATGTTACTCTACATTAAACAGTTCTTAAAAGGTAAGCTATAGATCAAGATGCCTGTAAGGCCTATTTTCATTTGTGCGTGTAATTTGTTTAGATTGCTGCTACATTGGTAACAGTCCAAATAACATTAAGTAGTTGTTCTGTACGTGACCCTTGTAAGACTGCATTATCAGACAGGTAATTTTGTACATGCAATTGAGAACGTACTAAAATACGTTAATAATATCTCTTTTACTAGCAGTTTCCTAGCAGTTACCATCTAATTTCAGGGTAAAATAAATTTATTTCTTTGTAAGGAACCAGGATTTAAGGAACCTGCTTTTAGAAACTTTTTCCAGTTAGTCAACAGAAGATAGTAGCTCACATGCATTTTATTTGACTTAAATGTGCTTCACCACTTATTTTGCCTGGCAAGCAAAGATACGAAACTGGGATCTTCTCAAGCTCCCATTATTTCCTCAGGATAACTACAACATCTGGGCTATTTCCATGTCTTGGGCAACATTTTAACTAATGGATGTGTTCCCAACTGAAGTTAAATGGAAGAGAATTCCCAATAAGAGCCAAAATATCTCCCAAATGTACAGTTTGGTTTGGATGCTTTTTCACTGAAGCATACAGGCTGGCTTGTGTGTTGTGCTCTGAGGTGGAATTTGAAAGATCATCTTCCCTCATGTCTCCTCTTGTCTGGAAGCCAAGAAACCTGAACAAATGGTGCTTCCTAGCTTGTGAGCCTTGTTTTGGTGTTCCATCAGCTTTGTGATTTTTTTTTTTTTTTTCCATTACTTGGTGCTCCAGTAACTCAAAAAACTATTTAACAACTACAGAGTGATGAGTGGGTTTGAGAAAATGCTGATAATTGCAAGGTTAAAGACATAGCTAAAATTTTGCCTGTGGTAAGTCTGGAATAACTATTTTTCAGGTAAAATATAGAAAGCATAGCAACTTAGTAGACATGGGCAGGGAGTTTGAGGTTGTTGGTCACGGGTTTACTGTCACCATGCTGAATGGACACTTACAGTTGTAAATGCAGCAGAGTTAGGCCACAAAACTGCTGCAAATCCCACAAAGCACCATGAAACTTGATTTGTGATTTTGGAAGGGTTTGGTCTGGGATAGATTGAAAGATTTGTAACTAATCTGAAATCTTTATCTTGTTGGCAAGCTAGAGAACATAGCAGCTGCTTACATGATTCTTAGTTGCTGCAACTAGTTTTCTGTATCCTTAGATTTTCTGTGTGTATCATTATAGTTATTTTTAGAAGTGAGTCTAACCATAAAATCAAAACTTAGGCAGTGTTGATGGTGTTTCTGATTTTGAGGTTTGGCTAGGCTGGTTTACAGTTGCTATGTTGGTGTCAAATCGTGGGGTTTTTTACCCTGTGGGTCTGACATTTGCTGTCTATTGTGTATCTTTTTCCAATTAGCAACTTTCCATTTTAACATACCGTATTTCATATTTAAGTGAATGTATATAGTGTTTGTATTAGCTCTGCGTGTACATGAATAACTTTGCAGTTCTCTCTGTAGCATTCTCCTAAGGAGTCTGCTCCTGTCGCTTTAAGCTTTGTGCAGTTCCGCAGCTGTAAACCATTGAGTTTGTTCCTGAAGTTCCAGTCCTGCAAGTCTCTCTGCAGGTGAACCTTGCCCAGTTTGGGGAGGCTGGCGATGACTTCAGCAGGGCTTGCACTCAGTGCAAAGATTTGTTCACGGAGGAAATTGTAGGGTGGATTTTAAAATTTCTTGGAGTAAATCTTCATGAGTATGTGTCTGTGTATGCAATGCAGCAAGAAGAGCCCCAACCCTGCTGAAATATTATTTAGCTTTATCATGGTTGCCTTTGTTTATTTATTGTCCGTTGCTTTCAGTGGCAGTTATGTTGGAAATGGTGAACATTTACAGCTGAGTGCTGTAGCACTTTTTGTGGTAGCTTATACTTATCTTTACCTAGTCACGTATGCTGGTTGAGGACAGAGCTATGCTGCAAAGTTCTCTTAATTACTTTGGTAATTAGGACTCAGTGGCAGAGAGGGTGCCCCAGTGGAGTGTCCTTCCCTCTGCTTGTGTTGTCTGGCTGACCCTACTGGGAAGCAGAAGCCAGAGGAAGAAAACTTCAAGGTTTTCAAACACAGTGAAGGAAAACTATATTTCTTATGATGATAAGAGTCTCATACAGTTGTTTGAGGTGGTTGGAAGAAGACTTAAATTAGCAGATTTCAACTCTGATTCATTACCTAAGAAATCAGGAGTTCACACAAATACTATGTGTCAAGACCAAAGTCTTACATGTAAAATGTGCCTTCTTGTAATCAATATATGATGAACTAGGGGGGTTATTTGCTCAAGTATTGTTTGGTCCAAATGGTTATTTTGTTATTTGCTGATTTTTGAGCCTGCTGAAACCAGTGCAGTGCCTTATCAGGTAGGCTCAAGAAGCATAGTATTGCAAATGTCTAACCTGGTTCTCACAAGGGTGCGGAGACCCACTTGCTAGTCTTGTAGATTGATTTCTGGCAGCTGAGCAATCAGTGGTGAATCATTGATTCAACTACAGAAGAAATATGTTTCTGAAGGGGTAGACCAGGCTTTTTGTCCCCATAAAAGACAGCACTTTATGTTGGGGTTTTTTTCTTTTATCTCTGATGCAGAAAACTGTACTAAATGTTCTTCTCTGGTTGGATCTTCCCATAATCCTTGTTTCTTTAATCTGTGTTAGGCAAGTTTGTCTTCAAGGAAAGTTTATATTGTGAGCAGTGGCAGTCAGCCTTTATTGGGGACGTTTTATTTAAACCATCAGATGCGTTTTGACACTTAGATGCAAAAGGCCATAATTTAATTAACGTTTCTCTGTTAAGTTTTGAGGTTAGACCCTTTATGTGATGCTAGCATTTCTCAGGAAAGAAAAAAAGGACATGTTTTTTCTTCTGAGAAGAGGTCCTAGAAACTGGAACTGAAGAGCTTGAAGTGGATTCCTTATGTACTTTTTATCTTCCTTCATGTGTTCTCTCAGTGTTTCCATCCAGGACTAGAGCAGTCCATAAGGGTGTCAATTTAAGCCATATGTAATGCAGATACCCTTCTGCTAGGAGATTCCGAGGGACTGTTGTCTCCTTTTACTTAGGAACAGCATTCAAATAGTGATTATATGGCCAACTACCAAAATGCAGACGGCTTTTAAGTGCAGAGCAAGAGAAATGTCCTGTTCTACTATTTCTTTAGAACTAAATTTTCACTTCTTCCCCCTCTGTTTCCTTTTTAGCCTGTTTGATATGGGAGGAGAGTATTACTGCTATGGCTCTGACATCACCTGCACCTTCCCTGCAAATGGAAAGTTCACTCCTGACCAGAGGGCTATCTATGAAGCAGTGCTGAAGTCATCGCGGGCTGTAATGAAAGCAGTCAAGCCAGGTAAAAGATGGGTACATGTCAGCAGGAATTGACGAGCTTGATGGCTGCATTCAGGCTGTCAAGACAATTATGTTTGGATTTTAGAAAGTGCTGGAAAGGAACAAGATGACAAAATTAATTTCCATGTTTAAACAGCTCCTGATGGAGGATAGAGGTAGGACACACAACACTTTCCATACAACACTTTTAAAGAAATAGCACATAAACAGTTACTAATAAGATTAAAAAGGTATTTTAATCTTCCACTTTTTTAAAATTCCTTTAATCTAGTGGTGACAGTTGTTACTCTGGTGTGTGTTTACATTGGCAGCCATCTTGTCAGGAAGCTTATGCCAAAGACTGAAGTCAGAGTTTGAGTGAACATGTGTGTTGTGCTTCGGTTTGTTTCAAGCATTTTCTGTATTTTACGTGTAAGCTCAATAGAAATCTTCTGTTGAAAAAGAGGATGGAGTGTGCATCTTTGGGAGAGATACTCAATTAGCCTTAAAAAGCTTTAGAAAGCACTGGCTATTGGGTACTTCACTGTGTGCCTTTAAATTGCAGGCAAGCTAATTCATCAAGTATACATTTTCATAGTTGAAGCAACTGCCTGGCTTGATGAAAATCTTATTTTTCTCTGATTCTGCTTTCAGGGCAGCAAATAAATGCTTTTAGAGCTAACTGCTGCTGTGATTTTGAGTCTTTCACTGGTGAAGGTACTTGAGCATTTCTCAGTATTACTAATAGAACAGCTTTGAGAAAAATGTACTTAATGCACAAAGCACACTTATCCTTTAAATTTACCATATTAGCTTTCAATCATTGGGCCTTGAGTGCATGGGCTTTATGGATTGCCAATCAGAACATACGTAATTTTCCTGTTATACAAGCTGGCAGCAGCACTGTTCATTTGAGGAGCTTGGAAGGAAGCAATAACACTTGAAGCTTATCTGCAAAACGAGACTAGATATTTTGCCATTTTAATAAGAAAATGCATTCTCCATCATCTGCTGTTTCTCCCCTGAAGAATCTTGTTCCTGTTCCTCTTCATAGTTTGCTTTGCATTTCAGTGCTGCCTTTAACTTCACGTAACATTTTTGGCAGTATTTCATGCTAATAACTTGTGGACTGTCTTCAGAACTTGAGACCTAATATGATGCTGTACTCAGGATGGTGTAGAGAATTCCTTAGTTTACTTAACACTTTATTTACAGTGTCAGAAAATAAGGACATACCAAGTTAAGTATTTCTTTAAAGTAGTTGCAAGAATCCTTTACTAACCTTGGGAGTTTGAGATTCATAGACAGAGAAATGATTCTTAAAGTCTGGCAGAAGATGGGACTGAACTTTCTGTTCTCACTATGCTTTAGTTGTCTTGCCTGTTTAGAAGAATGGTGCAAATGCATTTATGCTGTTTATGAGACTAGTAATCATGAATTTTCTGGCTACAGAAAGCAGGTTAAACACATGTTCTATGGACTGGTTCATTGGTTTGGTTAATTTGGTACCTCTGTGCAGTGAAATGCAACCTGGACCTTTCACACTCTGTTGAATTACAGATCTGGGTAGAGTCCTTCAATGCGCAAAAATTTTCACCATCTGGAAAAGTTTGCTTTTTAGGTCCGTATGGCTGGTACCCTAGTTCTTTTGCACCTTTTAACCCATCTGTCCACTGATGCAAAAAATCTGACAATATTATATTTTCCTCTGATGAGCTCTCAAAAACACACCAAAGGCCAAAGACTGTTTACTAGTGAAATTGGTATGAAACACTTAAAATAGGTAGTTGGCAGAAAAGTACTTACAATGTCTGAAATGAATTTACAGTGTTCTAAAGACAGTTCAAACTGAAATGAGTTGGATTAGAGAGACATCCTCTTTTGTATACAACTTTAAATAATTTTAAAAATCAGATGTTATTCAAATAGTTACTTAGTTCTTTTGTTTTCTTACTAAAGGGAACATAGGAGATAAGACATTTCTGTAAAAGGCTTTCATAAATGCTTTGAAAGAAATGTATCTGCTTTGTACCTTCCACCAAATTCCTTTAAAATGTTTTGTGAAGCTGTTTTAATTGAACACCGAGACAGACAGACAAACTGCCATGTCATGTACTGTTGGATGGCTAGTTGAAAGTGGCATTGGATCTCCTGGAAGGCTAATATTCTGCTGTAGAAAAAGAAGTAGAAACACTGACCTTCATAGCATGGTTAGTGTCACATACTTCTGAGGCTGCTGAGAAACCCCAGAGCCCCTCAAAGGGGTTGATGCAAACTGAATGTATTGTTACTGCTGCCCAGAGAAAGCTGTTTCTGTGGGAGAGGCTGCAGCCTCCTTCGTCTCGTTGAACAAACCTAATTTGTTAGCTCATTGACTAAAGCACCAGGATCCACTCCTGGGGGAGCCGGGTACTGTCACAGAGGGGAGCAGGAAGGGATGATGTGAATTCAGCTCTCAAGTGTCTCTTCTCCCTGTCTGACGGAAAGTTAATACTTTAGATCTCCGAAAAAGGAGGCAGAAAAGCTTGTGGGTTTAGAGGCACTAAATGTAAAACCCAGCCCCATCATGTTTTAGTCAGATTTTCTGAATTATGGAGCCCTTGTTCATTTTGCTATTATTTTTGTTTGTCTTCATTTCCCAGGGTTCCTAAGATCAAAGACAGTCAAGTGACTTGGCTCACATGGCAGTAACCATTCATGGGGCAGGCTGCGTAGAAGGAGTGTACGCAGCAGAGTCAGCAACTGTAGAAAATAGCATTTCTCTCCAGCTGCAGAATTGGGGCCTTAATTATGCCTTGTGGCAAAGGGTCACAGGGGACATCTAGTTGTTGTCTTCAGAAGGTTAATGATTCCCAGAGTCTTTCTCATTGCAAGATAGGGAGCAAGTACTTTAGGGAGAGTCACTAACCAAATACTGGGTTACATAACTGTGTTTATGGAAGGACACACATTTGCTAGCAACCTTAAAACATTTTATATAGATGTGTGTAGTTCAGAGATTTGCATTTCTTTTTTCAGTTTGGTTCTCATATGAACCTAATTGACTCTCAAGTAAAGTTACTTTCTGAGATAATAGACCTCCTAATACATTTTGTTTATAGTTCTATATACAAACGGTTGTCATAATTTTTAAAATACTCCAAAACATTGTATTTTATTGTAGAAAAGCATTCATATGACTACATCCTGTGCATGGTCCAAACATGCAAACAGCTGAAATCACATGTATGGGTCTCCCTACCTTCCAACTGAAAGAACAGAATTCCTTCTGTGTGCCAAATAATATATTCTGAAAGTTAAGAAACACTCTCTGTGGGATTATAGCCCAAATTCAGTGCAGTCATCACAACTCCTGCCACAAACCAAATCTGCTTAAAATAAAAGGGGAGAAAGACATATTCAGTCTTGCATAAGCAGCAATTTTGAAACTACTGAACATGGATCTCCTATGAAGACAGCGATGCTTGTCGCTGAAGTGAAAGAGTCAAAAAGGCATGCTTGTGTGGCAGTGGGATAATTGTCTCTTTCCTACAAAGTCAGGCTCATGATCCAAAATGTCAGAGAGGAATGTTGCATTTCTACTTAGGGGATATTCTTAATGCGGTCAAGTCCATCTGGGTTAAATTTATTCTTCCACAGAACTAAAATACAGGGGCGGATGTGCAGAATATTGACACTTCCATTCACTTCGGTGGCTGAGGCATAATCTACTTCTTACTCAGAACAGTCATTTGAGAAGCAATTTGTCTTTACATAGATATTCTACTTAAAAAGAATTGTTAAAAAAGAGTGAACTTGTAAAGCCAAGTATCCCAGACTTAGAGTATTCCAGAAGTTAGTGTGCTAATTTGTCTCACTTCTGCATTGTTTCTTAATCTCATTAGATTTACTGAATTGGTTGAGGCACATTAGGTGCACTCCTGGAGCACATCTCCCCGTTTACTTTCATCTGAAATGAATTCAGCTCATGCACTTCAAAACTCCACTGCGTAAACCAAAACACAGTAAGTGGGGACAACTGAGAGATTTCACCTCCAAGGATGATTGGAATTAAAATCTTGTAGATACATCCATTGTTTCTCTGTCTGCTATCTTCACGCAATGCATGTAACAGAAAGAGCTGAGCTAAAGAGCAGCTATTCAGTAATTTATTTTAACCTTTTGTTCCATGCATGGCCCAAAGCTGTTTATTGCCTACTGTTCAAAACCTGCTCTGAATCCAGAATTATCAACGTCCTCACCAGTTTTTCTCTGAGTGCTCATCATAACAGTACACAGGTGCTTGGCAGGCAGTAAGTTCACTTGCACTTCATCTTAGTGATGTGAAAGTGTGCAGCAGTTCCCCTTCTGTATGCAGTGGCAGGCAGGCTGGAGAAGCTAGTGTAAAAGCTATTGACTCATTTGGGATTCCAAGATCAAGATTGAATTTCATCAGACTTGAGATTTTTTTTTTAAGGGATTTGAACATTGCTCTTGCTCAAATCCCAGCTGTTTTGACCTCTGTTACAGCTGTGAGTGCCCAGCCTTTCTGCAAATCAGACTCCAGGTTGTCAAGCCAGACACTGGTAAAATGAAAGAAAATGATTAATGAACAAATGTAAAATAAATAAATAAAAATTAAAAATTGTGTTTGAAGCAAGTTGCCTAGCATCCTGCTGCGAGTCTGAGGCAAGAATGGTTGCTAATTCCCAGTGGCAACGTTCAGGTGCATTTGCCATGCTTGCTTTTTTTGTGAAGTCTCTTGTTTCTCTTCCTGCACACCTCCAGCTTTTTCGTCAGATGGGAGAGGAGTCATATGAGGAACAGGTATTCTCAGTGGTCTAGCAGGAGCTGTGCTTGCCTTGAAGCTAGAGTCTTCTGGAAATAAGGTAGCCCTAGAACTAAATGAACTTGAGGCTTCCTGTGGATTTGCATCATGTGGTTGGTAGGAAGCTTTGGTTGGTCTGGTGGAAGCTTTTCCACTGGGCTTGAGGTACTTCTGAAGCTCTCCTCCATGTGAATTCTCCTGTCTGTAGTAATGCATGAATGGATATCACAGTTTTGCTTGCATCAGGTCTTCTGTCTTTTAGCCAGCTGCCTATATTACAAAAGGTAGCACTGCGTATATTCCTCTGGTGAGTGTCATTGAAAATCTCCAAAAAGTTTTAAAAGTTTTATTGTAGGACTGAAAAAGGCAGCAGCATCAAAAAGGCCTTGCTACTATTGAAATCCCATCTCAAGGAGTAGGTGGTCATTTAACCGAAGGACTGGACCCTGTAACACGTCAGCACCGAGGGTCCCAGCAAAGCTCTCACAGACAGCATCAACTGATAATGCCCAAGTCTGGAGTCCTTGATGCTGTAATCGTAAAAATACTGCTCTTAGTGTAGCTCTCCCTCACCCCTGTAATTGCCCAGGCTTAAAAAAGCAAACTGTGGTGGAAAAAGAAAGTATTGTGTAGCACAACATCAGTAGGCATAAGGCTATATAGTGTAATGGTTAATGGCAGGGTGTGAGGTCTCAACTCTGATGTCTGCAGTACCTCCAATGGACAACCGTCATGGTAGCAGTTGAAAGTCTGAACTGCAGGGGTAGATTAGACCCTTTTTTGAGCAAGTTTGACAGGTCTGTTGATAGTGGAAAGATCTGAAGAACTTGAAAGGGTACACGTGCATTGTTCCCAAATCCTGTCTCACTCCATTCTTTATCCCAGTTGCGTAAGTTAGATCCAATGTCATTGTAATAGCTTTATTAACCATCATTTGTCATAAGTTACACCTGGGAGACCAGTATTGTTTGCTTTTTGTCATTAATATAAATCTATTTGAAGAAACATGTAAAATATTTGGTTTTGCTGAAAGTCCCTCTCTGAAACTTCTAGAAAACAACTTGTTGAAGGAACATGATCTAGCTTTGAAGTTAGCCCTACTCTGAGCCAGGGTTTGGACCAGATACCCTCCTGGCATCCCTGCTAACCTAAATCACTCCATGACTCCAAATGTGTTTTGAAATGTGCAAATGAAAATGTCAGTGATGTAAGAAAAAGAGATGTTGATGAGAATCAATGCCTGTGAGCTCAGCTCTAGCTCTTAACAGGGGAGGTAGTACTTTGCAAGCCAACAGATAGTGATGTGCTTCAGTTTCTGTGTGAAGCGCGTTCATACTTAACCCAGCTTTGAATATCACTTTGTGCTCGTATGGATGCTTTACTGTCAGTGATACATACGAGTCTGATAGTGTTCGGGAAGTTACTGTGGAGTAGCTTCTTTTTTATTCTTTAGCAAATAACTGTGTATTTACACCATGTCCAGCCTCTGATTTCTGCTGTTTATTTTTTGGTTTATTATCTTGAGCATTTAAAAAATATGAATAATTAGAGTTCTATAAATTTCATTCCTAGTTGATGAGGACAGTATGGTTTCTACATATAGAACGTTTCTATATACAGTTTCTATTTTGCGAAACGTTGAAGTTTCTCACATACATTAAATCTGCTACTGTGTTGAGAAGAAATAAAAAGGAAGCACGCTTATCTTTAAGCTTTGCAATTAAAGCTATTTTGGATTAATGCAGAAGATCATAAACAGAGTCTTTAAGATTAATGAGCTAAATATTGGAGCAATCACATACTTTCCATTTTCATCCCTTGCAATTGCACTCTGGGACGTCCGAACATTCCTCCCTGTCTTCTCTGTAGAGTAATGGAAAGTCACAGGAGAAGGGGAAGGAAGGGAGCTTGTTGTGCTTAACATTCCCGGTACTACTGCAAAACCTGTGTATGTTTAAAAAAAAGAGAAAAAAAATCCTTTTTCAATCTCTAAGCTTATACACATTAGTATTTGGAGGTAGAGGGAGAAAGAATTAAAACACCTCGATCAGTAAGGTCTATTGTCCTAAATTCCAGTTTAAAAAAAAAGATCTCTTTGTCTAGCAAACTGCTCCCAAGGAACAGTTGAGTAAGGCCAGGTTGGCAGCCAATCAATTCCCTATCTCTACATTTATATGATTTAAAAAGCTTGTATATCCAAAGTCCCCATTGAACCGAAATTGCATTCAGACATTAGCTGTGCAGCTGGGAATATTTGCTGATTGATGTTTGTTTGTTTCAATAAAATGAAAAATAAAAAACAGTTCCAAATATGCACAGAAGTTGTTGTTCACCAAGTCAGTTTATGTGCAGTGTGAAAGCTTTCCTCTTTGGGATGCTGACGTTACTATAGGGTCTCCCTATAGGATTTGTATCTCTCCATTTTTTCAAGTTGGAGCTCATGTTCAGGGATATTTGCATATCCCAGAGTCCTGCATTTTACTATCCAAGAGAGTGAGTATCGTGTTGCCTCTGGCTTTCAGGCTTTGCTTTTCTGATAAATGCTGTTGAGGAACATCTTGAAACAAATCTCCATCCCAGGACTAACATCTCTGATAATGGAAGATGGAGGTTTCTCCATATTAGGGCTGGAAGATTCCTTGCCGGTTTATAGCTTTCCCAGAACTCAAGTTTCACATAAAGACATGGGGTCTTTAAGTTCTTAAATCCTTTCTTCCAGGATCAAAGATCAGCCATTGCGGATTTCATTGATGCCAGGATTGCCGTATAATCTTTGACCAAGAAGTACAGTCAGGTACACTTCAAAACAAAGTACAGTCAAAAACATTTCAGGCAAAGAAGTAAACCCACGTGCCAAGCAAATAAAACATCCTTTAATTGATCATGAAGATATCAGCTGCTTCTTAGAGCCTACCAGGAATGGGTGCCCTTTTGCTGTAGGTGCTGAATAAATGCAAAGAAGTAAGTAGTTCCTAAAAGGCTAAGGTCTTTTGAGGTAAAGAGGCCGAGCGGAGAGGGTTGGAGCAAACAGGCAGTGAGCGCAGGCCAGCAGCTGTATGGCTTGGACCACGGAAAGTTCTCTGTAGCTGACGGTCCCTCCTCTGTCCCTGCTCCAGCTGCCTCACCAGGTCAAGTCTTGCATTTTGCAGTTGAGAGTAGGTGTCTGAAGGTGTTTCTGTCAAGTTAGCAGTAACCCTTCCACTCTCATTTCTTTCTCGTGTTCAGTAGATGTAGGGCCAAACTGTGGGAGGTGCAGAACCATTCAGAGAAAGGTATTAGACCCTTCTGTAGGTCTAACTCTGAGGCCTTCCTTTAAGGACCAGGAGAAAAGGTCCTTGGGAGTTCACTAGGATGAAGTGTGACAACTCCATGGTGTGCCACCTGCCACGCACAGCCTTAAAACCAGGCTCAGCATGTTAGTATTTAGGTTGCTGCTGCAGTCGTGCCTAGAGTTTGAGTGTTGGCCTCTCCTCTTTCTGGTTTCCCCTTAGTGGCAGAGGACCGAAGGAGGCCTTGTGTATTTGTGGGTGCAGGATGCTAAACAAAGGTAATCCCACCTGGTCTTGATCTGTGTCTTCTGGGCAGCTGGAACTGCACAAGTGTTGAGCTGCTGTGTGAAACCCTATGCCCGCTTTTTGTGCCTTTCTCCTGATTTCTTCAATTCTTGTTCATTGGTGTAGCTTCCTAACCACTTTGCAATGGAGGGGCCCGCCTCAGCTAGTTTCCCCATGTACATCCTTCCAAGGAATGTTGTCAGTTAGGACAAACCAAAGCAGCAGCTTTATTTTCCAGTGTTTTGCCTCCACCGTGTTTGCCTGCTGCTAAAGGATTCAAGTAGTAAAGCTCATGAAGGTAGATATAAGCCCAGGGACTTTAGAGGGTGAATGGTCTGTATTTTTGGACAGCAGAATGTAAACTTTGGATGGTGTGTATTCCTGAAAATATTTCAGTATCTAAATATTGAGGCATTGTTCTTTCAGTGAGACTGTCAGGAGGAAGTAGCTTCAGTGAACAAGTACTGGTTTCATAAATAACCTGTTTTATACAACAGAAAATGCTGTGATTTGAATTCAAAGTAGCAGTGTGATTCCCTGTTCTATGTTCTAATAACAAGTCTCTAACGAAAAAAGAATAGTGGAAAATTTAGCTCAAGTAGGATAGTACTAAGACCAGGGATTAGAATAACCCAAATAATTAAAGAACTGTTTAATTGGAAACTAATAGCTAGGGTATTTGACATAGCAGATCATATTACTGGCAGTTGTTTTTCTTACTAAGTTGAGCAGAGTTGTGCTTAGGAACATATGCAAAATCAAAATTTGCAACTACACAGATTACTACTTCGTTCTGTCCATGACAGTTCTGTAACTTCTTTAGAATTCAGATTTATTTTTGTTTGCTACTATTTTGAATACTGCTTTAGGGCAATTGTCACTGTATTCAACTAGGATTAAAATTTATTATACCTAAAGAAAATAATTGGAAATGTTATTAATATTTATTCCTTCCAAGTTAAGTACAAGGTTCTCATTCACGTGCAGCGGGCATTTTTTGCATGCAAGTCATTTGAGGTTTTTTTGGGTTTGTTTTTTTTTTATTTAGTTCAGAGTTGTACTTAGTAGAACACCATGTGGGCACGCTTGTCTGTTGTGCTGTATAAAAACAGTAGCTAATTTTGATGAATTTTTAGAAAGAAATTGGTCTGTAAACTGGACCTTTTGACAACAGCACAACAGGGAAGAGTGTGGGAGTACAGTCTATTTTACAGTTTGTATAATTTCAAAATGCCCATATGAATTATTCCCATTCAGATTGACATATTTTAGGCAAAGTGCTGCTGATCATTATTAATCTGCTGTAATATCTGAAGCAAAACAATTATTTTCAGAAATAAGACATTAATGACAGAAGTTGAAGATTTTATACCAATTCCTCTGAAGAACAACTGCTTTCGGGGCATGTTGTAACCAGTACTTGATATTCACAAATCCTGCTGAATGACACTGCAGTATTACTTTTTCCCCCCTTGCAGTTAAGAATGTGTTATTGTGTTAAAGACAGATTGCAAAGTAAATCTTGTCAATATATGTTTTAAAAAGCTATTTGTAGTCTGCTCTCTCCTCTACCGAATGGAGTTGGCTGTGGTTTTTGCTAGCATTAATGTTCATAAATGAGTTTCCTTTTGAATACTAGCTCTCTGAGATTGACCCAGAAAACATAGGATAGCTTTCTGTTCTAAGTTAATTCCAGTTTTGTCAGTATAAATGGTTAAAGCATCAGCCACCACTTAGGAAATAAAAGCTGAAGGAACTAAAGGATGCACAGACAATACTGAATCAAGTTGCAATCCTTGATTCTTGCAAGATATTATTAAATAAAAATGGTGTCATTGATTACTGGAGCTTTCGTTGTTGGACACGTAACTTAACCTTGCCCAGAATAGCAGTAACCTACGGCAAGAGGTGAAGGAAAAAGGCAGTATTTTCTGTCAAATTCAGCAGATCCTCCAGTCCCACTGTGCAAGCAGCAATCTGTTGAAATGCAAGATTTCAGACTGTGAGTCTGACTGCAAACCTTCTGGGAGCTGCTCTTCCCTGCTTGTGACTAACGCACAGGAGCTGACCCATGCATACAGTGACCACTGCAATGTTAGCAAGACTAAAATAAAGCTGAGTTATTTCCAAGTGTATAAAACCAGGCACTTTAAAACAGTTGGGCCTTTCTGCCCTGAAGTCCCTCTCGTGTGGAGGTCTCTGAGCAGCCCTTCTGGGGCAGTGTCTGCAGGAGCTGCCGTGGTTTGGGGGCAAAGCTGCAGCTTTCCAGCCCAACTGCGCACGTGGGTTTTTCTACTTTCAGTGGTTCTTCAAAGGTGCTGCTTGTACAAAGCAAATACATGTAGAAGTGTTTACAGACTTAGAGCCTAAATTGGCTGCAGGTTTTTAGCCTTTCTCTAGTGAATGGGTTTTGGTTTAAGGCTATTTTTTTAAAAAAATCCTTTTTTCCTAATTGTAGCAGGTTATAATATCGTAACATTGTACAATTCTGATTTTAACAGTGACCTTGGGGTGAGTAAGCTGCTTTTATGTGGTCTAATGTGCACTGGTGCACTGATTTTCTCCCAGTTCAGTACTCAGGAAATGCACTCATTATACATTGTAATTTGAGTTGAAGTACAAAGTTCGTTGAGTCCTTCGATCTTGACACTGCATCAGCTGTAGCTGTCAGTGTGCAAACCTGCTAGACATAGATTATGCTGTTTGCCCTGAATCTTATCTAAACAGAGTCTTTTCTAAGCTTCAAAGATTGATAAGTTTCCACACTGCAATCACTCCCTCCAAGCATTTCCCTCGTTCCCCCAATCTTTTTTCTCTTCTTTTGAACGTACGCCTATTTGGAAGGAACATGCAGTAAAATCCATAGCATCTGCTGGTGCTGCTCAATCCCAGTGCTGCATCTTTCCAAACATGGAAAAAATCCCTCCTCTTGCTCCACGTCTGCATCCGTTCGAATTGCTTTTCCTAAGGTTTCAGCATGGCAGACTTTATCTTGGTGTTGCCTCTGATGTGTTATAGATCAACATGTGCAGGATTTATAATGAGGAGCATGGGTTTACCACTTAAAACTTCCATCATAGTGATGCAAAAGAAATACCACAGTACAACTGAATAGCACAACGCTGTTCAGCCTTTTGAAGAAGAGGTCTGAATTTCGGAGGCGATGAGGAGTCATCCTGCTCCTGTCAGGCAGGTGCATCTTACTGGGGAATCAAGGGATGGTTTTTGAAGGAGTCCATCCTAGTTTGGAGCTGTGGCACTGGAACTCACAGCACAGAGCAGGCTGAAGTCTAGTTATCCCTGCCGTCAGTACTGCAGGTATTTGCAGGTATGACACAGCAGCAAATTCAATATAGCTGCCATCACCTTTTTAGCATGGGAAAGTTAACAGGCTCTTCTCTTCATACGGCACTCAGTTGGAGCCATGCAACTGCCGTAGAATATAGCCTAAAATTACATCCCTGAATTAGGCATCCATATAGCTATCTAATGCTGACTCTGTGAGTCTTACAGGTAGTTACCTACACAGTATATGAAGCTTTGAACAGCTTAACTGTTGCCCAGACATTGTCAATGTTTGAGTACAGCATTTTGGTTTCTCACTCTGATTCCTCGCCCCGTTGCAGAGTTGCCTTAACTGGTGCTGCAAGAAACCAAGCTCGAAAACTGAGCTACTACTGAGTATTTCATCTAGTGGGCCAAAAAGAAAGCGTGAAAATCAGAAATACAACAGATTCTTCTCTAGCACCCAAGTGAAGAGGAAAGAAATAATTGGTTTTAGTATTTAAATGATGTTTTGGTTTGGTTTTTTAAGCTGGGTTAGATTGGAATTTTTAAGGACCTATTGTTTTATGGCTGATATGGTCACTGCGTGTTGGCAGATTTTAGTCTGTTCCAGTGGGTTGCTGGCTGGACAGGGATTGCGTGTTATGTCTGCATTTCAGTGGCACTGCCAGAGGACATCAGGCCTTTTGCCCTTGTCTGTGGACACTCAGAAATGAAATGTAACTTAACCTTAGCACAATTTGGGGAGAAGTTACTACAACCTTGCCATACTCATTTTTTTAGTAAGATTGTGACATCTGTGCTGGCAAAAAACCCCCACCCTACAACAACAAAAAAACCCTGCTAAATCATTTGTGGTTTAATCATTGTCACATTACAACCACAAAGTACCCTAAGTAGCAGCCAAAAAAATCCTGTTAGGCCTTTTCAGAGCACTTTCTGACCAAAGTGGCTAAATACCACGCAGTAATTCTAAATTACTTTTGTATGCTGTTTCTACTTTATGTTCTCAAATAGCTTCTAATAAAACATCAGAAAATAATCACTGGAATGAAAATACCAGTGAGTTAACAGCAACTGAGGAACAGTTTATAGTATGATGTGTTATAACAACTGATCTTTTTAATGCTACTGTTTAAAAAGTTATGCTATGTTCGTTAAAAGGTAGAGATGCTTTTGATTTCTGGTTTCACTAGAAGCATTTCTTGGGGTTTTTTTTGGTTTGGGGTTGGTTTTCTTTTAACAAAAATCTTCCCTGTCAATGGTGTGATCAAAGAGGTCACAGATTAGTGAAGAGATCATTATATGATGATTCTGAGTCCCTAAAACATGGTGTTTCATCTGAAATTTGGTGGGTTTGGCAAACAGGTAATTAGAGAGGAAATATTTTCAAGGAAGTAAAACAATACTCATTTTATCTCTTTCTTTTCTGTCACAGTAGTATCTAAGAATATCAGATAACATTTAGGTTGGTGGGAGTAAATTTAAAAAAAACCCTTTTAGTAAACTTAATACATTAAGTTTGCCATTTTTACACACAATACCTCACACGTCTGCAGACCTCTGCTATGCTGTTTGCCTGGTATCTGAAAACTAATAGGCTCCATAGTTATATGTTGTTTAATTAATCCATGATCTGTCACATTTTGTTATCAGACATATGCACTGTCTGGTCGTTGCTGTGTAGTTCATTCACTCCGTATCTCAAGGGATCTCAAATGCTTTGGTTGCTGTAAAAGGTGCTTTTTGTCCTGGCCTCTCGCCCAAGCACATGCTGCATGGCAAGTAACGAATCGCAACCTAATGAGCCTTGGTAACTGAGCTTTCCTAGGGAGCCAATCGCTGGTTCGGTGACCTGTATTACCCAGTATCTCGTTTGGCAGAGAATTAAGAATGGAGCAGACACATCATCAGCAGATTTTCCTGAGTGCAGACTCATTTTGGTACAAGCTGTCAAAGTCCAAGGACCCTCCAATCTAGCTTTCTAAACCTCATCTGTCAGTGGACTATAATTGGTTTATAAATTGGCTTAAAGATAATAATGGAACTAACCTTTTTACACAAAAAGCATGTCTGCAACTGTGATAAACTTCACCAAAGCTTAAAAATAATAGTCCTGAATAATACACGAGTAAAACTTCTTAGTGGGTGATTGGTGGTGGGAGCTTAGTGCAGGCTGGTGTTGCAAAACAGTCAGCCATTGCAGTAACTCACATAACTGATGTTAGAGCCACTTGTGTGGAAGTTGTTTTCTTGTGGTTTTTAGCTGTTTTTTTAACTGCTTCTTCTCACTACAAGAATGCTAACATGTTTTACCTCTGCTGCATCAGCTTGTGGTGGGTGACCGAGCTCTCCACCACGCCACCATTAATCCAAAAAACTGAAGTGCCTGAACATCAAGTAACCTCCATGAATTAAGGATTCTTTGTACAAAATGTTGTTCATTCAGCATTGTTTAGTGTTTCTTCACATCTGCAAATGCTGTCCTGTTGGGCAGAACGTTCCCTGGCTGCCGGCACAGAGGTTTCTTAATTATAGTTTTCTTTGTTTTAACATGCTAAAGCTATCCACACATAGATGTGCACACAGACGTCTGAATGGAATACAGATATCTCTGTGCTTTAACACAGAGATTCACATATCCTTACTGCAAGTCCTTCTGGCACGTCCAGATTGTTGAATTGCACGTCATGTGAGAGTACCAGAAAATTCTGTTCATGGCTTTCCTAGTCAAGGTAGCTGTGATATTTAATTTTTCCTCCCTTCTCTGCTTTTTGCCATTATTGGGAGTTCAGTATGTATGTAGGAAAATTAGATTAGTAGAATTTGAGGACTTCTGCTCTTCAAGTATTCTTACTAGTTAACTTAAATGACAGTTGAGTGCAGACATGGCAGCCAGTCCCAGAGACAGCTGGGTTTGCACAGGCCATTGTATTATAAAGATTCCAATTGCCAGGTAAACCTAATACAATTTTAGGTTTAAAATAAATTTGAAGAGTTCTGTATATCTGTGTATGGTGTATGAAATGTGTACAGCATATGAATATACTTTATATGTAAAATGGACTAAGAGATCGTTCTTGAATTAGGATGCTTCCTTTCTTCCATAGATTGCGTTCTGTACTTTTAAGTAATTGCCTTATTGCTGTAAAGTAGTTCTTAACAAAGTTAATGTTTTTAAGATAATAAGGGTACTAGGAAATGCTTGAAGGTTTGCATTTAGATCCTTTCTCTTTGTCGAATTGCCTGTTTAAAAAAAGGAGGAAAAAACTGTTTGTACCTTATTATTAAAGTTTATTCCTAGCATGATGGGAATCAGCTCATATCAAACAAGACAAGGATATCACAATTTTTTTAAGTGAAGACCAGTAAGGTCACTCCACTTAGTTCACTGTCTCTAGTCAGCTCAAAAATATCCTCATATTTTGTCTAGTAATAGTCTGTGTATGTGTGACCGTATTATACAATGCTTGTAGGTTAAGTGGTTTGGAGGGGAGTGGTCTGATAGTGTAAAATACTACCACACTGGAGTCATAGTAGAATAAAATGTGAAGCCAGACAATAGAATAGAAAATGCAATCTATCTATAACACTTTTATATATATATATAAAAATTAAGACTATTTGAACACGTATTTACTGGTAAAACAAGATTTGTACTATTTAGCGGGGTGCCTCCAGCAGTGGCTTAATTTCCCTCCAGCCAGAGCTGTCCCAGTGCTATCTGCAGCTTCTGCAGCATGCATGAGAGAGCTGGAGCTGAAGTACTTCCCATCTCTAGCAAAACTGATGGCACTGGCTAGATGATAAAAGAGTGGTCCAGAGTTGTTTTGTTGGGCTCTGTCCGAAGCACTGCCCTTGTTCCAAGAGAGAGCCCAAAGCTGCAGATTTTCCATCCAGCCTCATTATTTATTTCGCAGTGGAGCTTTTTGTTGTCCTCAGTCTCTAATGAAACAGATAAGATGAATAAAAACCAAAACAGATGGAGAACGCAGAGCCTTGGCGGGAGGAGAGGGGAAATAGTCGTGCTTTTTCTCAATGAGAGAAAAAAGTAGAGGCGAGGGAAGAAGGGGCTCTGATGGATTTGCTCAGTGCCCAGAAATACTCAGGATTTACAACCATAGCAATCTTTTCAGTTAGGGCAGTAGACTCATTCATTTGCTCTGTTAAACTTCTGCAGACAAATGGATGTGTGGTTTTGGTGGTTTTATTTCTGATCAGTTTAATCTTTATCTCTTGTTAGATGTATCTCTTCCTTAGTTTGATAAAGGTGCTGCTCCACTCCGAAGTGGAGTCTGTGGGTTTGGATTGAGACAAGTAGTACCAGCACAGCTATAGAGGGAAGCTGTACTGCAAACAACAGGTACCTCATCTTAAGTTGGTTCAGAGCATCTGGGTTATAGTTGTGTTTTCTCTTCCAGCAACAGAGTTCTATCTTCGTTTATATCAAGAGAGGATGAGGCTTCAAATAGTTGACCAGGGTCAGACGTTACGTGTAGCTTTGCAGTCATGGGGATGAAAATAGAAGACTTGTAGACTCAGCTAAGAAATCATGGGAGACTTCTCAAGAGAACATCTAGTGTCCCCCAGAAAGAATATTAAAGATTTTTAGAGCAGTTAGAGTTGATTGCAAAGTGCAGAAGCTGAACTGGGAGTTACACACAGAAATTCTGTATTCCCACAACTACAAAATAGAGAGGAAAGCAACTGTGATTCAGTAATGCTTCCAGTTTGATATCCGTAATATCGATGTAATAGATTGTAATGATTTCAATATATCATGCAATATATTGGACCCTATTGTGAGACAGCTGTGAAACATAGATGAATCTAGAGAAGTGAAAATTGCAATACGGTCCATGTTCAAAAAGATAAAAAGATAAATTCTTGTAAAATATAATTAAGTTGAACACAGTTGTCAAAGAACAACTGGTTATAGTTGTATTAATTCTTAATGAAGGAAAAATCTAAATTCCTTTCTGACGGAGGGAAAACACAAAAATAGCACATTTGGAACAGGAAGACTGCACATATTTTATGAGTAAGCTTCACTCACTTGGGCACTGTTGGCTTTTGTGAGGAAACAGCAACCGAGAGTTTGTCCAGCGTATTGTGCTGCACACCTCTGTCTCGTGGTCTTGCTCGGGCACGGAAGGTGCTTCTTTGGCTGCATGCATGCAACAGGCTAGCAAGTTTGATCTCCGAGTAATCTGATGGGGAAGAGGACACTGCCTGTTAACTAACTTACAAGCTGAGCTCATTCCCAGTCAGTGTTAATGGGAGCATAAAAGTGCATCGGTTTCTGTGTGGACGGTGTGCAAGACGGAGCAGCCACTTCCTCTTCATTTTGTTTCCGACCTTTATATGGGAGTCATATAAGACAACTGAATTTTATTTAAGCACTCCCACAGGATGATTTTATTTCAGCCTTTGAAGCCTTAGTTCTTTCAGTAAAAGTGCTAATGTAATTATGATATGGCATTCATATTCACAAGACCCTAGAGCTGCATGTTTAACTGGATTAAAGCAAATGGAACTTGATGGGGTTTTGGCCTTTATTTGTTTAATCATGCCAAAATTGAACAAGGAAAATATTCTTCTACTGTACCTTAGCCCTAGTTGTCTTGACTCTGCAACCGCGCAGTTGATGATGACTCAAAGCCATGGTGAACTAATTAAGACAGTACTGTGTTACTAACAAAAGAGCTGCTTTCTTCCTCCCTCCTCCCCCCAGCAGTTTGTCAAACAAAATTGTATCCTATACCAAAATAATAGAAATCTAATGTATCCTGGCACTCTGTCTCTAGTCAACCAACAGTATTTTGTAATGCTGTTTTAGTACGTGTATTAGAGGACTTGTGTTTTACACAGCCCATTAACACAAGGGAATCATTAATTTCTGGAGAGTGTCTTTGCCAGAAAGATGTGGGCTTTAAATCTTCTACGTATGTAGAAAAGTAGTGTCCATCTCAAGTGTTCTAAATGGGTATGATCATTATTGAAAATAATAGGATAGTAATATTTTATGCTCTGCATTTTAAATAACTGTATTTTACAGTTGACATTCTTTTAGAAAACTCACTGATACATTTGCATCTGCATAGACATGTTTAGATACAATGTCTTAACATTTCTTCACGTGGATCTGGATTATAAGGTGCTGCTGTTTATCGGTTGTAGTTTTCTGTGCATCGTGTGCATGTTACGATGATTTTGTCTTGTTTAAAGTATTTTTGTGCTAGTATAGTTGCTTTTTCCACCTTTGTTTTTTATATAAACAAAGGGCACATGTGTTACATCTTCTTTTTGAAAGTCGTCTTTAAAAACTTTTAGCAATAGTTAACTCAGCTGCTTGTTTCTGCTCTCTAAGGGGTCGCCTGGCCTGATATGCACCGTCTGGCTGACAGAGTCCATCTGGAGGAGTTGACTAAAATTGGCATTCTGAAAGGCAATGTAGATGACATGGTGAAGGTTCATCTGGGTGCAATATTTATGCCACACGGACTTGGACATCTACTTGGAATTGACGTGCATGACGTTGGAGGCTACCCAGAGGTTAGTGTTAGTCCATTCTCAACTGCCTTGCAGATTAACCCCTCTCAATTTGATCAGCATTTCTCTTAGTTTATGCACGATTAGCTGGTTGCATCTTCTCAGAGGTGGAGCAGATGTGCATTTAAGCGTGTCTTTTTCTGGATGTGATATTTTATGCAGTTTACTTTAAGGGAATCTATTAGTTCATTGACACAGAAATTGCTTATGGGGACAAGTTAACTGATGCCACCCTTTGGGCATTCTTAATCTGTTCAATTTCTACATACATTATGTTGTTCCTCCATGAGTCACCACTGTAACGTATATCACTCAAGCATACCCTGTGCTGTGGCAGAGAACATCTCAAGTCTACTTGAGACCTGTAGTGGGAAGACTCACTTGCTTCATTCCAGATGTGAGACAGCTGTGGGAGCCCACTGCTGCACCTGGGCTAGTAGATCCCAATGGCTGTGTCGTATGGAAACAAGCTGGCTCATATTCCTGTCTTGAACTTTGGTCTCCGGTGTCAACATGGACACCAATGTAGATGTGTTGTCCTGGAATGAGAATTGAAAGAAAAAATCCATCAAGTCTTCCAGTCTTTGCAAATGTGAAAGCATAACCTCTTGTATTCTGAGTTTCTGCAGAAAACACAGAATGATTACATTTTTCCTTGAATTAACATGATGGTTCATGACTGTAGTTTGAAAGCAGAATGGGTAAAATTCTGTAACCAACAAATGGTAAGAAGTTTGCAATGATACTGAAAAAAAGTCTCTACAGGGAATTGAACTTAAGGTTTGAATAAAGAAAGGAAGTTTACAGCAGCTTCAGAAATATTTCAGAAAGATTTTCTGTGTGTTATATTTTGGTTATTTGAGGCTAACTGTTTAAGGGTTTTCAGTAATACAGTATGAAAATGGATCACTTGCATTCTCTCTTGTGCAAGATGTTCTTTTACAAGAACCTGAAAAAAACTAAGAACTTGTTAGGTAAGGTTTAAGCATATTTTGGAGCATGTTCATGTTGGGTGAACAGGCTACGTAACAGCTGCTATTGCTGAGTTCACTTTTGCAGGCGGGGAAGAAACTGTATATAATATTTGAGGGTACTCGTTATGTTCACAGTATAATTATTGTTGAGACACAATACTGTGGTGACAATGTATTGGCATCAGCTAATAAACTTACATGTAATAAAAATGGAACAAAAATCAAAAGCAACCCTATTCTGATTTTAAGGTTTCTTCACTAGCTAATACAGAAAGGATGGATGTTTGCCCCTCTATCTTTCCCAATTGCATTCTCTCTGTGTACAAATAGAGGCATTCAGCAAAGCACAAGGGACGTGATTACTTGGAGAGTTCATGGACTTAAAAATCCAGGACTCCAATGTTGCATGCCTTTGCTTAGATTGTTTTCTCTTGTGTTGTGAATAACATTTCTGAATTTGGTGGACTTACTACGGAAACTGGAGCACATGTTCAAGACTTGGTGGGGTAAAGAGATAACTAGTGAGAACTGTGAGAGTGAAAAGTACCATGCTTGGTTTTTACTTAGAAACTGTATGCTTTGAAGGTTAGAGCAAGTACCTTAATTTCAAGGGAGATTTCTAGAACTGATTTTGGGGGAGTATAGAGCAATGGACCCTATATACCTTCCATCTCTCAGCAGGTTTCTCAGTAGTGTGGCATATGAGCCGCAGAATCAGTTTTTGAAACAATTTTTATTTACATATGACCAAATTTATAACTGTTAATTATCCAGTGTATTCTATAATTTAAGCGTCATTTTTCTGAAAGCAGACCGATCTATCCTCAGTTTTGAAAGACCAACCTGTTATAGATAAAAATGGATATAGGGATTGTATTGTCAAATGAGTTAGGCTCTCCACTTTCATACTTAACATGTAGAAATACCAAAGCTCTATGCAGATAGAGAATTTTATACCTGCAAATATTAAAATTATTTGTTTGTGTAGACATGCAACTGCATTCTTACACTAAGAATGTTTGCATGGCTAATTTACTTTCAAAATCCAATCCTAAATAACAAATTTCCTGAAGGTGAGGGAAGCGTGTATGTGGGTTCACAGACAAATAGTTGAAGTCCTGTATTTGCATATAAATGTGCACATAGATGGATGTGTGGCATCAGCTTAGTTTGAAAAAGAATGAATTTGGGGTGCTGCAGAAGAGCAGCCCGTTTAAACTCTCCCTGCAGCATTAATTCCACCTCTGTTAGACCCATCACTTCTCTCTGACCCAAAGCATGAGGTTCTTTATATTGGGTCATTTGACTAAGGTGAGGTACCTGAGCATCGGAGCACCTGATGGTGGAAAACCCACATCAAAAGCCTGTCGATGGGGTGAACTTCATTAGGCTTCTCTGGGCTTGAAGCTTTAATGGGAGGCACGGTCCCTGCCCACGGCAGGAGGGAGACGTAGGGCTGCGGGGCCAGAGAGGCATTGGAAGGCTTCAGGGGACGTGGTTTTCCCCAGGTAAATCAAAACGTGAACAATTGGGCACCTCTCATGTGAGTGTGATACGTGTCCGTATTAAATGGGAGAAGGTTTTTCATCTATGCCTCGTTGTTCCATGAGAAAATGCATTTTGAAGACATCTAGTATGCTGTGGAGTGATTTTTGGTGCGTTTTAAATCTCAGCTAGCGAGATTTTCAAAGGAATTTCATAAAGCCATTTGTGTGTTTATTGTACACTGAGCCCATGCCTGTAGTATCATGCTCTTTTTTCTAGCTGGTTAAGAAGCAAGTTATTTGCTTTTGGCTGAGGGAATTTCTGGGAGTATTACAAAGGATTTTTTAAAAATAAAAACTTTCCAAGTGGATATTATTCCATTATTTTTCCTCAAGTGTAAACAGTTACATTTGGAATAATACAATAAGCTTTAATTTCCTAATTTTTATCCGTCACAAAGTTTTGTGTGTTCCAAAAAAACTATTTCCAGACATTGTTAGCTTAGATTAGTTATTCATTAGTAGCCAAAGATTTCTTTTTTCAAAATTGGCAATAATAAGTTTTCATCTTTTCCAGTAAGCTGCTTTCACATGCAGCATTGAACAAGCACTTTCTTCCTCTTTGACAAACACTGTAAAAAACTTGCACATTTTCTGCAAAGGATACTCTGGGATATTAGAAAAATATAACACTTCCCTTCCTTTTTTTTCCCATGATAAAGAATAATTGGTTTTGGCCAGCAATAAGTACAGCTTAGCAACTGTGTTTAGGGCAAGATTTTTAAAAGAGCGTAACCACCAATGTTTTCCATTGAAGCACGTAAGTAAATGTCCTGATTTTCAGAAGTACTCGGCAGTCAAGAGCTCCTTTGGGAGTCAGGTCTCCCACAGTGTACCGTGGTATTCCTCACGGGGAAACCGAGCATCGAACGCTTCTTTGAAAATCTGTCTACTTCTTTTAAGGGTCTAACTACAACTTGAGCAGTTCTGAAAATTCAGCCCCAGTGGTACTAATCACTTCAGAAAATCTGGCCCTTAGTCAGACAGAGCTAGCTTCAAAGGGTGAAAACTCCACTGGGCTTAGCTTCAGCTGTAAAATTTAATCATGGAGATGGTTTTCCCACACTCTTTCATTTGTTTCTGGGTAAATTCGATATGGGATATAAATGAGGGTTTGTGCCTGTTGCAATGGAGAAAATGTGGTAGGTGATCCCAAATTTTCAGACCCTGAGGTAGATGAGGCTGAAGTTTTCATTTAAATCTAGGTTCTGTGTCTCTAGATGCTTGAGTTGATTCAATTTCATGTTATATTAATTGACTGTAAGGCTCTAAAGAATGCTAAGTACATTTGATGACTTTCTATAATAATAAGCCAGTTAATTTAAGTTAGGTTAATAACTACTGTGACTTTAACATCTTGTGAATTACAAGTTTCATTTTGTTTTGTCTTTTAAAATTATAAGATTTACCTTAGTTTAAAGTTTTAATTCAATTCTCTATTCTCATGAAAAGCTGATCCTTTCATCGCTATTCTGCATCAGCAAATTAAGGTTAGAGGTTTGTTTTGATCCTGGAGTTATCCATGTCTTTCCATTACTGTGCATGCTTGGGGAACATCTCTGCTACTCAGAGAGGTATACAAGCTGCATCTGGCTCTAACAGAAATCTTGCTTCTGGATCCCAGATGACTGTCTGGGGATTTAGGTCACCAAACCTACTAGAGAATACAGGAATAATCTTGTTCCCTTTCTTGTTCTGGCAAAAATTATTTTCCTTATGTATCCTACTTTATGCTGAAGCAGAAGATTTCATTTTTTTGTGGTTAGCATTGCAAATGATGCATTAATGTTTTTTCCTTTAAGAAGCAGAAGATGAGGTGAATTTACCAAGAAGCCTAAAGCTGTTATGTAGAGCCCCAGTGATGCAAATTGCTTCACTTGGTCATAACCTTGCAAAGCCTTGCTCTAGCTGTGCGTACCCAGGACCTGCAAACATGAAACAACCTGTATGGTAGGCACTTATATGAGCAAAGAGTAAAAGGGCCTTCCACCAGTTTTAGCTTTAGTTTTTCTTCTTGCAAGCGATTGTACGCCTTGAGAAAAGATTAGGAGAAAAAAAAACCTGCTGCTTCTACGTCATGGGGTCCCCTTGAATCACTTTCTTTTTGATTCTTTGAATTCCTCCATAGCAGAGCCCTATGGTTGTGTGGGCCGTTGAGCAGGCAGAGTGCAGGCAAGAAACAAACTGGTGAAGACTTTAAATTCCGCAGCATTTCCATGCAGAGCAGCACAGAAATCCGTAGTGCTTACCGTTATCTGTTGGGTCTAACGCCAGCCAGCAGAGCTTCCTGCAGTGTAAGATTCTCCTGTGGGATTTTAAACCCCTCCCAGAGTTAGGTTAATAGATCTTCTTACCTTGCTGTGGCTCAGAAGAATTGTGATCGGTTCCCAGCAGCTTTTCCCTGTGAGGACAGATGCTGGAGTTTGGGTGTTTATGGAAGCTTAGGACTTGGGCAGAGGCAGAAGAGGAGGGAAGGCTCAGGTGCTGTGTCAATGCAGTGCCATGGTGCAGAACATGCCCTGTCATACCACGGGTTTCCCTCCTCTGAGAAAGAAAGTGTCATGTACTTGGGGGGTTTTTGTTGCTTGGTTTGAGTTTCATTAGTTCTGGTTAATTTTTTTGAAGGAGATACTTGCTTATGATTGTTTTACTTGTTGAAGTTTGTTGCAAAAGACTTTGTGTGCTGAGAGAGTTTTTATCTGAATATTTATTGTCCAAATCTTTCTGACATTTTAGCAGAGACTAACAGAGCTTGTGTGGTTTTGAAGAGTTTATTCTAGGCACAGGAGGAGAGAAAAACCAAAATGGTACAGTCCTGCTTTCAATTATATGTAAAAATAAGGTATAAAAAGTATCCTAGGCATGCTTTAGGGGTTCTGCTATGCAATTTCCACTAATATTAGTATCAAAGGATCACAAAAGAAAAAGCTCTTTCATTTATGGCCATCGCCTGTATATGCTTTCAGTGTTTCACAAGAAAACCTGTCCATTAGACTTTAAATGGTGCTTGTCACTGGTCTCATTTTAAAACAGTGTTGCTGGTAGCTTTTGCAATTCTTTATCTCATGTCTTACGAATTCTCTATCTAAATATTCTCCTCATCTTCCAGGTTTATGTTGTAGTTGTCAACTTGGTGATTTTTACTATGTGCTATATCTTTTTTTTTTCCTCACGGTTAGGTTTTAAGAAAAAAGAAAAAAAAACCTATGTTTTATTATTTCCATTATGATAGCAGTGGAGCTTGGTGACATCTAAGGATCAGGAAGCAAAAATGACACGGGAAGTTATCCTCAGAAGCACGCTGTAGCAATGGATTGAAATTCAGTTCTATCTGACACAGAGCAGGCAGCGGTGCCTTGAACAAGTGGCAGGCAATTCTTCTTCATTCCCTGCAATAACAGGAAAGTTATTAAGCAGCTTAAACCTGATATCACAGTTAATACCTAGGAAAAGACAAAAATGTTTCAAATAAAAAGAGCCAGTTAAACATCATGTGCCCTCCTTTCCCCCAATATTAACTTTGAGCTGTGTCCCAAAAGCTCCAGCTAGTAATTAGATTCTCCTGCAGAAATGGAAGCTTTGACTTAAAAATGCCACAAGTGGTATGTGGTGCTTGGGGCATGTTCTCCTGTAACCTGCTGCTGATTCCAAAGGCAAGACTGATGAGCAGTTCCTTCAGGTGACTAGGCAGCTCAGGCTGCTGGGAAAAAGCAGGATAGATTGAATAAACTAATCTTCATTAGTAGCACTCAGCAAGAGAAACAAGGGCTTAGAGAGAAGGGACCAGGAGACAAGTGAAATGGAATTCAAGACTTTTATTTTATTAGCTGCATAGAGCTCCATTCTTTTTACAATAAATGGGCTAATTAGAAGTTGGGTACATGCAGTGGGAGAATAAGGAAGAGTCAAAGAGCTGAGATTTCACTTCAGTGTTGATTTCATGTAATCGAAATATAATGTTAGTATTCTGACTAATTTAAATACTTGATTGCACTTAGCTTGGTAAAATGGTTAGGACTTCACTGTACTAAACGTGGTCCAACTGCAACAGTCTATTTGTTAGGCTCAGAAAAGTTCTGTGATGATTTAGCTGGAAAAAAGTACCAGAAACTAGTTTGTGTCACTACGTGAGCCTTTTACGTGGTTCAGTATTTGCAGTTATGAGTAGCTTTGGGGATGTGTGCTGTGGCCATGTTTTGCTGCCGTTGCTGGCTTGAGGAAACTTCTGGGGGATGGCAACTAAGTGTTGCAGCCCCTGGTTTCAGCAGGGAGGGTGTCCTTGCATCTCTGCGTTTGTGCATCCCTAGCTAGTGTAATGGCCCTGTGGGCAATGACCAGGCAGCACAGAGACATCACCTGTGGTTTTCTTCTGTCCTGATCCAAAGACGGACCGAAGATCAGGCTCACCCAAGTGGGCCTGAAGCTATTTCTGCTTCTGATCACTTTGGTAGCCGGTGTCTGTGGGACAAGATCCAGCATGATGCACATTGCAGTTCTTCCATGGAAAAAAACAACATATACACCCATTAACCATTGAGTTGCATAGGAGCAGGCAGTAATTCATCCTTATACTGAGGTATTCTGGGGATATTGCAACTTCTAGTCTTCCACAGCCACTTTTCTGGGGGATAGACATATTTGCATACTTCCTAATTCCCTGCTTATTCCAAAAATAGATCTATATTTTATATTACTTGCACACTTAACTTAATTTGAACTTTTATTTTGCTTACATAGTAATGAAATCAGTTTACATAATAATTCTCTTGTTCCCTTGACAGTCCTTATTGCCTAGACATGCTGGGTTTTGTTACCTTACATGAACCATTAATTGGAATCTGATGTTCTTGGCAGGAGTACAGTCACAAATGACAGTGTCATACATCTGTGCTTACTGTGGGGGGAGTGTCTCAATTTTAAAATGTGAGCAGAACCTCCAAATAAAATCAGTCTTAGAAAACAATTTTGGATATAGTCTGTTGTTGCAATATACAGGAAAATAAACAGTTCTTTGAAAAGTAATTTTCCCAGAATATCACTGGGAGTCTCTTTTTAGATGCCTAGGTGTTAATATTTTCTAGATTATTCTCTACACTTTTTTGAGGCAAATGACCAGCTTATGCTTTACAGTTGTACAGCACTGAGTGTGACAGGGTCCTGCTCCGTGGCTGGACCTCCAGGGTATAACGGTAATAGAAACAGATATCCATGCAGCTGCTGCACCAGTGTTAACATTCTTTACTCTTCATTTCATCTAACTACAAAACAACATCATGGTTATTGTTGAAAACAAGGCGTTAGTTGTTTAGCTGCAAAATATAGGGAAGTTCCCTCCTCACAGAGAAGAAAATCCGTTAACGGCAGAAGATGCATACCAATGAATGACAGTGCAAGGCTTTGCTCCCAACAGGGTTTGACTTGGTGGAAAATGGTGACGTCCTTGTTTCAGACCTGTCACCTTCTGTTTGGGGGGGGGGTGGTAGTGTTTCAGTCATTAAAAAAATCCTCAGTTTGTTCTAGTTTTCATGAACTGAAGCAGACTGATTGCTGAGAACTGTCAGCTCCTAGACGTGATGGCCGTGGTGGCTATTGAGATGGTCACGAGTGCCCAGAGATCAGATGTCATTTGGGATGCTGAAGCCATGATTTGATGAACATTTTAATCCAGTGCTGTTCTCAAAAGAAGGAATTTTTTCATCTCCCCCGCTTGGTCATCTTCCCCTCTCTGCTTGTTCCCTGTCCCAGCTCATGTTGTTCTTCAGCCTTGCAGCAAGTTGGACTGGGACTGTCCTCCGCTCAGGGTATGCATGGCCACGTACACGCGATAGCCAGAACCTGTCTCTCTCTTCATCCATTTCACGCATCTCTTCGTAAACACCTTGCTAGCCTCCATTAAAAGGGAGCATAGGGCTTCGTCCCTGCATGTCCACCCACTGGTGTCCTGCTTGCTGTCTTTGAAAAGCTGAGCAGTGTTACCCTTTCTCTGAAGGCCCGTTAGAGTTGCTTTCATGGAAGAGATACAGCTGCTGCCATTTACACAGTGGCTTCAGTGCCTGCAAAATCCAAAGATCTGGAGATGAAACCAAGAGCCGACACAACCTAGACTTGAGACAGGATGGGGGGAATATCAAAAACTGTTTGTGAATTCCTTCTAGAGAAGTTAAAATTTTACTTTGGGGGGAGCAGAGTATTCAGGTGCCCACTCTGCATTGCTGACAGCCAGGGGAGCCTGTGCTGCTGAAGGAGGTTTCCAAACATGAATCCCTGGGTGTTGCTGCTGGGCTGTAATTGTGTTATGAGCTTCTTGGAGGAAGTACTAAAAGCAGAATCAGACTGCAGGCAATCCAGAGAAAATGTCTACACATTGCCTTAACAGCTGTACAGAGGTATCTGAAGTGGGCATTGAGGCTTGATTGTCACACCTGGTGGTAAACCTCATTTGTTTTAAGAGAAGGCAAAAAAAATGCAGACGCCGTGTCAGGGCTGCCTTCAGAGGGTGTTTGCCATTGTTTTCCTCGCTGCGCATTCATCTTTCTAGCATCTGTCTTGGATTGACTGCCTCGGAAAAGGCATTTACAAGTAGAATTGAAGAGAAATGTACTTAAAAGCCAAATATGGGTTGTTTGTTGTAAAGCAGCCGATAGATAGTTGGCAAGACACCAAAAGGTCCAGACACTAATCTAATTGTTTACAGCTCATGGAGAGATTAATCCACAAGATTGGATGCCCTCATTTCCTTTACTCATTACAATGAATATGTGAGATGCCAAACCCCATGGGGCAGCAGCAGAAAGAAAAATGGCTCCATTTCAGTGCAGTTATTGTTTCAAGTTTAGAAATATATTGATTCTCTTTGGGTTTTGATAAGAATATAAATGCAAAGTGCCTTGCTTACCATCAGAGTATTCTTGTTTCCTAGCCTCAGTAAAACGAAATTGTCCTTTCTTATTTTAGTGTAATATAATGCTCTGCAAAATTCAGATCAAACATAGGAAATAAAATGTATTGAAGACACAGTGAAAATGGTCAGGATACACTTGCTGGCTTGCGAGGGCAAGCAAATGCTCTGCATTTCTGAAAAATGGGCAAACCTACCCACAGATGTCCAGGCTGGTGAGCTCTGAAAATCTTGCCTGCTCTAAGATGCCGTGCATTGGAACAGAAGCTCTGCAAAGGGAAAAAATCAGCCCCAGTATTGCCTGGGTGACCGGTGAGAATAAAACAAACACTGCTGAGTGGCTGTTGCAAGCAGGATTTCTGTGAAACAGGCTTTCTCTGAACTGAAAGTGGAGCTCAGGAGCAAACAGTGCTGTGAGGCTATATACACTTTGAAGAGCGAATGATTCAATGAGACGAAAACGTGGCTAATCTGCAGGGTATGCTCCTGCCTCCCTCTGCCCCCCTGCATTGATCTGGCAGAAACACGGGAGCACAGCCATGCCGGGACGTGCAGCCCCGGCTGCCAGGCACCAGGGGTGGCACTGGGCAGCGCGCTTTGTCCTGGAGAAAGGGGATGTTTCATCCTCGTGACACCAGTCACGCTGCTAGTGATCCTGAAAGGAGTCGCTCCTTTTGCTGGCGAGGAAAATTACGGTGACTTTGGCCAGAAGCAGGATTTGGGAATCCTACCTGGAGACCAGATAATAACACCTTGGTCTTGCAGACCTGTTAACCTCTGACTGACTGGCTGAAGCGGAAAAGTGTTCATGAGCAAAGTGTGTGTGCATGTTTGCCAGCTAGTGGGCCTGTGAGCTGTTTACTGGTCATCACAATATTTTGTTGATGAAATTTTGCTACAGTTGCAAAGAATTTTCAAAAAGCTAATGGGATTGAGATATATTTATTCCGATGTTGCAATACCTGGCACATTTGGGGGAAGAAAATTAATATCCTGAACTAGTCTTTGCAGTGTTTCTAATTCCTTGACTAAGCACGTCCTCATATATCATTTTACTTTACCAGCTTTTGGGAAGAAGAGAATGTTTTGCTAGTCAGGACTTGTTTTGACTTAGTTTTTAATAATATCAGTCAGCACCATGTTGCCTGAAAGTCTGAATCTGACAAAAGTTTAGTTTTAAATGGGCTGCTTTTATGAGGTCATGTGTAGACTCATTGCTCCTGAATCAAGATCATAAATGTGTAATTTTAATAACATTCAGTGAGAATAAGCATTCGTGTATCCCTGGAGAAACTGTTCTCTGCTGCATAGTTCAGCTATTTCAGCCGTGACGTGGAGGGGGCATTTCAAGATTTGCACGTCGCTTAAAATTTTGTACTTTGCAAGGGAGGGTATAGAAAGAAATAATGCAAGTAAGTATTTTTTTCTCTGTAGTGCAGTACTTCTCCCAAGGCAGAGAGTGACGGTATCAAGCATATCCAAAGCCAGGATTTCTGTGGTGCAAAAACCAGTTTGGGTGTTGAGTTGAAAGCTGGTCATTGATGTACATGAAAGCTAAGTGAGGGACTGATGAGAGAGAGGTAACTGTACAGCACAGTTTCAGTCCTCTACTTCCCAATTAGTTTTTGTATTTTGGGTCTCTTATGGAGCAATTGGCGTAGGAGGGTCTTGATAAAAGGTCACCACGGATTGCCTTTCTGTCTGTCAGAACCAGTGTTTCTTCCGCAGGGAGTGGAGCGCATTGACCTGCCAGGGCTCAGGAGCCTGCGCACCGCCCGCAGCCTGGAGCAGGGCATGGTGCTGACTATCGAGCCAGGCATCTACTTCATCGACCACCTCTTGGACCAAGCCCTCCGTGATCCTGCGCAGTCCTGTTTCATCAACAATGATGTCCTGCAGCGCTTTAGAGGATTTGGTGGGGTGAGTAATTCTTAACCGGATGGTTTTCTGAAATTGGTTTTCTCTTTGTTTGCCTTTACTCTGTACTTGAGAAGAAATCTTTTGGAAGTTGTAATGTATTGCACATAGGGCAGTTCCTGAAGCAGCACCTTGGGCCATTTGACCCTGCAGACAAACTGGGAGGGGGGGGGGGGGTGTTATTTTTAAATGCAGTTTTATACTTGCGAGATCTGATTAACGATAGACCCATATTTTTCTGTTGATTGAAATACCTTCTGCCAGCACTGTACAGTGACTTGCCAGGTAGGTGTTTTGTCCAATGTGTGAAACATGTACGTTATGAAATACGAGACTAAGGTCCATGTTCTGGAGTTAGCTTCCTTGACAGCAGCACAGTCTGGTGCTCCCTCCCAGGGCAGAAGAGCCTGATGCTGTTTTTAAGCCAGGGAGGCAGTAGAGAAAAACAGCAATATTGCTCTTACTGGACCATTGCCAGAATGGCGCAAAATGTGTGAATGTAAAGCCTTCCCTTTTCCAAGGGAGTGGCCGATGGTCTTCATGAGCACCCGTGCTCAAGGTATCTATCGCATTGCAGGCTCGGGCAGCAGAGTGCGCGCAGGAAGGTTGGCTGACTCGGGAGGTAGCCGTGATCTGGGCGATCATTCCCATGCAGGCAGCTGCTGTGCAAGTTAGAGGGGCCTTGTTTCTCCATGCTCTCCAGGGCACATTTCCCATTCAAAGCCACCGCCCTCACAGAGCGTTTAGCAGTTGCAGTGGCTTCCAGTGGGTTTTCATTTTAGCAGGGCGAGCATTTGAAGGGTGCCACATTGTTCTCCGAGCTTCCGTATTCATGCACAGAGAAGATAGAGCAGGCAGCTGCAATGCCCCATCCTCCTCATGGCTTTTCTGCTAAGTCTCAACAAAGCTAACAATCACTGGCAACAGCGGTGATTTTCTGGTATGAAAAGTCACTCATTAGGAATTGTCTGCTGCTCCCATCGACTAATTTATCACTGTACACCAGCCATGAGAGGGTAATTACTGTAACGCTTTTGGTCTGAGCTGGCTTTGAACCACCAACCCTGACACAAGAGCTGTGTGTGCCATCGCCAGTCGCGTGAACCAGCCGGGCTCCTGGGCAGCCGCCCATGGAGGCTCCCCATATGATGTGTGTGCAGCCTTATCGAGAGACGCGGGACTTCACCCTCGCTGGTACTTAATTCACTGCTGAGGTTTGGGATGTTACCTGTCTCTGTGTTGTTTCTTTATCAAGACTTGCCAGCCAGCCAACTGAGATACTGGTGAACAAAAGGCAGCTAACTCTGCATTTTCTAACTGTGAGCACATTATATATGGCACCGCACACCGAAGTATATTTTAAAGGAACACTGTAATGCACTTGTGTAGCTTGACACTGCAACAAAAACAGGTTTAACTGTCTTGTAAACATTCTGTGGGAGTCTTTCGGCAGTTGCCTTGATTCCTAGTGACCTTCCTCTGGAAATGCTCAGCAAAGCCCACATTTTTCCATGACTTGCTGTGAGTGCGCACTCCAGCTCTGCAGCTTGAGGCGTGCATGTGGCTCACCTGCTGCCTGTGTTGGCATGGAATAGGAGTGACAGCACAGGATCTCTACCTTGGTAATAAGTTGCTGGATCAGGCACTTTTGTTCCAGAGATTTCAAGCAAAGTCTAACTTTCTCCCCTGTTTTTTGCTTAGCTTCCTGTAATGATGACTTGTAAGGAGAGCTAGCCAACAAACTTTGCTAAAAGGGGGAGCTGCCCAAAAACGATTGAGCAAAAATCTAAATCTCTGATCCCCCTGTGAACAATACATTTTACTTAGAGAGAAAAAAATAGTAATACACACATACCCTGAGCCAGATGTTGTCACTTGATTTTGTCCAGGAGAAGAATGGAAATAAAATGTGAGACTGAAGTACATCCGAATATTTCTGAATTCTACACAAAAGCTGAATTATAATGCAATCAAAATTAATTTTTCCATCTTTACAATTCTGACTTGATTCCGCATAAATAGAAGATGCAAATTGTGCTGTGTAGCACACAGTTATCAGTGCCTAGTTATCTGCATGCTGGTTCATTCTAGTTTATCCAGAATGAGTAAGTATTTCTCTCAAAAGCATGTCAGAAAACTTTCTCTCCACATGATTAAAAAAGATCTTGTGAAGCCTAGTGCTGTTACTGACAAATACTAACCGTACAGGGGTTAGTACTGGTGTCAGTTCTAGCTAAAGAGCTCACCACAGCCTATCCAATCTTCCTTTAAGTTTAAAAGAAAAATACATTCTACAAAAGGAAATAAGTAGTCCATTTCCCTCTGCAGAGCTCAGCACTAATTAAAATGTTCTTAATTCGGTTTAGTTTAATTCACTTCAAAAATGAACTTAAGTTAACCAAAGTAATTCTGAGTAAGACTGTCCACACAGGGGATTTGTGGATTTTAATGAATTCACCTTGAATTCATGTCTTTTTTGGGCTTTGGATAATTTTCTTGACTGTGACAAGTCTCTGCATTGAGAAGAGAAGCTCTTTTGCCGTGCCAAAAAGGGCAAGACCGTAGCCATTTATTGTAATTCATGCTGCCTGGTATTAGCCATAAAGAGACTGTAAAAGCTGCAAGAGCAGGAAAGAATGAGAGAGCACAGGAGGTTTTCCGTCGCCCGCTCTGCATTGCTGCCGGCGTGCGGGGCGTGTGCTGGCGGCACCGGCACCGCTCCCGCGCACACTCGGAACAGGTCCGTCGGCAGCCCAGCCTTCCCATGTCCCTGTAACACAGATGCCCGGCCTTCGTGGCTGTGACTGCTGCTCAGGGACCTCGTAATTTGGGCTTTTACGAAACAAGAGCTATTCTGGGTCACATACGGATCCCTCTGGAGGGAGGCAAGAAGTTTTGCTAGGGTATCTGCTTCTGAGAGCACCGGCTGCCCTGTCTGTAAGCCCTAAACTCTTTACTTGACAGCCATTGAGATCAATCCTTCACAAGCTTCCTCGGCCAATTTCGGGAAGTCGGTCACATGTACTTCAGTTCTCCATCTGCAAAACTAAGGTCCAATTTACTGAGGTCATAAATTCTGTGGGGCAAGGGCTGCCGTCGGGCACTGGCACAGTGCCTGTCACAGGGCACCTCTGCTCTGCCTGGACTCTACCCGCGCCGCTCTCATAAATAAACATAGATGTGCAAATAGAGGTATGTCTATACGGTTGTATATATTGCTCAGGAAAAGCAGCCGATTCCTCAGGGAAGGGGAAATACCAACTCCAAAATGCTGCCCTTTAGGGTTTGACATTTCCATTCTTCATAAGCTGATTACTGATTCATGCAGTTCATATGATGTTTTCTCAAAGACCCAGTAAAACTGTTCCGTCTTTTTTTGGCCTTAAATATTCAGTCTCTTTTCAGTCTTTATTTTTCCCTAGGATTTGTAGAACTAGCTCTAGACTTAATATGTTAAAACTCATTTGCAGATTTTTCTCATTTAAAAGTTAAATAGATTTACAAAGCCCAGGACCTTGCAGATCCGCTAATACTACAATATTTTTCAAAACAATAGTACTTCCCTTACTCAGGAACAAATGTTAAACCAAATAAAAAGCAGGATATTTAATTGCTTCTACCTTTGGTTCAGAGAGCCATGCAGTTGTCTCTGTCCTGATTTTTATTTTTCAGAAGGTTGAGCTCTGTTTCTGGGTGTATGGTGAATGTGTGTTGTGGAATGAAATAGTTTACTAGGCAATAAACATTATGCTCATCTGCTTTTTAATATTTCATATTATGCAGCAGTAATAATGCTACACAGCATTTTTTGAAAAGTTTTCATAGAAAAGCAGTTGTCATAATGAAATACATAGCTTTCTTTAAAGTTCTTGTAAGAAAAGTGATAGTTGTAGGCAACCCAAAACCAGCAACTAGTTGCTTATAAACCTTCTTTAACCCTTTTCTCTTAAGTTGTCTAATTAACATAATTAGGTTAAGGTAAGAGCAGTTGTTTCTAACCTGTATTTAGCTTATAGTTTATTGCTTCTTTCTGAGCCTGGATGAAGGGACTGTGTGCCTGAAGCTTCTTTTTCCAGCTGTATCAGTTGATCTAATAAAATACGTGATCTCACCCTACTGATCTTGATCCTCTTTTATAAAATATTTATATGTGGACCTTTAAAATAAAGTGTGCCTTACATGAGGACTTGCTTGTGAATAAGAAGAGGAAAGACTGGCAGCATGGGCTGAGAAAGAGTCATTGTGTAGCACAGAGCCTATTAGCCTTGACAGAAAACAGGTTGGCGTTGCCACTTTGTGTAACATGGTAACAGGAAAAGTGCTTTCCCCAACCCTGCAAGGTACCTGCCTATCCCTGGGTTTGACATAAGGGCAGCTCTATTTCCTAACCAGTTTCCCTGAAATATAGAAGTTGAACCGTGCTCGTGGTAAGTTTGCTCTATTAAGAATTATTGGTGAGTTGAAACAAGTCCCCTTGGCTACATGCATCTGCCTCTGTAGGATACCAGCTATAAAAAGAGACACGTGGATCCTTCAGCCGGACAGAAGCACATGTGCTAATTTACTTTGTGGGGTAGCATGTGTGGCCCATGTCCTGTCATCGTTTCCCAGGCGAGTCTCGTGCTCTAAATCTTGCAGCGATAGTATTGCTGCTTTCCACAGCCATAATGAAACAAATGCTCAATAGATTAAAAAAAAAAAAGGAGACATGTCACCAGTGGTATTTTTTAATCACATCTGGGATCTGTCATCATGCAAATCTGGACTATTTAATTGGCAAAAATTGTTTCTTGGTTCTCAAAACCCTTTTATATATATCATCATCCAAAAGAAATGAATGAGTGCTACAACCCCCTTCCCTTGGAAGATAACACAGGAGGCTCTGGGGAGCATGACTGTATTAGTAAGTCAGGACAAAGTGCGAGGCTGTATATATAGCTGACAGCAGCCCTGGTATTTAACTCCTATGCTGTCCTTGGCTATGCCCGCACAGCCCTCCTTTGGGACAGAGTTGGGTCCGCTCAGTCGAGCCACTTGATGGTCTGTTGCTGGCATTAGGCAGTTGTGCAGTCAGGTCTGTCTAGACAGATCATGCCACTACCCTTGATAAGAAAAAGGCATTTTAGGGACAGTCCTGGCATTCCTGGCCACCTCACCTTTGCAGGAGTGCTTTTTGAAGGGTGCCGTTTCACACCAAAAAAGGAAAGCCTCCCCTGCGGTGTTTGCAGAGCATGCTGAAAGCTGCTGGTACAACAAACCTCACACCTCAGTTTGCTGTTCCTTTAAGCCGTGTTCGATTCCAAACCACTCCGTAGCCCTGTAACAAGCAGCACTGTTGAACAAAGAGCCTGCAAACAGGGACAGCTCTGAGAGCAAGTTTCATAACCACTGTCCCCCGCTGGGAAAGGCAGTCCCAAGCCAGTGAGCCTTGCCAGGCAGATCCAGCATCTTTTGTCCATTTGGATAGAAGACAAGACCAAATGCCGGGCTCTCCTGTAGGGAAGGTTTTGCAGGTCCTCTGAAGCTGCTTCTTGCTGCTGCTGAGTTTAAGCTCAGGGTGAAGCATGGAGTGTGTGAAGGAAAAGAGCAAATGCAAAAATTTCCTCCCCCTTGAGAACCTGTGTTCCTCTGCACTTGTGTTGCTTTTAGGCAAAGGAAAAAGGTGCACTGAGAGTGAGAAGTCTGTCTTCTCTGTTATGGCAAGCACCCATTTCAGGTGAGATTCATCCAGACAAGAGAAACGGTTAGATCCTGGAGAAAGAGCTGGAGCTTTCCCAGGATGATGGTTGAGGCCCCATGGGAGCGGTGGGTCTGTGCGCCTCCAGCTACATCCCAAAGACCATTTGGAGTTGCTGATGGCGAGCAGGCTGGTGCGACAGTGCTGGCTCTCCTACTTGTCACAGCAATTCACAGCTGTGGATTGATTGTATGATCTAACGTTTCTCCTATATGATGAGTTGCTGTGTGTGGCACTCCAAACTGATGGGTTTCCCCATCTTCCCCCGTTTGGTAACTCTCAGTTCCCCGGCTTAGGTGGCTCCAGCACCCCCGTGTGCTCTCCTTATTGAGGGTGTCTCGCTTCTCACCTCCACCAGGATCTCCCTTCCTGGAGTCCTTAGCCAGCCCCACCTCTCTTTGTCCATTTTTTGTCAACCCTGTCTTCCCTCACTCTATCTTCCTTTCCCTGGTTCCTTTCATCACTCTAGCTCCATTTTCCAGCTCCTTCCCCATCCTGATTTTTTCTTATGGCCTAGAGAGGGTACAGCATTGACAGACACCTTGTCCCACTTGTTCTTCCCCCTCCCTCTTTGGCTTTCATCTGCTCTGCTTTTAAGTCAGTCTGTCCTCTGAAAGAGTGCCGAGGTATTGGTGAAGGCATGAAACACTGAAGTGGAAAACACCAACAAATTTTTTCTTTTTTTTTTTTTTTTTTTTGCTAATCTTACCGGTTAAGCAGATGAATTGTGGCTGATATTTCTCTGTAGCAGATACACTGGGGAATTTCTGCTCAAGCAGGTGAAGGTTTGTGAAGCCGGCGGTGCTCAGGAAGAGGCTCTCTCCATAGGCAGAGTCAGCTCTAGCTTTGGCTGGCCTGCCCTCTGCTCTTGGACTTACTTTTGCACTAACATTTTTACTTTCCGCATCAGTGCTGTGCCCAGCTCCATTTACATTGGTGTGCTTGCCAACGTGATCCTTTGGCTTTTACCACGTCACCAGGTCTGTCCCCTGGATTCTGGCACTTTTGCAGGGCTCGCCTGGTACCAGCAGGTTTTTGGCAGGGGCTGGTCCACCCAGCTAGGCTGTGCCCAGGCCCCCGACCCCACAGGACAGATGCTGGGGGCTGCTGCAAGGCAGAGGGCACAATTCACCTTTAGATGCAATGCGACCGTCTTGCTGAATCCTTGGGTTACTTTTTGCTCAGCTGGCTAAATTCGAAGCAATGAATCAAAAAACCCACCCTGTTAAAATCTGTTCAAGTGTACAGAGCCGTTCAATGTGTTGCTGATTTCCTCTTCTGCAGCAAGGCACCGGCCTTTCAGGCACACGGAGTGTAAAGAGCCTCAGGGCTTTCAAATTTACAGCTGTCCAAATCAAATGTGTGAACTCAATGGAGTTTGTTTATTTAATTCTGCTTTATAATACACTTAACTTGATACCAAGTAAAAGAAATAATCTGGCAAAGACATCATTAAACAGTTTAATAAGGACTGGATGACTCATTTTGTTTGAACAAATGGATTATTTTGCAATCAGAAGTACAAATGTTAACCAGCTTTATTTTTAGTTGAAAATGTCAAGAGGTCAGAAACAATTAAAGCAACTGTAAGGTGGGAGTCCCCAGAGTTTGTGTTCTCTTGGATTTTACACCTTACTAAAATTGCTTTTATTGCAGCTTAGCGACTTGCTAACATTTTTCTGATAAGATAACGGGAAATGACTGTGTAGGCATATTTACTGGTAAGAAGAGATTAGAGTCAAACAGAAATGGAGCATACTTTTCATTTTAACAGAACAAGAGCTGGAAAACAGAGCTTTTTCCTTGCATGATTTGAAATGTAGTGATTGTATTTTCAAAGGAACATCTGACCTGCTTAGGACTTCCCTACCAGCTCAAAATTCAATGTTTTGAATATCAGCTACAAGCTATTTCACGTAGCAGTTCCTTCTTTGAATGTTTATTGTATTTAGAGAAAAGAGAATGTGATGTTTAAGTGCAAAGAGCAGCTAACTGCAGCTCAGCAACAGGACCGCTTTGAGAACCGGCACTTTGGGCGTCAGGAGGCACTGCTGTTGAACCTCTCCGTAGCAAGCCATGCGCTAGCAAGGCTGGAGGCAAATTCAGGGGAAGATGTTCCTTCTGCTGCTCCTGATGTCAGGAGGTTGAGATTTATTGGCCCCATGTAAGGACACAGCATGAGCTCACCGATGCAGCATCTCGCTCAGCCTGTCCCTAGTGCACCCGAGGTAGCAGAGGCACCAGCCGAGTCACCTGCGGGGCCACCACCTCCTGCGGGGCTGCTCTGCTGGGTGTCACCGTGGAGCTTGTGTCATCCCAGGAGGGTGGCAGGGGCCGGTGGCCCAGGGGGGATTGGACCCTACACAGCTCTGCGCCACGGCGCTGGTGGCAATGGGCAGTTCTGGTGCTTGCGGGATGTTGCTCTGCCTGGTGTTGCATCAGCACCACGGACTGAAACGCGCCCTGTGCTCTCGCTGCTGTCACTGCCCGATGTGCTTCTCATCCCCAGCTGGAATCCCTTAGTAACCACGTGTTCTCTGTAACAGGTCCGGATCGAGGACGACATCGCAGTGACAGCCAGTGGAATGGAGCTGCTAACGTGCGTCCCGCGTACTGTTGAAGAAATAGAGGCTTTCATGGCAGAAGGCCAAAGCGGTGCCAAGTCATTTGACTGCCTCTCCAGCCAAAAGCAGTAAACTTCAGGATGATACTTACTGTCTCACACTAATCAGTCATTGTTCTGATTTAATGCTGCAGCATATAAAATAAAATGCATCCAATTCTTAATAGCAAGAGAGGCAGGCAGGCTATTAACTGGAATGATTCATTAAAAATGAAGGTAGAAGACTTCAGCACTTGATATCCAGGTAACTCAAATCAGCAGTTTACGTTACCATGTGCCACTTGAGTAACCCTGCTGCATTATCAGTGGGGCTTACACTTCTGTCAAATCTCAGCTCAGACATATCTTGCAATTAAATCTGAATTTTGATGATTGGGACTCTCTAAAATACCAAACGGATTATCTGAATGCTGTCAGCAATTGTAACAATCTAAGTCCTTTTTTAAACTTCGTCACAAGTACTGCACAAAACATAGAAGAAAAATCAGGTGTTCTCGGTGGACGTAATGACACTTATATTTTTCTTATGGATCTTATTTCAGTGTCAATGGAGTAAGCAGAATCAAATTTTTATTAAAATTCATCCTTGGCATCACACTCACAACTTTGTGATCATTATGCTCTTCTGCTCCCGTTCCTGCTTCTTTATCTGACCTTTCTACCAATTTGTGCTCTGGAAACTTTGACCCTTCATTAGCCAGATTTTTCTGCTGTGGGTAGTGGGTGTACTGACCCTTCACACACAGCCCACTGCTTATTAGGTTTGTCCATCTAATTTGTTCCTTAAAAACATAGACTGCTGTGGTGTTCGCGAGCCTTAGAAATTGCAAGAAGGGGGTATCATTGCTGCAGGGCTCAGGGTCATTCAGCAGCATATGCTGTGCAGAATGACAGAGTTATTTTTAACTGTCCAGTGTTAGCCGGTTCAGAATTAAATCATGTAAATTTTATTTGGATACACCACAAACATATTAATAATGATCATAAAAATTATTTTCCATTCATACAGGATTTAAATTACCCAGAGAAGCCTTTCTTTACTGTAGGTGTTCATCAGCCTGCAGGAGAATAAATACGTTTCTTGCATCATAAAATAGCACTAGTTGCTGTAACTACATAAAAATAATCTTGCTCCCTTTATGAACACATCAAAACTCCTGTTCGGTCTTCAGGCTCCGTTGCACGGTTTGGCTGCAAGGCACTTCAGAACATCCCTCTGCTGTGTCAGGGGGAACCGAAGTCACAGCAGGGTGTCAGGGCCTTTCTGGGTCTTACCACTTGCCAGATGAGGATTTTCCTACTACGAAGGGATCAGCTGACTTGATGATCTCAGCATCTCAGTTCTGTTGCTCACATCCCGGAGCTGGCACACAGGCAATGGGACCAACTGTGAGCTTCTGGGTGCCTGCAAGTGCCTGTCTTACATGGGGCGTACAGCGCAACATGAGCTTGGATAGTGTCAAAAACTACTAGTGTTGCTGTCTTCGTGCCCCCACCCGGGACTGGATTTAGGTCCGAAATAATTTCCTTAAAAATTGTCAAATGTGCTGCTCTACAGAGAGCTCTTTTTGCTAATTCTGTGTGATGAGAACCTGTTCTTTATTCGTAACAGCTTGGTGAACATTGCTAAATAGGAAACTGCATGTTGGAGACTAAAGAAACACATTGTGAAATAATCCAGGGGACTTTGCTCCTTGTTTAATGTAATGTCGCTTCATTAACAAATGAGCCTACTTACATTTTTTTAAAGGTTGCTCGGCATTGGATTGTAAGAGGTAAGTGCAGGAGGTCTCAACTGGGAAGGGGAAGGGGCGAGGAGGGGAGGGTGTGAGATCAGCAGCTTGGATGTGCAACTGGGCTGATGCTTCTTTCTGTGGCGACTGCAAGTCTCGTACCTCTGAAATGTAGTACTTATGCAGAGGGCATCAGGCTTTGCTTTGGTAGCTTTGCAGATAGGAGAACACAGAAACTACACTGGCGCTGCTCTGGACTTGTCTCCTCTTAAAACTCAGGAGGTTTTTTCACTGCAAGACGGTGCTCGTGGCCTCAGCCTTGTTCCCTCCACATCCAAGTGCTTTCCTGTGGCATGCTCTGAACACACCCATGAGATCGCTCACTGCTTTGGGCACTCTGAAACCTGCTGCTACTTGGGTTCAATAGCAGTTACTATTTTAAAGTAACACTTCACAGATTTTCAAAAAAAAGAGTTTGGAATTGTTTCAACTAAGCCGTAACCCCAGTCTAGTTAATAGGCCTTTCCCTGCCTGTGATTAATCTTGGCAAATATTGAGCTCTGCTGCTGTAGAACAGGTCGAGCAATCTGGCAGGCTGCAGGAGGCAGAACTGGTTCTGCTTTGACATGTACCAGCAAAGAAACCCTACCACAAGTTCTGGGGGGAAAGCACTCGCTCACGTAACTGGCTTCTCTGGTGTTTTGCTTGCCCGAGACATGGATGCGTTTTGGTCTGGGATGGTGCACCATCTCCCATTTTCCTTCATGATCAGGCCCATGAACTTGGTGAATATAAATTTCATTCTTCCTTCCAGAAGTCTGTTCTGTAATTATGGTAATTTTTATCCACTTAAACCAAAAGTGAATTAGAACTTTTTTCTAAATTAGCGGGGGCGGGGGGGGGAGGGGAGAGTAAGCCTCTAAATAAAGGCAAAGTGGTATTTAATACACTTAAAATGTTATTAGTGGGGGGAAGATACAGGTCATGACAAACTTTCTTTTTGACTACATTAGGATATTTTAGGCTGTTAGCTATCATGTTTTCCTAAATGCCTTTTCCCCTTGGTGCAGACTTGAATAGAGTGGCACCAAAATAACAGAGTGTGTTATGTTGAGTAAGTTTGTGTGTTTAGAAAGGTCCCAGCACTTCTGAACTGATACATTTAAATTGCTTCAGCTCCCTAGGGTTGGATGCACTCTGGATTTATCCGCCACGCCAATTATGCTGCTGCAGCTACAGGGTATAGTTAAAGTGGTAGAGCCTCCTAGTGCTCATGGAGGCTAGAGTAGACCTGTTCTTTTAGTGGTACAGTGAGAAAATAGGAATAAGGTTTCCTGGTGAAACATACAGTGCTGCAATGCTCCTTCTTGTAGTGACGGGCACTGTAGTTGTTAAGAAAAACGTGTCAAAAGGAAAACCGTAACTTTTATAGGCCTACACTGAAAGTTTCTTGCGTAGATATGCATTTATTCCAGCCTTTCTTTAGGAAGAAGAGAGAATCATCCAAGTCACCTAGGTATGGGTGTTCTCCTGTGCCTTGCAGCGGAGGGGTAAGATTGAGGCATTTTGCTGTCATACAGCCTGCGCTGCTCCACCTTCGGGCAAAGAGAAGGAAAGCCTCACCTCAGCCTTTGCTCCTCAGGGGTCTGAGACAGCTACTTTGGCAGGAGGGGGCTTAGAATAATAGACTAACAAACACCTTTCTTGCAATCTAACTCTGAGGGTAGATTTAAAATAACAATTTGTTATAATCTTGGGTCCATGGCTGCACATATTAAAGTGATGTGCTGCACACAGCCTACACGCTTCCCTAGGCAAACAAAACAAGCGTGAAGACTGCTAAGCCAGAAATGTCATTGTGCAAACAAATGACTTTTCATAACTCAGTGGTTTTGTTTTAAACAAGAAGGAAGTGGAATTGGAGCTGTCAGGAGTAACAGGTGAAGTCACCTTCCAGAGCATCAGAAAGAATACTACCCCCAAAGAGATTTAAGAATTTTCACCAAAATCAGAAACAAATACCAGAGGTTTGGAGCCCCTGTTATGGTTACTAGGGGAGGACTCCACATCAGCCTGTCAAACCAACTGCAGGACAACAGGGCCACCTAGTCCCAGTTCACAGAGCAGACAACGAGGGAAGAGATTAGCTCCTGCCTTTTGCATCAGAGTAGGTGCACGGTTAACAAATGAGATGCTTTCAGGTCATCTTTTTCCCTTGTAGTTTTTGGTGTTCTGTTCCTTCCCCTTAAATCAGGAATTAAGCCAAAACTGTAATGAGTTTCTGATTCTTTCCATTGAGTAAAAACCTGAGCGGAAGACAGGAATGGAGATTGTTGCACTGATTTCTCAAAGACATCTGCTTGTGGTGGGCACCTCTACATTTGAGGGAAATAGAAAAGAGACAGGAAAAATGAGGCCAGCACTAGAAGCAAAATGTTTTTATTAGCTTCTGATATTTCAACCCTACCTACTTAAGCTGCAGCTAGAACCAAAAACTGTATCTTTGTAAAAAGACTACCAGAATCCAAAACAATCCATGAAAGTTTTCCACATGTATTAAAAGTTTAAATTCAAAAAGAACTTTTCAAGGTTTCATTTTCTAACAGCATCTTCATAGAGATAATATCCAAGTTCTCTTCCTAAGTACAGATACAAGGCAAACAAGCATCCTACAAAATAATCTATGGAAAAAAGTAGTTTAGGAGGGAAACTAAGACAAGTGTAATAATCCACTAGCCAGACACACAGGTTAAATGTAACACAACCATACCATCAATGAAATATTTAAAAATGAAAATAAATTAAGGTTACATCAAAGTTCCTGCTTTACTTTTATTGTTTAAATCCTCAGTATAGTACATACCACTGTGTAATGGATCATGGCAAAGACTTAGCACTAGCATTAAAAAAGTTGCTATAGAAAAACTTTTATGAAAATAAAACAAGACCGAGGATACTCCTTCACACAACTGTATGATGACTATAGAAATTCCACTGAATCAGTTATTCAGACTAGGGCCATTTATCTTTAAGAGAGCTGTGAACTTCTGTAAGATCTGGGTTGCAAATCTGAACAGCCATGAAAATGGAGATAAAAGCCAACGAGCAGTGATCCATACATTCTGGCTGAACAGATGCCGTCCTACCCCTTTCATTGCTTAGCCAAGCTGCACATCTTGTTTTCCCCAATACCTGCACCCCAGCAAGAATGCAGTTTTGCAGAGCACGGTTTTTTTGGTAGCATTTTGACATTTTCTGAAAACCAAAATCTTGTTCTTATAAGGCCCCAGTCACTATGTGAGCAATGTGAACACAGGCTTAAAAGGCTTTGTCAGTGTGCTGCTTTACCTCTTGTACATGGTGCTTCAGACTCATTTGGAAGCCAACTGCCATATCATCATAGTATATTGCTACTTTTCTAGAAAACATCAGTAAGCATCCCAGCTCACTATTACTACACCCTCCTCATTAACTGTAACTGGACAGGAAAGACCTAAGTGGTGCTTTATAGGACTTGCTCTACAGATTTAAAGTAGTCCACCAAACAGGAAAGCAAACACCCTCCACGGCCTTTGCAGTTTTGTAATATGTAACGGAGAAAACAAAGGACTTAAATACACTAAAAGGTATTTAAAAGACATTTTATCCAATTACGAGTTTCTGATACTACAGTAAACCATCCTGCTGGATCCCTCCCATTATGCAAACTGTAAGAAGGTAAGTGAACATTCCTGTGAAAATGCTATTTCCCTAATACTAAGCTCCTTGTTGACTATGAATTTAGGTCTGCATTTATTAGATAAATCTTTTAGAGGAGAAAAATATTTAAAACAAATACCCTAATCAGTTTCTGGTTTAATTGTATCAAATCTTCAGTGTTAAACCTAAAAAGAAGAAAATCTCCACAAAATGATGGTTAAAAGAAGAAAATCTTGACAAAATGATGGTTAAAAGAACAGTGTTTTTGCTTGGTTACTGCATGGGCGTTGCAGACAAGCTGCACCTCCAGAGTTCATTTCGTAAGGTTGCAACAATGTCTACTGTCCATTGTTTTCTGGATTTGTTGTGGTGGTTTCAGTGCCAACAGGTTGCACATTGTCTGCAAGATTGTGTGCGTGCTCAAGGAACAAGTCTTTCAGTACGCTCAGCTCCTTGGTCAGGAGCTTAATTTTTGCCTCTAAACGTTCATTTTCTTCTTTGAGCTGGTTGACCCTTTGCAGCGTGTCTTGTGCTTTCTGCTTGCTTTTTAACCGGCTCTTCTTCACTGCCATGTTGTTTCGCTCTCTGCGCTGACGATACTCATCACTGTTTCTATCCACAAAGGAATTTTTCTTTCCCTGTTTGCTTGGAGGCACAGCTTTGCCTCCGCCACCAGGACCAACGGGCACCAGCTGGGGAACCTGCTGCAAACCACTGGTGTGTGCTTGGGTGTGAATCACGCTTACTCCGTTCGCATCTGTAGCGGTGTTCTGTTGGGATGTCTTGCTCATTTGGACAGGCTCTTCTTGGACACAACAGAATCTATTAGGAGACTGAAAACTGTTGTGTTTCTAGGTGTTTCCAACAGGTCTTCACATGGATTAAGGGCAAGGTGAACCTAGTAGGGAAAAAAAATGCTATTAAAGGTGTTAGCTTCAGCTACAATCTTACACATCACTGACTTTAGCATAAGGTACTGATGGTACATCTGGCAATAACACATCACAACTGTGCTGGAAGTGGACAAGCTGCCAACTACATTTCAGAAGCCTCTCGAACGTATTTGGATTGGAAGGGATTGTTACTGGGTCATCTAGTCAAGCTGTTTGCATTGTTCACTGGCTTTACTCAGTTATTCCAAAGCCATCCCTGATGGATGGGTGTCTAGCCTAGCCTCGAATATCTCCAGTTTCACAACCTCTGTCTTGGCAACAGGTTCCACTGTCTAACTTTTCCTCCAGTTATATAATTTTCTTAATTTTCAGACTGGAGTTTTCCTTCTGCAGCTTAAACCTATTAACAGCCTGACTCTTGACCAACAGGAGTACTTGATCCTTGTCCTCTTCAGACCATCCCTCTGGGTGTATGCACAGACAAATTCCTCCCTGGTCTCTTTTCTCTGGAGTGAGGGTGCTCAGACTGTCCACCCTTCCTCGATCATCTTACAGCACTTGAAGGTGATGTCCAAATTGATGACTGTTTTAAGGTCTCACTAGTACCAAGTGGAAAAAAATTATCTATGGAAAAAGGTAGTGTGCTGCAAAGGCTGTGACTGAGTGACATTAAAGGAACCCCTTCAACCACAAGCAAGGTAAGACAAGCTAAGCCTCTGACAGTACTGTAACGAGCAGGTGGGACAGGAACACAGGGTGATGGCAATGTGAGAATCACTACCCAGCAAAGACCAGGGGATTGTTGCCACCCATAGGAAGACAGCAGCCACAGCTGACTTGTCCACAAAATACGTTCCCTGCTGTAGCTCCTGCACTGGTCATTGTCCACTCTCCAGGCAACAAACAAGCAGGACACCCTCTCACCTGACTCACGTTGCCCTGCTGCTGAGGTCAGCCTGCTCCTGACCCTACTGGTGGCACAAGGAGGACTCCACCACAGCTGCTGCAGGGACACGGCCCCAGCAAGGCTAACAGCTGCTCCCCTTCTCTTCCCATCTCATGGGATGACCTCCTAAATGTCTGGGAGAGAAGTTTGGGAGAGAAGAGGGGAAGGGCAACAGGGTTGTTCTAAGTGCCTGAAACGCCTACCTACAGCTCCAATGAAAAGTACTCAGCAATCGGTCAAGCGAGTGTTGATTTCTTGTCATGTTAAAGAAAAGTATCTAACCGGCATAAAACAATCCTAGTCCAAGACCAGACTGCATTGCATGCATACATGCAGTATCACACAACTAGTGTTCAACATCCTTCTTGCCCATCCTCAAGAGGACCCGCTGGGAAAGCAAGTAGCTGAAGTTAGCGGTGGGCAAGGCTAAGCACCCAGTATCGGCAGTGTCCAACCCAGGGATTACGGCTTGCATCAGTAACAGCACAAGAGACGGATGACTGTACTCCTGTGTCTAGCTGATGAATGGATGTGGTGAGATGTTTGTAAATGAGCTGCTGTGTGTCACTGGTCGTTCTAAACTCATGGGTTCATCAGCTGTTTACTGTTCTTGTCTGCTGGTTTTTCTCAGCAGTCTGAGTTGCTGTTTTACCTTCTGCTGGGGTATCATTAAAAAGGTTAAAATTCTACTGTCTAGATCAATAGCAAATTTTCTTCCATAATAAGGGAGCCAGAACAGAGTGTGGTTCAGTAAAATTCATGGAAAAGCCTAGTAAGTTTGGCTCAAATGTTATTCAGAATTAACATTCTCTGTCACTGAGAAGTCGTCTCACTTAAAACAAGTGAAGAAGATGTGTGAGTACACCCACACCCCTCCTATCAAGAAATCTTTTCATTTTTGTATTTCAGGGCAGAAAGAGACCATCAACTCTTTTTGAAATCTGTATAGCTAAATCTATGTACATATATGCCTAACTTTTTTATTTAGTATTTTCCCGATTTTAACTCTTAAAGCAACTTTTGCAAACCACATTTAAGTCTTAGATTCTGACTGAATAAGCAATTTGGTTCAGCAGTTAAACTGCATATACAGCTAACAAGATGTCGCTGTGCACAAATGCCAGACTGGCAGGGCCAGTTGTAATAGCTGTGCATGTATGATTGCACTGACATTTTTAGTCAAGATGCAAGTGTATGCTCCTCTTGGAGCACATACTGGCTTTGTCTCAGCTTTGTTTTTAAATACAGGATTTCTGTAGCCCTCAAAGACTATATAGCTCTGTTTGTTAGATCGCCTCCGACAACTGAATTTTTCCACTGATTTTTGGCATCTTTTCAAAGTCAGACAGAATGCTTTCCTGTCCCCTCTATTTCAACATATTACCAGTGCTTGCTAACTTCATCTGGACAGCCCAGTTAAGTAACCCATACCATTTTCACGATCTGCTTTTTGTGCTTCATGAGGTACTACAGAGGAAGGGGTGGCTCCTGCCCCTGAAGGCACCCCACCCGACCTGTAACACGTTTCTTCACATCATCAGGTTCCATGTGCTATTTCTCTCCATGCTATCGAACCTATTTAATATTGCTTTAACATTCCCTTCAGATCTCTATCAAATTCCCCCATAATTCAAAGGAAAAATTGTTCCATTAAACCGCGTTTTAATGGAATATTTTAGTTGGGCAGTACATGGATATAAGCAGAGAAGATGAACCAGTGTCACACCTCTCAAGCAAGAACAAGTCTCCCTCAATTCCTTCCCACTGGAAGCAATCCATTTTGTATCAAATAACTATTTCTTGAGTGAGTCACACTCTTACCTGGCCTGATGATCTGAACCCTTACGTGGGAGAAATGACACCTGAATTTCTGTCCTGCTCCAACTAATTTATGCAAAGCAAGTAGCACTAACTGTCCTGCATCACAGATAACCCAGGAGTGGTAACTGTTGAGGCTTGAAACTGATTTTCCCCCTAGTTATTTGGAGGCTGGATCCCTATTACAAATTGTCGGTTCTTGAACAGAACAACAAGAGGGAAGGATATCCTGGATAGCAACAGGTGCCATGGGGCATCCTTCAGGGAATACTGCAAGGAGATTTAAAGGCAGCAGCTATGAGACATATAGAGGGGGCTCTCAAAAAGGGTGAGGTAAAGGACACAGTAATCGGGAGAGGCCATGAGGGTGGGGAGGTAGACGGGTCTTAGAGTTCGCTTCTCAGACACTGTGCCACACAAACACAACTGCTCCTCTCCACAAACAGGTTGGTTTCCTGTGAATGGATGATATCCCTGGCACAGCAGGAGGCAGCTTCTTGGAGAGCCAGCCGAGTTTCCGAGCATCTTGTTCCCATAAAGCTGCTCATTAGCTTGAGCTCAGCGACAGCCCTAGGCTGGTTCCACCCAGCACATGGTAGTGTTTCCAGTGGCCAGTTAGAACTGCCCTGTTCTCTCCTTGGGCCACCAACTGACCACCCACTACAGCATAATAGCTGGTAACTCAGAGGTGTCTTCTCAGGCAGAGAGATGTTTCTTACTGTCTGACAGCACTCCTCAGGGACCACAAAGACTCCCAAGCAAATCAAGGCCTTTATTATCTTTGCTTTCACCAAAAAAAAAAAAAAAAAAAAAAAAAAATTAAACTTCCAAATGTTTGGTTTGGGGGGGGGGGGGGGGGAAGTGTTTTAATTTGTTAATTAAATCAGTAATTTTTTTACTTAGCAGCAAAAAATACAAAGCGCTTCTCTCTGCTCCTTTTCTGAGATGTGACTGTGTTGATTCTAATCATTAGTCAAGATGACTTTATTGCACAAATTCACTCAGCTGTCTTGTCTAATGCATAATTGGTCCCAATCTGAGCAGCAATGGGTGGCCTCCCTGCTCTTTGACTTCAGTAGCAATACCTCAGTAGGATCTGACTCTAAATCCAGATGACCCTGTACAAAGAATGACAGAACACTGGGAGGGCCTGCTCCTGAGTGGTTTTCTGCACACTCTCACAGGCAAGTTAGTAAGAGCTGATGGTAACTCTCACATACTGAAGGCTCGGCAACCACTTTTCTGAGACTAGGTAGCTCAAACCTATCATCAGTTGCCACAGCTGACAACATCACTTTCCCGTATTTTTCTCAGAATCCCCATTTTTTCCATACACCTTACAAGAAAAACGCACTCCAACATCTTCATAAATGTACTCCAACATCCTTAAAAAAATGTGCTCGTAACATCTTAAGTATGTATTTTAATTGCAGGCTAGCAGCGCTGATGACAGAATTGCAAACAATCCCAGATGCCAGGAGGCAAGGAGGTATCAATTTGACTCTGTCTTTCGAATTATAATGAAGGTAGCTATTTCTAATGAACTAATTCCTTAAATCCAGAAGTTACTCAAATTATGAATTTTTATACCTTCTGAAGAGGCGCTATGAGCAGCATGGCACTATTACTGAGGGGAGTACTGAGTTGTTTTAATGACTGCTATTTCCCACCAGATGTCAGAGCTAAAACCAACATCGAGCTTTCTGTGACAGACCCGTTTCGAAAGTTGCGTCTGGAGCTATAAAGATTTGTCGGGAACCAGAAAAGATTTGCCAAGACATTCAAAACTCCACTGAGAAGCTAGAATAGAAGAGTACCGCTTGTTAGAGCACGGCATTTTGTCGTGGTTCGGGGCAGCTCCCGGGATCCCTGCGGCCTTGCGCGCTCCCGGGCGCGGGCGAACGGCGCCGGCGGGCTCCCAAGCCCGGCTCGGAGACCATTCCCTCGGCCGGGCGCCCTCCTTAACGGCCGCGCCTTGCGGCGCCGGAGGACGAGCCGTAACGACCGCCCGGCCCCGCCGCCACAAGCACCTGGAGGCGCCGCGGCCCGGCCGCGGGGCGGGGAGGGGCGGGGAGGCCCGGCGAGGCCCGGCGGGGCCGGAGCCGCCGCGGGGACCGGGCCCGGGACGGGGCCCGGCCCGCCCCATCTCCCCTCCCCCGCGGGCCTCCCCGGCGGGCCCGCGGCCCGGGGGCCGCCCGTCGGCGGCCGCGCCGCTCCTCCTCCCCCGCCCGTGCGGGGCGCGGGGGTGCCCGGCGCTGCCAAGCCGTGACTTCACCGGGGGAGGGAAGGGGAGGGGAGGGGAGCCAGGGCCGCCCGCCGATTGCATCATGCGCTCCCATGCGCGGCGCCCGCCGCGGCGCCCGCTGCGACACGGCGGGAGGGAGGGAGGCGGGAGGGCGAGGAGCCGGCGCGGCCCCCCCGGCTCCCCCCTCCCCGCGCCCCGGCCCGCCGCCCCCCGCGCGGCCGCGCTTACCTGTGGCGGGGCGAGCGGGCGGTGGCGGCGGCGGGAGGGGCCGGGCCGGGCCCGAGCCTCTTTCTTTAAAGTGTGGCGTGCGGGCGAGCGGCGATTGCGACACCCTCCCGCTCCGCCCGCCCCCTCGCCAATCGCCACCCAGCCGGCCGCCGGGATGATGCAATAGCCGCCCGGATTGGCAGCCGGCGCGGCCAATCAGGCCGCCGGCACTCTTAAAGGGCGAGGCCGTGTTGTGGTGGGGTTTGTTGGTTTTGGGGGGTTGGGTTTTTTTTGTTTTTTGTTTTTGTTTTTTTTTTTTCTTTCCGTGGGGACGGTGCGTGTCCCGTGAGGCTGCGCCCTGCTTGCACGGGGCGGCGCCGGCCCCGCCCGCCGCGTCGGGAGCCCGGAGGGCCCGAGCGGTGTCACGGCTTCCCCCGGGTTTGTGCTCCCGTGCTGCCGCAGGCGGGGCGGAGGGAAACCCGCTGCACGGCCACGCGTGTCCCTGGAGCGGCCGGCTGCGCCCTGGCCCAGCCTGCGGGCGCCATCTTCCCCTCTCCACGGAGGGGGAGCGCTGCAGGAGGCGTCGAGAGGCCTCCCCTCCCGCCCCGGGCGTTGGCGGGAAGAGGAGCGAGGCGGCCGTCTCCCCCGCCGCCTGTGGGGAGCCGGGCGGCCGCCCCCGGTCCTCCGGGCCGAGGAGCCTGGCGGCACCTCCAGGCGGGCCCCACGCCTGCCTTCTGCCCTCAGCCTGAGGGAGAGAAGCCGAACCCGTGTTTCCCCGGTAACTTCCCCTCACAGGCAGCGCGGGGAGCTCATCCCCGGGCCACGCGTGAGGGAGAAGGCAGCCTCGGTCCCCCCGCGAGGCCGCGGCCGGGGCCAGACTGGGTGGTTTCTTGGGGGCAGCTGGCACGGAATTGGCCAGCGCCCCACGGGCATCGGAGTAGAAGATCGTGTTGTGTTTCTGTACCGATTGGCATCTCTTAATTGTTCCTGGGCTGCTAATTAACACCTGGCAGCGTATTTCCATCTCAACGTAGCTGCTGTATGGTTTGCCTCTGTAGGATGTCGTGAGGTGCAGTGGAAGGAATACCAAAGACGTCAAATAAAATTGTTGACTGTTCTCTTGACAACAGAAATTGTGGCAAAATCCTAAATTTTGTAGATTATTAGCTGATTCTCCTTTTCAAACATACTTTAAAAAAAATAGAAAAGCTAAATGCTGGCAGATTAGGAAACATCTAGGTCATAGGAGTTAAATGTCATAGGAAGATTATGCCCCGATTCAGTGGTATGTGTTTGTTATTGTAAAATACGTTTTGTAGAGAAGAACTTCTTTGGCCCTTAATATTTTCCAGACACTTCGGTTCACATCACCATAGTTCTGCCTAAACAAGCACAGTATAAAAATATATATGCTCGCATCTCTAAGTTGTATGTGTGCCGGATGTGTTTATAGCTCTTCGAATGGGAAATACACACTTCAGTACATAGGTATGCATATTTGCAGTGGGCAGTTCTCAAAATCATTGGTTTATAAGCAAGTTTTGAACGAGTTTAGGTGTGCAGACAGTGAACACGGTACTGGCGAAAGTAGTTTTTGATTTTTTAAATGCACAGAGAAAAAGTACCAGTCTGTGTGCTACTCCAGTTTAGCACGTAGACTTAACTTGGGAAATGTTTCATGTCGGCAAAAGAAGAGGGAAGAATCAGCTTTGTAAACACAGTCGCAGAGCTCAGTAATGTAGATATAATTATTTGTATTTGCCATTTTTATGGCTGTCTGATGTTGTGTGGGGGTTTTGTTGTTGTTTTTGTAAAGCCCTGTGGAAAATAAACCACATTTGCAGAAGAATTCTGAGGATTAGTCTGGGCAAACAGTTTTACTCAGCTCATTACCATGAAGATACTTTTCCTTGTCAGTCATCAAGTATTTGCTTTGACATCTCTAATGTTTTCTCAGTTGAAACTGTTACATTTTCTGTGACAATGACTCATCCATCTATAGCTAGAGCGAAATTCCAGGTAAGCATTAAACATTATCCTTTGCTCACAATAGTTAAGTAAGTGTGTGCTCTTACAGTGCTTTCCTAGGATTTTAGAGCACTTTATGACCATTCATTCATTAATCCTCATCAAAGCAAGCTGAAGAAAATAAAATGTAGACCAGTTTATTCTCATGAAGTCTGATAATTTTAAACATTAAAGCTCACACATAATTCCATGCACATAAGGTGCTCCAGCGCTTGGTTGGCATTGTAGCCTATTACAGGAAAACCATCACACAGTGTACTTTAATGTTTGCAGGATTATTTTTTTCCCCACAGCTTTACAGTAAAAATAAAATACTACGGAAGTGACCTAAAAAGTAATCACAGTAATATATGGGCAACTGCACTTCAGATGTGGCATTGAAATACACACTTTACCTGCTTATTTACAAGTTACATGAGCTGTGCAGTAGCTCTGGACTCGGGTGTCGCAAGCAGGCTGGTCCCTGCTGGGATGGAGTCCTTTTCACTCTGATTCTGGATGTGTTCCTATAGCAACGGTCTACCTCTACGACTATAGATAATATTGTAATAGTAGCTTATTTTCATGTGCATAATCTGGTCTCATGATTCTTTAAAGAATGTAGTGCTGAAAAAAAATTACACAGATATTCAGCATCTTCAAGTAATCCACCGCAAATCACAGTTAGAGGCAGAAAGGCTATTAAGGAAATAGAAACTGTGGGAATTGGAGGCAGAAGGTATAAAGGGCAGAGGAGCCTGTGGGGGTAAATGTCCCTGTTTATTACCCACTCAGTCTGTTCTCTTAACGCTTAAAAAAACATTTAAGACATTCTCGGCAGCCTTCCACTTAACAGTGTGAAAACTATTTTGTTGCCATTTGAATAATTTCTGTTGTGTCCAATTCCACTGTTTATGCACGTTACCTCTGTCTTTATGGGCAATTATTTCTTTGTCCTAAAATAAAAACCATACAAACACCCTGGACTACAACCTACACTTTAAAAAATACATTTTTCTCGAAACATTCAGTTCTTTACCTCTCTTTCCTTCATGGATAAGCCTTCACTGGATATTTTTACTTCAGACTTGCACATTTCTGTTAAAGGTTTACTTTTCACATGTGATGCTACTGTGTAGTTTTTTTCCTCTGGTCTAACATCCATGCCTTTGAATTCTTCTAGATAAGAAGTCAGTCATTTCCTTTCCAGTGATTTAGAAGAGAGGAAAATAAATGTATTTGTATATATATTTTATGAGAGGAAATAAATAGGCCCCTTAGGTAAAAACACACCATTGCAGGCTGTGATGTACAGTGTGTTAATGTATTTGAGGGCAAATGCACTGAATTATAACAAAATAAAAGCTTTTCTTGGTAACTGCTACTCCTATTCTCTCAACCTAGATTTGTTCAAAACTAGATAGAAACACTCTCTGAGTATGATTGCATTCCTTACGATCACCAAGGAGATGACATTCATTCAGGAATATCCCAGAAATACAAAGTCTGTAATAGAGGTTTTCCCCAATCTTATTACTGCAAACCTCCCTTCTCTTAATAGCCCTTGCATTTTGGTATTAAAAGAATTACTTTTTGCATTCAGGACTGACCTGCACCAAGATCAAAATCCTATTGTTAGAAATCTAAATTTTGCAAAGCTGAGGTTATAAAAGCTTCAGAAAGCAGAGAGATTGCTGGGTTTCATTTATCAGGAATCTGGCTATATTTCAAAAAAATAAAATTCAGAAAGAAAAAGCATTATGAATACCTCTGTTTGAAAAAGCTTATACTTGTTAAGCACAGAATTTCTGAGTGGTTTTTTTCAATCCCATTTAATAATTTAAATGATAGAAACTTGTCTATTAATAGATGATTTGTCAGAGGTAGCCTTTTTGAATAGGTGAAGAGAAAGGAGAGGAAACATTGCTTAGTGGTGACCACTATTTCAGGATCATACTTCTAATTCTAGCACTGACTCACTATAGCCTTGGAAAGTTAACAGCGCTTTTGTTCTAGAAAATACTAAGTAAAGAAAGGAGCCATTCTGTTCTAATAGCAAACATCCAGTTTATTGTAACACTGCCTGGAGTTCATTTACAGGAAAAATCCAATGCCTTTGTTCTTTCTCTCTATGCAGCTAATAAGTATTGCAACTAAGTATTTCCAGTTTCTAGTTCTGCATCTTCCAGTACTACTACCCTTATTTGCAGTTATCCAGTATCCAGATATCTAGAGTTACTCATACTGGTTTCTGAAAACAGATTAACTCAATTACGTGGGCAGAATAAAGGGTATGTTTCTCAAATGGAAGAAGAAGAAAAAAAAAAATAGACAGCTGTTCCCTACATCTTCAGCAGGCTATTGGGTGATAGCAAAATGAATCAGGCTAACACAGAAATCTTACAATGTCTGAGAACCCCCCCCAAAAAAAGCTGTCACTTTAATAGGTGTTACAAGCCACACTTCTCTCCAGCTACAGCTGTTCCCATTTCCTCTACATTTTTAAGTGGGGGATTGGTACTTCATGCCTGACGGACTGATTTCATCTAAGTAGAATCTGCATTAGTTTTACCCTGAGATTTAGTGCCTTAATTGCCGTATTTTCATTTCGTGCCATTATCAGGAATTTAAACTTTTTAATCAGAAACTTTTAGCTAGCACTTTTAGAATTAGCCAGCTGCATAGGTAAAGGTGTGCCTATTTTTGCAAGTTTCACTTTTTTTTACATTATTCTGGTTAGTAAGCTGGGTTCTTTAACAGTCACATATCAGATGCTTCTCTTTCATAGCTACAAAATACTTGTTGATGATAAATTTATTTTTTAGTGAAACTCTTACCCAGCCTATGCTTATCCCTCCTGCTGTCAGGAATTTGTGCTTCAAGCCAAACCAGCTCAGGTTCTCCAATACCGATGTTTCATTTCACAAGGTGCTACTTTGATCTGAGAAGTGTGCCACTACAGCAGTGGCCTCTTGAGGGTTTTGGAGGTAGAAGACCATCTCATTACCCCAAGTAGTCCTTTGTCGTCTTGTGACAATTCTCTGCACATAAAAATATTGTCAGAAAAAATGTGTGCTTTTTTCAAAATTTAACATATATCATCCCCTCTTAACAGTACTCCAGAGGATGGCTTGGAAGATGACCAATGTATTTTAAGTAAATAAAGATGACCAGATACGCATTAGTGTTCAGTAGCCACAAGTCCCTTCGAAGTGAGTGAAGCAGCTGGGGTTACTATCTGTGACCTTCTATAGAAACATCAGAATATGGAATTAGAAGCTTTCTTGTAGGTATTTCAGGTTTTTTATTTTTATCAAATGTGTCCCTGAAGAATGCCTGGTCTGAGAGGAGGCTCTAGGTGTGTCACATTACCCCAAAGTGTTTGGATTTCTGGAAGAGCATCTAACAAAAAGGAGGAGTGCCATGTTCCTTTAAGTTCTTTATAGGATTTTACAGTTTTTATCAACCTATGTTTGTGTTTGAGTGTTCTCTGGCTTTGCTCTTATGTCTAGTGATCCAATTAAAATTGGTATAGCCATTGTTGTGAATTGTACTGGGGCTTGGCTTGAGTTTTACCTGAACTTCTTCAGTAATTGTACTAAACAATGCAAATTGCGAGTCTTCTGGTATCCACAGAATGTGACAGGGATTTGTAGACTGCCACGGATCAATATTGGGGTTTGCTGCCATGTGTATGTAAAATGTTAGGTAAGGTGAGGCTGCATAGCTAAAGATGAGTAAAAACAAAGTAGATAAATGGATTGAAAAGAAAATGCTATGTATCGTGTGTGTATATGTGCACATATAAAATCTGGTTCAAAAGAGACTTGTTAGAACTGAACAAGTCTGAGCGAGAATTAATGGCCCACACCTGGGAATAAGAGGTGAATTCTCAAGTATCCAGGTTTAGTAACTGCCACACCTGTCCTATATTCCCAAAAGCATAAATGAGGTCTGCAGGGATTTAGATAGCTTAGCTTCTGAATGCACAGTGCCATGGCTCTTTTCCAAGGCATCATCAGTCACCGCATGAAAATCCCCACCCATAATTACTAGGGTATTATTTGTCATGGGGTATACTCTAGTGAAGAACTTTACCTTATTCACAGGATATCAGGAAGAGTAAATAGTTTTAGGCACGAATTTTATCCAGGCTTCAAAATGGTTCTTCAGAAAAGCAGCCTAAAATAAATACCCTTTGTCCTTAGTTGCCAGCTAGGGTTAAACCATGACATCCTTCCAGAAAAGCAGTGAAATTGGAGAGGCATAGCTCTGTTTCTTCTTCAGTCTCATGGTGTTGGGAGAATGAGGACATAAACTTCTTTCTTATCAATGGCTTTATTATTCCCTGCAACCTATATGATCTCTGAAATACAATAAAAAGCTCAACAAACAGCCACTTGAAAAAAGAAACTGAGAGCTTGTCACCTGGCAGGGGATAGTCCACCTGATTGTTTACTCTGCCTCACTTCAGTTCATAGAAGTGAACAGAAAATGAGTTAGTTATGCCTGGATCATACAAAATATGTGGGAGGACAATTTGAGAAAGCGTATTGGCGATTACAGCGTGTCTGTCATTGACCTCCTGCTACTAACATCTAGGAGAATTTTGTGCTAGATAATCAGTGACAGTAATACTTTTTTTCAGGCAAGTAGAGTCTATCTCTTGTCCCTAGCAGAAGGGAAGTACTTATCTCAGCAGTGCCATCCTCCTTCCAGAAAGTTGATTCTCTGCATTTGGTGAGTTAACTGGTTTTTCTGCCTCCTGAAATGGAAGCAGATTCCAAAGAAAGAGTGGGGCACAGCTCTGCTCTTTGGCTCTGAATACCTTCTAACATACTAACCAGAGAATCTAGTGTTAGGTTTCTATTGAATGTAAACACTGCAGGCAAATTTGTAGAAAAAGCCACTTTTGTAGCATGTCCCAGGGACAACAGTGTCACTGGAGAAGGGTTCATCTGATTTTCTCTTCTCTCATCAGTAACTAGATCAGATTTCCCTCCGATAGTCAGGAGAAGCTTTATGCTCCCTCCATCACTAGTATGTCCTTTGAAGTCATGTTTCTGCACCTCACTGGCCTTAAAAACCAACTCAGCAAATCTCTGTACAGAGAAAACTGTCCTTGTGCTGAGTTGTTTAGCCATCGTTTGAGGTTTTCCTGCATCAGGCATGATTTATTTGGTCAGAAGTTCTTACACAATTAAGACACCAACTGAAATTATCAGGAATTTTGCCTGAGGAAAGAATTCAGGATCAGCAATATTACAACAAAGTTGATGTTGGTGACTTAGACGGGAACAGCCTGTCTGCAAAAATATGGGACAAAAAAGAGTAACATGCAAAGGAAAAGTTGATGGGAGCACAAAACACTTCAAAATATATTGAACCTGTTCCTGTAGACTCCCAGTGCTGCATGTGCACTGGCAATCAATACAATTCCAGCAGCCACTTGGCAGAGACTGAGACTTACTTACTCTACTAAAGCGCGGTGGCTTCCCTGAACACTGTTTCTCTGCATACCCAATATTTGCTGAAGATACACATTCCAAAGAGGACTTTAGCAAGGCGTACACAATTGTAGAAAACTTCAAAGCGCACAATGAATGTGGTAAAAGTCACAATCGTTTGTCCAGGTTTTTGAGGCCCTCCTCCAGGGAGTACAGGCATTGCTTTGAAGTCACCCACAGTCCCAGTGGTAATGTGGTTTGGCAGTTGGAGAAAAGGACTTTGCTTACCAGGAAATGAAATTCTTCGAGGTACGTTGTTTATGTGTACTTTCACCTCACGTCCTCCTTTTCCTCTTGTGTAAAGCCCTTTGACATTAAGGGACTCAGCAAGTGGGACAAAACTGGGGGGTGTAATGCTTGTGCTGGTCTTCTCCTTCCTATGAACAAAATGAAGACAGGATGAGTGCACACAGGTGTATGTGTAGTCCTAGCAGGAATATGCACATAGGCAGCCAGTCCCAGAGAACTCCAGCTATGAGAGACTGCCTTACTGCTAACAAGCTAACGTGGGATGTTGTGCTTCGCTGGTGCCATAAATAACTGGAAAACCTTGGGCACAAATGCCAATGCCTTAAGCACAAAAAGTTTATAACAAAATACTTAATTTGTGTGAACACTGTCTTAATGTAGGGACATTTATTCAACTCTAGTATATGGCATCAGGAGAGAATACTGCAGTGTATTCTGAAACAGTCTATATGTTGTTGGCTTTCATCATGTGAAGGCATGCTACCTGTGGCTGTAGGTTTAGTGAGAGTTCACAGACAGCTCTCGGATACTTCATGCTATAGCAGCACTGGTAGCTGAGCTATGGGAAAACTGAAGAGCGTGCATGCTTTTACTTTCTTTCTGGTTTTAAATACATTTCTGGAAAGATTTTCAGTAGGCTTAAATTTGATACGTCACGTGTTCTGATACTCTACCACCAGATGGAATTTTTTTAGTCCTGACCAAAATATGTAGATCCTAGGACTTAGAAGTATCTCAGTGCTGCGAGGGAGATTTGACTGAATAGCTCTGAGCCCACTGAAGCAAATAGACAAGGGGCACTGAGACAAAGTCTGGCTTCCTGAAGACTGAGTTTGCAGTTGATGTGTCAGAAGATCTGAGCTCTCTACCTGCAGCATTTCCCACAGTTTGAACATTTAGCCTTTTCTCATAATAGGGACACAGATATTTAGGGTTTGATTGTCTTCCATAAAATACAGGCACCAATTTTTGCATATCCAGTGGAATCAGCAGCTGAGCTTGCACAGCTATGTACAAGGGGCAGCTATAGTTAGGAGACCCATAGTGTCTTGCACTTCCATGAAAGAGAAGGAAATGGGAGCCTCAAACTTTTATCAATGACATCCTGAGCTGGGTAAGTGATGTTTATTTCAGTTTATTAATAAAGGAGAAAAGTCATTCGCATGTGGTCTAGAGCCTACCATAGATGCAAATGATCTGTTGACGACTTAAGTTAAATGTAAATGATCCATAAGCCCTGCACTTAGTTATATAAATACTTCCATCTACTAAGCCTTTCTAAACCCATACGAACATTCATGCTCGTATGGAATAGCCCCTTTTTAATAGAAAATACTGACCCGCTATCAACTGTACTGCCTTATCCAACCTAAATACCAGCTGTGTTGGCTGTGGTAACTGTCAGCAATTGTTTCTCTGACAGGGAGCAGCAGGGTTCTGTGCTGAGTTACACTTTTCTGTCCTCTTGGCAGCTGAGTGTCAGATTGTAGACAACCAGCACGGGTTCATCCTCCCCATGCTATGGGTTCTGTGGCATGCACATTTTTAAATCATCATCTTCCTTTTAAAAGTATTTATTTTAGTAAAATAAAATCCAGTACTGTAGCGCCCAACACTAAAACTTGTTGCTTGAATTCTTTTTAGAACCGTGCAACTCATGTAATTAAAAATCTGGAGGTTTTGCCTGCTTTTAAAGAATATAGGAGTTATTTTTCTAAAATTAAATTTTACTTTGCCATGTTAAATTTTGCTTTATATTTACCACATTTATGTCATAAATTTGAGCAGTTTGTACTGCTCATATTCTCCATTAATAAATAGAATGTTGGGGTTTGTTAAGGAATGTAGGATGTATGCTCACATTAATGTATGACATGTAACTTGCATAAAATTAGCATCTAGTTTAATTGCTTAGGCCTGAAAGAATTATTCAAAGAAGTGAATAATTTAGACTCCATAAACTTAATCCATTTCCTATCTTTAATTACAGCAGTAGAAAGAAAAAAATAGACATTTGTGCAGTATGGGAACCCAATTCATCGCTGGTTCATTTTTTACTTAGAAACACAAGTAGTTTGCAAGCACTTTTTGTTTGGAATTAGAAACCTCTCAGCCCAGAGCTCTTGCTGAATGATTAGCTTTGATTATACTTAGCTCCACTATTAACTGTATGGCCATGTAAGTCACATGACATTCTTGCTACCTCCTAGCTGAAGGGCAGTGCCTTTTCAGCATTGCTTTATGAGGATTTAGATACCAAAACATCTTGCAAACTGCCTTGCACTGTCACTGGCTTTTTACTTGCTGAAATATTACTGCAAACAAAATATCATTTTTATGCTTCCATAAAATGAATTAAAAATATGATGGCTTCCATCAAAAGAAGTTTTCTGATTTTATTCATACGAATTCTGATAGTATTTATTTAAAGCACTCTGTAGCTCAGCTGTCAGCTGCCTTTAAAAACTAAGCAGAAGGAATGGTTTGTTCCAAGCTTCATAATTTGAGGTAGCCAGACCTGTTTTCCTCCAAAAGTTTTAAATGTCCTTGTAACCCCCCAACTTTAGTTCCTAGATTTTTATGGGACTGTGATCCTTTCAGGAAAAACCTACTGATCGTTAGACTCACCTGGTTTGTGATTAACTCTTATTGCACTCAAGATTAAGACTTGTTTTACCTAAAGCATAAGATTCCAGTTTGAACAGAAAAATGTAAATATGAAAGTCTTGCGGAACTTATGCAGTGGTGAGTCATGTCTCCTTATTTTTTATGAACAGGACTGGCATGCTGAATGTTACTGTGTGCAACTTCTCTTTCTGTGAAGGCTTAGAAGGCAGACCAGGTGTTATTTCAGCAGGCAGGAGTGCCAAGTCCTTTCTCTGGATGTTTTTGAGTGACCTTTGGAATCCCTGCATGCAATGAAGGGCCATATCTCATGTCACCCGCAGGTGGTTGCAGGAGAGACGGTGCTGCCCCATCAGCCTGCTGCATGGTCAGTCTTGGGGTGAAATCGCTCTGCGGCGGGGTCAACATGCTGCAGGTGGGAACTTCAGCACTGTATGCCAGCTCGTAAGTGTAAGCTGCCTGTTAAGTCTCATCTTTGTGCAGTGGTTATTCTTAAGAGAGTCAGGGAGATTCTGATGCCGGAAGTATCACTACGATTAGCTTGAAATTAATAACAAAACTCTGATCATTTTCAAGCTGAGATTGCCTCTGACTTGCTTCCTTCCTCTGTGCGTCTGTTCTTCCCCGGTGCTGGCAGTTGATTTGATCACGGTTTGGATTCATTGGAGATGTCACCGAGTGACTCCAAGAACATTGCAGAGTTTCCTTGTGACTCCCTTCCCTCTCGCTGCCTTTGACATTTTTCATTTAGTAGGCCAACTCCTGCTTAGATTACTCATGCCAGTAATCCCTGGGCTGGCAGTGGGATAATTAGAGAAAGCTGAGTTTAGCTCAACAGGGAGGTCAAATTTTCAGATACAAGATGGCATCCACACTGAGCAGTAAAAGTGCTTTCTCTGAATATAGAGTCAATACTTATAAACCCTGACATTTTAAAATATGAGTCAAGTGTGGCCCCAAACCTTTCTGCCACTGAAGTCAAATGTTTTATGACATTAATAAAAGATGGGTTGCACCGAAGGTGTATTATCTTCATATTTCCAGGTCTTAGTCCTTAATTCCATAGATACCTTGAGCATCGAATATTTGCAGGCTGGGAATCAAAAACTATGAGCTACTGGCTAGTGAGGCTATCCCATTGTCTGACTTGTGAATCTCACAATAGCTCTGATGTAAGAGAAGTGTAAAAAGCCCACCAGATCCTTGAGTTCTCTGAGAGGCCTCATGCAGTTCTCATCCTGCTGAAGCCTGCCATGGTTTCAGCAATGTGTTCATCTGTGGAACAACAGCATGAGGCTTTCATATTTGCACTATACTACAGAATGTAAATTTTTACCACATTTTTACTCTTTAGTTTAATTTTGATCCTCGTAACAATCTCCCCTAAAGAGGAGTAAAGTTGATTTAGAGAAGATGAGAACATAGAACTTAGTCCATGTCAGGATGTGTCATGTACTAAAATACATCATTAAGAAATGGCATGACTCTATTCTTACAAGCTGGTCTTCCTTTCCAGTCCCATCGCTCTCACTTTTCATATCTCATTCTTCTGATTGTAAATTCTTTGTGTAGCAAAGGGTGTCTTTCTATACTTTTGGAAAGTGCCTAACATATTTTGGTACTTCCATAATATAAATATTTTTATTTTATTTTTGCAGACACTCCCAGAATAATGTCCATAGTGCAAACAAGAACTACTTAGAAAGAGTGATGAAGCCTGAGCCATGCTGTAGCATCTTCTTTTTGAAAGTCTTTTGAGGTCAGCAAAAAGTAATATCTATGTCAGTGGCAAGGTTCCTCATTACTTAAGTAGCCTTCTCAAAATGTATTAGCCCATCTTTGTAAATGTACCTTCTGAAAACTGGATGAATTGGGATTGACTATACACATTGCCAAGGTTATGCTTACCCCAATAAACTGTCTTTTGCATTAAAACAAGTGTGAATAATGTTACAGGATGACTACATGAATATTTTCAAAGGATTAATGCAAAGTCAGAATACATGTATAATAGACAAACATCTTCTTGTGTGATTCAGTGTTACATGATAGTGTTGACATAGGTGTGCTCTGGAACAGTTACCAATATACGTGTTCAGCCTTAGCTGCTACTTTAGCTAGTATTGCAAATTAGTATTTTTAGGAGGAGCTGATAGTCATAATACGCTTTGGGTATCAGGGTGAATTACTCATACAAGTGAGGACATGCTATTGCTGTAATTAGCAGGATTTTGTTAAATAGTGATGCTAACCCAGGTGTGCAGTCCAGCTGACTTTATGCACGACAAGACTATCAAGAGCCCGTTATTTCGGTATCTAGTTTTAGGTGCAGTTCAGGACATTGAGATTTGTGAGTCTAAGTTCCCTGCATAGCTCATTTGAGAGCATCTAAATTAAATGCCTGAAGTTGGTGTCACCTGTGTGCAAACACAGGTACAAGATATGTTGCAGTTTTCTGGATTTACAAGGAGATTAAATCTCCATTTTTGGATTACATCTTGGATGATGCCATGAAAAGTAGCCAACCATATTCTAAGAGTTATAATTTTCAGAGAGTATTTTGAGAACGCTCTGCCCCTAAAAGCAGAGTTGGGAACTGAGTTTGGAGTATGATAACTACCCTATTACTATTCTGCTGCACAATTTGTGTGCCAGCTAAGGGTCTGCACCAGTTCCTACTCAGATCAACGAGAGTCTTCAATTCAATAGACTAGGGCTGGTGTCTAGAAAAAAAAAAAAGCTATATTTCCTATATGCTCCCTTAAGGATACAATGGCAAAAATCAAAAAGAAAAGAATGATATTGTCTTGGCAGTTCACTTCAGAAATAAATTTATTTCAAGATAAAAATTAATTTAGCTTTTCCATTAAAAAAAAATACCAAGGAAGTGTATGAAAAATGAAGTGTTTCATTTGTAGGGAAACAGTAGTCAAATTTTTGAATACTCATTGGTTGTGATATTAGCTCAGGTCATAGAAGAGATGAAATTCGCAGCTTTGCTACTTATTTCTTGTATGGCCTTGGCAAGTCATTCCATCTCCCAGCTCTCTAGCTGTGAAATAGAGAGCGACAACACTGCCTCACCTCCCAGGGAGATGTAACCATGAATGAATGAAAGATCCTGAGCTATTCATAATGAGAGAAACCACTGAAGTTTGTAAGGTAGACAGAGGATTGGAAAGTAAATTCAGGTGTGAAAGAAGGGAGGTTATTGTTTAGTCTGAGGTAAAAGACTAGAGAGAAAAATGGATGATTTGTGGATAGGCCAAATATTGAGCAAAGGGATAATTGATGCATACCAGTAGAACTGTAAACATGATTCAGGGAAGCCTTGAGGCAAAGGTGATGGCCTAATACTGCAGAAGAAAACAGTACGGTGAGAGGTGAGGAGCAATACTATTACATCCTTTTTTTGTGGTATTTCAACTGTGTGTTCTTTGGAATAGTACTTAATCCTGTATCTGAAAAGCATTTGGAATATTCTGGGCACCATGAATTTGGTCAGTGAAATACGGTCCTAACTATAAAACAGGAACTATGTACGTAATGGCTCATTAACCATGCAAAAATTGTGAATGGATAAACCACTTACTTACAACTTCACAGACTGATTGTACATGATTACAGGTGACAAGTTGGAAACAGATTGGGTTATGAGCACCATTTGAATGGAGGTGAGCAGTAATCAGGCAAATGGAAGTGAAAAGATGCTCCCAGTCGGCTAGCTTGGTAATTGCAAAGGACCGAGCTCTCAGGAGAGGAGCCAGAAGTCAGTAGAGCCCAAGGACAGCAAGGGTTGAGGACATGGTCATAGAGACCCTGAAGACAAGGGGAATGATATGAAAAGGGAAGAGAAAGATAGCATGGATTTGAGTTGGTTCACCTTGGAATTGTAAACAGTGTTTCTCCAAAGGAGAAAAACTGTAATGATAAGTAATTAAATCATCTGTCATTAGACCAAACTGCACATCAAAAATGGTAATCAGTCACCAGCTGCCTTGCCCAGCTGAAGGGAAGGTCCTGGCTGACTTGTCATACCATGCTGCATACTGATCTACTGGCCTCCAAGGCTTTGGCACATAAAGCCTTTTCCTTTGAAAATTGTCATGTGTGGCAGCTTTTATGTGCAGCATCATGTTTCCCCTCCCTGGGGCAGAAAACACAGGAGAGGGGAGAAGTTTGTGTTTCATTACACCACAAGAAGTAAGATGGTAGATTGCCAGTTCTTTATTCGCATAGGAAACTACTGCTGCTCCATCCCTGCCTACTCCCCTGGTGTGCTTGGGTCACAGCACTATGCCCAACTGAGGATAATGTCCCCTTGTCACTTGCGGGACAGCCGTACTGTCCTTTCTGCTCCGCAGTGCCCATCCCTGCCCTAGCCAAATCTGTCTCCTTCCCCCCTGACCCCCCACCCCTTCTGCAGATGGGAGAGAAGAGAGGTTGGACCACGCTGGCATTCACCCGAAGAAGTTTTGCGTGCAGACAGGACGTTCTGGAGCATTGTCAGTAGCAATGAAATACTCTAGTTTAACAAGGTAGTAAAATAAAAGTGTAATAGCACTCTGATTCTTAACGGGGCTGCCACATGCCATGTTCTGTACATACTTCCGAGCTGTTGGACCAGAAAGCAGAGCGCTGTACTGCCCATGCAGCCTATAAAGCCAGCCTGGATCCTGTAGCCAGGTAACCTGTTTTGCAGCCCATGGGAGTCAAAGGCCTGAGAACAGCACAGGAGCCAAGTTCAGGTGAAATGAAGAGACTTCAGTGTTCCGGTGCAGTTAAAAATGCTTAGCAGTCACAAAATTCACTTATATAAAGCAGATGGATATGCACATTCCTCCACGATCATGGTTTCTATTCAGTTTCCTTCCCTGCTAGCAGAAACCAGCGCAGCTGACTTTGTATAAATGACTTTTGGTGCTGTTTTGAATTGTGGAGCGTTTCTCCTGTCCTCCCCTAGCTTCTAGACAGCGAGATCTGCTTTGAGATGGAAGAATAGCACCCTCAAGAGTTGACAGCCACGATGCTTCAGGGATCCATAGTACACAACACACATCCTTCCTCTTTTAGTTAAATTAACTCCCTGACACATGTAACTGAAGCAATGAGAACAAAAGTTTTCTCTTGACATAAGATCTGAAATATTTGGTATCAGTCACTGTTGATATGAATGTGGAAATAGGCATTTGTGCTTGTCTGAGGGATGATCAGGTTCTAAACATTTTATTTGCCTTCAAAGAAGGACGGACAATAAAAAGACGAAGAATTGTCTTATTTGTCTAAGTCTGGGAATCTCATTTTATACCATATTAAAACAATTTGAACAGGAATTTATGTTTTCTTGTAAAAAGTGATTATTTGCAAGTTCTTAGCTTAGATAAAAGGGGTCTATGTAAAAAGAAAAAATACTGAGCAAACCAGTCCTTAAATTGCGGGGACTTGTTCGTTAATTACAGTAATTAGGAATGGAATCTGATCCTAAACTTTCTGATTTACTTTGAATTTCTTTTAATATGTGGTTAGGCCTTAATTTCAGAATGATTATAAAATGTGAGAGCGTTTTAAGACTACAGAGGCGTAGGTATTGTTATTAAATAACAAACTTAGTTATACGCTTCTGCGTTTCATGCAGCACTGACCTTTTATTTTAAATGTCCATGGCCTATTCCTGTTTCTGCTGACTTCAGAGTCGGATCAGGCCTTTCGAAAGCTCTGAGTACAAACTGCTTACCAGCTACTATTCCAGACGATATTTCTCCCAGCAGGCAAAAAGTCCAGCTTTTGGGGTTTGTCCATTTTCTGGGAACGGGTTCACTTGAGTAGAACAAGCAGAGTTTGGACAGTCGGGTGCAGTTGGGGACATTTTACTCTCCAGTCTGAAGCATCCAAAACGCTCTTTTCCTCTGTGTCATGACTTTGTTCAGAGTACTTCTTTCTGGTGTTTTGGTTGTTTAGACAGTGCTACAGCTCCCCGTGGACCACTGAAGCACCCCTGCAAGGCACTGCTGCTGCGTTGAAGCCAACACGTATAATTTTAGAAAATACTGACTGTATATAAAAAGAATTTAGGATTGATTTTTCTTCTGTTGATAGTGAACGGTGAAAACTATGTTCTGTCGTTCGTAAATTAATATGTTTCCCTGCTGTAATTACAGAATCTATTCTCCTGAGAGGATACTAGAGTGCAAAAGCCAACTGACTCTGCTGGCCTTGCTTTTGCTCGTGAAACAGAGGTCCACATGTGCATTGTGTGATACAAAAACGTGGGTTCCTGGTACATTGTAATTTTGTTTCCCATTTAAGACTTTCTGTCGATTATTTTTAATGGCAAGGAATCTGTCAAACCATTTCTGAGCACGGAATTTACTGTCACAAGTTTCTGCTTTATTAGAACATCCAGAACTAAGACAACTTTTTTTTTTTTCCTCCAGCCATCGCTATGTTTGAATCATTTTCTCTGCAAATCTTCCTGTAGCAGTTTTAAGCCTGCACCTGCTCCAACGGCCTTGACTTGTCCTTTCTCTACGCCGGTTTCAAAGGGACCTTCTGGACCAGCAGAGCTGAATGCCCGTGGGGCTTCCTAAGGCGCACCTGGGGGGTGGGCAAGGGAGGACAGATACCTCTGCTCCGCAGACCGCGAGGGGTGGCAGCAGGAGGAAACTGCGCGCATCCTCACCCCTCCCGAGCCGAAGCTCGAAGCCGGGGCTCCGAGGAAGGCTGCGGCTGCACGAACATACGTACCCTGCTGCCCTGGGAGAGGAGGCGCGGTGGCCGAGACGTGCGGCTCCTCTCCCCGGTCCCGCGGCGCGGGGACAGCGATCTCCTTCTCCGAAGCCGCCAGGAAAGGGAGGCTGGGAAGGCCAACAGCGTCCCGGCGGAGGCTGCCGCCGCGGGGCCGGGCAGGCGCCCGGGTAACCCGGCTACCGCCGCGCTGCGCGCCGGGGGCGGCGGGAGCGGGGCCCGCCTGCGCCCGGGTTTAGCTCGGGTAAACGCCGGGAGTGGGTCCGCGCCCGACACTGGCCGAGATTGCTTGCGTCTGCATTTTGGGAGATCTGTAATTAAATTTACCTGCTTGGTTCGTGCGGGGGGGGGGGGGCGAGGGGGGAGACGCGCGCGTTTATCCCACCCTTCGTGCGTACGGCGAAAGCCGCGGGGCTGCCGGCGCCGGCAGCGCACCGCACCGGGCTACCGCCGCGGGGCGGCCGGCCCGCAGGTGGCCCGGCTCGGGCTGTCCCCGTCCCGGGAGGGCAGCTCCTCCGGGCTTGACGGACCGCCGACAAGCGCAGAAGCGGGCAGGGCGGCCCCCGGCCGGTCACCCCCGAGCACAGCGCAGCCGGGGGAGCCTCCGCTGCACCCCCCCCTCCCCGAGGTCTCCGCCCCCTGCCCGCCGGGCGCCATCCCCGGACGGGTCCTAGCGCCGCTCGGGGCCGGGCTCCGCGGGTCCCGCTGTCACCGGGCGAGCCCCGCGGGTCCCGCCGGCGAAGCCGGGCCGCAGCCCGCCCCGCTCGCCGGCTCCGAGCCCGCCCGGCGACAGGGCGCTGCCGGCAGGTGACCGCCGCCGCGGTGAAGCGGCGCCTTGGGTCCCGCAGGCACACGCGGCGGGGCGGCTATTCCCGACCGGCCAGACATCTGCGAGTACGCGCGGGTTGACGGCGGACTTTGAGCCTTCCTCCGCAGCGGGGCCGGGGCGTCGCCGGGCCGGAGCGCTCGGCGCAGGGCTGGCAGCGGGCGGTGGAAATGTACCAGCCGCCTTTGGCCGCTCTGCCCCGCCGAGCGGCCCCGGGCAGGGAGGGCGCAAAGTCCCCGCGCCGTTTCCCCGGGCCTCTTATCAGCGCGGAACCTCCTCGGCGGGCGTAGCCCAGCGCCCCGCGGCCGCCGAGCTCGGAGCGGCGGCGGGGGGGGGGGGGGGGGGGCCGGGGCGTGCGGGCCGCTCGCCCCGCGGCGGTTCCCGGGGGAGGGCGGCCGGCCCGCTCCTGGCCTGCCGGGGCGCTAAGACCCGGCTGCGCGGTGGTCAAAGGTTCCCAGCAGGAGGTTGGACACTAGAGGGCGATCCCCGGCCCTGCTGCGGGGGTGTATATATACGGCACGCAGGACCGCGGCAACCCACTAGCAACAGGGCAGGCAGGCAGGCAGCGAGCGGGGCTCGGGCGGGCTGGGGCGGGGGACGGGCTCCGGGCGCGCCGTGCCGTGCCGTGCCGTGCCGTGCCCCACAGCACAGCGCCGCGCCGTGCCGCGCCGTGCCGCGGTGCCGTTCGCCGCCGAGGGCCGGGGTGCCGCGGGGTGCCGCGGGCTTGGTAGAGTCTGCCGCCGCCGCTGCCGTCCGAAACCTGGATTGCAGGAGCCCTTCACCATGCCCGGCAGACTGTAGGTGCTTCATGGAGCAAGCCAACTTCTACGAGGTCGATTCCCGGCCCCCGATGAGCAGCGGCCAGCACCACCAGCTCCAGATTCCCCTGCCCGGCAGCGCCTACAGCTACAGAGAGGCTCCCTCGGCGGCGGCACCTGCTGCGGGCGGCGCGGAGCTCGGCGACATCTGCGAGAACGAGAACTCCATCGACATCAGCGCCTACATCGACCCCGCCGCCTTCAACGACGAGTTCCTGGCCGACCTCTTCCAGCACAGCAAGCAGCAGGAGAAAGCCAAGGCCATCCTGGCCGGGGATTTCGACTTCCACAGCATGCATGGGGCCGGCGCCGCCGCCTCGGCGCCGGGGCACCAGCAGCAGCACCACCAGCAGCCGCTCTTCGGCTGCGTGGCCGGCTACATGGACGGCAAGCTCGACCCCCTCTACGAGCGCATCGCCGCGCCCGGCTTGCGGCCGCTGGTGATTAAGCAGGAGCCCCGCGAGGAGGAGGAGGTCAAGTCGGCGGCCCTGTCGGCCCTCTACCCCCACCACGCTCCGCAGCAGCACCCGTCCCACCTGCAGTACCAGATCGCCCACTGCGCCCAGACCACCATGCACCTCCAGCCCGGGCACCCCACGCCGCCCCCCACGCCCGTGCCCAGCCCGCACCACCCGCACCACCCGCACCCCCCCGGCGGCCTGCCCGCCGCCGGCGCCCTCAAGATGATGCCCGCGGACCACCGGAGCAAATCGAAAAAGACAGTGGACAAGAACAGCAACGAGTACCGGGTGCGCCGGGAGCGCAACAACATCGCGGTGCGCAAGAGCCGGGACAAGGCCAAGCAGCGCAACGTGGAGACGCAGCAGAAGGTGCTGGAGCTCACCACCGACAACGAGCGGCTGCGCAAGCGGGTGGAGCAGCTCACCCGGGAGCTGGAGACTCTGCGGGGCATCTTCAGGCAGCTGCCCGAGAGCTCGCTGGTGAAGGCCATGGGCAGCTGCGCCTAGCGCCGCGCCGCGCCGGGACTGGCGGGGCCGCCGCGCCCGCTGCCGGGCTGCCCTCGCCCGCCTACAGACACTCTCCGTGCCGGAGCGCAGCGAGCTCAGATTGTTTCGGGGGGGGGGAGGAGGTCGGGGGTTCGGTTTGGTTCTCTTCGGTTGGTTTTTAACAGTTGACGGCCAATGCGAGAAGCCAGGCAGCTGTAGTATTACAAGGTTTGTGCCTTAGGGGTGACACACGAATAAGCTGAAAACATGGTGGGTTTTATAAGGGGAAGGGCGAGGGGAAGGAAGAAACTAAAAAGCCCACGTGTCTACACAGGGTAAATAACAATAATAGTAATAAAGCACGCATAGCGATCCAGATGTGCCTTAAAAGCTGGCTGCAGGAGCTCTGGGGCTAGCTGTTCCCCCCCAGCCTGGCAGGGCGTGAAGCAAAACAGTGAGGGATGTGCAGGCTTGAGGGACGGGGCATCTGGGGGTGCCAGCCGGCCCCCCCCCCCCGCTCCTCCCCCAGCTGGCCTGCGGTACAGCAGGCAGGGGCAGCTGCGGGGAGGCCGGCGAGGAGAAGAGGGCTCAGGCTGAGAGACGTGCAGCGCCGGATGCCCGTTTGGAGCACTGAGGTGTGGGGCAGCTGCCGGACTGCTGCCAGGACTGCCCCAGCCTGGCTGGGCTGCCTCTGCCGAGCCCTGTCCCCTGCCTTGGCTGGGAGCGGGGCAGGGGCCGCCGCCGCTGCGGGAACGCTGGACGGCCTGGGACTGCTGGAGCAGCAGCTTGCGAGGGAGCGTGGTGAGCTCCCTCCGTCAAAAGGAAGAGCAGCAGTGTCTTGTACTGTATGTCACGACGTGGCGAAGCACAAATGAATAAATACCTATCGATGCGGGTATTTACTATGAACTTTCAGTGTATTTTGCTTTATTCCAGGACATTTAGCTCCTCTCCGAGTCTCTGTCTGTCCAAGCTGTGCCTCATGTAATGTGAAAGAAAGCCTTTCCGTGTATACTAGCTACACTTTATTTTTATTGCATTACTTAGATCTTTGCCATCACACGACTTTCTTATCTGGTGACAGAGACTATGCCCTTGTGCTGCAATGTTATTTTATTATTTGTGTGGTTGGGCGAGTGTGAGCGTGTGTTGCCGCCTTCACGTTGTCCGGGGCTGGCCGCTGCCTCCCGACCCCGAGGTGGGGGTTCCTGGGAGGGGGTGCAGGCCGTGGGGCTGCAGGGTGCCTGCAGCGGGACGAGGAGGCTCGTCCCTGGTGCTGCGGCACCTTTGGACTCTGGAGCTTCTCCCAGGGTGAGAGAAAAATAAACAAACAAACAGGCCCCCTTCCAGGGAGCGCTGGTAGCGATGCAGAGCGTTTCTTCCTCATGTCGTAGCTGCACAAGAATTCATCCAGTTGAAATAGTCATGACGGGAGAGGAGAACAAGGTGGAGACGTGAAGCTGTTTGACGGCGTGACAGCGGGAGCGCAGTGCTGGGGGCACGTGTGTATGCGTGTGCCGTGTGCGTATGCGGTGTGCGTGTATGGGTATGTATACATGTATGTATATGCACACACATTGGTGGGGTTTTTTTGAACTGGGGGGGGACTGCATATAAAGTTTGTCGGAAGTCCTGGTTACGTTCATAAATAAACGGCATATATTCTCCCATAACCATCCGCCTCTCTGTGTGTTTCCAGTTCTTCTTCTGTAGCAGGAGCGCGAAAGCCCTCCTCTTCCTCCGGACCGGGCATCCCGCTCCCCGCCAAGACTGGTGACCGAAGCGCCTTCGTGGAGCGCGACTCCCTCGTTTTCGCCCCAGAGAAATAAATACACGGTTGCCTTTAAGAGAACGGCAATTTCCTAAATCCTTGCGGTGTCAGATGTGTGCCTGTGAGTCACCCTCCCTTCACCCCGCCACCCGCGCCGTGGCCGGGCCGGGGGGCTCGTCCAGCCTGCGCCGGGCCCGCCGCCTCTCCCCGCCGGGCGTCAGGCCGCGGGGACAGGCAGCCGGCAGGGACGAGGAAGGCGTCCGGGCGACGGGGACACGCAGCCCACCCGCAGGCGGGCTCGGGGCCTGCCGCCGGCTGCCCCAGCCGCGGGCCCCGTCCGGCCTGGCTGCCCGCCGCCCCGTCCCGGGGACGCCGTGGGGTCTCCAGCGGGGCGCAGGGGACGAGCTGTCACCCGGGGCACGGCGGGGAGGCGGGGGGGGGGGGCGGCTTGCGAAAGGAGGCCGCGGGCAGGGCCAGGCCCCGCTCGCCCGTCAGCGCTGCCGCTGCCCGTCCCCTCCCGGCGAGACGCGGCCCGGGCCCCTCCCCTCCCCCGGGGAGTTTCGCCCCGGCCGGGTCGGGTCGGGTCGGGTCGGGCCCAGAGACGCCGCCCCGGGGGGGGTGTGGGGGGCTCTTCGGTGTCGGCGGGACGCGGGGCCCCGTGGGCGGCTCCGGCCGGGCCCCTCGGCGGGGACAGCGGCCGCTCCGGCGGGGACGCGGCGCTGCGCGCGGGCGGTCGGCCGTCCCGCCGGGGGCTCCCGCCCCGCCCCGGGGCCGGGGCCGGCGGCGCGCGGAGGGGAGGTGGCGCGAGGCCGGGCGGCGATAGGGCCCCGCGCCGCCAGGCGGGAAGGGGCGGCTGTCGGGGGGGGGGGGGGGGGGGGCGGCTCCCGCCGCTGCCCCGTGGCGGCGGGCCGGCCCTGAGGTGGAGGAACGCCCGGCCCGGCCTGTGGCGCAGGGCCCGGGCGTCGTGCGGGGAGGTCGGCGGGGCCCCCCGGCCGCCGCCCGTCGTCCCCTCCAGGGGCTTCGGGCCTGGGCCGCCGCCTGCCCGGCGGGCCGGCGGCAGGGCTGGGGCTGTGCCTCGGGAGCGTGAGGAAAAGCTGCCGCGGGTCCCTTCCCCTGCAGCAGCACCTGTTGTCCACCTTTTCTCGGGGAGGGTGATACCCACCCGGGAGAACTGAGCTCCCCATCGCTCCTTTGCCCCCGTGGTGGGTCCGGGGCGGCACACCGACGGGCAGAAATTAAGCACCCCGAGGAGGGAGTTGGACCCACAGATGCCTGACCCGGTGGCGCCCAGGCCGCGAGGCAGGCCGTGTCCTCAGGAGGACTCCCAAAGCGCCTCGGCCCGGTGCAGGTGCAGCCGTGCGAGTCCCGCTCGGCCCCCAGGGCCGGCGGCTGCCCCGCCACACGGGCCATGGGGCAGCTCGGAGGGTGCCGAGGGGCTTTGCCTCCTCCCGGCGGGGTTCGTGCCAGTCTGCGGAGCGGAGGGAAGGTAGGGCTGCTCCTCCAAAATCCACCGTGACGGTTGGTCTGCCAGCACTCGCTCCTCGGGATGGGTGAGAGATGAGTGCAGGTCAGGATTAACAATTTTATTTTTCAGTTAGGTGTAAATCAGGGGGTTCAGAGCTGGTAATTTTCCAAGGGAAGAGTTAAGTTCTAGTGGTGTTGGGCAAAAATAATGACTTTTACTTGTGCTTCCTTCCTCCCCCAGCCCTGCAGAGCCATACTCCCGTCGGGTATGATGTGCCTTACTGAGTAATGCCGTCCAACGTGTAAAGTGGGGAAACGCTGTTATCATTTGAGCAAAGATTATTGCAGGGTATATGTGGGAGGGACTGTAATGTAGTGGTTAAAGCCTGGGAATACAGTCCTGGTCGTTTGAGTTATGTTCTGAACTGTGACTCACTCTGTGTGTGTGTGGTTTCAGCAAATCATTTATGGCCTCAGACAAAGCAGATTTTTCCATTAATTTAAATGAACTGTAGATTAAACAGGTCTTCAGTGGCAGAAGAATCAACCGTTCTATGATTCAAAATTAAGATCACCTATCTACCACATAGGTGTTTCAATAGTTATATAAACACAGCATGCCCTGGAATATTACGAAGGGTAAATTATTGATAGCAGAAAAGTGTTTAGAGACACTTGCCTTAAACACAGTGCCAAAGCGAGCAGCGTTCCCTAATCCTAACCCTAACTGTAGGCTGAGCCTTCGACAAGGCCCCCAGCCGTGGCCTAGACAAAAAAGTTCTCGCAGCACAGCACTCTTTGCAGCCTCTTTGTGCTCTTTGCAGCCTGCGTTTTGCTTCGGCAGCCCCCTCCCGGCCCTCCCCAGCTGCAGCTCTGCATTTTCTCTTCCTCTCGACCTGAACCCTTACGCCGGCACACGTCTGAGCCTTCGACAAGTCCCCGAGTCATTGCCCAGATTAAAAAGTTCTCACAGCAGCATGTTCAGGGATGTTTGCCTTAACACCAGGGTCAAAGCCAGCAGTAGTGCAATGCTCCGGTCTCAAGTGTGACCCCATGCCTTGCCTGTTTCAGCAGTATTTAGGCACGCATTATAAACGCTGGGTGGTGGAAAGGATTTTTGTGCACTGTCTACTCCAAATATCACAGGACAGTTGGAGCTGGAAGGGACCTCTGGGGATCGTCTAGTCCAGCACGCTCATGTGAAAACAGCTGCCAGTCCACGCTTCTGCAGAAAAGGGTGGCAGGCAGAGGCTGCACTGTTGCAGTGTGCCGTGGATGCAGCAGGTAAGTGTGGCAGGACTGTGGGCAGGGGCTGGCCTTGCATGTGGCATTCCCACTCATCTCCCCGCACACACGCACCCCACACCAAGACTAGCCTGGCTTGAGCAGCTCCAGTGCTGGGCGGGGTGCTGTGGGTGTGTATATACTCAGCGGCATTTGTCTTCACGACCGCGGGGTGGCTTTTTGAAAGTTTCCCACCGAGCCTGTTCCTTTTATACGCAGCAGTACGATGCTGCCAGCCTCTGCCCGTCCTGCCACACAAGTGTGGCAGGGCAGTCCTTCCTTCTCCACCCCTCGCCAGTCCCAGACATGGGGTTGGGGACATGGAGGGGGTGAGACGTGGGGGTGGGCAGTGACTGAGAGGCCGAGCGAGTAATCACATGTTGGGGAGGAAGGGAGTAGTTGTCTGCTAGCACTGTGTACAGAGTTGAGAGATTGCTCACGACCATAGCAATGTCCTGCAGCAGGTTGGGGGTGGCAGAGGAATGTCGAGATTTTTCGGTGGTTTGGTTTTTTTTTTCCGCTGCAATGGATGAATTGCCCCTGAGGAGCTTGCCTCATCCACCTGCTTCAGGGAGTTGGAGGATAGGAACAGGTTTTGGAGTGCTCCACACAAATTTCCACGCTGCGGGGCGGGGGGGGGGGGGCAGTGGAAGATGCTTTGCTGTTAGGAGAAAGCAGGTGCTTCTCAGTGCTTTGTGCTTACTGGTTTGAATTTCCTGGTTGAATTGGGTTTGATCTAAGTCAGTGGTGAAAAGAATGGCAAATGTCTAACTGAGTAAAGGGTGGCAGATCAGGCCCACTGCCCTCTCTTGGTACAATAGATTAAGTAAAAAAATAGCGTTTGATACGTTGACATCTCTGGTTCTGGGCATCACTTTCTTCCCCTGTAATGAAATCCATGTTTATACAAGTGAAATCACATACAAACACACACCTTGCACGGAAATATCTGTGTTTCAGTGTGGTTTGCTGTATCATATCTGAGGTAACTGCATTTTAAAGCCAAGACAACACTTAGTAATAATAAGCATATCACAAGAAACTTCAGAAGAATCAGAAAGTCTGTTCAGATAATTCCTTCCAGTCCATAGTATATTACTAATATATATATATTTTTTTATGGTACTACTTAGTATCTCAAACTTAGGCTATGGACCCAAACAGAGAAAGTCAGCCCTTATCCCAAAGACTTTACAGCTTCGGTGGAAAATCAGCATGTACTCATAGTTTATCAAGCCCCTGTATATCCAGAGTAACCCAGTTCTGTGTAGGTAGCCTGAAACAAAAATCAGCTCTTTGGAATAAAGATTTTTTTATGTCATTTCCATTATCAGGTTGCTCCTCAAGCCGTCCTGCTGGGGTAAAGGCAGTGTGTTTACATTCATTTGCCTGCCAAGTACTTTGCTAGAGACTTCCACAAACTTCCTCTCGTTGCAGGAGCAATGGGCTGATGTCTTAAGGACTGTGTGGGTATGCCTCTTTAATTGGAAGGGAATCCTCACAAAAGGGAATCTGCTTGATTTACTCTAAATATTTAAGTGCAATTTTCTTAGTTTAACACCATCCTATTTTACTGCAGTATTGCATCTTGCCTCTGAAATTAATAGTTAACCACGGAGAAAGACAGGTCTGACAGAATGGAAATCAGGCATTATATTATCCCATGAGTCACATACATGAAGAGAACCAAACAAGTGTCAGCCAATGGCTTTGAGCCCAAAATATGTCAAAGAGGAGATGTGTATCTTCATTTATATTAAGTAGATAGAAAGCTGGTTGCCATTCCCATTAAACAGGTTGGAGTTCTGCCACTGACTTCAGTGGGAACAGGATTGGGCCCATGTGCTGGAAGCTGGCTCTGGTTACCTGTGCTGACTGTATTTTCTATGCAGCAGGGCAACTTATATTTTAACAACAGAGAGATTCAAGACCTCCCCTAGTTTTAGGCATTACTGCTTCCTTTATTAGTTTGATGACTTGACTTCTTCAAAATGTGAGGATGCTCAGTAGTAGGGAGCAGTGGATGCTTTTCTGAATGCAGCTTCACTGAGAGTTAGTAGCGAGTGACTGTAGAGAGGGATTAGCACAGCACCTTTTCTGAGCAGGGTTTTGTGATCTCTAATTACTTAAATTTAAAATAGAGAACGACATTAAGGAATTAACCCCACTTTAGGCATTCAAACCACTTTCTTTGGCTAAATCCCATTTTCAGGGAAAGTCTTGGCTGAATAAATGTCTCAAAATGCTTCCGAACTTTCTTGAATACCGGGAAACTTTTGTACCTCAGTTTTCTCACTCTGGGTATTCCCCCCACAGCTTCTAATGCATCTGGCTGTAGACCTGTCTCAAGAACCGCATAAATCTTGGGCTGCTGATATGTATTGGATCCACCACGTGATTTGTACTGAAGTCCCTCAGGGAGGGGAGATGATGTGAACAAATACCAGTAAGTACACCCGAACCAGCAACTCTTGAGATCAGGGCTGAATGCCAAACCTGCTGTTGGTCACTGTGTCACATATTCTAGCTTTTATATACAAGCTTATAGTCATCTCTGTCACATATACATTTTACTTTCATTATGTTGTCATTTATACATTAGGGTTTAATTTGCTTTGGTGGAACCAAGTTCAGTTTGGTGGACTGGGAATGTATATTCACTAACTTTTTAAAAGTTATTTTCACATTTTTATTGACATGCCAGTTCAGTTAAAACCGTGATGACAGAGTCAGGCTGAAATGAGTGTCTGTTGTTGATTCATAATTGTGCAAATTAGCATTTAGACTTCTCATAAAATAATATAAAATTTGGAAGGCTATGTGCCAGTGCTGCTTGCTTCATTCCAGTCAGCAACCCTCCTGTGTTTACTGGAACTCATGTTAAATATCAAAAGAATGGGATTGCCAGAGTTTTCATACCAAAAATTTCTTGACCTATCTTATTATTGGTTACAGAATTGGCTTATTCCAATTGTTTCTGGAGGCGAGGGGGGTTGCTATTGACTGCAGTAAAACTAGGATTTGATTCCCTAGACTGCAGTTTTAAGAATAGCACTCTATTATTTGGCTTGCTAAGTGAGGAATGTATATAATAACTCTATTGGCAGCATTTATTTGAAAAAGTCAATATCAATATATGATTACCACATGAAAGCATCAAGTTCTGATTTTAAGTGAACATGTAGGTAATGTAAATAAATAAAGCTCTAGGTATACTGCTTTATGTTTGCATTGTGAGCAATAACATTTGCAAATATCACTTCAAGAATTCTGAGTTGATAAAACCAATTTAAAGGCGGCCTTTGCTAAGGTAAATTCCAAGTGGGTATTTCACGAGACCCATAACAATATATAGGTCATTATATAATATGTGAAGAATGTAATTCACATTTTTAATTTAGGTCATGTAATTTATTTTGTAATTTGATTACCAAGTGGTGTAGGAAATCTGAATTTTTAGCTATCGGTAATATAACTGTAACTTTTATTAGCTAATTTGTATATGGATGATTTCCTTAGAATTTTAAACAGTGACAGGTGTTTCTTGACGTGACTGGTGTTCGTCATGACTTTTGTTCAGTAGCTGGATATATTCCTCAGTGTTCGTCAGTGACCTGAATTATCCCTGCAAGAGCTTATGAGGAACCAGCTGAGAGAGTTTTCATGTATTCGTTTAATCAAGTGAAATTTGCTCTTCCCCTTTCAGTAGCCAACAGGAGAAGATTTCAAGTAATGAAAACATTTTAGGGCTCAGCTGAACAGTATATGTTTTGGTATTTGTATATCGTGCTTATAACTGAGCAATGGTTTTTAAAGGCTTACATACTTCTGTGCAAGATGCCTGCTCCATGCCTGATATGGGTTACAGGTGTCTTTTCATTGGTTTTGCTGGGCATTACTGGTTGACTTGGAGGGAGCTTCCTGGAAGGACACCGAGTTGTGTCTACCCTTTCTTTCTTGGGTATGCTGCTAATAGAAAGTTTATGTATTGATGCAGCTGCTCTTCCCTTTGCAAATCATGCAGTTGATGGTGATAGAAGCTCAGCTGGTGTCCTAGCTCTGCTTTTTCATGCTACAGCAGGCACTGTGCTCTGGACTAACTGAGGAAACAGGGCTGAGCAAATGAGCACAGCAAGGCTCTAACATGAGTCTAGCAATGCCGTCTCCAGTGCTGCTGTGTGTGTAAAACATATGTGAACGAGAGAGCAGGTTTCCCTTTGTCAGCATGGTGCTACAGCACAGGTCATTGCAGGCCATTGGAGACAAGGAGGGATGTATTTGGAAGAAAATGTGATACTGAGGGAAAGTTACAGAAGAGAGAAGAAAAAAGGCTGCAGTTAGGAAGTAGAAGTGAGGATATTTAGAGTTTGATTCTGCCAGTGGCAAAATTTGCATCGAGTTTAACTGGATAGGGAACAAATGTTCAAGGAGAGGAATCCAGGAAAAGGAGAGAGAGGGCTAAAGAGAGAACAAGCTATCCGACATCTGCTTTTGGAGGGCCTAGCATTTGAAATGGTATCCAGCCAAAGCTTGGGCATGTGTTTGTGCTTGGTGCTGGCAGGCAGGGTGTAGGCGTGATGAGGCTACTTTATTTTTTTAGCTTTCATGCTATATAACATAATCTGTTTATTTAGAAAAGCATATTTTTGCCCCAGTCAGAGTCATTTCCCGTGAAAAGCAAAGTGCTCTTGCTGGAGGACTGCTGGGTTTTGTGAAATATGAGAACAACGAGAAAAGTTTCAGAAAAATTTGAAACGTAGGGGAATCCTTCCCTGCATTTCTTCCATCACAAGTGTCCCACCCATAATTCCAGTGTGATGGGAGAGCAGGGTAAGGGAACAATTCAGGTTTGGGGTATGTCTATATCCTGGGCACCCTTTTATGATGTACAATATGGAATATATCCACCCACTGGAGAAGGAAACACGGATGCAAGTTAGACTGGCTAGCAGCTATCATATTAGCATTGAACACAAAACTGGGAAATAAGCTTTTGTGGAAGATTTGTCAGTTAGACTGTGCTTGTCGTCATCGGGCTTAAAATGCAAAAGTTACCTTCTGATATTGCCATTTTACAGTGGCAAACTTGCCCCATAAGCAACTGTGAAACCCAGTGATAGCATTTGCATGGCTGTGTGTGTATGGTGCAGGTAATTAGTATATATTGTTGCTGCAGTTCATACGAAAATTATTCTTACATGCTGAAAATCTGGCACATTGTTGCACATACAAATTAAGCTGTTGTTTATGTGTATGTAGACTTTTCTGATTTGGACACACAAATACAAGTTTTCAGGAAAATATTGCATTCTGATTAAAATGCAGGTCAAAGGATCAAAAGATTTTCAAGGCAAATTATATTTTCTGGGGATCAAAATGTATAAGCTGTACTAGAGTTCCTATTAAAACGAGCTTTATAGATTTCATATGTGACTGCATTAGTAGAGTCTATAATCTGTTGGCAGTAATGACTTCTGGACCTTTGCAATTTCAGTAATTTTATGTGCAAATAAATGGCTCATACGCAGCTCCCTCTTCCCAGCCAAAAACAATAATGCTGACTGAAGAATCAGGAGACTTAAAAAGAAAAAAAAAAAAAAGAGGGAAAAGGAAAGAAAAAAGGAGAATGATAAATGAGGAGATCTTTTTTCAATTTTTTGTCTCACTCCTTTATCTTAGTGCACTTGAGCTAGGTTTTCAAACCTTCACTATGTTCATGCTTTTTGATAAAAAAGCATTAATTCTCAGGAGGTCAGGAAAACATTGTTTGCCTTGAGAACTGTGATCAAATCATAAGTTGGCAATATTGCTGAGTATCGTCTCAGATACCAGAGTAGAGTTGATATCTATGAATTGGCCAGTGCAAATCTACCCGCATGGCTGTATGTACCCAAGAGCTTTTGAGTCTCTAGGATGGTCAGCATTCATTCAGTTCATGTGTGTGGATGACAAGATACACCTGTGTGAGGAAAGTCAGCCAGATACTTCCAAGGCAGTTCTCATTTAGAGGTGTACTGGAGTCACTGGCAGTCAGAGGATGGGGGTGTGTGCCAGACACCATCCAGAGGCGTAGAAGAGGGTAACAAGCCCAGACTACCTTAACTGCAAAAGAGTGACTCAGCTGTTTCTGCAAAGTTTTGAGTTTCAGCAGAATATTTTTTCCGCTATGCTGACAGCTTTTCCACCCACGTATTGCATATGTGGCTTTGTGCCACAGAAGTATTTTAGGATTATGAAGCCTAGTGTAAATTTTTAAAGTTACGTATGAAAAAAAGTGCCTTCTGGATCTTAAAATGTATAGATTGCGTGTGGAGTGTAGACAGTAGGGGCGTCTTTGAAAAACCCAGGGATTGGGGGAGATATATCCCCATCTATCATTTACCTGTTTTTATTTATTCCACCAGAACCTAGTCAATGATGTTTTCAGACAACTTGTATCTACAGAAATAGAATTAATCTGAAATCCCCCCAAAGTTTTGGCATTGTTTTTATCATGGGGCAGAGGTAGTCATTCACATACCTGGTGTATACTATGCTTTTCTTGATCCTGTTACTGTAAGGCATTTCCAAACGATCCTGCAGGGAAAATAAAGAGAGATATGCAGGGAATTAAACCTAATAAAATAAAAAGGTTTCTTAATCTGTCAAGTCTATTGCAATATTCAGTGAGTTACTATACTCAGCTGAAGATGAAATTGGATGGAGTGTGCTTGTAATATTATTCCAGCACATTGAGCCATTACATGCGAATACATCCAGTCTGCTTTGAGCAAGTCATTTGTCAGTTCTTTATGCAAGACTGTAACCCTTGCTGTCACTCTGTGACTGCTGCATGAATCAGGCATGGGAGGATGGATTGAGGAGGAGGAGGAGGACAGTTAGTCGCTGGGGTTGTGCTTGGTCATTTATGTCTTTAAGCAACCCAGCTGTGGAATCCGAAGGTTTGCTCTATTGTCAGAAATTTTTTTTGTGCCACAAATGCTGATACAGCAGCAAAAGCCTCTATCAAGGGCCTCACCACATCATGGGACTGGAGAAGAAAAAGAGCAGAAATCCAGGGAAGTAATGTTAGTGACCAGTAACCACCACTCTATGGCAGATCACTCTTGTAAAGCAGGCAGGGCTATGGCTTCTTTTGACTCCGTGTCAGCTGAAGGGTCAGTAATTCATTTGTGATGTCTGCAGCACTCCTCAGCTTTCTTTGGTGTTTGGATTTTGGGGTTTGGGATTGTGTTTTGTTTTGGTCATTTACGAAGTTACTTCCAAAGAAAAGATATAATACAAAATGACAGCATATATTAAGCATAAAAGCATCATTGTCCTCTGGGACCTGTCGGAGAAGAAAACGCAGAGCCACTGAAATGCAACCCCATCAACTGCCCCATGAATAGAAGTGCCCACCGGCAGGTCAGCAAATCTCTGTGGTCATTGCTGGACAGATCTAAGAGAACCAAAGGCACAAGTGACTTTTGTCCCTGGCTAGCAGGAAGACGCCAGCCAGGGAAACAAGCTCACCCTTTGTTTCACCCTCAGGCTGCAAATGGACCGGGAAATAAGTCCTCCCAACACCTTGCACTGGATGCTGATCATATTTTTCCTGTGTCACAGTAGGGCAACTTGATTCCTCCACTGTTTCACACAGTAGTGTTAAAAGAAAAGGGAACAGCCCTGCTCCATAGCTGGAGCCCTGGCTTGGCACAGTTTATCACTCCAGGGCGAGTTTGGAGATTTGTGAGGCTGAAATTCAAAGTGAAACTCAGTGGATGTGAGTGCCATGGGAATCAGAGCAAGCAGGAGGTTTGCATGGATCCCCTTAGGGTTGGAGCTGCTGAGTTTCATATGGTGCTAAAAAAAAAAAATAATACAGTGTCTCTGGAAAAAAAATCTGTCTGTGTCTTGAGGCAACTGTGGGCACCTTCAGCCAGCACCTGATTCACTAGCAAACAGTTACCTACAAGGCATTTCAGCTGGCAGACACTTGTCCTAGGCGCCGTAGGCCATAAGGGCTGTTTTCAGTTTAATCTATTTTTAATGTGGCGCCTTATTCCAAACTGCTGAGTTCTCACATTCCCGAGCTGTCATGGTAATAGGATTGTGCAGTCTTATTGGCTAAAGTTTTCCACCTCAAGTGCCAAAAGTTAGGCTCCTAAATCCATATTCAGATTCCTTAATGTGACTGACGAATCCCACAGGAGTTAGTAGGAACTGGACATGGTCTGCACCTTGGAAAATTAAGCCCAGCCATTAGGTGCATCAACAAAGCCTGGCTGCAGGCACCAAGATTTTCAGATGTGGGCCACCATGGATTGAGCCCAGACTATGAACATGTATCCCCAAAGGTCAGAAGGGTTCAAGTGCAGGGTTCTTTCTTCAGCCCCACTGTACCTGTTGTGAGATGAAACTTTATAGTGTGGTGACCGTGTGAACTATTATGCAATGCACAGGGCAGCTTTGAAGGGGCATGTTTAAAAGCAGCCGTTCTTTTTCCTAGTGTGGCTGCCTTTCTATCCAGAATGGCTACCAATGTCAGTATGAAGGAGGGAGGCAAGGTTAATGCAAGTGGGAATTTTGTCGGGGATTTGGAAATGGAGTGCATTCAAAATCATAGCAAGTGGCAGAGAGCAACAGCATGCCTATCCCTTTCATTGACTTCCTGTCTGCGCTACTTCTCTACCCGTGATCTAACACTGCATATTTTTACTCTACTACCTTCTTCTGCTATTTCTATTTGTAGCACCCTGCTAGACTTGTATCCAAGCCAATCCAAAATTCTTCTGAAACTCCCTGCGCTAGCAGCAACATGAAAGCAGAACTCTGCAGTGGCTGCAGCAGCAATAGTAGGGTTTAACTAAAGTTAAGAGTGGTGTCAGTCACTTTAGCCTTTTGAGTTACACTGAAAATGTAAATGCCATCTGCTAAGAGAAACAGCTTGCAAAAATTGTGTTGTTGCCTTTTTTCATGACAGGCCTAACAATACTCTGTGTGGCATTACCAGCCAACGTTTGAAACAACTGATGCACTTTTATTGCTTTGTTTTATATGGAAGGTTTGTTTTCTTGTTATTATTATTGCCAGATAACACATAAGGCCATGAAAGTACAATGCACTCTCACCCAGATGAGGCAGAACTTAGTACACTTTAAAGAATGTTTTACTGCGCTGTGAAAGTGTCATTTTTTTTCTCCTATTTTCTACAAAGGGGGAAAAAAGCAGTTTTCAGTGACCTGTTCTATCAGAAGAAAAAAACATAGAAGAGCCAAAACAAATTCCTGTAGAACGTGTCCATTCACTAGCCAAAAGACCTATAAAGCTTCAGTGAACCACATCCTTTCATCCAAAGAGTGCAGATGAAATGAAAGACCCTTGTGCTGTTAGTGCCCCCCAGGCACCCCAGTCCCCTGAGCCATAAGGGAAGTGCTAACTGACTGTGGGTCGGGGTATGCGAGGCTCAGTACAGGGCACAGGTATCCAAAGAGGAGGTGCCGCCATCTCTAGCCTCAAGAGCCAGACCCTGGAGCCAAAAGCAGTGCTGTTGTGCCAAGGCTTCCTAGCCTGTGGACGGGGAGGAGTCAGCAGGCCAGGCTGCTGGGACAGGCTGAGGAGACTGTAGCCCGGATAAGCGTGTGCGCCCAGGGACCGGAGCAGAGATGCGGTACAATGGCATAACTCTTCCTTCCCCCTCAGTCTCCCTGTTCACATCGGGGCTACATCAAGACCTAACCTACACATCTCTCTCCCAAACAGAGAGCGCGTTTGATGTCTAGAGGGCAGACTGAAAATACAGGTGTTTCAGAAATCTTCCACTCTCACATCCCTGCCATCCCATGAGAGCACAGAAACCTCACTCAGGACTTCATGCTTGAGTCTTATAAAGACTCTGATGGCATGCTTTCCCCCAAGGACGGTGCCAGCAATACCTTGGAAGTAAGAGTAGTGCTCCTTCCTTCTGGCTGGTGTCTATCTTCTAAGTCACTGTCTTTTATTTTAGAGCATTCACTGAGGAAGTGGGAGACCTGGGTTCAATGCGTTCCTCAATCTGAGAGTGCTCATCTCTCACTTCCCATGAGACTGTCTAACTGCCGGCCGATCAGCTATTCCGGGTGAAGCTCTTCAGAGTGAAACCATGCCTTCCACTAACAGGATGTTTGCTCTCCCCATCCCGCTCTTGGTGGGCAGCTTCTGTTTTAGAGTGAAGTGATCAGAGCTTCATGGTGTGAGGAGCCTCAGGCTGCATTTAGTGTTCTTGGAGCTGGTTTGCAAGACCCCATGCCTTAGGGCGTTCAAAGTCCCATCTCATCTCTGGATGCCCATGGAGGATAGCATAAAGTGCATCTCATGGAGATGCTGTTCTGGGCAGGTGTGGAAGCAGAAAACTGGAATGTGAACCAAGGAGAGACCACAGAGTGCAGGTGGCTGAGAGATAGTGACCTCTGTGACTCTGGACTTCAGTGCCTGAGTTCAATTAAAGTCTGGTTTTATGCAAGTACGTCCTTACTAAAACCCAACTCTGCATTTGGCTCCTTCATGTGGACAGATCCTGGTAGATCAGCCAGGATCTTCACTGCCGCTTTGATAAACATTTCCAAGGTTTATTAAATGTGCTCTGTGACGTTCTTTTGTGGAGATGGTAATTTGACAGTCATCACGTGAGAAACTAAGGTTTGCCATCTGGCCTGGCAAGACTTTTTTCTCCTTACTATTAATTAAACTGGGGTTATTGCAAAATTTTATTATGATGGTTATGATTTGTCTTGTGATAACACTGGGGCCAATATTGAGGCATGCAAAGCACCTTCCACACTGGTGACGTTAGTGGGAGGTGCAGCTGAGCAGCACCTCTTTGGACTCTGGTGTCAGCTCTAATAACAAAGTTTCAAGGGCAATTCCTGCTAGCCCTATTCAGGCACCTTATCCTGGAGCAGGTTCTTCTGGTTCTGAGGGGATGGTTTCACAAGTAGGAAGACGTAGCTGGGGGGGAGGAAGGGGGCAGCTGCTTGGCCACAATAGTGTCATATAACATGCCCTGGCAGGAGATCTTACTGACCACAGCTTTGCCCTGCTTGGTGAGACTGTGATCATTCATGGGAAAGTAGATTGGCAACAAAAGATTGTTAGAGCACAGTGGGAAAAGAAAGGAGGGAAAGGCAGTAGGGCTAAAGCTGAAATCATCTGCAGAAAAGAGGTGCTGTTGATGGCTGGGGTGAGGAAGAAGGAAATTAAGCTTTTCTGGTGGTGGGACAGGAGGTGGCTGTAGCCTGTTTGGGATGGATGTGTGTAGTATTTTGCAGCTTAACCTGTTTCCAATCCACACTCAGACCCAGCTCAGGGCCCTTGAGTGTCAGAGGCTCTTGCTCATTCTTCAGTAGTCTCCAAACCGTGACTTTGCAAATATGCTGATACTGGTAGGTTTGAAGAAGATGTCTGGGTATGAAGTTGGTGAGAAGTCATCCCCCAGCACTAACTCTTGACATCTTTCCCTTCTCTGTCAGAGGCTTGAATGCTTCTCTCCTCAGAGTTAACTCAACAGCTTCACAAGAGATTCAATAATATTTATTTTTACCCAAATCCCTCGAAGTCTGAGGGACTGGAGACAGCATCAGTTTGAGATGAACAGCCAAGAAAAGTAAATCATCCTTGGGTCAGGGTGAACTCTCATTTGAAGAGGCCACAGATGGCAAAGATGTTCATGAATCAGCAGTTTCACAGACCTCTGCCCATTCAGAGAGTAATGTGTGTAAACAGACATGAAAACAGCACAGAGCCACAGAGCGTTCCAGATCTTTCTTGTTCCCTTTGCACTGCGGAGGGCGACCTCCACAGAGGAGCCACAGAGAAGGAGAGGGCTGAGGTGCTGGGCACTGAGCTAGTCCCAGAGATGGCCATCCTACACCCTCTGCTGCAGCTGTGCAAGAGCCAGAGAACAGGGTGATGGCAAGACTCTGTTCCCTGTGTCCCTGTTGACCTGACAGCACACCCAGGTGTGCTCTTCAGTAAAGGAGACAGCTACTGACAAGCCTGGTGTCTGAGATAAACGTAAGGAAGGAAGGGTTAGGCAAGGACACGAGCTGTTGCACCATTGCACCGCTGCAGGTGCGGAACAGCTCCCGTAGATTTGGGTTGCGTGGAGCAGGCCTGCCCCACTGGGCAGCTGCTCTCAGCAGCTGATGGATAGGTGAGGAGGAGGGATGCAGCAAGCTGTGGTGACGCGATCCTGCTCTTTGATACCTGCGTTGTATCCATGTGCCCATGAGTCTGGGACCTCAGCAACCCATCAGGGTACTGATTTCCTCACTGTGGTCCTGTTCCCTGCTTGTAGGATTGTCTGTCCTTCCCTGCTGTGCAAGGGAAACAGGACCGCAGCAGAGGCCACCGTATCTGTAGGGCACAGAGCTCACAGCTGGGTGAGACAGCTAAGAGAGGCGGGGGGGGGGGGGGGGGGGGGGGGGGGGTCCTGTCCAAATCTGGAGCAGCTGTTCCTGTGGCAAGCACAGGTTACACACAACTGTCCCCAGCCTACGGACGGGAAGTTGTCCCGTGCAAAGGTGTCCTCTCAGGCTCTCAACAGACTCAAGCAGCCTTCCCTTCATCCTGCCCTGGATTTTTTTTTTTTTCCTATCACAGTCACAAAAGCTCTTCAGAAATTACTCTGTAATTCCATGGCACTCAGAATGACTGCAGGCCAAGGGTGTGTGCTTGGATGAAGCGTGCCTTACCCCGCAGAAACCCCCAAAACTCCTGCCGAGCTGGTGTGGGGGGATTCTTCCTGCCCCTCTTTGATGCTTGCTAAATGTTATGCCCGGAGAGTGTAACACCAGAGGGCTGTGCAGAGGACCCCCGCCTTGTTTCGCTTGTGTTGTGTATTCTAGGATCTGCTGGCTAGGAGGGCTCCCAAAGAGACGCGGCATCACTTCCATTCCTGCCCGAATGTAAGCCCTGGGGGCTGCTTCTGCTGTAGGATAACATGTCAGTGGTGAGAGCTGGACAAGCCAGAGACTGTGCCTGAATTGTTTGCGAGACTTTTATAGACTGTCTATCTGGGATGAAACACAGAGCTTGGGTCTTCAAAGCACTGTGTGGGATGGCAGCTGTGGGACTCCCATTAAAGATACTAGGCATCACATGACTGAAAACTTCTGTGACACCAGTGTGTTTCTGCAGAGGAATAGCTGGTGCTGGGGCTGCCGAGACAAAGGGAAGTGGAGGAAAATGAACTCCACCATGCCCCCAAAAACACCACCTCAGAAAACTTCAGCTGTAGGGCTTGTGTCTTTTTTGTAAGGAGCAATTATAGCGGGTATCACAGGAGATGTAAAGGAACATGTGAGACGTTGGGATTTATTGTCAGCAAATGAGATGCTTCAAATTCATTGCAAAGTTGAACATCTAACCTAACTCTGTGAAGAACTGAGGGAGTTAAGTGGAGTAAATTGAATTAATGAGACTGTGAAGTTAGAGCATCTGGTTGCCATCCACCTTTCCAGAGAAGAGAAAAGGTTCTCAGACAATGTCTTCACAGGGCATAGAGCATAGGGAGTGAGCACAGTCACAGAGTGAAAAGTTGCCCACCAGGCAAAGACCAGTGATTGTATCATAGACAGGGAGATGGAGTCAGTCTGGTTACACTGCTTTCTGTAACTCTTAGAAGACACTGATGGATGAAGACTCAGTGTAGACAGACTTTCTTTTTCTTACTGTTTTGACATCTTTCAGGCTTTAACATGAACTAACTACTATTATACTAATTTTACAGGTGGGGACAGACAGGTTATGTGACATGCTCAAGATCACATGAGCAGTCTGTGTCAGAGTGAGAAACTGCACCTGGATCTCTCAGTTGTGAGGCCGTTGCTTTTGGCACTGCATCCTCCTGACTGCAAACACCACATCCAGATTGACTTTGCCTGTGTCCTTTTTATGCCTACAAATAGTAAATTTTATGAACAAATCAAGGAAACAAAAAAGTCACTTCTCCAATTTATATGTCCAATCCTCTGTATGGTGTGGCATAATGTACCTTAGAGGAGTCTGCAATTAATACAAGTAATTAACCCTTGCTGCAAAGACTCTTAGACTTCACTAGTTAGGAATCCGAGTGCCTGATGTTGTGAGATTCAGAATGGATTTGGGTGATACCTGCAGGATAAATTATCTTACAACCAAGATGAATACTGCAAACTCCTTGGTGCCATTGTCATGATTTAGCCACCACTGGAGCTTTAATACCAGTAGAGAGAAGTCAGGGAAATAATTAGGTAGGAAAAGTAGCCATCAGCTATTGCAGAGTGGTTCCTTGTGGTTGTCAGTTTGCCTCCTCCACTCAAAAAGGCTTAATATAAAGGCTGACAAAGGAGTGGGTATCCATACGCTGGGGACATGTGCAGGTTCTAGGGGTGTTCTTGGTCTTCAACTTCATTGAAGATCAGCAGGAGTGGGATTTTCCAAAGTGCCCAAGGAGCCATTGGTCATGGATCCGAAGGCACAAGACACCTGGGGCACATCTGATGATAGTCCCATTCTAAGCGGCGCAGCTACTGAAAGCCCAGCTTTCAGTGGAAGAATCTATCCTTTTGACTCCAGTTCCCAAACTTACTACTGACTTCTGCTGCTCCAGATATCTGCTGTGGGCTGCTGCTTTTAACCTGGCAGTGTTGCCAGAGGCACTGGGCACCTGGCATTTCATGACACCAAAGGAACAGCCATTAATTGAAACTCATGAAGCAAACAGCCTCTTCTGTGCTGTGGCTCTGTTTTCAGCTCTTCAGCTCTGAAGCAAGGCTGACAATTTTTGCTGGTTTCTCAGACCTCCTATTGAGTTTTGTTAATTAATATTTGTGAAGTACTTAGATGTTTTCAGGTTTACGGTGATCCAGAGTATTATTATTACTGTTGGTATTATTAAGACTAATAATACTGCTAATAACCTTAGTGAGCCTGGCAAAATTCAATTTGACTAAAATCCTTGCCACAGATGAAAAAAACTAACTCCAGTGATGTGAGGGGGTACGTGACTCAGTTACCAGTAACTGCTGTTTACAAGGGGCAGGAAGAGTATATTTGCTCAAATGAAAAAAGGTCAAGGCAGAGGCCCATTTGCTGTTTGTTAATAAGTAATCTAAAGTACAACACAGCTTTACTGTAACAAATCAGCCTGGCTTAGCTTTTCTTCCATCACCATTATTTCCAATCCAGTTCTGGACTAAAATGCCAATTCAAAAATAATCCACATTCTCATAGATTATTTTCAGCATCTCCAGATCTATGGAGAGGATTTGTAACTGGGGAACAACAGCAACAACAGAAAAAAAACCCTTTCCATATTTTTGCAAGTGTTTGTCTCAGGACACGGTAGGCAACCAAGGTTGAAATATCAGATAGGGCATTATTTATCTCCTGGGAAATTCTCCTTTAGGCTCAGACCTGTGCATCTTCCCTATGGAATTGTGCCAGTCAAGAGCTGTGGTGTTGCTGGCCCACTTACAGCCACCTCGCTAAGTTACTGATGTAACTTACAAAACCACCTACGTCATCTCTGAATCTGGCTCACAGTCAACAGTTAAAATTCAATCATGGGTGCTAGACAACATCCTTCTTCCAAGTGTCTGAGCGTATGTGCACTTTATGCATTGTGACCACTGCCCTGTCATTGTCTTTTGCAAAAAAAAAAGGTCATTTTCCAAGCAACACTTGTCTTTAGCCACCAAGCAGTATTCTGGAAAAGGGCTGGAGTCTGTCCTTTGTGGTTTGTCTACTGGCTGCAGGTAGGATTCACTAGAAAAGGTTTTGCCATTAATGAGCCACTTAAAGTGCTTATCAAAAAAGCAATACTGGTGCCAGCTGCCAGCTAACCACAGCTTCTCATTTGTAACCCTTGGTGTTCATGTCCTTCAACTGTACTGGCCTGAGGCACACATCTAGTCCTCAAAATAGGGAATGTGATGTACACAGTGCTAGGAGCAGACATAGTCAAAGCACAGACAGCATGGCAGTGTTGGCATGTACCCACAATGCCGGTTTGTGAGAGTGTTTTGTCTTATGTGTAGTTATTTCTTGAAGGAGGGTAGCAGGGGCACACATGCACACGCACACATGCACGAGGTCACCTTTGGAAACAGAAACCATGCAGCTTGCAAACTACAATTCCTAGCTTCCTGAAATGCAATTTTGAAAGGCAATGATCCTTTAACAAATCAACAACCCCTGCTCCGGCAGTCCCAACTGCCTGTTAACCCAGGGGGAGGGAAAGAGGTTGGTGAGGAAAGATTTTTCCCTGTAGAGCAGGTCACGTTTGGCTGTGAGCTCAGAGCATCTTTCCAGTGCCAGAGCCTTAACAAAGAGTATTCTTGAGCTCTGTAGTCCTAGAGGGCACCAGGGCCTGCCTCTGTCCAAGGCAGGGCCACACAAACAGGGAAGGGGAGGAATGGCTTTCTACAGAACTGCCTCTCTGCCGCCAAGCAGAAGACAGTGAGGCTGAGCAGCAGATGCTGATGTGAGGAAACTGTAGAGTATACAGGGAAGAACACGTGGGAGCTGTTGTAGGGTCTTTGTAGTGGGATGGGAAGAGCATTTATGCAACTGAGTGCTCACACACACCAGAAGGCAGCACCAGTGGCTCCTAGCTGCCAGGAAAGGGGTATTTGGATGCCCCAGAGCCCTCATGTTTGCCTTACTGTTCTGTGTTATTGACACAAGAGAAGAGGAGGAGGGAGGGGTGGGGAAGAGGGGAGTGGAGGACACACAGTGTCCTGGGGAAGCAGGCATGGCTGGTGCTGCCCTCTGTGTCTGTACCTGCATGATGGGCTGCAGCTGGGTGGTTGGCAAGCAGTACAGTTCACAGAGATACTTGACCTGATCTGATGTGTGCAGGAGGTTCATCCCGGAATACCTGATGTGGGCAGCAGGGAGTACAGTGGAACCGATGCTCACTTCTATGAAATTTGGCTGAGCTGGGGATCTGGGCAAGTATCTTGTAGCTTAAGCAAGGTTAAGAGGATAGTAGCATAAAGTCCTAGATCCTGTGCCTCCACACTGCTCTGAAAGAGCACGTGGCCATGCCATACATCACACGTCGTGGCAGGGAGAGCAGTAAGTGTTACTAGCTGGCAGCCTTTGCAAAATGGTGATGCCACATGAAAACGCACGTGTTCGTTACTCATGAGATACACATTTAGTGCCCATCCCTGCCTTTCTACAGTAGTATACACCCAGGGTGGTGGAGCTTTCTGCTTCTGTCCCTGGATGTTGTGCTGTTTCCTCTTGTGCTTTGTTCTGGGTAACATCTGTTGTTTCTGAGTTGCCTAGTGAGTTGCAGGAGTCTTTAACAACACTGATACACTGCACTCATCCTCTAAAGACCGGTGAGCATTTACTTCCCCGTACAGCAATGGGAAAACCAGGGTACCAGGATGTCAGGTGACTCTCCTGAAGCAGTGGGATTAGCTAGAAAATGTTAAGTACTCCCTGAACCCAAGCCTGAGCATTAGTCATCACTGCCATGTCACCCCTCAGTGGCATCACGATAGTGAACTTCTGGACTGTACAGTCTTTTGCAGACAAATGAGAGGCATTTAATGAAAAGCAAGCCCAGTGCTGCAAACACCACTGTAGAAACATACACTCTGTTCTAACCGGTAGCCAGGGTGCCTGGGAAAATATGCAGGTGATTTCAGAAAATCATAAGTAGCCTATTATCACAGAGGAGAGGGGGAAAAAACCTCAGGAGTTTTGCCCCATGACCATCTGTTAATTTTCCCCTGAAGCCATTATTGATTTGCACGAGGTAGCATAGTAATGCCCTGCAAACAGTGCTGTGAATCAGAGCTCTGCACTGCTGTTGCTGGACCAAGCAAGCTTCACTGACGGGAAATGGCATGGTGACATGCTTTCTCAGCTTGTACCTTGGAGCTTCATGCACCTGCCGATCATCAGCCTCAGATAAAGTTCTTCTGTTTTCCCATAAATGCCGTGCTTTGCTGCACTTCAGTCTGTGGCAGAGGTGAGCCCCTCTTGTTTACTCACTGGCCGCCTTCTGTATAGTTTGTATAGCCCATAGCCCTTCTAATAGAGGTCTTGCTCATAAACTGCCGTATTTGCATGCATTTGGAGATACTCAGGTATCTAGCTATGCTTCAGGAGTAGCCCAAGATCACCACACAAAGGCTATGCTATTTAAGGGGTCAAGTGCTAAGACTGCTCCTTGTCTGCTGTCCCCTTTGGCCCTTACAATTTGACCAATGCGTACACATGTGCGACAATAAAAATAACTGATGAGCCTTCATGGCAACAAGTGTCAGCCTTTTGTATGTGCCCTGTGGTATCCATAGCCCTCTGTAGCTAATGGTGGTCTTGGGGTTGGACCCACCAGTGACTGTGTTTCTGCTTCTGCTTTGTGCTGTGCTGTGGAGGAGACGAGTCTCTTAGAGCAGCAGCTGTAATGCCTTACAGCTGGGTTGGGAGCTGCCCCTGCTTTCAGCTGGAGAGTCCCTAATGTTGCCTGCCATGGCGAACGTAATTGAAATCCAAAGATGAGCTGTGGCGTTGTTGGCAAAAACCTGGTGGGGCTCGTTTTGGCTGAAGTACACAATTCAAAAGCATTTTCCCAGCTTTCTCTTTCTTTTTTCATTCTTCTGAGGTATCAAATCGTGGCATGGAGGCAATGTGAACAGCTTTGCTCTTTATCCTGGCATCTCAGACAGAAGGAAACCTGAGAGCGTTTATAGAAGCGACTTGGCCTGTGCCTCTCTCCTGGTGTTTTCTCTGTGTGTACTGGGTGTGCTGAGTGGTTTCCAAAGGAACTTTCTGAGCACTGCAGCAAATGGGGAAATTCACTGTGGAACAGTTGCTGCAGTAAGTGAAACTTAGAAACAACTTTTGCTTTGCATTTGTGAGCAAAATATGGTGTTTTCCAAAGAATTTTTGTGTCAGAATTACCAATTTCTATCGTCACAAATATAATTTGTGTAGTAAAAATGGGAAACAACTAGACCAAGCTGCACACTGTCTTGAATTTGGTCCCAATGGAAGCTTGTCCAGTTGGATGTTTCCTCAGAGAAATGTCATCATGTGTGCATTTTAATGGTAAAATAATTCTTCTGCTCATGAAAGAATGTTTTTAATATCTATGAGCAATGCAAACAGATACAGGAAGCATTTTGCTATTCAATGATCTGAATACATTTCCCCCCCTTTTTTAGAAGAAACAAAGCTGTTTCCTTTCTCCTTAAATGGTCCTGGATGAGACAAATGCACCAATGCTTGTTAGGGAGAGAGCATTATCAGGCAGGAAGTTGGTGTGCTGCTGGGGTAGGGGAAGATTTTGTTTCTCTGTAGCGATAGCAGCAGTACAGGTTTTCCCAATGGCTTTCTCCCTTAGCACATGCTAACTCATGAAACTCCTCGTGTTATGCACCAAGACCTGAGTGCCCAGGCTGAGTAACTATGCGGTGTAGCCATTTGCAGATGCAATTACAAATTTTTGAAGTTGTACCCAAGAGTACTTTGATGGCTCAGTATTAAGCTCTGTGTTTCTTGATTTCTAGTGCCCAGCATCTGACTATAGAGCCAGCAATCCCTGCAGTGTGCCCGAGGCAAGCCTGGCACTGCCACACAAGGACCAAAACTTCCAGTGTGGTGGCCAGAGAGACTAATAGGGAAATTTTAAGTCTTAAATGCTACTGCTGCAGTGACCCAGCCCAGCAGCTCCTCTGGAAGGTGAGTAGAGACAGCCTTTCTGTCACAGCAAAGATGTCTAATCTGAAACATGGATTACCAGCAGCCAGGAAGTGACAAACAGGGTCACTGTTCTCCTCAAGCTGTTTGTTCCCCTCTGCCACCTCTAGCAGAGCACCCAAACCACAAGGCAGGGAGCTGGACGCTCCTAGCCCATTCTCTGCTGAGGATCTGCTGCTCTACAGCAACGTGCTGTTGACTCATTCGGCCGGAAAGCAAGTGCACATGGGGGAGCATGGCTGTCTTACCTACTGGTTTGAGCATTCACATGGGAGTTTGAGATTCTGGACTCTGCTCCCAGGACTGTTTATGCATTTTACACGAAACAGTCACCAGGTAACATATAATCCCTGATCAAAGCCCTCAGGGGATTTAGGCAAAGCAACGCCCAGTTTCTGGATTCTGATCAGTCTCAGGTGTGAATTGGGCTGAGCTGCTTGGCCCTGTCAGGACTGGGACAGTTCTGGACATGCATGAAGGTAGAACTCTAGATAGCTGATGAGCTTGGAAGTATTAAAAAAAGTTGGAGATTGAAGGGGCCAGATAGTGGGAAGGACCTAGCAGCTGCAGTGGGATGTATATGCCAGCATTTCAATCTAAAGTACAGATTTAGGGTAAAACATCAGGTGCTCCAGTAACAAAGTCCTCTTACAGGGAAACAATTGTTCTCACAGATTCCTGAAGTGGAAGCTTATTTACATAACCATTTTATGTGCTTTTTAAAAAAAGAAGTCCCATCCTAGCCACTGTGTTTGCTTGGATTTGTTTCCACTAGGCTGCATGTGCTGAGCTGCACAATGGTGGCTGCCGTATGAATAGCTTGTTATTCTTACCAAGCGTGACAACTGCTGTAGCGAAATCAAGAGCAACCTGCTCTAATGTAAACTGATTTCAGATTGCCCCCGGCAGTCCCAGCTACCTCATCTAACCTCTTTTTTTTGCCAGTTTTTTTTCTTTTTTTCCTTTTTCTTTTTTTTTCACTGAAGATGTACCCTGTGCTTTCTTATAAGGTGTTTTATCATGCTGGCTGTTGCACTGGTGTCTACGACCTGCAGATGAACTTCTCTGGTATTATCCTTGGTGCATTGCAAGGCCACTTGGACCCTTGGACCCCCCAGCAAATGCAGGCTTCATCTGCCTGTCCACTCCAGGGATGAGCTCTGTAGTGGCTGATGATTTTATCCAAGAATATCTAGCTACAAAGCACCACAGATGTGTGTCTGGCTCTTGATGGGGCTGTTGCATCTTTGATACCCCACCTGCATGTTTGGAGAGTGCTGCAGGGCTGGATAAATGCGGACAAAGAGAGGCCTATTCAGAGCGACACTGCTGTCACGCTGAATACAGGCCAGATACCAAGTAGGAAGCAGTTGTGTTGGTAAGGGAGCGGGGAGCATCGGCGAGTGGATTTGGGGCAGGGAGTGCTGTGGGAGAAGCAGTCCAATTTGCTGATCAAAGCTGCCAGATCAGTGTGTATGATGGGTGTGATATAAATTACTATCTATAAATAAATACCACAACAGCATTTTAATGAGTTGTTTTCTGGTAGCACTTGTCCAGGCTGGTAGTGTTATGTTACTGCTGGAGAAGTATCTCCAAGCAAACTTCTTGGCTAAACCTTCATAAACACGGTCTCACCCAAGATCCAACTATGATTTGTTTGGATAAGAGGTTTTGCTTGTTTGTTTCTGAGCATACTTTCAAATATATTTGGGTTTTTACTTTTATTTATTTATTTTTTCCTTCTTGACCCAGGTTTTGTGTTGGTGTCATAGAACCTAACTGATGCAGAGATAGGGGACAAATCTGGCGGCTTTTCTGAGCATTCATTGTCGTTCTGACAACAAGAAGCTTGCAGAAGGGCTGGGTCATCTGGGGCTTTGGGGGTGGGGGCATTTGGGGCTATGACTCACAGGAGTGACCTGTGTCTCTCCAGAGACTGGCAGGTAAAAATATCCTGGGCCCGTCTCAGGGAGTGCTGCGTCCTTTGCTTCTCCTGCTTTGCTGACACACCTGACATTGCAGCCAGTGCTGTTTGGAGGCATGGTCTCGTGGACCCATGCCCCACATTTGCAGTGTGGTTCTGCTGAGACTCAGCAACCAACTCTGATTTTTTTCTTTTTCATGGCAGCTAGCTATTTTTCTGAACTTTTGGCAGCCTGGGCTGCTGGACAAATGGCTGCACATAACTAGTGCACAGCACAGCGTGTTGGATGGGACTCAGCCACATGCACTGTAGCAACCCGTGTGTGCTGTAGGTTGCGCTGTGCACAGACACACTCTTTATGTGTCCTGGTCTATAAAGTCCCCCCCCAGCATTGTGTCAGATCCTGGAAGGTTGTCCCCGTGCATACCCAAGGACACAGGCTGCTTCATACCTCTATGCCAGGAGTGGACCCGGGACTAGAGATGGGCTGTGGTTTTTCTATCATCTGAACCAAACAGATCATGGTGGGAGGCAAATACTGAGGCAGGGGTTGGGTTTGGAGGCTGGATCACAGGCGTTGCTTTCACATTTCAGGCCAAAATAATGGTTTCATCAGAAAGCCTCTCAACACGTTAAGTTGCCACCACAAGAATGTGTGAGAGCTGCATATATCCAAAACAAAGCCGAAAAATAGTCTTTCTCATGCTAGGTCTGAACTGAGGAGTTTTTTGCAAATTTGACTCCTGTGTGAACGGCAGGACCTCTTTTCTGCTTAATTTGAAGATCTGAGAGAGAAAGTTCAGTTCTTTGATCCTTAAACATAAAATCTCTGAAGTGACGCCTCTTGACTGTCTGGACTTGTGATGCATACTCAGAATTCATTCATATTATAAATAAATGATTGGCAGGTGATGCTATAGAGATAACAGCTTCCATTCTTTTTGAGGAATCATTAACTCCCGCCAGGTCTCCCTGATCAACAGCTATAAAAAAAACCCAAACAACAAAACAACCCAGAAAATAATATCAGTTGGAAGGGACATCTGGAGGGCTGCACTCCAACCTCCTCAAAGCAGGGCTAACTTCAACATTAGCTTAGGTTTCTCAGGGCTTTGTCTATTAGATTTTTGAAATCTCCAAGGATGGGGATTTCACAAACCTCTCCGGGCACCTGCTCTAGTTTAACCGCTCTTACTTCGAAAAATTTCTTCTGTGATGTCCAGTGGAATTTTTCCTTCTGCAACTCTCAGTCATTGCTCTTGTGCTGTGCACCTCAGTGGAGAGCCTGGCTCTGTTCTCACTCATGCAGCCCAGGGTGCGATTAGCCATCGTCACTACAAAGGCACGCTGCTGACTCCTCTTCAGTTTTTTTTGTCCACCAGGACCCCATGTCCTTTTTTTAGCAAAGCTGCTTTCTACCCGCTCAGTTCCCAGCCTGTACTGTTGCACAGGTTTATTCTGTGGCAGGTGCAGACTTTACATTTGTCCTTGCTGAATTTCAGAAGATTTCTTTCAGGGTTGTCTTTCAGGTTGCTGAAGACCACCTGAATGGCTGCCTCATCCTCCAGCATAGTGACCTACAGCCTCAATTCAATGTCATGCACAAACTTGCCGAGGAACCCTTCTGCTCTGTCATCCAGGTTGCTGCTGAAGACTGGCCCTAGTGTTGTCACTTGAGGAGTGCCATCTGTTAATGACAATTAAACGTCTAGTTGTTGACCGTTATTATCCTTTGAGCTTCATGGCCCAGCCATGAGCTTTTTCCAGCCAGGTTGTGGTCCATCCATTCAGGCAATACCACCCCAGTTTGGCCTATATGGGAGACAATGTCAAAGGTCATGGTAAAACCAAAGTAAGTGACATCCACTGCTTCCCCCACCTTGTCCATCCAGCCCGTCATTCCAGCACAGATGACAACCACGTTGCCCGGGTACAATTTGTCTGTAGTAGATCCATGCTGGCTGTTCCTAGCTATCTTCTTGTATCTACACATGGCTTCTGTGTGGACTTGCTTCATAATATTCCCAGGAAACATGTACTGATATCTTACGTAAGACATCTTCAACTTTGCTAATGCTTTGGCTAATCCCCTTTAGAAGCAGCCTGTTGATTACATGTGTTGAGTTTGTGAGACCTTCAGCATAAGCCTGCAGTGTTGGCTGAGGGAATTTTTGGTAGGGAGTGGCTGAGCAGGTCAAACTCAGAAGCAACCTAACCAGGACACACCTCTTTTTCCTCTGTTGGGAATCCCTTTCTTCCCAGTCTCGCCACCAAGGATGATCTTCTTGCCATTGTTGCCACGGCCTTTGTGTTACCTCAGGGTAGGAGCCTTAAGGGGCGGAAGTGGGAAAAGAGGAGGAATGAGGCTACCATGCCAATGGACAGGAGAGAATGGTAGTGTCAGATCCTGGCACCTGGCAAGGATTCAACTAGTTTGAGTAAAAGGAAAAAATAGGGAAGAAGAATGGGTAAGGTCATCTGCACAGAGTGCTAGGGACAGGCATGGTCGTTTCTAGAGAGCATGAGTAGTTCAGTCAACAGGAGGGGCCAGGCACTTGCCAAAATACACATTTGCGCAATGGCCTACGGTAGTTTGAATTCACAGAAGACAGTTGAGGTTCACTAGGTATAACTTTGATTCACTGGGGTCTGAAGTACAATACTGAGGTAAGTACTATTATAGAAAGTAAGAAACAAAACGGTTGGAAAGCCACCAGGTCTGACTGTGGAGCCAGAGCAGGACAAATGCTGCTTTGCCAAGCTGGCATGCCCTTGGGTGGCTTGAGGCTCGCTCCTGCCACAGGGGCATGGCTGCAGCCACGGGACCCGCTCCCAGCCAGGGAGGCATCTGTGCTGGCCCCTGAATCACTCCGTTTCTGTGGAGAACAAAACTCCTGGAAATGCTGGTCAGTACAGCGATGGCCAGCCTCACAGAGGGCCTTGTAGGATTCGCTGGGACCTTCATGGCTGGAAAGGCTTGGCAGAGCACACTCGTCCCCTGTGACTGGAACTGGACCATGTAATTGCAATTGAGGAAAGAGGCAGGCGCGGTGGTGGGAGGTAACGACTGTTGGAACACTTGGGCATGCAGCATCGGGCATGTCTTGCTAATTAGAAGAAACATACATAATCCTATCATCTTTTGTTGTACCCATACTAATGTGATTGATTGTATTTCTGTGGTGGACTTACATTTGTAATCTCCTTACTAGCGCATTAGAAGACTTTTAACAGTGATGCACAGAAAAGCCAATAGGACATTCGTGTAGAGACAACGCTGCTGTGGAGCCATGTGCACCTCTAATGAAGGAGACACAATCTCAGTATAGATTCCTCTGCACGGCAAGCTGAGGTTTCCAGGGTCCCAAGGTAAGTGTGAGTACCTGCGTGCTGCAGTCCCTCCTGCATTAATGAAACCTGACTTGCTGGGTCACCCTCCTGCGGTGACACAGTATCATTTAAAGCTGTTTGCTTATTACAGAGATACTATCACAAGGTGTGGTGCCCTGATTGGAGTCTAGCAAGAAAGTAACACTCTTATTCACCCACCCACCCACCTTTGGCAGATGGTCTGAGGGTCTCTCCTTTGCTTCATGACAGAAAGTGGTTGATTCACCTCTGCCCAGTGGTAATTATGTGTTGCTGCCTACTGGAAGTTCCCATGTTGGCATCGGAGTGGTAAGCCTACAACTCACTGCTGAGATTAATTGCAAAGTAAAAGCATGATTTCTTGATGTCTGTTTTATATTCAGCCTAGTGAAAGTTACTTAATGCACTGTATCATTTACTTGTGATTTTTTTTTTTTTAAAGATCATTAAAATGCTCCTAATTGCTATTACCCTGCCACACTCCTATGTCTCAGCAGCTATTTGCATGCAGCCTTCCCATCAAACTAGAAAGCAGTTCTGGTAGCAAAAATTTTCTGGCATTTTTGGTTTTTCCTTTCCTTTCCGAAGAGTGTCCCCTTTTAAATTCTTTTATTCTAGATCCTCCTGTGTAAAACACAGCTCCTTCTGGAGGGGCTTTGCCCTCCTGAAAGCTTATCATTTTATCCCCTCAGCTTTAGGACAAAATTATTCTCCTGTCAGTGCAGTTCTTATTAAACCAGGCTGGCTTGGCAGGTCTCCACTCCTTCTTTGTTTAAGTTTATTTATTTTTATATCAGAAAGGTAATAAAATTGACAAAAGAGGTTTATTCAGACTCTAACTGTACAGTTTACCACACAAGCAAAATAAAATGTCCAACACAATTCCTTTCATTTATGGCATCAGTGCTGAGCCATTATAGTACCAGCGCTAGGTAACTTTTCCTCCCTTCACCTTTGGAAACCTCTTTTGCACCAATGTCCCATACCGAGCTTTCTGTTTGCTCAGTGTCCTCCACCTTCGCAGGAGGTTGTTGGTACAACGTGGAAGACTTTTAACAGAATCGAGGCCAAGCCTGTAGGGCCCCAACCCCCAGCGTGCAGGGCTTTCCCTGGGAGGGAAGGAGGAAGGAGGTGAGGGGCTCTGTGCACCTTCAGCTGCTCAGCTGGATGCTCCAGCTGTAACACAGTCTGCTGGAAGGCCCACGGGAGCCCTTCAGGACGGAATCGGGGGTCCCCTGGGGAGTTCAGCCATCTCCTCATTCAAGTTGTATGGAGCCCATCCCCACAGGAGGATGTTGCCAAACACCTCATCAGGACCAGCTGTAGCCTCCACTTGGCTCAGTCCTGAGCTCCTGGAGCACCTCAGAGCTGTGGTGCTGAGTGCTGTGCTGAGTAACCTGTTCCATGGAGTGAGTGCTAAACCCCAGAGTCCTTACTCAACCAGTGGGCTCTCATTTTTGGATCAGATGTAGTACCCAAATGATCCTATAAACGCGGCTATGGAACAGGAGCTGCAATCTGTTTAACAAGGTCTGTTTTCATGTATGTTCATCAGTGAGTTGGGATCAGAGTGGGTGTAGGTCCTGGGGTTGGTTGACTGGAGTTAACAAAGAAGAAAGAGGTGTGGGAGGGTGGAGTAACATTTCAAAAGAGAAGGTTCATTCACATCTTCACTGTTTCTAGCCGGTGGACAAGAATTCTCCTGATACCATGATACATGGGGCCTGGACAAAGGAATAAATTGTCTTTTAATGCCTAGATCAACGGAGGGAATAGAGCAGAGACAGCAATGCAGGCAGGGGAAATCAATTCACTCAATATTATTTGTTAATATACCAGCTTCACCACCTTTATAAGCACTGTAGTATCAGTGTCATCTGATACAAGCATGCTTCATGTCAGCTGATGGGGAGATCGCTGACGAGGAGGCTTGGAGATAAGGTTAGCAACAGCCATGCCGTACACTGGAATGTTTAAGGCAGCAGCAGTTTCATTTCTGACCCCAGCACTAGGACTACCCAGCCTCCAGACCCATGTGTGCATTTTGGGGCTGGCCTTCCTCTTCTGAGGCTCTGCTCCTCACTGAGACCGTACACAGGCTGGGGTGTGGGGGTCTGCAAAAGGGAATCAGGGAAGTTACTGTGCTCTGCTCACTGGGATTACTGCATAACAGCTGCTCCAAGTGCAGTGCAGGCTGCATACATGTTAACCAGCATTTCAGCTTAGGCGGGCTGTAACCTGTGTCGGATGGTGGGCTGGGTTTCACAGGGTTCTCCAAGAGCTCGTCATGGCCAGTGCTACTGAAAGGCAGTGGGATGGGGTACCCAGGTCCTTTTGGTGCTGTTAACATCCCTGTCTTGCCTACTTCAGGCATGTCTGGAAGGCGTTGACTACCAGCCTCCAAGTTTCCAAGTATCAATGCCCATGTGCTCTGAAGTGCCTGCCTTTAGAAACAATGGAAGGGCATTGCCTCTTGCCCTTGAAAGGATGCACAGCGTCTGTGTGCTTAAACTCGCCAATGGCTGCAGCCAGAACCCAGGCTTTGGGAGCTCTGTTTTTGTCTGACACCGTCGACTGCCTGAGCCTTGCTTTTGAGAGCCCAGTGCTGCAGCTGAGGTGAGGTGACCCTGGTTTGGCGGGTCAGACACCCACGCTGTCGAGCCCTCCCAAACATAAGCGGTGCCTCACCTTTGTGCTACTTCCAGCTGGAGGGAGAGAGGACTTTACCTCCTCTTCTTGTATCAGGAAGGTCAATCTCCGCACGGACTGCCTTTTCTTTCAAATCTATACATTAAAAGGCATCATAAAATGCTACAGCATAGGGGTGCAATTAATGACTCTTTGGAAGCATTGTGCGATTACTGGCTCTCAGTGCAGTAAATAGAAAGCAGTGAGGTTCTGGAGTTCATTTCCAAACAGGTGAGTGGGAACTCTCAAACGAGGAGGCGATTAGCACGTCTGCAGGTCTGGTTTCTCCTTTCCCTGAAGTGAAGGTGGGCGTTAGGCTGTGGTGTGCAACATCCACATCATGCCTCATCTAAGATTTGCCAATATTCATTTGTTGCTTTCTACTCTTTAGCAATCAAACAGAAACTTTTCAGCTGGTACCTTCTGGGTGACAAGGTTTGAGAAATAACCTTTCAGTCACTATTGCAGCATTGTGAAAATGTTCTTAGGTGATATAACAGCTGCATCACATGAGCAGAGCACATTGTCTCAGAGCTACCTGTACTCTCCAGTATGGTTCAGAGAGTTTGTTACCAAAAATGTGGATTAATTCTCTGAGTGATACTGTACACACTGCAAGGGAAATGCTCCAGATGGAGCTGCTCAGGCTTACATGAACATATTTGCCTATTCCAGAAACCTTTACACTTACTACTGCTCAAACACCATCAGTGGCAAAAGCTACCTTGGCTGCCATGGGAGCAGGACTGGGTCAGTAATGCCATGTTACAATAAATCAGCCAGGTTATATCACCAATACTGTAATTGCTCAGGAGGCAGTTGGCCCTCCAGTTAGTTTGGGGAAATACATTTAAATTTCAAAATTTGTACTGTCATATTAAACCACTCTAAAAACGTAGGTAATGATAATGTAACAAACAAAGGTATCTCTTCCCAGTGAAGCCATGTTAAGTCATTTTATATTACCACCGAAGGAACAAACCAAGTTTTTACAACAATAGTTGGCAGTATTTCTATTAAATGGCATTAGCCAATAATTTCTAAAACTGCCTGTTAATTATGGCATTGAACCCTTGCAGGCGGTTCTATTTTACATAAGTGCAATCCAGTTTCCAGCCATCAACTGAAGACTATAGCCTTTTGTTGTAGCCAAACAAGAGTATGCGTTACCAAATTCCTTTCTGGGGTAAATCTATTGTCATTGGGTTTTGGGTTTTTTTGTTTGTTTGTTTGTTTTTAATCCTGACACTGCCAGGTACCATTCAAAAGAGACAGTTTAAGCGCCACTACCTCTGGGCAGCTTGTCCGGCTGGTGCGCGAAGGCCTGCCAGCTCAGGTCCAGGGCAGCTACTTAGCTCAAACACAGCACTCTGCGGACGCGGCTGGGCTGTTGTGGCAGCCAGCTTGGCTCCAGAGCCCAGGTAACCTGTTGTCCGCACCACGGCTCTGATACCAGCAGCACACGGCTAGCCCAGGGGAGCAGCTCTCGCGCGGTGCCGCGTCCGCGCTGCAGCTGCCGGCCCGGGCTGGGGACCGCTCGCGGACATGGAGCAGAAAGCGCTGAGCTGGCTTTGCGGGAGCCGGGGCTGGCTGAAATGCGGGAGGCTGCCTGCTGTTTGGGGTGCCCAGCTCCATCAGCCCGGGCAGCTGAACTGTATTGTGCGTCCCTTGAATACAGAAAGCCCGCAGCACATTCGGCAAGAGGGCTGGCACAGCGTGTGCTGCTGTGTCGGTCTGTTGCTGGTCCTCAGCTGCTCTGGAGGTGTCTGCTGGGTTCACAGCATGTCTGGAGGACATCACATTGTGCTGCGAAGCTTTAATTTCTAGCTGCACAAACACCTCCTAGAACACACAGAGCAGGTGCAGGTAAGGATAAATCTCTCGCAGGTAACTGTAACAGTGGCAGGAAAAAAGTGACATTCATTTTGTACTTATCACTTTGACTAGCTGTAATTATTATTGCTATAGTTAGTGCTACTATTGTAATATTACCTGAGGCTGCCCAGTCAGCACTGAGCTCCATTGTATTCAGCACAAATGCACCCAAACCCCTCAAAAAAACTTACAGTTCAGAATGCCAGTGCCTTACAATGGTGAAGAGGAGGGGTAAAACCAAATGGATACAATTAGCTTAGGCACAACTTAGTCATTGTCTTCTTGGTGTAATTATAAAATGGACAAAGGTAGCGCCAACTAACCTCAAATGCCCTTCTAGCCATAATTAACTATATTGCATAATAATGGTGTCAGTTTAAACATTGTTTAAAACCGATGCTTTGCTCAAAATTACTATATAGCCACACTTACATCTTGCACAACAGACTAACACATAGCAGTGTCTTGACTTCCATTTTCTATTTCATTGTGTCATCTGTGCATAGGAAAAGCTCTTGACCAAAGAGGAGTCAGTGGTACAGTGGTAAATAAAAGTGGGTAGATTCATCTGTCTGTGGTATATAAGGAGCAGGTAAATACTAGAAGTGCCCAGAGTAGAAGTGGGTGCAAAGGGAGTGCCCTTTGCCTGCATTTACCATTGACTACACCACTTAGAAGAGTTGCATAATTGATACAATTGAACCACATCAGTCCTTTTATTTATAGAACATAATGAAATGGTTTTCAACATCCTGGATCATGCTGCATGGGTGATTGCCATGTATGCACCCAAAGAGAATAAATAAAAACATTTCCCTAAGGTATTATGTCTCTTCATCTTCTCTACTTGCATCCAGGACTTTGAGAGCAGTTCTGTAAAGCATGCAGCATGTAATCCTGCTCTGCTATTGCACACGCTTCATTCGGCGGAGAGCTGCAGTGATGCTGCTCCGTAATGTTGATTGCCCGTGTAGTACATAAAGCGTTGTCATAGTTTCGTGGAGCTTAGGATGTGCACATACCTAAACATACCATAACCTGCATTTGACATAAATCTGGCTTACCTAGAAAGCATATAGGCGCAAGCTCAAGAAAAAAAAAAAAAAAAAAGGAAGAAAAAAAAAAAAAAAGCTGTGGCATTTGATAGCTGCTTTCAGTGATGGAAATGGAAGTAGGTCATGAAGCAGTCCCCTGATAAAGACAAATGACGTAGATGATCTGAGCCCGCTGTTTGAGCCACAGGCTCCCACACCGGCTTGTGTTTGTGATGGTCTCTCATTAGAGTCTGACACCATGACTGTGAACGTCATCCAAGGAAGACTCTGGTCTACGACAGAAACACGAGCATCAGGTGGCACTGAGACAGGGTTACTGTAAGTTACATAAAATAAAACAAAGCACTGCTATAATTTTATCTTTTTTTTGGTTGCTATTATTGGAAAAATACAGATAACAAGTATTTCTCTTGCTGAATCGTTTGCCCATCTTTATATGATGTTCTACTGTTCCTATTGCATCATTTGAATTTGGCCTTTATTTATGATGCTACATTGTTTTATGTATACACTTTATAATTAGAACTACTAATTGCAAGCTTGCTAACTGCCTTTAGTTGGCTTTTCCAGAGCATTGCTTGTAAAAAGGTCACAATTACTCAGTTCTTTTCAATTGCTCAGTGAGTATTTTCATAAATTGAAAAGAAACCAGGACTAGGTTTTTAACTTATCCTATTTCTAAACTTTACATGGTGCCCATCTGGTGCATAGAAATGAACTGCATCAAAAATTGCATCTTTTTGGAAGCTGTTTAAGCTCTTTTCTCAAAAAATCTTCTTTTTCTGAATTAAAAAAAAAAAAAAATTAATCACCACATCAACATACTGAGGGACTCCCATGCTAGCTGTTATATTAGATTTTAATTGGGTTTTTGACATGTAAAACTTTAGCCTAGACACATTGTCATATTCTTGATACATTTTGAACTGAAAAGAATCCATATAGGTTAATGGTTCTGCAAGAAGTCATTTCCATACACACTCTGCAAACTTAGACACAATGCTCCCATTTTATCATTTGTTATTTCAACTTTGCTGATGATTCAGTGGTGTTATTCTGCTGAAAAACTGGATTAACACAGCAGTGAATCAGGCTCATTGGCTCTGCATCTCACTATCTAAAATGAGGATCCACCTACAGGTAAAATACTATCATACTGCAAGTATCTCACAGACTGTAATCTGTTCTGGCTTGCCAGATCTTCATCGGAAAAGGATTGCATAGGTTCAAAATTAAAGTGCATGCTGACTGCATTTTAGTCAATGGGAATACTCGTGAACAAGATGAGCTGGTTTGGGCTTTTCTAATTACAAATTGCTCAAATCAAAAATAGCAGAGCATGGGGTTACTTCTTTTTGTTGCTGATGTTTTCATTACCTGGCTGCCACAGATGCAGAAAGCGGCCCCTCTGCCGCTTGCCCAAGAGGGCCGGCACCCTGCGGGGACCCCGCGGCGCAGAGGGATTGCTGGGTGCGCAGTGAGTTCAGGTCGCTCTCTCCTGTCGCCATGCACTGAGCTCCAAGGAGACACCGCCAAGCGTGTGCTCTTGCAGCAGTGGGAGTTACATCAGACACTACAGCTATTTTATTGGCAGCCATGAGCTCAGCTTCACCGCGTTACACTTCGGTAAACACTCAATGGCAAATAATGCTAGAAAGTGTATGTAAGTGTAATCAGCTTATTGGGTTTTCTTCCTTCAGTGTGATCATCTCATGATTTATTAGACAGTCTCTGTTCAAACTGCCAAATAACTTCCCCTTTCCCTTATATGTCGTTCTTGTTTTGTTCCCTTCCCAAAGTCAGTCTTAAAGGGCATCTCATAGAAATGTGCATTCATCCAGTGCCTGCAGACGTAGCCCTCTCCCCCGTGCACAAACACTGTACGTTTACCTCTCATGCACCCTGTGCTTAAACTGACTAATAAAAATATGGATCCCAGTTATGTGATGGTCCAGACAGCCTCAGCAGGAAACACAGCCAAATGTCTGTTGATGTGATGAACCACCACCACAGAGGACCTGAGCAATTAACTGAGTGTATAGTTTTATTTGGGGGGGTGGAGGGGATGATTAAGGTGAGCTGCCTTTAGCACACTAACAGGCTGGGAGAGGGGCTCCAGCGACTGCATGGGGAACACAACTGGAAAAGCTCTTTTGTCTCCACCGCTCGGTAAGAACATCACCTTGGGCAGCATCTCTGCTGCTGCAAGCAGCGAGCGAGGGTTCGGGCATGTTTCTTCGCCCAGCGTGGCTCAGACCTCCACTCTGGAACCGCAGATGCAGTGCCCAGGCGCTGCTTGCCCAGGTCACTGGGGGCTGAGCGCGCCAGGTGTGAGCGGTGTCACGCAGGCTGCGGTCTTCAGGCTGACGTCAACACCGAGGCATCGCTCCTGGGTTTCACTGGGTTAGCACAAGCTTCTTCACCCCATTAAAGGCTTGGTCTTTGGGTCTTCAACCTGAAATCAACCCAGGCGTTAGGAGGTGAAGGTTGGTACTGTCTGCTGGTGTTCAGCTGGAAGGAGCTGATGGCATCAGGCTGCGGTGACAGCTGGGTGACACCACGAAAAGAGTGCCAATTTGCCGGGGATCCCAGCAGAGGGGGAAGGGGGGCCGTGACCTGCCGTTCCCTTGCCAAAGGCACAGTCTCCGTGGCAAGGTTTGGCTGCAGCAGATGGGAGATAAGTACCATGTCTAATTGCACTGCGTGGCTTTCGGGAGCAGAGTGATGGCTTCATTCTGCAGTGACACCCAGCCTCGACCAGCACTGAGCAGTTGTCACCGTCAACAGATGAACCCAGGAAGAGTGAAATGTCATGAGGTAAAATACGAAATGAGCCAAAAAGGCAGAATCTTACAATAATGCTAATGTAAACACTGGTCTGTTAAGAAATGTCAGCCTAGTTTTTATCTCGTAGCAGGGAGATTGTTTTTGAGAACCTATGCAGAGTCAAATGAATTCATAAACCTCCGTACCAGGTGCAATCATTAGTCAGTAAATGAATTACACATAATTATCTGCTTTGTATTTAATTCACTTGGCTTCCAGTTTCTTACTCTTCATACAGTGAAACTCTCTCTCTCTCTCTCACAAACACGCTCTCCATGGGCAAGGAGGTTTTGGAGGGCTGCCATCATCCTGACTCATGAATCAGACTCCATGATTTGAATGATATTTATCTAAGCCTGCAAACAAAGAAGATGGCTATGTGTCCAATGAGAGAATAATTATTGTTATTATGTTTATAGAGCAACAAAGTCGGGAGTTAGGACCCCGGGGGAAAGGCGGCAGGAAGGGCGAGCTGGGCAGAGGCAGGAGGCTGTAGGCAGTGTTTCAGTGCAGGCATGTGCCAGAGCCCTCGCAGGGTTCCCTGCCTGTGAGTCACCTCTGCCAGGAATCGCCCAGCGGCCAAGGCGGACGGCCAGGTGATGCCTGCCTCGGCGGGGACGCTCGCCGGGAGCCGCAAGACCACCTCCCCGAGGGCTCTCGCCACGACACCAGGACAACGCTGGGCCCGCGAGGGTTTTGGCAGCGGCTGAAGGGAGTTGGGGTTGGCCCAAAGCACCCCAGACGGCTCCGCCGCTGTGAGGCTGAGGATGGGGACGTGCCGGTCTGCGGGCAAGCCAGCCCGGGCTGCGTTGGGCAGCAGCGCTGACAGGACAGCCTCCTGCTTGAGCAGACAGCGTGTGTTTTCTTCTTTTACAGAAGCCAGCTGTACACTTACATCCACAGTTACTTTAACTAAACTACAAAGAAAGGAAAAATAAATCCATAACAGAAAAAGCTTGCTTCGCGAGTAACAGCCGCTGCCACAGCAGGTTGCTTAGAAATAAAAATGGCCCTTGAAATGACATTTGGGCTCACCCTGCTCCACAACTTCAGTGCAAGCTCAGGCAGAGGAGCCCTGCTCCACACCTGGAGAGCTTTGGACGCTGTGCCAGTGGCAGTGCCGTGCGTGAGCCAGGCTTGCTCCTTCCAGGTTAATGCCCCGTCTACTCAGAGAGGGCAGTGACAGAGGAGGCTCTACCTATCCTTTAGGACTGTCTGTAGTAGGCAGTAAGTTTGGGATAACCAATAAGTTGAAACCCATATTTCTAAAATGCATCTGCCGCTCTAAAGCTTTCCTTAGCTCTCCTGGGATTGCAAGAGTCCCCCGAATTTAAAGGGCACCCCATGCCCTGCTAGGAAGGGGGCCACAGACCTCTGATGTGTGGCTGTTGCCAAGGCACGCACCTGCACAAAACTGACTCGCGTTTCTTGTTGGGCTCACGGAGAGAGTTACCCATGTTCACAGCCGACTTCTGGTGCATCTGTACAGTGGGATAACAACTGGCAGCTTTTCGTCAGCTTGGTACCACCAAGCAACGGCCCTGGCCATCACAGCCGTAGCTCTCGAGACCTTGGAAAAGGACACCAGACTCTGGAAATGTTTTGGTTTGTGGTTTAAGGACTCAGCCAGCCATGATAACGGCAAGCAGCACTCCTGTTGAGAAAGTTGGAAAAAGTGTCATTTATTTCCATTAAATCAGCTTTAGGATGGTAAAGTTTGAGCCACCTTGCAACTATATCTAATGATCTTTAGGTTAACAACATAGAGCCAGGGAGACAGCAGGACAAACAGCCAGATGAAGAGGTTACCTGGAAATAACAATGAATTTAAAATGAATCCTATGCAGGGAACAAGACGTCTTCTTCTTGTTCTCCCAAGACCAGCGTGAAACACTTCCAAATTTTATCCCTGTTATTGGAGGGGAGGCAAAACCAATAACCTGCGTAATTATCAATGCTCAAAAAATTACCACTAAAAATGCAAGATAAATAACTTGATGTCCCTTCCACTCAACCCAGTTTTAGAAGCAAGTTTTACCTCACTAGATGTTTTAACTGATCATTAAATCCATGTTCATATCTTAGGAAGAAACAGGGAAAGGCTTTGACTAAGGCAGAATTGCCAATGCAATGATAGGCAATGATACTTTGGATCACAAAACACGCCTTTGGGGATGTGCATTGAAGTGCTGGCTTTTTTAAACAGTAGTAAATCTTCCTTACTTGATTCCCTTTTAAGGAACAACTTAAATTTTCTGGAGAAGGTTGACAGAAAACACGTATATGCCAACGTTAACATCCCAGGGAAAAAAAGGGCTTTTTATGAGAGCAATCAAAAACATTGCTGAGACAGTACTGGCCACAAGAGGAGAAAATGTGGTTTTACGGACTTGGTGAAGACTGGGAGTCCTGGATCAGGACTTTCTCAATCTCCCCAAACTGGCACATAGCCTCTGAGAAAGCCAGCCCACCTCTCGGTGCTTCAGTCTGCCTTGCTGTAGCAGCAAGGAGACACTGGCTGCCTCCCCCGTAGCCTGGGAGAACAAAAGGACGTTACACTGATTACCTGAACTCACAGCACTTCTTAGCGCATATTTACCATTGAAAATTGCTGCTTCTGTTGAAGATTACTTTAGAGTGAAAACAGACCTTTGTGCCCCAAAGCATGTTTGTTTATTTATCAGTTTGTTTGTTTATCAGTTGATCTAATAAAAATATTACTATTTCCCTCCAATTTGATCTACAAGGCATTTCAAGATCCTTGAATGGAGGAAGCGAACAAAACCATACAATGTATTACCAGGCAGGTAGAGAAATAGCTAAGCATAAGACTTCATAAATATTATTGTTCATACAGCAGTTTCTGCATGTCCCTCTCTCCCTCCCTGATACACAGAGGTTTTATATTATTACTACAGGGAAAAAAACTAGATAGTAGCCAAACTCATATGAAAAGCATTCCCCTGTTTACAGTCCCTGAGAAATAATGCCAGGAACTATGGGCCCAAAGAGAATGCCACAAATACTTCCCTCTGAGCTAGCTGACAGAAAACAGTCAAAAGAACAGGGCTATACATTGCTGCTTCATTATAAATCACTGCATTTGGCACACCTGTTCCAGCACACCTTGGGGCTGTTGCTGGACATAATGTGCCTTTAATTTTTTTATTTTTTTAATAATGCAACCCAGATGGCATCTGGCTTTGCACACATGAGCATGGTCATATTGTCACATGTACCACAAGACCACAGAGCAGTCATGCTCTTCACTGTCAGACCCAAGGAGGTTTCTGAAAAACATTGTTCTCCAGTTGCCTGGTCTTACTGAGAGCACATGGCAAGGCTCAGGCGCTGTGCTGTGTAACACGGCTGTAGAGCCGGCACGCATCCAAACATCGCAGAGCGTGAGCAAAGCAAGTTCAGGGCTGTCTGCACCTGTCTGGAGAGATGTATTTTTTCAGCACAGCACAAGAACTTAGAATCAGGTCCTTTTCCAGTGTGAACACTGCCTGTTTTGGTGCAAGATCAGTATGGGAAAATATATTTCAAATTTGGAGAGAGGAATTTTTCCCAGTTTACAAACTGTTCAACGTTTACAAAGTTTTAAATTGGAGTCAGTAACAAAAGAGCACAGATTCAGCAGCAGAGATTTGAATAAGCTTTACAGTTGCTGGACTTCTTGAGTTAGACCAGTGAAGCTAGCCTAGTATTTTGCACATAGCCTGTGCTTGTCGTGATTTTACTAATTTTTGATGAAGTTACTCAAGTAATTTAGAATAGGAATATTGTTTACCAGCCCTGGGAAGATTACAACACTGGCCTGTGTTCACATGTGCTTTGGAAGGCTTAGAAGGGGACAGGGAGAACAAATGGAAAGAACCACATCTGCCCCTGGATCACAAATCATGCCTGTTTGTACCTGAAAGACCATAAATTTATCTGTTTGCAGAGTACTGGCATGTCGCCTGGGAACTTCCATTAAAAGATATAGTTCTACTGCGCTGCACCTCTCAGCGTCAAAGTGGCATCTTTAGCATGCAAAGGAAAGCTTTAAGGTCACGTCTGTGGTAAAAAGAAAAATCCCTGATTAATCTGACAGCAGATTCAGCATCACCTTCCTGTGGGGCTGTTGGGGTATTTTACCCAGTGACGTTGCAGCGTGCTCTGGTTCCCAGCTTTTATGTTATTCCATTTTGTCTTGTTGCACAAGCCTTGCTCTAGGATGAATGTAAGAATTCGTATTTTGGTGATGTGAAGCAATCTAGCCCTGACCTTGCCACAGGTTCCTTACACACACATAAAGCGTCCTCTGAAGCCAGGGAGACTTTGGCTCTAAAAGCTAATGGCAGGACAGGTCATGCCCTTTATGTCCTGGGCAGGCAAGATCTACCTGCATGCCCATGACTTCCAGACCTTCCTCGTATCTTCCTGTCTGATAGGGAGGAGACTCATAACCTGGGCTCCCATGTACAGCTCTGTGGTATGACTGGGCTCTGTACATTCATGAAAATGAGTCCCCCAGCACAAATAATGGGCACAGCTGCAAAATACAACCTTTTCTGAAGAACCCATTCCTGGCCCTGCCTCCTGCCACCCCATGCCGAAGTAATGAACTAACCCCATTTACAATTGTTTTGCTCGACATATGGGTCCCAGATAGGGAGAACTATCCAAAAGAAGGCAAATTTAACTCAATGTGGGAAAGTCCCTACTGCACTGCGTGTGGGTATATACTGGTGAGCTTGGCTCTGCAACAGGGAAAGGACAAAAAGCCAAAGAGAGGAGAAAGGCTGAGCTGGGAGGGAGGGGCAGAGGAAGATTTTGTGTGTGCCTGGGAAGGAAACAATGGGACAAGGGGCAGGAATTAAAAGAACCACATCCTTCTCTGCATCATAGCCCTGCAGTTTAAGTTACTCCCTCACACTGGACCAACCCATAGTGCCCTACTTCTAACATTGCTCCCCTGTGACTGCTGTGGTGAAGCTCCATCCCATTAGATGTGTCTCGACCAGGGACCACTAGGGCAGCAATGCTCTTAGCGTGTCAGATCAAACCTCCCTCCTTCTTTCCGATGACATTTTGATGAGTCCCCCACCCTTGCTGGCCTATCCCAAGCCCCTACAATTAAGCTCCAGCCTCACAGCCTCTGCTGAGCGTAAGTCAAAAGATGTTCCTCCCTTCCCTTCACCTCTGACCCCACAGCCAAGCCAACCCTGCCCCAGGCAGACTAGCTCTCTCCAAAGCTCCCCACAAACCTTCAGTGGGGAGGTCCTTCCCAGCCACCCCACTTCCCTGCAATGCCTCTTGAGGAAGAGCTACACAAGGAAAGGACAAAGGCAAGATGGTATTTCCTTGCACCCTCTTGTACCTATGTCCTCTCCTCTCATCTCTGCTTCCACTAATTTTCTCAAGCTCATTGTCTTGTTTGTGAACTGCTGCATGTCTCAGTAATGACAATATTGGTGCTCTTCCATTATTGCTATATTCCATAATACTTGTACTATTCGTAATATTCACCCTTGTACACTCTTTGTATGTTCAAAGCATTTGCAACTATTTACTGCTTATTTCTCCCAAAAGCAGTGCAAGGGAAGTGGGGATGTCAGCACTAGCAGCCCCACTTAGCAGATGGACCAGTCAATACAGAGAGGCTAAGAGTTAGCAGCAGCAGCCTCAGCATTTAAGTGTCCGGCATAAGGTCTTCTGGTTTGAACAACCCAGAAATAGGTCTTCTCAATTTACTGTTCCCTTCAGGTAAAAAAAAATCTCCAAGTGCCCATTCAGTGGGTCACTTTAAGAGCTCTCAGCCATGTACAATGAGCAAAAATGGTTTAAAAAATCCATGTGTGTTTAGAACTACACACACATATATGTATATACATATGCATGTATATATATGGATATATGGATATATATACATATGCGTGTGTATATATGTATATATGCATATGGATATATGGATATACATGCCCATATATAGGTATACATACATATATACCCATGCAGTGTATAATGTAAATCTAAGGTAGAACTGCAAATATATAACAACATAATGTATTTTATATTGTAGATATTATATATATTGTATATGTTATATGTTATAATATATATACATCCCTATGAGATATAATCAGGTTTCCTTTTGCTTCAGTAAGTCTTTGACTATGGTCAAGGCATCTGAACATTTGAGGTTCCCTCTTTGGAAGGTGAGCTATACATGTCCAACTTCCCTGTCTCCAGAGAGCAGAGGAGCTTTATCCCTTCCTCATAGCACCTGTGAGAATGTTGGGTTGACATTCCCATTCTCTGAGCAGGAGAAGCCTAAAACAACCTGAACACCACCATCCTCTCAGCTCTCTAATTCCTACGGCTCAGAGGTCTCACCATAATAAATAGCATTACTACCTGGAAAGCTTCTGTTGCTGAGAACAAGGTGAGTACGAGGGGACAGGTTACACACTTGGAAGTGTATAGAGTCCTTCAGGATCTATTTGTTCACTCCAGAGAGAAAGTGAGTCATGAGAAACCTTAAGGTGGAGCACTCAAAACAAGGAGTGTATAAATGATTAGCAAGGGAAGGTCAGCACTAGTCCTTCAAGTCTGAGCATGTTCCACTGTTGATGGTACATAAATAATACTATGGATGCCTGTGGTTGCAGGAGAACAGCTATCACACTTCTAGGCTCTGACACGTCTCTGACTCATATAATATCATCGATAAGGCTGATCTCAGTCTTCTTTTAAAAAGGTAGTTAAGGTTACAGGAGTAAAGTGGTAAAAAATGGAACTCAGTCAACAGACTGAGTTTCAAGTCAAAGCTGCAAGCTTGATGAAAACCAAGCTTTTTTTTTTTAATAAAAAACAAACCAAAACACCTTTACTACATGGAGAGCCAAATGCAGGGATGGCAGATGGACTGAATTCCACTTGCACTCATGCAACAATGCAATTAATCATCTTGTCAGATAAAATCCAATTGCAGAATCTTTATTAGCACACTGATGCAAACAAAAGAAAGTATACCGCCTGTTTTCTTCAGATCACAGGTTGAGTTTAGAGCATTTGCAGATAGGAAAAAAATCAGCTGACTTCTTCAGTGAGCAGGAATGACTAGTGATTCACTTGGAGGTATCTGACAAGAACATTGAGATTTTTTTTTTTTTCTAAGATAAACTTTTCTATACAATTGATTTTAAAGAAAGTATTCTGTGGATAACAGACCTAAGTACACTAAATATGTTATCCTTAAATCCACTGATACTTGTGGCATTGCATGCTGTAGCATCTAACTACTGAGTATAGATGTCCAAAGGCTGTAGGTTCTGGTATTTTCAGCAACTTCAGCTGTATCAACTATGGGGGAATCCAGGCCATTGTTGTAGTTTATTACCCAGCTGTGACTGCTCTTAGACATCTCTGACACCACAACTCTTGTAGAGCTACGAAGTACCTTTTGCAATGATACGAAGCTTTTCTTCAGATACTCTCCAGTAAATTTCTTATCATGGATTAAAGATGGACAGGTGAGCTGCATCACAGAGACGGGGCAAATCCTGAATGGTGCAGAGCAATGGAAGCTTCTGTGGAGTGGGAAAATATACACTCATATACCTTTATCTGGTCTTATACTAAGACGTACATAAGTCATTTCACAGACATCTGCATCAGAAAGGACAGACTGCACAGCATTGGGTGAAAAAGCAATTTTTTCAGCATATTTCTATTTAGAAGTTCAAGAGCACAATCCTACTAGAACCCAGCAGTTAGAAGGAATGCCAGGAAAAGCTATATATATACATACAACAGACAACATAGTCATCAGTCTGCCTTTTCTCAGGGAGCTTCTCTTGTGCATTTTTCTTTCACCTACAGTCAGTCTAAGACACTTTGATCCCTACATCCAAGCAGACATCTGGCTGAAAGAAAAGGAGCCAAGAGACCACAGAGATGCAAAGCCAAGGCCAAGTGTTCTCAGTGAGCTGTGGGGGATGAGGTGCATGGGGCACCCTGGGCTGCTGGATGGAGAGGACCAGCTAGAACAGGGGTATGCTGAGTATGCAAATGCTTGTGATTCAACGGCTCCTGTCCCAGCTGGAATAGGGCAGGTGACAACTGGGTGATGCCACTACAAAACCTGAATGTTGACTGGTGCCGTCCCTGCCCCTCCTTGCTCTCAGGCAGTGGGTGGCAGGAAAGGTGACGCTCCTGCCCTTTGACTCTCGAGGCAGGAGGCAAGAAGGATGTAGTTCCATGTGTTTGGGTAAGGATACTATTTGGGCCCATTTTCATATGTGCACACTTTCCAGTCTCGGTGTCATCTGACTTGCCAGCACTTCCTTTGCAGCCACTACTTTCTGTCTGGGATAATTCTCAGCTCCTCTGGTGACACTACAGTGCTGACAGTGTGTGCCTTGCTGGTGATTTAATGAACTGTGGAATTAAAATGCAATTTTGAATTTTAATGAGGTTTAACACTGTGCAGAACTGTACAAAGTTCAATGAAATAATTTTGCATTTTTTTCCTGTCTCTGTACATCTATAGCTATGTATCTTGTCTTAATGTAATATATTTGTGGATGTGGTCCATACATCCCTTTGATTTGAGAATCTTAAAACATTTTACAAACAAACATTATTGGTGGAATAGAGAATCCTCACTCTGAACCACTCTTACCCCTCAGGATAGCTGAGATGCAGGGGAGACATATCTTCTTCTGCACAGCAGTTATAGTTTTCAGGACCCCAAAAAATCTGACACTGAACTGGCCAAGAAAAGAGATGAGTCTCTTGCTTTGGTAACTGGATGTCAACCTCCCACCTCTCAGACAACTTTAATTAACACTTGACCTTGTCTGGTTTGCAGATTTATTTGTCTTTTTGCTTTATGATCAACAAAAATAAGAGAAAAGGTCTTTGAAAAATAATAGAAAAGATACCTGAAAAATGCCAATCATTGTACAAACAACAATGGGTGAAATGGGGATATAGAATTTGCTTTGTTTGCGTACGTGGGGAGTGGCAGAAGGAAGCAGCACCACTCAATGGCTGCGATATCATCTTCAAGTTATAAGAGCCTTTTCTAAGCCATTTCAACAAAAGTTATATGCTGAGTTTGCCTCATCCTTCTCTACCTTCTGCAATCATGTGGGTACTCACTTGTGCAGCAATAGTTAGGGGAAGGACCCAAAATATAATTGCCTTGTTTAGATAGCTGAACTTCTGAAAAGCATAAAACCTAACCTGATTTGTAAGTGCTGCCTGTGGACTAGGCCCACATATGTACATTTTGCCTAGAACAGTATTTTTCTTGTGCATTTCTACAGGCACAGTGAGCACTGAGATCATGGGCATACAATTTACTCATGCAGAAATAAAGCAATAAAATGCAGTCTCTTGCCTGTTTTCTTCTTTAGGAGGTGCTACGGAGGGCTGCCATTTTCAAAGCAATTGTCAGTGAAATTGTGTCTGCATCCTTCTGTGTGAAACAAAAGAATGAGACAAGACACAATAAGAGTTACAAGCTAATCATAGGTTTGGCACCTGCTTTAGATCACAGAAAAATGTCTTGATCCACATACATTTAAATGAATAAATACCAACTTAACTACTTAAGCAGTGCTATCATTCTTTGTCAGTGTGATTCTCATGCTTATGCAAAGTGTATGAAGGAGCAGAGCAGACCAGCATGTTAGAGAGAAGATCGGTGACTCGCAGTTCCCTGCAGTGAACTATACTGAAAAAGGATGTTTAAACCTGTAACTCAGAATTGCTCTGCCTTCATCACACAGGCACATTGCTATGACACAGTGGAGTGGGAGCATAAACAACTTCTCAGAGAAATTTATAAAAAACCCCATATATTTACTCCTTTTAAAAGACAGGAGGAATAACCCCCAAAGCTCACCAAGCTATTTTCTTCTGTCCCCTTTGTTATTTTCTAGTATCTCTGGGCTTGACTAAAAACCACAGCTGTCCACCCAAGCCTTCCCACTGACTTCTGTGGGTCTTGGATGGGGCTTGCTTGTTATCAAGCTTTGGTGCTGACCTTAGTCTGCCATCTCATCTCCCAGGCTCCCAGGAAGAGAGAATAGCAGACCCCAGACAATGTGAGGAAAGAATTGAGGTTAAAGCTGCCTGGAACAGGTTGCAATACATGTTTTGAGATAACTGGTAGTGAGGCTTGGCTTCAAAATCCAAATAGAGGAATGATGTCCCAGCATGATATCCCAGCACGGGTTTGAAGAGCACCAAACACCATGAAACTGGAGGCTTTGGACAGTGCTGTTGATTTAATAATAACAAAATAAAAAATGGAACTGCGATTGAATTTGAAATTTGACCATATTTCTTGTTCTCTCAACTTTGCTGATACACATTACTGCTCCATTTTTTTCTGGGAAAATAGGAAATAAGGACAAACCTTGAAGGTGTAGCTTTCTGCCTGGACCTGCAGCGCTTTAGGCAGCTGCCTGCAAGTGGCCCAGGCATAAATCTTTTGTCATCCAGAATGGCACAGAGGGCATCACAGTCATTCCCACACTTGCTAGCAGAGCCTCAGCAAACTACTGCCACGCATTTGGGTTCTGGCCCAGGACACATCCTCTAAACATTGCTCCTTGCAGACCAGCAGCCTTCTATTCTCCCGTCATCTGTGTTCCCTCCTATTCTGTGCAAAAACTGTGAAGCACAAGGAAGAAAAAGTCAATGAGTGTTCCATTTATCCAGTAAGACCTTGCATACGAAATGGAATAGCACATGGCACCCAGGACAACATCAAAACACAGCTCTGATTAAACACAGTGGGTTTTGACTCAAGAAGTAAAACCAGGAACTAGTATAAATTAGAGGAATAAGGTACAGTTTAATAACCGCAATAAACAGCTACTAACCATGCGGTAGTGCAGAGGTTTCCATTAACCCATGAACTTTGCAAGGCTGCTGGGAACATCCAGTGCTATCTTCTCAGGTGAGAGAGCAGGTTGAAAGATGGGGTACTCCTCAATTCACCCCTTTATTCACACCTAGGGAGGAAATGTATTCTGCTGAGAATAAACCACAGCAAACACAAGAAGCCACCCCTCTGTCACAATGCGCAAACCTGCATTCATGAAGCAGGGTGCACCCAGCATAGAGCACCCCCAAACTTCTGCATTTTAGGAGGATCAACCACCCGCTTTGTGGACATGCCTTGCCTCTGGGATTTCTCTGCTGTTCCTGAAGGGCTGTGGCTGCTTCAGGGAAAGAGGAGAATTTAAAAAAATCATACTAGTGCATTATTATGGGTGACAATTTTCACCACTTTTTTAAAAGGGTGGTTCAGTGGCCCTTTCAGGATTTGAGTGTGTTTAATTTTTGCTGTTTGGACAAGACAGACTACAACCATGGATTTGAAAAATAAAGTTTAATACCCCACTGGCTTTAAAAGAGAAGGTTTGGCATACACATCTTCCCTATGGGATTTTAATTTCTCAGATCTGAACCCCATGCAGCAGGGGAGCCATCATTTGGCAGTAATGCAAAGTGTGGCACAGTGACATTTTTGTTCACACAAATCCTTGCACACACAGAATTTTGCTGAAATGCAGCTAAATGTTTAATGAAGCTGTAGCTGGATAAACTAAGCCTCAGAAATAAAGTTACATGAAAGCGTTGCTCCATGAATGAAAAACTGGTATCTACATCCTATTGCCGTAAGTGGACCCAAGTATCACCGCAGCCCAGGAGTACGAACCCTGAGGGCTCAGCTTCTTGTTGTAATAGCAGTATGAATGTACTGGATGAGTTTTTAGTTTAAAGAGCAATAAACCTTTTGCCAATCAACCCCGAAATATACCTAACCACTGATTCCTCACCCCTGCATATTGATGAGTAACCTGCTGTGTTTCTTATCCTCATCACATTCCTGTTTTGGCTGTTTTCTGTTTTGTTTAGTAAACTCAGATGTGCTAAACAATGCTATAGGACTTTTCCTCTCCAATCTCAGTATCATTTTGTACTACAATGCTTCAGTGCCACTTAATACTGTGACGAGAAGTAATGCATTGACTGCAATGTATATTGCTTGTGTTCTTCTTCACTGCCACAATGAGTCATTATTCAGAGTATGTTTATGTAATATCATAAATACCAATCTCTGGTATTTATGCAGCATAGTATTTACTTGGGCAAGTTGCCACATGCACTAAAGGAGTAAACAAAGAGCCATTCTTTGGAGGGTTAAAAAAGTCTTAAAATGAATCCAATTTTCCTTCATAAGGCACTCCTTGTTATTTTACCTAAAGTGGCTCTTTAAGATATACAGTATGATAAAACACACAATTCCTGGGAGACATAATTATGGTTCCTAAGAGACTGGTGAATAAACAATCAGGAAAAGAGTGTTTGTTTTCCCTAGGTTTTTTTTTTTTAACTATTAATGGAAGGCATTAAAAAAAACGGGGAGGAATGTGTTGGGTTGATAAATGGTAAGAAAAGTTGAGGAGCGCACTTCACTGAACACACAGGGTTTCTGCCTAAAAGCGGTACTATTTTATTGGATTGCAAATGCTCCTATTTTGCAAATGCATTTGCAGTGAGTGTAAATACCACAGTGGACTCTTTGTTTGTTATATTTACTGTACTGTGTACATCAATGGCACAACGTATGTTCTAAAGTAAAGAGCTTGCCTTGTCTCACATTACCTTTAAGCATTAACACAAACAACTTCCTTTGAATCAAGGTGACAAAATCTTCTGCCTTGTACGAAATGTTCTGCCTGATACAAATTCCTAGGGAACGGCAGGGGGGCCCCATCCGGTACAGTGCTGAGCCATTGCAAATACTTTTCTAGCAAATCAGGGACACTGCAGTCAACCCCTACACATGTGTGGCCACTGAAAACCTAGACGACAGCTAAAACAAAGCTGAATCAACAGCTGAAGAAAACCTTTTTGCAACCCCTGTATATCAGAATGCAACTGAATTGGGGGCAGTGGTTAATACTATTGGTCCTCATAAAGTCATTCAAGTGATCCATCACCTAAAACCAGCGGCTCCCAAAGCCACTGGTCACCTCCCTACATCAGTTACCTCTTCCATAAATCAGATTGATGAAACCAAGCTATTCATTCAATTTGATGGTGTGAGTCTTCAACTTGCCGTCGTCAGTAATATTTAAGCAAATGATGGACTTTGTAGGACCCTCGCAGAAGGGTTGGCTTCACACTGCAGGGCCTGGACATGCACCAGCACCTGCCACTGCAGGTTTTTAACCTCAGGAATATAATAATCAGGTCTTATTAGTTTAGCAGAAACAAACATAGACCTTACATTCCTCCTGTGGCAAGTAGGTGTCAAAGCAATAGATCACGCTGCTGTAGTTAATATGCATTTATGATCTACTCATTTCTTTTAAAAAAAAAGACAAGACAGCAGAAGTCATGATAAAGTCTATTTTTTACCAGATCTGAAGTAAATGCTGATGCCATTACAGGCGGAAAAGCACACAGCTCCTGAGTTATTGCCTAAGTGACAGGAAATGTTTTGTCTCTTTCTATCCTACACATGCAGATTTGCAAAAATGGCTAAAAGAAAAATATGTGCACAGGATGAATCTGGTCAAGTTAGTACTTGTTCCTGTCTTAAGGATTTATTAGAGAAGTGAATAAACATGCTTGTTGTGGTAATTAACCCCATGTAAATCACAAATCCTGCTTTTATAGGGTTTTGATTGTGCTGCTATCATTAAGGCCCCTTCAGTGTTTCCAAACTGGAGGCAGGCCCGAGGTTAAACCTTGGCAAACGAAGGGGGAAGGTGCACAAAATGGGGGACAAGGGGGCCCTGGCAGGGGAACCCCATCAGCAAGCCAGCCACCTTGTCACTAGTTCGCTTCCTTGAGAGTCCAGAGACAGGAAAGGCAGCAGCAATAAAAACCATCGAATTCTACAATCTTTGGGCAGTCTCAGCGTGGTAACTACATTTCTGTAATGTAAAAAAAAAAGATTTACTTCTAACCTTGCCACGCCCAGGTTCTGTCCGTGTGAGGCCCATTTCCCTTGCCCAGGCAAACAAGGGTTTGGCCAGCCCTGCACTGCCCTGGCATGTGTGGCACGTGTACAGTGTGTGCAGGGCGCAGGGTATGGCCATCATCTCACACTGCAGGCTGATGAGGAGCTAACTGTTCGTGAGATGCTGGGTTAGCTGCTCCTCAGCCTCCGGATGGTTCCTTCCACAGCCTACTGAAATCTGCAGGAATCTTTTCCCTGACTTCAATGGGCGTTGGATCAGATTTAATGTTCCCAAACCAAATGCCAGAAGAGATGTATGGTGGCAGTGCCAGGAACGGCCCCTTATCTTCTCCTTTGGTTTGTAGGGCCCATCCTGCCCTGTTCTTTTCTAGCAGTTAACACGATTAGTAATGGAAGTCTATGTCTAACAGGAAATGTCTTCTTCCTGTAAAAAAGCCCTCAAATTAATTACCAGTCTTTGAAGAAAATCTGAATTGATGCTATAACACTGACTGAGCAGATACTTTGGTAACTTGCTAGATGTCTTGCTGACATCTGCTATATACAGCATGCAGATGATTAAGGTTAAGTAATAGCAAGAAAGAATGAGATAGTTTCTACACGCACACTTCTGATCACTTTGGTAAGGAGTGGTCCATCAAAGATGTCTTTCAGTTCAGGACGCTTCTTACTAGAGGAAGTTTAATCAGTGAATAATCTACAGCCACCCAGTTAGGAGCATGCTGAAGAATCAAAAATACAAGCTCTTCATAAGTCAATACTGCTTGTGAGACAACTACACTTTTCCTCTCATGCTATGAATCCATCTTGTCTTCTGGCTACACTGAAGAGAAAACGATCACCCAACAAAGACAGCACAACACAGCAAAATTGAAAACACATTTAGCAATTTGCATACCTTGCATGCCATAGAACACCCCCAAATCCTGGTGGAAATGTGCATAATGTGCCAGACATCTTGAACCCAGGAACTCCCCTCCCCATAATCCCTCGGGACCGAAAAGTTTCTGATTGTACTCCAGCTTCCCCATAAAAGCTTCATTGTTACTGCAGCCCAGCCTTTACCAGGAGTCATGGCATTGGGCCACAGCCTCCAGGGACACTCTCAAGCTGCACAAAACAAGTTTTTCCAAACAGTTTAAGTATTTCCCAGCCCAGACTCTCACATTCTAGTTGTTTGTGCAGGGACAGTAACCCACCAAGCCCTGCCTAAAATACTGGTTGTTTAAACTCCACAGAGACATTTTTTACTAACATTCCTTACTGCTGTAACCTCTTGACCATTTAAAACTACTATTAACGGGCAGACTCCATAAGCCTAATGTCAAGGAGTCATCCCTGCTGCAAAAAAGCAGCAATCAGACAATAGATACATAATTGCTGCTTCCTCCGGACCACTACTTCAGCTAGCGATTTCTTAGTTTAACTAGACTTTGCAGCAGTTCACGAGATACATGCAGCATCAGCTGAACAGCTCTTAGCTGCGATAATAATTTGTGATGAAAACAGGAAAATTTGCTCAAGGGGAGTTGACTTGGTTCAGTGGCACTGGAGGAGCCGTATCTCTTGGAGGGGCCTTAGCCACCCTATGAACAGCAGGACCAGGGTGCCAGCTCAGTGCTCAGCTCCCTCGCTTGGTGCCCAGAGCACCCCAGCCGCAGCAGCAGGTTTCCATGGCCAAATTTTGGAGGGGATGTGTCCAAGCTCCTGTGCAGATATTTTGCCCTCTTTTCTATTCAGGCAGCACCAGAGTGGGAAGAGGCCATTGCAAAATTGCTTATTGTACTTAAATTTCTACCCTGGGAGTTAGGGGGGATGCTGGTGTTTGCGTCAAGGGCACGGACAGGCTGGGTGCAGGGATTTGATGGCAGCAGGTGGAAGCTGGGGACGAGGAATGTCACCGGGATACTCTGCAGCTGCCGTAACAGTCTCTGAAGGTGTCTGTCTTGCTCTTTGCTCGTTTGCAAGGGGAAACCTCAGTCAAAAAGTCCGTGATAGTGGCTCAGGCTCCCCTAGCTCCACCATAAAAGCAAGAGTCTCCTCCTCTCCAGCAGGTTTCTGCCAGCCTCTTTAACATGTTCTATACAAACACCGATCCATCATGACCTCCCTGCTCGCAGCAAAGGGCTGGCAGCCTGAAATACACTGCCTTTGGGGATTTGATGAGAGTGGCTACTTTCTGCAGAGATAGCAGCAGCCTGCCCATCCATCCCAGCCAGCCCCATGGGAGCCACTGAGCTGCACCTTCCTTCCCTGCAGGACAGCAGCTCTCCAGCCCCACTTAAGCCAGAGCAGACCCCTCAATATCCCACACCTTCCCTTCCATTCTAGTTCTAATCAAGCTAATCATGGCACTCATTTGCTAAATTAGTACTAATTAATGAAACGATAATTAAAAAAAGGGCTGACTAATTCATGGCTTCTGTTCATAATGGACTTCTCTCTCAGCACTTTGGAGGCACTGGCATCTCTGCCCTGTGCTGAGAAGGTCAAAGCCATTCAAAGTCACAAGCACAGGTCATGGGGACACTCCAGCCATACCACCTCAGCTTCCCCAAGTGTCTCATGGGGGAAAAATAACACCAGTTTGAGTCACCACTTAGCGCCATGGAGTGTTTGGTGTTTTTTAATACAGGGCCCTTCAGAAGGCGGCTTTTAGATGGCTTGCTCTGCAAAGATGATAAAACAAACAGAATTGGAGCTAGAGAGGAATTTCTGGAGTGCTCAGTACCTGCCCTGGCCTCTGCCAGAAGTCCAGGCAGGCCCTTAATGAGCCGCAGCAGGCTGGCGAGTGCCAAGTGGGCATAGCCCTTTCACAGGTGTCTAAATATACACTGTTATTTGAGGAAATAAAAGACTTTAAAATGTGCTTATGAATTCAGTCAGGGGTGCTTGTGTTTAAATGACCTTAGTCCATCCAACCTGTATCTCCCTGGACCTCGAGGGGCTTTGGGCAGGGATGTAGACACTGCGACCAGCCAGCTGCCCTCCCTCCACGCTGCCAAGCTTTAAACTTTGTGGCACTGTCCTCTCCGACCAGGAAGCTGCAGAAAGCAAGCATGCAACGCAGCGTCATCTATTACCTTGGTAAGGCCCTTCAGCTCCGTTTGGTCTAATTTGCTAACACACGCACCATAATTACAGGGCTTGTGTTTGGGCATATCTCAAGAGTTCCTTGTACATGTAATAGGAGAGGATAATTCATCCAGAGCCTATCAGGGAAGGCCAGCCCTAAACTGTCCAGGGCCAGGCACAGAGCCCTTTGTACAGTTGGGAAGAGCCCCAAAAGCCTTTGGAAATCTGGTGCAGATCAAACCTGATGTCTGGCAAGATTCTGCTTTTGCACGTTGCCCTTGTCTCTTTGCAGACTCACTGGTGACTGCTGACGAGGCAGGAGTAGAGATGCAGGCAAGCTCCCTCATGAGGGTGCCCAGTGCCACTCCACTTTTCAGTGCAGCCCCCTCTTCCTTGCCTTGCCCTGGCTAGGGACACACTGGCAAGCTTGAAGGTGCCAACCTGGAAAGGACAGGCTCTGCCAGTGGCGTGCACAACACAAAGAAGGAGACTTTGCTATTTATACGAGGCTTCTTGGCAGCATAACTACGTTGTTTAGAGGTGTGCTAGCTTTCTCTTTCCTGACCATTGTAGCTATGGCCACAAAATGTAAATGGAGACCAACCCCAAGTGCGGGAGTTGATCCTTTGCCTTGTGTGTGCCTAATGGCAACATCTTGTGTTGTCTAATAAGCTCTATCTTGCATCTCTCATTGCACAGATTGAGACTCGTAAAAGCTTGGCCAGGTAATGTGCAGCCCTGCAGAGAGGGCAGCTTCTCCCAGCTGTGCCCCAGTAGGGGCCGAGGTTTTGCTCTTCCTTCGTGACATTTGCTGAAGTTCTGCACTGAAACACTGAAACCGTCTTTGTTCCAGACTCAGCAACGCTCTGCTTTTGAGCACTGAGCAGAGCTGTTTTACATGCTTTGAGATGGCAGCAAACCAACAAAGAACAGCTGATACAATTAGCTGATGGAAAAATAAGTTCATGGCATTTTTTTGGCCTAGAAACCTATCTCACATTAATGCAAATATTCTATCAGGATTCCACTGAGTCCATTCCCCAAATGGATCTGTTACATGCTAGCAGCCTCTGAAGGTAAGCAAGGTCCTGTGTAAGGCCCTGAGGTCTCTGCACCCTGGGGGCTTGTTTTTGAACTCTGATGGTTTCTCTTTGCAATACAGTGAATTCCTGGCCTTCAAGTGGGGCTGTTGTGTGGGGGCACAACATGATGGTAACAGCTCTGCAGTGGTTACAGTCTTTGGGGAAATGGGAGGGTGGCAATGTTACCAGGAAGGTTGGTGCCTCTTTCCTGATGCTTTTATGGAGTTTCTGACAATTAAGACATTTAATTTACAAATTTCTCAAAAGAGATTTTTACTTCCCAGGGGACTGAAATATTTTGAGCTCTTTACGCTGAATTGGCTCTGGCTGAAGATGCAGCTGCCTGGACCATAATATTTCCATGAGAGGATGGACATGTGTGTCAAGTGCGGACCCTGTCGAGGCCTATCTCAACGCACCCGATGAAAGATCACAGGCACAGCTCAGAGCTGGCAGGAGCCCTTCCACTGAAGTGCTGCAATTACAATTGCTCTCACTAAAGCTACATTTGGCCTTTTATCTGACCTTCTTTGATCTTTTCCACAACCTCTGGCAGGTCTTCAGTACATTCAGTTCTTTATATTCCAGCCATCAATCCCACATGCAACCAATTAGGTTTAGACATAGTTTGGTGACCATAATATTGTACAGACATTCTACCAAGTTTTCAACAAGAGAGGGTGGCTTCTACATGTCACTTTCTAGTGGGGAGCACGCTGACTGCAGTTCAGAAATATCCCAAGGAGAAAAACATATTCCAGAATTACATTCCAAGCCCAAAAGTCCCACTTGCAGACAACATGCTGGCTTTGTGTACATACAATAAGGACCCAAATGCTGCTCCTCCTCGTTGGGCACAGCATGCAGGGCAAGAATCTCACTAGACCTGTGTGACCAGGTTTGTCATCCAATAACCTCATCACCTGCCACTGTCATTGCCGGTGACACACACCAAGTATGTTTTGCTTATCAAAACCAAAGAGGCAGCAGCACCCGTAAAGTCTTTTAGCTCTACCCATTTTGTCCAGGCCCCTAAGGAGGGATGGGAGGGCAGCCAATACAGGTGGGTATTTGCCTTCACTGCTTTTGCACTGAATACAGTGCAATCCTCATCGCTTCTCTGCCTTGCTGCTGTACTGATGCAATGCAGTACGGCCAATGTTTATTGTATTACCTGAAGCTCCTCTTTGGGTAGTCTTCAGTTAGAGATATATCCTCCATCTGTTTGTGGTGTCAAATAGCTTGTACTTGGACATGGAAGAAAAATGAAACTCCCCTGTGTTTAGATAACCCTGGAACAGCACAAGTCTTCCAAAATTCAGCAGAGGCATTGAAAGCCTGTCTGTCTCTCTTCAGCTCTGGGATACAAGCTATTGACACTGCTATTTGTTAAAGTGCCCTAGAGTCTGTTCACCTTGGACTTTGCCCTGTTAGTGACAGAGAAGGAGCATATTTCCTCGTGTGTGTCATTTCCTTTCAATGGAAGGAGCCCATGCTGGTGCCGATTGCTGGTTTGTTTTCTTGCTCCCCTGCCAGGGAGAGGATTTCTTGTGTTGGAGGATTGGTGGCAGCAAGAGCAACTTCAAGCCAATTCTCTCACACCTTGAGAGCTCTCTTCAGAAAAAGTGCTCTTTTCTTCCTGCTAACACCTTGCCAAGGAGAAAGAGACATCTGTGCGGACCTTCTAGGTCTTGCCATAGCACAAACATGCAATAAGAAGCCCACAAGCAGCAGCAGCATTATAGACCATGGTTCTGGTGCTAAACTATTTGTAGAGTATTTGCATTACAGCAAAAGGTCTGGATAACGTGTCAATTGGATCTCTAATGAACGTCAGATGGAAAATTATTTAGTGGAGTAGCTTCCTTCAAAAATGTCATTCTGTCACAATCAAAAATCAATTATTTTTACCAACTTTTTTTTTTTTAGGAAAAAAATGCCAACAATTTTGGAATAAAACATTTAGATTTTTTTATTCTATATAATATGTGCATTTTTAAAAGCTATAATGACCTAAATAAGCCAAAACTATTTATTTTTGTGGAATTTTCCTTTGTGGAGAATTTCAACATTTTGAGGTTTTGTTCTGAATTGGAATGAAAACAAATTTCAAAATCTCAAAATCGTCTGTGAAACACTATTTCCATTCTCTGGCCAGCTCAAGTTTCAGGCTAGAACATGTATAATAGCTCCCCTGCAGGGAATCCCTTTAGGAAAAACATCTCTGAATGAATTTACTGGTGCAAACATATAGTTTTAAAGATTTGTCTATTTGTCCACTGCTGAAAGCTTCTCCAAGTCACAAGAAGCCTCCACAAGTTCCTGAACAGCTTATTTCTGAAAGGCATTGCTAACTTTGTACAGTTGATGGTGGTCATTTCCTGGTATTGATATTAGTCATTCAGTTACAGTTGCCACTTACTTGCCATAGACCACAGAATTGATACCATAACTATTTTCTTGTCCAACTTTAGTTGGACTGCTTCTAATAGTTTAAACTAGAGATTATAAGCTTTATATTACATTTTCAAGGTGGGTTCTGTCTGTTCAGATTAAAATATTCAATAGAACAGAATTTATATTCTAGAATATTTAGATGGATTTAAATATTTACAGCCTTAGCAAATATTTCTGCCTCAAAAAACCCCACACATTACAAACAAGATGACTTGCACTTTCATGTGTAGAGAACAAAAACCTACCGTAGGCCAAATTAATTATTAGGGACGCTGATGGAGTCCTACGGTAAGTGCTGTTTTCAAGTGAGTTACTTTGGATTTACAGTGACATAAATGAGATCATAGGCCAATATGTTCACAGCAGCTTTATATATCACAAAGGTATGAAGAAGCCTAATACTGAAATGAATTAACATAAATAGATTGTAAATTAATCTCACACTCTATTAAAAAATCCCCGCATGCCACGGGGTCTTTTTCTGCCTTTTTCTAGTTGTGTTTTACTGGAGGGGAGTTGGTGTGCACTGTGTGCTGATGTACTGTGGAGAGTGTCTCTGCTCCTCCAGAAAGCAAAGGCTTTGTGTCAAGGTGAAAGCTGAACTAAACACACACTTTGCAGTCAAAGTTTGTTTATAACTCCTGACTCTGCTGGGTCAGTTATGTGGCAGTTTCACTAAACAAACAAGTAAAAAGCAGGTCAATGTCCACATACTGGAGTGCAGCTTATTTAAACTGCTTCAATAGTTGTTGGAGGAGTAAAGCTGTAAGTGAAACAAACTGCCTCTGCAGTAAATAAAAGTGCATAAAACACAGTGGATCAAACTCATGCCCAGGTATGACTCTGAGCTGTCTGTCTTTCACTAAGATGCCTTTGACCAACTATCTCAGCATAACACAGGAAGTTATTGAAAGCACATTTGGCACTTGATGCATTTGTTGCAGAATCAGCAACATAAATCTTTCAATCCACTGTCTTGAGTTGCTATATTGTAAGGTATGTGTTAAATTATCACAACAGGAATCACTCTCTGAAGGACTGGAGAGGGGAAAACAAACCAAAATTGCATGGTAAATCTATCAAAGAATGACACATGGGAGTGCAGCCAGTTGAATCAGTACCGTGTATGTCCCTTTCCCATGCCTCAGTTCAGCAAGATATTTTCTGGAATCACTACCCTATTGAGTTAGCTGTTTACCTTGTATATACAAACCACCTCCTTTACTAGACTGCCCATGCATCTCATACCCCTTAATGTAGTTCTCTTTAGAAACCCTGTGAAGGTACAGAAGTGCCATAGTCCCCCATTTTCTATAGGCGACTGAGGCCTAAAGTTAAGAAGCTGCCAAAATATAGGCAGCTAAACACCAGCCCTGCCTCCAGCTGAGCCTTCCCTTTTGTATTTCCTTCTTGAAAGACTGAATGCTTGTCTGGGTCTGGAGAAGAATGTTTCCATCTTTCAATCTGCGTACCCCTTTGTGAACATACAAATATAAAAATAAGCAATCAGTCACCTGATGCATATCAACGTGTATCTATCGGTTCATAAATTTGTTATCAGCCCATATGATATAACCACAGCCTTTTGACTTAATATCCCATCTTTCCTTCTACACTAGAATGCATGTAAAAAAAATGCCCATCTGATTAGATACCTAATTTTAATGTTAAAAAATCCCTATATAAATTTACTCCCTCCTTGCCTTGTATTGTGCAAGAAACATGTTAGCCTGCTTCCTGCTCAGAGCCTGACTTTGCAAAGGCACTGCCAAGGCACCCCGTCACACAACCACCAGGTAGCCACGCCAACGCCGCAGCTCAGCTCAACAGCAACTCTTTCCCTCTTGGAAGGGATGCTGTTACTGTTGCCGTTGGAAGTGGAGAGAAAAGGGTCTCTGAGAGAGAAAAGCTCAGGGAAGGACCCGTTGGTAGTTCTCATGTGCTTGATAGCAATTCACTTGTTTGATATCAGCAAATTCATCAACTGGAGTCTTGGTCACTTTCCTCAGTGTAAAATTTCGGTACAGCCATTTTAGAATAATTCATTAATTTTTACTCACATATTAAGGCTCTTCTCTTTCCAGCATGCCCCTCCCTCCGTGTTTGGAAAAGTTCCCTTTAGATGCTGTGGTTGCTCCCTTACATTTTTGCTCTCTGTTAGTATATCTGAAGGGGACCGTCAGAAGCACTCTGTGTTGGTCTCACTCTGCTCTGCCCGCAGCATGGACTGCCTTTGACAAGAGCAAACGTCAACCAGGGGTTTCTGCCTTTGAACACTCCAAACTGAAACAAAAATAAAGATTTGCAAAATTAAAGCAATCTTACTCATGCAGATTTATTCTAAGGGAAGTGGGCAGAGAACTGGTCCTAGGAAGACTGCAATACAGGAATCCCTGGATTCCTAGACAAAACCTGTCTAAATGAGTTTGTGGTCAACACTTGAAACAAGCAATTGGCCCTTCCATCAGCTGTTACAACAGACCGATTATGGCAGAGCTCCATGTGGCTGGCACAGATTGCTCCTCCGTGGCTTCTGCTGGCAGTCTGACATGTGAAGGTGCGGTAATACATTAACTGTGCACCGCAAGATGGAAACCACTGCTTCTTTTGATTCTACCTGGAATAGTTTTTTTTCTACTCAGCGTGTAAACATGTGAGCAAACAGGGAGAATGGTTTAACAACCAGCAAGCATGATTAAAATGCTTAAAGGAGAAGAAGATATTGTTCAGCTGAGCAGAAGTGAGAGAGAGGCAACTATCCAACTTGGAGGGACAAGGGATTTGTTCAGGGAGCCACAGAAATATTTGTCTGGAAGCCATGGGAGAAAATGAAAAAAAGTATGCTTTATAATAAATATCAAGACGATCTTGTATCACTAAGATCTAGCAGGCTGGGAAATATTTCCTTCAGGGAAGCTCTGGACTTTAAAGTCTAACGGAGATTTTCTAATAGCTAAAGAATAAATACATGCACAGAGTAATTAAAATAGTACTAGATTCCCATGCAGAATGTATAATTGAAATAGCAATAGCACTTTTGAGCAGCAAGTATTATACAGGACTAAAAACCTAAACTGCTGTCCCATAGTCAGACAGCTACGTTCTCTGACCTGTGACCGTGTGAGCAGGAAATAATAGGAGAAATTAAACTGGTCAGTATAAAACCAATAAGGAAGTAGAAGAAACACAAAATCTGTGACACAAAATCAATATGTTGATCACTTTTTGCTGTCCAGCTCCTTTTACAATGTGGAAATAGCTGGTTTGCGGTGCCACAGTGCAAGAAAAGCTTCCTGCACGCTTTCTTGTCCCTTTCTAAGCAGATGATCACAATTACAAATTCTACTTAACAATTAACAATTCTATTTTATTATTAGTAGTAGTAGCATCAGCGGCAGTAATGGTTGTTTTGTTACAGTAGCCTTGAGAGTCACGAACTGTATGCCCTGGCCTGCTGCACATTGCACTCCACAAGCACAGTAACAGATGGAAGAGTTTAAAACCTTGATCTTATTTGTTTGTAAAATTTTGATTTGATTTAAAATTTTCTCTGTTCCAGCAAAGATTTATTTGTGTGCTTTTCTTTACCACTGTGAGGAACGTGACGACTCACAATGTGGAAAGCAAAGCACATGCAGGACAAGAATCAGAAACAAGCAAGAAAGAGAGGGGAGATGGAGAATATTAGCATCCCTGAAGACTTTATTTGCCTTTGCCTCTTTGTAATATGAAGCTTTATTTACTGCCAAGCCCCTCCACACTCAGAAAACATGGGTGAAGACCCAGACCATGCTTAGATTGCCTTAAAACTTCAGAGATTTAAAAATGGCAACACAGTTTGGCTTGTTGTTGTTTGGCATCTGGTTTCTGAGCTTTGCAGTGCATTTGGATCACATTTTCAGGCTTTTCCCTGCAACTGGAAGAATTAGAAATTTATTGTTTAAAAAAATGAAAAGTGAGAGAGTCATGTGATCATATGCTTCCAGGAGCTGAGACTTGAAGAAAAAGCCCACCCCAGACTCACAATAAAATCATGAGAATTGAAAACACCAGACTTAAGAAGCTCATCCAAGCTTTCTGCTGTGCATATGGAAAACCAGGGTGTTGTCAGGACTAGTTAGCTAATGCCATAAAGCACTCAGAAGAACAACGTTAGTTATTATTTAGGAGGAAACCAAAGTGTAAAGTGTTTTACATATAAATCTGCCCTTTAGAAGAGCAACATTAAAAACGCAAGATTGAGCTCTGGATTACTGAAGGGTAATAAAGTGGTTTTAAACACAGCCGTAACTCATTCTGCATGAAAATGACTCAGCAGTGCCTTGACCAAGCTGGAAACAGGACCTCCGGAAGCGATTAGGAGGGGACTGTCTCCCATCATGCCTTCCCCCACTAATCTGTTTGGGACAGTAGATGTGCAGAGCAGGCCAGTGAAAGGAGCTAACGCCAGAGCCAAGCAGGGAGACGGTGGCTCTGCACCTCCGCAATCAGCCTGCGTTTGACTCGGGAGTGGAGCGAAAGATGGTGGCAGTGGCTCTGCTGACACTGACAGGTAATGCCTTGCAAAGAAGCAGAGTGTGCTGTGAAATACATGGTGTGGCCATCTTTGTGTCTGTATCGCAGTGATTTCAGGGGTTTCAGACCAGCTGTAGCCTGGCGATGTGGACTGAACACCCCCACTAGCAGTTGGAGCCCGTTTGGTGCACTCCTGGAGCACCTCTGCCCGTTTGCTTTCAGGCAGAGCAATCCAGTTTGCACAGCTGAGACCACACTGCAGTGCAAGCAGGACTGGGTGAGTGGGGACAACAGGGAGATTTCCTTCAAAAGCGACTCCTGAGCTGAACCAACCCACTGCCACAGGCGCATCCGCAGCTCTGCATAGTGGGCGTAAGGAACGTCAGCTCTGAGGGCAGAATTGAGCCTTCCACAAAACATATTTTGGGCCAAGTGTTTTTCAACTTTGTCCACTTGCGGGTTCATAAAAATATCGCCGATGGGGGTGAGGACTCGGTGATAGCAAATGCAAGACTGCTGACAAAAGATTTGCTTTTCCTTTGCACCTTTTGCAGACTCTTCAGAAGTCCCTCCCTTCCCCAGACATCCCCAGCTAAGAAGCACTGGTTTCAGTCTTTTGGACCAGATCTGTGAGCAGCAGAGCTCTGTTCAGTTTGGTGGCAGTAGAATAATTCACACATGTTGAAATGTTCATTTCCTGGCTTTAGCTGCTTTAGAGCTGGACCTGTCTTACATGCTACATAACTGCTTGGAACCCGCTGGTCCGTTCCTCCTTCAGATGCAATGCAAAGGGAGTGCTGTTACTTTTTTAGGAGAGAACTTAAAACAAACGAGCCGCCACCAACTGCAGTTCATGTATATGGTTATGATTTTAAATTGCAAACAGGAGGCTACTTGGCTTTGCATGGTAAGCATTGTCTGGCAGCGGATGGGCTCCTCTGATCTCCCTGAGCCTTGGATTGCTGCTGTGAGATTGTGTCACAACTAGTCATTAATTATTTCATCAAAAGCTTATTTTTCTCATTTCCTCATCATTATTTCCACCTAGTTTCTTATAAATTGAATCCAGTTATTGGCAAGGCTTGTTCCTCCCCTAAGTGGGGTCTGGGCTTTGCCGAGAAAAACATTGACCTTAGAAAAAAAGTACTGTTGATATATGTAGTTCACGTGCATGTGTATGCATACACTGAGCAAGAAATTACTGTATACGTGTATAAACATTGCTCTGACCCTCCTTGTCTTCCCATTTACTCTGGAAACAGACTCCCCTTCTTCCTACCTGTTAATAGATAGAAATATTGTCATTCTCACCATGGGAATGAATAAACAAGGAAAAGCAGAAAGGAAAAAGAAGGTGAGTGCAGCTATCAGGAGATGCTAACAGTGCCTTAACCTCCTTGTGAGATACTTATTTTTAAAAAGCGACACGGTATTCTTGGAAAAATGGAGACCCCTCCTGGTAATGCCAGCCGTGATAGACAAAATAGGATAGCACTATTCATGGGAGATAATTACAACCTCAAGACAGTTGGGAGTACCAAGCCAAAGAAGTGGGGGAGGAGTGACGCAGCCAAAAGGTCCAGAGAGGAGGCTCAGGAAGCTCTCCTGTCACCAGCCACTAGGATGCTACCAAAGAGAGAGGAACTACGGGATCCACCAACCCCTCCATCCCCACAGGGCACAAAAGCAGCCTCACAAGCACACTGGGTCGCAATGTGCCGGAGGTGAGGGGAATGCCCCAGGAGAGGCTCCCCAGGCAGCCCCAGCAACCCAGCAGCGTGGCCGCTAACCCAAAACAGCAACAAAAGCTGTTAGACAGAAAGCTGCTGCTGCCACCCCTCCGTAGCCTGGAGCTGGAGCAGCCCGGCTGCAGGAGACAGGAACACTAGCAGCAAATTGCTGTACCTACGTAAGAGTAATCTTGTTGAAGAGCCCAGTTGTTTTTGGGAAACACAGAGTCTTCTCCTCACAATATGTTCAGCATATCGTGCGCAAAGCAATGAGTAATGTCAGCAAGATCCCTTCTGTGCCTGACTCAGCAATGGCGCTGCGATAAGCGCGGTTTGTCCTGCAGCTTGTGCTAAAGAACGCAAGACTTACCACAAGGACTCCAACTCTTTCACAACACGAGAGCACAAGAACATAACAGCAGCCACACTGGGCCAGGCCAAAGGTCTATCTAGCTCCTGTCTCCAACAGTGGGCAAAAGCAAAATGCCTGGGGAAAAGTATGAGCACAGGGTAAGCACATACAATATTTCCCCTGAGTGCTCTCCCAGCCGCCAACCATCTCCAGATTAGAAATTTCTGGAGCCAAGTATGTTTTTATGTAAGCTGCCCTGGGTTGCATCCTTCAACAGTCCTTGTGCTTCCCCTAGTCCTTGTGCTCTCTCAAGACTTACTCTTTCTGATCTCTTATTTATTTGCCCTCCAGATACTCTTCACCCTCTTCATGCTGGATGTATGCCCCTCCATACCATTCATCTGAATTTTCCACCCTTAGTCTTGCATGCTCCTCCTTTCTTCCCCGTCCTTCAAACTTCACCACAACTGACGAAGAAGATGCCTAAAGCTCAAAGTCACCTACTGGGACTGTCCATCACTTGAAAGTTGATGCTTCCATGCTACAAACTCTCAAAACTTTTTGGTCCCAGGATACACATATTGTCTCATGTTTCCTCACCCTCACTCGTTCTTTCTGACCCTTCATTTTTGCAGTTCTCTGTCCAGTGCTGGTGCCTCCCTCTGAGGTTTACCTGTGCTCCCCACAAAATCTCTGTGGATTATCAGAATTTCCCCAAAATTTTTTGGCTTATTTGTAGCAGAACTGTTGATGAGAAGTGATGGACCAGTCTTCTGGTGCTGTCATCTTGTGTAACCAAGGTTAGGCCACAGAGTGTGTGACACTCCTGAACTAGGTGGATTAAATGTACACGAGCTTTCTGCAAAGTGTGAGAAAGACAAAAGCCTTAGGTCTTTCCAGAAATCCCCATGCAATATTTTTGGCTCCTGAGAAAGACCCATTAAACTGTCTGCAAGCCCTTATTGGCAAACACCCCATTCTGAGGGGACACTACGTGTAGCGGCCCAGTCTCAGTAATTCAGAACTGACAGTGAGGAGACAAGTCCCCAAGATCTGCACCACGTGGCTCATTCCCAGAAGCAGCAAGTCATTTTCAGTGCTACGAAAGTCAGGGGAGGAGTCCGTGTAAAACATCACAGCTGTCCCTTTTGGGGAGGCGGTGTCCATACTTCATCCTGGACTTCCCCAATAATGAATCACCTCTCCACGAAAGCTGTTCCCATGAATGCAGTGGGTTCAAAGAACAGCTCTTGCACCCATGGTGATGAGTCAAGCCTCTGCTCCCTATGCTTTTTGTTGGATTGTCATCAACATTGACACGCAGAGCCCACTGCTGCTCTGCCTGGGGAAAAAACTACCAGAGCTTCCTTACTAGGGCTACAAGCTTCAAAATGGCACTTTCCTTCTTTTGGGGAAGATGTACTAATCTGGTGAATCAAAGGAAGGCTTGTATTCCTCTCACCCCTCATTCCTGGTGGAAAGGGAGAAGGTCAGGGAAGATCGTATGATTTTTCTCACTCTCTCCTCACCAGTAATCATAGTGAAGGATTGAGCCTCAGGGCTCTGGGCAAATTTTTTCCCCATCCACATGCTCCACAGATATGCCTTATAAACACTTAATTTCTTGTCTACCCTCTAATTTTGAAGGTTAAAGTCCATTGTTCATAGAAATGGCTCTTGTAAGCATGTCCACATTCCCCTGTGCTGATACTAAGGTGTAGAGACCATGTTTACATATCTGCAGGGAGCAAGTTTTAATGCTCATCAGTCTCTGGCTTCTCACAGCCAGTAAGTGTGTATCATTTCAAGTGGTGTTCTTGTGAGCTCCTGAGTGGTGCCCTGCCAGAAGATATCTTAATTTAGAAAAGCAAATAGTGAGGCAAGCTTCATCTTGCTGCACATGCAAAGAGAAGAGAGGATGTAGAAAAGTGTGTAGCTTAACCCTTGGATGCTCATCACAAGGACTTGGCACAGGAGCCATCACAGCCCTTCTGGAGTGTCAAAACTCTGCCAAGCCAGCTATTGCTCACCTCTGCAAATGGCACTGGGACAATCCGTACATATTCTAACCCTGCGGCACATCATGACTTCAAAAGCCATCCCGAGCAGATGATCAGCTGCAAACTGGTCCAAAGCTGGAATTAGCTCCCCCACTAGAAGGAGCACACAAAGCACAGAGGAAAGCTATTATCAACATAAACAGAGTCTTATTTTGGTTTTGCCAGTTGTTGCCCATTTGTGTCTGGTGTGAAGTCATTGTCCTGCAACTAACAGCAGGCGCATGCATGCATGACATTATCAAAGCAGAAGGAGATGTTGTCATGCTCCACTGGCATTAGAAATCTTGCCAGGAAGAGGAAAGAATATTTTAAAGTATGGTGTTGCTACATCCCCATGTCTCTACAGAGCAGGAAAATGTTTTAAGAATTCTTACTTAACATCTTTATCAGTGTATAAGCAAAATAAGATTATTTTGTAGCTAAGGTTTATCTGTGTAAAAAGTTGGAATAAAAAAAGGATACTTAACACCCAGCTAATGTAAATATGTAAATCAGCCGTTAGTTGGAAATGTTTCACTCAGTTCAGGGGAAAAATGTTATTATAGCTTTACCCTCTACCCACACTTTTCTTCTACCTATTCCTTTAAATCATTCATGTGTTTAAAATGATAGTCAATATTTTTAACAGTTGCTATATAGAGACTGTGAGTTCTTAGGGGCAGGGACCATTTTTTTTCCCCAACATCTAACACAACAAGGTTGTGCCCTGGCTAATAGCCAAGACATCTGTTCCCAAATAAATATTAATGCTACACCTCAGCATGCACCCTCTGATAGTTGTCAGGGCTGTAATTCACAACACACATCTCACTGAGAGGTTTTCCTGCACAGCACTCCAAAGCCCTAACAAGCTTTGAGCAGATGACAAAACAATCTGGCAAGCTGGCAGTGACAGCAAAAATGGACATTTTTGCAGGAAACCCAGAGATTTATACTATGTCTTCTAGAATAGCAATGCATTACAGAAACACTACACATCTGCATAATTGCACTCTATATGATGCCATCTACTCTGTACAGCCCACTGTGCTGGAATATGTACACTGATCACCTAAGGTACACTGGGCTCCATTTAAAACACATTAGTCCTAATCATAGCATCTTCTCGCGCTTCCTATGCAAGAATAAACACCAGGAGGAATGCATTGCTCTGCCTCCCCCCACCATGCACATGCGGAGACTATACAGCAGCATTGTGTCCCACTCACAGCAGACCTGAGACTCAGCATGACATAGGTTATCTCCTTATGGAGGTAACATCACTACACCCAGTGCATGGATTTAATTTTCAACAGTCTGGCTGGTTTAATGGCAATTAGTCCCTTTAAGAGCTTTATACTGAAACATTCACAACCCTAGACCAGCCTAGCTCAGACAAGCTGTCGTTACAGTGTCAATGCCAGCAGCCTGTCTCAGAAGTCCCTTTGGTCACAGATCCTCTTCTCCGGCTGCTCACCCTCCTGCTGTTTCCATCAAATGTACTTCGGACACTTCTGAGCTCCAGCTCAGAGGTCCCAGCTGCCACCAAAGAACAAACGTGACAGCAGTGGCAAAGCCTCTGCCACATTTCAATCCCAAACCTCAACCACAACAGGGGTATGAGCTGCAGAAGTCCACGGGTGCCCCGCACCCACAGCATGCACCAACCCGTGAGGGTGAGCCATAGGCATCTCTGCAGCTTCTCTCAGTGTTGTCACCACTCACTGAACTGAGCTCTGAGTTTTTCACATTAAAGAGCAACTGGGTCTCTCCTTCCCTCTTGCATGTGTGTCTTGTGGACTCTAACAGCAGCTGCACATATGATGGTGGGGAGTGAGATATAAATTAGTAAAAAGTTAGAGCTCCTCTAGGAAAGGTACACAGAAACCAGAAAGCTAAAGGGACTTCACGGTGCCAGTGCTGTTTCTGAGATAACTAATTTGAAAGCAAAAGGGGAATAATATATTTAAACTGAGGCAGAATTACACAATTAGGAGGGGCTGGGATACTACCCAGTTGAGAGAGTCAGCGATAGAAGAGAGCCTTAGCCATGCATCAAGAGAGGAACTGGACACATTTTTGGAAACAGAGCAAACTGAGGCATAAAGCCACTGGCCAAGGTTAAATGAGCTGGAAAAGAAAGTGATTTATATGTCCTGGGCTGATAAAGGCAGGTCTTGCTGGGCTTTCAGGGCAGAATTTCCCCATTTGTTAGTGTTCCTACATTGCTTGCATGTTCAGTTCATTGATGAGATTAAATGTAATGGCTTTGGAAGTGTGAAGCCATGATTGCTTTGAAACTCTCAATCAATGGGATAAATCCAGATTGCCTTCCCTGAAGCTAGTAGAGAAAGGCTGGACTTAAACCAGTTTGGCAAAAATCAGTGTTCAGCCTTTGATAACGTAACGTAACGTATTGTAACGTAACGTAACGTAACGTAACACAGTACTGTTTAGCTTAAGCAAAGGTAGCAGGTTTGAGCTCTTGAGAATACATTGCTTGTATCAGAGAAGGAGTATTCTTTCTTTCTGTACCATTAAATATTTTTCTGATGCAATATTCAGTCACAACCGAAGTACATATGGGCTGAAACACAAGCTGAAGTTTTACAGCTCCCATTGGTCCAACATCTCTGAAAAGTCAGTGCTGTGCATATGCACAATCTCAATGGGGAAATAAGGATGAGGCATCCTGGAGAGGAGACCAGTTCTTCTCTGGCTCACATCTAAACGTGTCCATTCAAGCACATGTATCATGTCCACCACCACCACCTACTACGTGGAAATATAAATCCTTGAACCAAGGGGAGGGAGGAGGCGTATGGGGCTCCCCTCTAGACTTGGTAATGAAAATGAATAGTTACATCAGGCTTTCTCAGAAGCTAATCTGTGGCTTTCAGGCCAACAGGGGTTGCTGCCAATGACAATTTGATTTCTGCATCAGCAGGTCACAGAGATCAGGTGGGGGCAGAGGGAGTGCATGTATCAGCCCAATAGGACAAGGCTGAGCTCTCTGTCCACTGTCTCCTTCCCATTTGGTTGGCGTCTCCCTGTCCTGAGTTTGGGGGGGTGGAGCGGAAGTAACCCTTTGAAAAACAAAACTCAGATGTACTCAGAGGCAGCTGCCGGCCACTCCTGGCTGGCAGCTGTGGTGCTTCCTGGACAGTCAGGGGATTCTGTAAAGCCGGGAGACAAAATGACTGTGTAACATGCAGGGTGTTTACTAAAGGCTAGACAGATGAGATAGTGGCTGTGATACCCGTGCTAACAATACCACATTGATCTCCTTGCTGCTACTGCAGGGCACGGCAGCTCAGGCACTGGCCTCTCACCTCCTGGATTACTGTCCTGATGCGCAGACTCTACAAAAGGTCTAAGGATGGAGGCCACAGCGCTAAAGGCCACTCAGCAGCCTGCCAGGGAGGTGGGTGCCATTGTGGTATACTGCACTGGAGTGGCCAACCTTGCTTCAGGTGAGTGGCGTGGACTCAGCACACACACCTCTCTGCTGGGTGGGCTGCTCTGCAAAACCAGCTGAAATGGATGCAGGAGCTATTTTGTCAGAAGGCAGCATCAGACAAGAGGCACCTGCTGATGCAAAATGTGATGTAGGATGTAAAATCTGCATCCTGGCTCTTGGAGTCAAAAAAGACAAAAGAGGTGAGAGTTGCACGGGATGAATCTCATATCCTCAGCCTGGGACCCTGGCTATGCTGCAAGCACACTGGGGCAGGAGGTGCAGCTACAGCTGCCAGTTAGTTCTGGGGCAATCTGAGGACATTTTGGCCATCAGACTTGCACAGCATATTCTTTCCCAGCCTCTCCCCAAAGCCTGAGATGAGAGACTTTGGCCTGATTTGTCCTGACTGGATTTTGGATCAAGCCCAGAAGGTATGAAGGTTTCAACAGAAGATGGTTGGGACCAAAGCTGCTCAAACAACCCTAAAGCCAAGCTGATAAAGGAACTTTTACGACACAGTCCCCATTTTATAAATGAAGCAAGAGATAAGAGGAGATAACAGATTAGGGAAGATAAACCCTCCACCGTCCTGCACCAGTCCATGATACTGATCATACCAATCTCCAACTGGCTTTAGCCCAAGGCACTCAGACCCTGCCGGGTTGAGGCCTAAGGTAAAGCTTCTGGGGAAGCATCATGAACTGAATATAGATCTCCTGGCTGTGGCCACAATTCCAGAATGATAAACACAACCTCCCTCCCAATGAAACATTGAGCAGATAATAACAGCCTCAAATAAAACTACTACAATAAAACACTTAAGTAAAACACCTTGCAATGTGGGATTGTGACTGGAGTGAGGAAAGCGAGAACTTGCAGTGTCTTGAAGGCACACTGATAGGTAATGTTTGAAGAAATTAGCACAGAAGCAAAAATTGCTACCACCAGCCCAGGTTTAGACTCTGATGCTAACGATGTAGAATTATAACTGCGTTAGCAGAATCACATGACTGTAACATAAAAATCAGTTCAGGAAACAGCTTGTAATTAATAGTGCATACTAACAGCAAACTGATACATTCCTCTTATCTTCATGATCTTAACACATGCGGATGCTCCAGCTATGCAAGTTGTACATTGGCTGTACTCCCAGCTGGGGAGGTCTGTAGCACCTGACTGAAGAAATTCTGCATTTCCTGACTTGTTCTTACTTTTCATACATCTTGGAAGAAACACCTATATATAATAAGGTACATTTCCCTCTCTATCTTAAAACAAAACCAACCAGAAACAGACACAAAGTGGCTTCTGGCCAGGACTTTCTTCAAAACATCTGCTCTGCAGCTCAGTCAGGCTCTGTGCCCTGTGAAACCAGATTTTAATGAAGAAGGAAAGGAAGAGGAAGCAAAATCACCTGTGGCTTTTCTTCTGAAGAACTGGATGGTTACATTAGGCTTGGTTTAGCCTGGCATTGAGCACAGGTGTTAACTTAAGAAAATGTGTTGCTTTTCTGATCTGCAGCCTATAGATTTAGGGCAAGGAATGCATGGTCTGATAGGAAGGAGTCAACTGCGAGCAAGTCAACTAAATTCACGCAGTGTAAAATTCTCTCTAAGTTACTACATTTTTAATTTATACACTATGCAGCATAAATGTGTTACTGGCTATCATTGTTCTTACAGGTACAGCCAAGTCGAACTGTAACCAATGCGAATTTGAAAGTGTCAAGAATTAGCACATTTAAGATATTATCTGCCAAACATTTCAGAAATTACTCCGAGTTTCACTAAATCTTAGCACTAAATCCTCTTATATAACCTAAAGAACAGATCTCTTTGTTTTTAAAATTACTCAGTGTTGTCTGCTTGGCTACCAGCTGCTGCTATCTGCCTGCTGTGGTTGGTAACTGTAAATGTGGGGGGCCATTTTGAAACCAAAAGAGATTAAAGACAAGAAGAGGAAGTCCAACAACTTGAAGATGCTATCATCAATCCACAGCTGGCCGGGAACAGGAAGCAAGCGGAGATGGCATACATAACATACAGCCTCTATGGCAGAAAGACGAAGAAAAATTAAAGGCTGTAGAAATGGTAGAGATTATTTCTCTATGGGCATCTTTATTGCTTCAGGCTGGTCATCTGTGAATGAGGAGCATGCACTTAGAGCGTGGGCTCTCTCCCGGTGCAGACAAGGCACAGTTTGTCTTACAGCACAAATGAATCTATAGCTGGTTTAGAAAGGGAGCAGGGCAAAGCCCAGAATGAAGAATAATGATCTGCAAGGGAACTTGAGGATCAGACTTCGTTCGCATGAATGTCAGAGCTTTGTATTGACCACAGTGGAAAGCTATTCAGGTCCTCAATGGTTTCATCACCAGTTCAATTATAGCAGATGAAAAGCAAAACAAGACACGGCTTCTCATACACAGCTTGCAGGGAAACATAACGTTATCATCACCTCAGGAGTCTGCGTGCAATGGAAAAGCTGCCATTAGGAGAAAGGCCATTTCAGGCCAAACATGAAAGAGCCAGATGTGGGAAGGCACAGCAGTCCCTAAGAACAGGCCTGGAAAGGCGGGCATGCTGGATACACTGAACCACAAGAGCAGAGCTGCTTTGCTCCCTCCCAGCAGTCAGTCCGAGGTGAGGCATCTGCTCAGAATTCACAGGAGCATGTTTGCTGGTGTGTCGTGTCCATTCAGGGCAGCAGATGCGTGTGCTTTGGCTGTGGCCTCCCCTGCACCTGGACCACAGTGCAGTGGCAGTCAGCAGCATGCCACACCATCCCTGCTGCAGCTGCATGGAGAAAAGGGACCCACAAAGAGTCTACAATATTTTTCAACTCCTTGTGACCCCTGAAGGACAGTGTAAATGAAAAGAACTCTCAAGCCTGGGAGGAGTAGAGCATTCAGGCTAGTGCCAGGCACAGGACAGGGAAAAGAAAGCATTACGCCCTGACTTGCAGCTGGTGGAGTTCGGCCAGCTCCAAGGATCTGACCCACAGCTCATTAAACACTTCACAGTGCAGTCTGAATCTCTTTTTATGTTTTGTTAATGCCATGAAGTAAATTGTACCTGTAATACATTTGCATGTGTAGCTTGCATCAGGTTGGATTAAGGTATAGAAAGCTTCTTAAGCACAAAAGTGCCCATTGTAAGAGTGCTGTCATTAATGACACTGTACTCATTTAGAGCAGAGTTCAGCCACAGCCTACCTAGCGTCACTGTAGAGAAATCAAAGTGGGCACATTCAGCCAAAGTGCTAATACTCAATATCTGCACCAGTGAGGTAATTACGATAATCCCTTAATTACTGGCACTGGGAGAGTTTGAGGAAAACCTGCCTGGCAAACAAGCTCACCCTATAAAAACAAAAGTTCACAGGCCTGAGAAAAGCTGAAAATATTCAAGTGAATGGTTATATCAGCATGAGTAAAAGATAATCAAAGGGGGAGACAAGTGAGAAGAAAAACTAGAATCCACATTTTACAGGTGACTTTCTTGTCTTTGCTGCTTGCTTCCCATAGCCCTTTCTGGCAGAAACACAGGATCCATTTCACAGTCTTCATTGAGGTCCTTCGGTGCCCCCCCAGCTCTTCTTCATCCCCAGCACCACGCCTCCTGGGAGAGAAGAACATGGAAAAGCACAGGGAGGATGCACCAAAACTCATGCTAGCTGAATCACAGCCCCTTGCTGTAACCACTAGCTCTTACTGGTTTCTGCACAGCAAACTCAAAGCAGGCAGCAGGCACTGTGCTGTCCTGACTGGCGTTAGGTGCTAACAGGAAGCCCAGAAAGACTAGATAAAAACTGAAAGGAAATGAACAGCACCAGATGCAATGAATTTCACCAAGGACTAGCCTGTGCCTGAGCAGCCTGCCCCAAGTGAGGGGCTGTCCGTGGCTCTGCTGCCTCAAAAGCCAAGTGGGGAGAATGCGGACTGAGTCAGCGCTTGTTTCCTGTTCTCTCCCCGCTCTGCGATGGAGCAACTTGTGCTGGCCGTGCCAGCTACCCTCGCCAGGGCACTCAGTGTCTCAGCCTGGCACCCCTGCTCCGGGCTGCAAAGGGGAAGGGAGCCACGTGGCGCTGGGATACCGCCCTGTCACAGTGCAGGGGAGCTGCTCTGTGAGACTCCCTTCACCCCCGCTTGGTTTGGGGAATTCAGGGGTGCCCCAGGCATCACGTACAGCAAGCAGTGATGCTGGCCTGGAAGCACGAGTCACAGCCCAGGCAAACTCCCAGGAACTGGCTTGGTCAGAGGAGAGGAAGGGTCTCAGGTCCATCCCTAAGACATGAATCTGCTTGGAAAGATTTAAAAAATGGGGATTCTCCAACAATTTGGTGTCTCAGGACACTGCGGTGCTTTACTTGCATTAAAGTTTCCCTCTTTGATTCATAAAACAGATGGCCACAGACTTTAACTCCAAGAGGACCTGGGTCTGTGTTCTCTTCATCAGAGCTCCAAATGTGATGATGAGGAACATACCATGCTGAACTGCATAGAAAACAAACGCTCGGCTCAGGCTCCACGAATAGTCCATTCAGGACTGCTTGCTAATAAAAAATCACAAATATAACATAGCACACACTGTACTCAAACTACAAATGACTGCAAAGTTACTAATGTAGATTTGTTAAAAAAGAATCAAATAGGTCAAGCAAAGCACGGAACAAACTGCCATACCAATCTTGCCTTGACAGGAGGATGCTCATTCTTGATTTTCAGAGTCTTTGGCTCTTTTCAGTTGCATGCGCAACTTTCACCCTGGTTAATATCAGCTCATCCAAAAATTCACAGGCAGTTTTACCTTTAATTGCTAGAGGCATAGGCAAGACTGCATTGGGGTCCAGGCACATGTTTAATTGATTAGGTGAGAATTACACTACACTAATTGGGAGACCTGTGCAATAATCATAGAATCATAGAATGGTTTGGGTCAGAAGGGACCTTAAAGATCATCTAGTTCCAATACCAGGGGATATGATAAAGCTTTCGGGGAATATGAGTTTTATGAAGCAAAAACTAAGTATATACCACCACTACCATGGTACATACCACCAGTACAGATTTCCCACTTCAAATGACCAGCACAGTTATAGTATCCAGGGAGTCTGTTTCTCAGAGAGGAGGTACTGGGGGAGACAGAAATGAGCACAAACCTGGTAGAAACTTCCAGTTAACCAGTTAAACCAAAAACTGAGTCTGGCATCCTTTGTGACTTATGGTCTGAGAGCAGAGTTGCATGCAACACTTTGCTGCAAATTGCCTTGTTCTGTGATTGTAAAAATGAAAATAAACACTTGAAGAATTGTTCTTTTATTCAGTCTTCCAACAGCAAATATCAGGCCAAGTTTATCAGCTCTACTGACTTCAGTAAAGATACCCCCAGACTAAATTTGGCTTGCTGACCTTTGCGCCTATTTAAATTTGGAGTAAATGTTATTAGTTGTGAAGACGACGGACTGAGCCAGACAGGGCAGGCACGTGCTGTGCAAGCTTCCCCACAAAAGTTCTGCTGATACAACACAATCCTGACCTGCAAAACCTCTGCTGGTCTTACAGTCTGCCTTTCTTAAAGAGAAACTGTTACTGATGTGACACTAGATCTAATTGTTCTGTGACAATGAGCACATCTCTCCTAGGAATTAGACCAAACATACTTCATGGGCAATCCAAAGCAGCCTTGAATTCTGCTGTGGGTCTAAAAGAAAATAAAATCTAATTAAATCTGCAGGGTAAAAAGCCCCTCCATCATTCCGAAGCCTGATTTTCAGGCTTCACCGAAGACCTCTCCAAATCCAGGCAAACCTACCAAAAATTGAGCAAGCCATACCTGGGTAACAGTTTTCTGGAATGCTCCAGTAAGCTGGTAAAGGAGATAAGATAAAAGTGAAATATTTTCATGAAGGCTCATTAAAAGTGTGCCCATCATGAAGAATGCATATATCTTGCAGTGCAGAAAGACACCAACAAAATTGTTAGAATAGATTCTGCCACTTTCTCTGCCCTTGCTGTATTCTTGGTCTCTGACTTGCCTTCAAGCTTAATAATGAAGTGATTCTATATAATGGGTGGACTAGAGAATTGCATATATGTGCTTTGCATAATTGCCCATTGCATGCTGTGGTCGATCATGCAATAACAATGAATCCATTATAATTAAATCTGGGAATTATTAATTGATTCCATTTACACATACTGTTGTCTTCCATAGGAGCTGCAGGAATCTGTTGTCTTTAATGATATTGCACTAGGAATCTTGGGGATTGTTTGAAGTCACATAAGACAGAGATTTACCTGTGGTAGGTATTCCTAGTGAAGATTAGGTAATTAATTTTGTGTATAAATAAAGGCTCAAATGCACATTGTAATCATTAGGTTTGTTTGGCTTTTTAATGTCAAAAATTAAGGACTTAACTTGTTTACTGCCTAACTATAGATCGGTTTGTGTGGAGATGTTTATAATGAAATTCAGCAGCAAGGGAGCAATATAAAAACCAAGGAACTGGAACCGATCTCAGGAATAGAAGTTCAGTATTGTCCTAATAATTATGCTGGCAGCTGTATTTGCATGAAACCATGCTTTTTCTGTAGTACTCAATTAAGGTTATTCAGCTGCCTTGATGTGTTTAGAAACAAAACCACTGGCATCCAAATAAGGCTAATAACAAAAATGCAATATGATGTTTCCCATTTCCAGCAAAGGGTAAGAGAACAGATGTTCCTTATGTTGCCATGTTTCACCAGCACAGGGGGGAGCTGAGAAAGTTTGCAATTCATAGTGACAGTGCCATTAAACTAATGTAGTGCAGAATGTGTGCGATGGAAGCATGCAGCTCTGAACAATCTGTTTGGGCACAGAGGAAAGGATGGGGAGAACTAGAATTGACCTTTCAGGTTAAAAAAGAAAAACCAACAAAAAATTCCTCTGGCCTCTCTTCCCATACTGCACAGAGCAATCAGCTATTAGACGGGACTGCTGATGGCATTCCAGGCTCCTTTTGTTGTTTGCACATCCAGCCTCGGCTGTGGACATTCAGGATCCAAAGGGAAATGGTTGCTTCGCCCTGTCGCACTTGGCTCATGCGTGGGAGTATCAAGCCCAGTGCTGCACAGGCAGGCTCTGCTCCTGCAACTATGACAGCAACGCCACTAAAGAGGACAGTCAGCAGTGTCAAACAGCTACCTCGGGCCATGAAACGATCTCTTGATCTCTGGTGGACAGCACATCTGCCAGTCCGTGCCAGGACATGGATTACCACAGTGCAGGATGGACTGACACAAGGTGGCAGTGCTCTCAGAAAATTGCCACAGCTTCTCCTCTGGGATCTTCCAGAGCCGGAGTGGCTGCTGGGGCTTGCCACCTTGGCATGGCACAGCCATGCCACGGCCACAGCACGGCCAGGCCCCTATGCCCACGTGTCCCCCTTGGTGCACGGGTGCACCACAAGGCCAGCTGGCAAGGCTGGTGGCTGGCGCAAGGAAACGACAAATCTTCACTGGGATGAGACTGTTCCCTGCGCCTATGGCTGCAGGGATGCCCTTGGGGACCTGACCAGTGGGGCAGGGGCTGGTGGACTGCACAGGATGGGGAAGCAGCCTTTACTTTTCAAGACTGTTTATTCCTCTCCAGAGATCTCTTGGTGGTGGATATTTGCAAAGTCCGTCACACGCAGACACAAACAAAAGCCGCAGAGCGAAGCACCCCCGGTTTGGACCTTGTACGTAAGGCCCCCTGCCCCAGCACGCTGAAGCACAGCCTGCGCGGGGAGGCTCTCGGTGCGCTCTGCTGGGAGGACAGACGTTCAGCTCCCTGCGGTGCTGGGGCCTCAGCACCGCCATGGACAAGTGGGTGTGAAGCACAGTGGGACAATGAACCCTGAGCCCAGGCTGCCTGCGCTCCCCAGGGAACACCTAAGTCCTTTGGGAGCCATCCTCCAGCCCCCCCTGGGCAGCCCCCTGGTGACAGCTGAGCACGGGGAACCTCTTCCACTGGAAATCCCCAGAATGAGCTGAGCAAACCATTGAGCAAACATATTCTCCAGGGAGATCTCCCCTCCTGAACTTGAGTCATCCTAACATCCCAGGGACCTAAACCCAAGAGCAAAATATTGTATGACACGTTAGCACATTTTGGGGAGGGGGGAACAAGGAACCACAGACTGCATCCACTGCCTTCGAAGTCTTTGCCAGTGCTCGGTTAATAGTTCAGGCGTCGCCACTGGGGCAGGCTGGGCACTGTGGTGGGAAGGCTGCTGGAAGACACACAATATCAAGCAAAGGGTAGATCTCCAGCAAGGCAGATGAGATCAGGGCCACCAGCAGAGAAGGAGACGCACAGAAACCAGTGGCCGCCAAAGTAAAGCGTCAAACGAATCCAATATTGATTTTACTTTCTGTGCAAATTCCTCAGGAAAGCAGCAAGCACCCGCACTGCCTGAGGAAGCAGGTTGTGCTCCAGCCTGCTCCTGAGTGAGCACCACCACCTCTGAGGGGTGCTGAGCACCTCCCCAACACCAGCAGATCCTCAGCACTTTGCAGGATCAGACCCTTTGACAGATCTGGAGTATTTTCACTGACCTTCCTCCAAATGTGTCTTGCCTTGGCTCACAATGCCAAAGTAAATAAATAAATAGACTAACAAGCAGAAATGCCTTTACCGGACATTATTCTGGGCTGATTGGTTGTGAAACTTTACTCAAAACCCCAAAACCACAAAAACTGCCAGTTTTCCAAGCCCTGTGTTTTTCATAGCTCTCATAGCATTCTGAATAGTTTGCATTATTTCAAACATAGAATAAATATACATTTAAACTGGTTGGATTATTGACACAGAAAAAAAAAAAAAAAAGAGGCACTTAACTCATTGTTCTGTTTTTTTTTCCCATGAAGTGAAATAAGAATTAACGCCACTGAATTATGCCTCAGACTTTCACATTTACAGATGTAAATGCTGACAACAGCCAGAGTGCCTGCAAATACATTCATACAAAATTCATTGAATAGGTGTACTTTAAATTAAAAACAAATCAAAATTCACCACTTCTGTCTCTGTGTTATTTACTCAGAGAAAGTATATCGTAATGACCCCAGGTAGTTGCACAGTTTTTATCATTGTATTATACACCATGTTCTCTAATGTTAGCACATCACCATATTTCAGCCAAGCTCAGTAAAACACTTTGGGCTGCAGTTACCCCTGTTTTATAAATAGAGCTGTATAAAGACAGGTAACTTGGCCAGAACTGTGCCTAAGTCAGTGGCAGTGATAAGGAGTCTCAACCATCAACTCTCTGCTCTTGTATTGTTCATGAATGGTATTTGATGGCCATGGACTTGACTTCTAAGGCCAGAGGTCTGCGGTAACATCTGGACAGGGCATAGCTTTATATGAAGCACAAAGTGCTGGTGCCCATGCCATGCCCTGGCACAACCCGCTTGTCTAAGCCCATCCAGGCTGCACACTCAACCCCTGTCCAGGGTCACTCACAGCCACAATGCCTTAGGGAAAAAAAGGCATGTTTGAGCTGCCGGTCCCCTATTGGAAAATCAGGCACAGAAGGCAATTTCTCCATTATTCCTTCAGAAATGCTGTTGTATTTCATATGGTCATAATTCCATAAATTCAACACACTGCCGAACAATCACAAAAGGCTACTCGAGGACAGGAGGACAGACGTCTGGGAAGGAAAACCAGTCTATTATATTTGGAGATCCTGCTCTAACGAGTAGTTATTCAAATACAAATGTCTGGGTAGCTAAAGTGTCATATGTGATTAAATCTCTGCAACAAATTATGTTAATATTGTTACTTCAAGAACACAAATTAATTAAAAAGTTACAAAATGTAAGCATGGAAATCATGTTGTGTAGAACCTGTATAGACAGTTTCCATTTTCATACAATAGCTGGATTCATTACTGAAGTCGCAAGAAAATGAGAACCCTTGTCAAGTAAGGTATTAGAGACTTCAAGAGTCTTCACTGAATAACTGACTCAGTACTCTTTATGCACACAGGTGTGATATCAGGAGATATTCATAAAGGAACATGAACAGCATCATGTCCATACTTCTTATACTAACTTGGAGATTATTTAAATTAAAGAGTTTTGCTGGGAAAAAAAAAGATCAGCTGAACTTTCAGCACTTGCTCTCTTCCTTAGCTAGCATTTGTGCTGTTCTCTGCTTAGAGGCAATGTAAATGGATTGATTTTTTCCAGCTTCATATCTGTTTCTGACTCGTTTCATCTACTTGCCTAAACAATTCTTTTAAGAGATGGAAAGTCAAGGGCTTTTGGGTGGTTGCTTAAAATCAGGAATTTACTTTAGTGCTATCTGGATAGGGAAGTGCTTTCCTGAAATGAGGTCTTGGTCTGAGTTTCACTTCTAGTGAAAAAATGCTTTCTTTAAAGCAGTAATAATTGAATTGAGGGAAGAAAGTAAATGCAAACAACTTCAGTTAAGCTTCAGTTGCTGCTTTTTAAACAGCAATAAAAGAAAATCCTTTTCAACTTCAGTTATACTCTGGGTCTAGAACTGTCCAAGTCTTCACACAAATGCCCATCCTTTCTCTGGGACAAGAAGAGTGGCTGCAAAGGGTCAGACACGACCCTGGCACACAGGCACTTCTGTGGGGAACAGGTCCCAGAGATCCTAATCAGACTCACTGAAGCTAACAGCATTCTGCACAGGTGCCTCTTTCTAACTGTGCAGGACAAGGGCCTTAAATAGTCTTCTAAATCAAGTGAAACTGCAACAGATGGAGGAGACAGGGCTGCTTTCCACTGAAGAGCCAAATGCCTTCAGGACTGCCTGGGTTTAATACAGAGCATGCAACCAAAAGTCTTTTATTTATTTCTTTGTTCTTCTGAGCTGAGGGAGGGATGCTATTTTTCTTTTTATGCTGCTGCAACATAGTCACCTATTAAAGTTATGGTTGTGCTCATTCCTGGAATTTGTAATGGATGGTAATTGTGCCTGTAATAGTAAAATTGCTCTCAGCTAGGCTTTAGCTTTGCTGTGATGCATTCCCTACTGTCACCCAAATCCTGGGATAATAATAAGGCTGAGCTGCTTTTATCACAGACAATAAAAACTGAATACACAGTATTGCCGAGAAACAAAGTAGAACACTTCCCGACGGACTATCAAAATGTAATACGTACGGGTTAATGAAAAAACAAAGTACTTGGTGATTAATTTGAACATTAATTAAACCCTGTATTAAGATACATCTATGTAGTGCTGGAAATTAATGCTACGTCCCTGCATCTCTCTGATTTCATTGAGAAATTACAGCAGCTCAACAGCTCTGGAAAACATCACATGCCTTAAAAGAGATCTGGATTGCATTAGTAAGTGTCATGATGCTTTAAGTAAATCAATTGCTCCAGAACCATCCCTGATTTAACAGTCTGGTAGCCCAGTGTTCACCATATATGTAGAAGGCATACAGAGGCATTGTTCCTAAATATGTTTCAGTCCTTATTTCTAGAGATGAGATTATTAATTTCTGCATCTTTACAGCAACTTTACTGACACTAATCTCCATTTTAGCTGCAAAGCTTTTGGACGGAGAATTTGGGATGACCACAAAATGGAAGTCTGGCTAAGTCTAGGCTGCAAATTTGAGCTCTCATATCTTTCCTGATATAAGCTAATAGTATTTAATTGGGCTTTTGCACAAAGTGGAGTAAGAATATGGGTGAGCTATAAGTTAACAGTATTTTTTAAAACATTTTGACGTCTTCATCAAAGGCTGGGTGCAACCGTCAACACATGATAGATACTACAGCCCATAAACAGTAGAAAGTAATAATTCTTGAGTGTTAATACATGCAAGCAGAATGGGCTGCTCAAAAGGTGAAATGTTGCCTACCTCAGTGGGATATTAACTTTAGCAATCATCCTCCCAGAAAAAATAACTAAAAATAAGATTTGACACTGCTTCCTGCTTCTACCTGTGCTGGGCTTAGCAATTGCAAGAGGAATCCATACTGCCCTCCACCTCACCTGGAGTTCGTAGCACTCCTTATACTCTCACTGTAATATGTCAATGCTCTTCTTTCCCCAGGTCATTTTAAGAATGAATATACCAGACATAATTCTCATCTAAGCCTATTACAATGGGCTATAATAGAAACAATGGTGAAATGGCTTTGAAATAATGATGAATTGGGCATGTGGCACACGAATGTGTGCTTCATCAGTGAGTGCCTTGTGGACACTCCGTGTGTCTCTGAGGCGAATCTTACTCGTAGTCCATTATTATTCTTTTCAGCAGGAAGACCTCTTCTGCTAAGCCATGGTCGCTCTGACCCCGGGCCCCTGTTCTTCTGTATTTTATGGCACTTCTGTTTTCCAGTTCTATTCCCAGTCATTTTTACCCCACATTCAAAAATAGGAAGGACTTTGATATGGGTCTGCTGCTGTTACTTGGTGGCTATGTCAGAGCTTCCTATCATGGCATGTCTCAACAGCAGAAAATATACATTGCAACAGCACAGAGCTGTGGCTTATGGCCAATCAACTGTTACGATTACGCTACTGCACTGAGCTGCTTTTGCGTTTCTCTGTGAGGAAACCTTTCAGAGGCCCTAAACTATGTTTCATAACCTTTTCTGGTTTTACATGTCAGACTCATCTTACTCACTTGCATCTTCCCCTGCACAAGTTCCCCTTGGGAGTCTCTGGGAGATGCTGACGTGGGCAGCAGAAAAATGGGCCCTTCATTAGTATGGACTGTGCATCGAGTGCACGTTAAGGGGACAGTGTTCAGGACACCAATGGCACCTGGGTGCCCAATTTCTTTTCAGCAGGGAATCAGTTCAAAGCCCTGTGAGAATGCCTGCCCAGCCTCCCAGATTTCTTTATAGGGATTGTACAGCCAGAACATACAAACCAGCTTGGTTTGTCAACAACAAGCTCCTTTCGAAAGCTAGTGGTTGAGTGCTAAGGTCCTGCCTTTGGCTTCTCAGGAACCCTAAAATAAGATAATCTATGTACAGTACTAAATAATTTATTTTAAAAGTGTGTGTGAAACTGCTCAGAAGCAATTGAATCCTAACAGAATTACCTTCAAATACATTGATACTCTATCAGCAAAAATCCAGTAGTAATAGACTTCTAAAATGGAAAAACCTGAGAAAAGGAATCAGCTATGGTAAAGTAGGAGGAAACTGAAAAGCTGTCTTTCATACAGGCCATATCTATTTACCATCTAGATATATTCAAAATCCCTCATCATCTTCATTCACTCTTGCTATTACCAATGAGAAATTTGGTAACAGGATCTAAAATACAATGTCACGTAATGGATAGCACATTGCTATGGTACTATGGTACACACTGATGTAATGTGAACATGTCTATATTTTATACCTGAAAAAACTGGGAGACAAATGTGGCCCTCACTTCTGCCCAAGCTCAGCACAGTGCTCGTCCTCACCAGCCCCACATCAACCAGGCATTGAGCAGGTATTCAAAAGTCCTCATCTGCAGTGCACACTGTAGCCTATAATCATAGTAATCCTGTAAGGCAGTGCTCCATGACTGCCAAAAAACGATTAAAAAACTGGAAATACTACTTTTTTTTCCCCTCCCCAAATCAAGCCCAAGGCAAAATGTGTTTCTTTGCCAGATACTTTCAGCTCTCTGTGGATTAGCTTCCCAGACGCGGGTAACCAGATGCTTTATACATGTGTCTAAACTGGCATTAAAGGTGTGGCCTCTGGTTTTCAGTTTTTCAACCTGTCAAGTATCTTCCAAATTTTGGAAACTACACACTGTTGACCACTGCTGAGCAGCAAGGGAAGATCCTGTCAAGTACACTTCAGGTATTGTTTTCATTTGGGTCACTTGTAGCTCTGGCTAGCACAGCTTGACAGGCTAACACAGCACCAGGGCAAGAACTGGATCATGTTTGGGTGCTCCCTGCTACAGTGCTGGTGAAAATAGCCTTTGAGCTGAAGTGATCTTCAGTCCTGAAAGAAAGACAAATCCAATACCTCAATGCAAAGGCTGTTGTCACAGTCATCTTCAAACACAGTGCCACTCTGTGCTCTGAAATGCATTTCACTACAAAACAGCAGGGAAATTCGGTGCCCTGAAATGACATATAGGTTGACTTGTAAATGCTTCCTCTCTGCATTACACCACAACAATAAAATGTCAGAAATATTTAGAAGCCACTGAGGTATATACATTACTTACATAAAGGGATGCCCTCAGCGACACTGGGAGTTCCCTGCAAGCCAGGGACAAGGTAGAAGATGAAAGAGGTTGGAGTCTTATGAAAGAAAGCTCAAGGAGATAAGATCTCCTTGTGTGGGCCAAAGCTATGGGTAGGAAGTGGGGACACACGATATGGTGGGGCAGCTGGCTTTGAGCAAAGGTCTGATCCTGCTTTGAGCCACTGTTGCTGACCATGAACCCCACAGCAGCATGGTGTGCTTCGGTGCATCCCGCAACAGAGTCCTGCAGACACCTCTGGCCTTTTGGACTAGCAACAGGGGCTCTCCTGGTCCGGCGGGACTTTACCACTCACTCCATTAGGACCTAGAAGGAGTTCATCCTAAGGCTTTAGACTCCAGTTGCTTAGTTGTTATTTATTATTGTTTTTATTATGGTAGCCTCAAATGGCCCAAACATACAAGGGTACCACAGGGTTCAGCCTTGATTAAAAGCAGATGAGGAGCCAGACCCTGCCTCCAGTAATAAAATGCAGAAAGCTGATGTAGCAATGCAACAAGGCTTTTGTGTGGTTTCCTTCTCACTACCCCTGTCTCTTGCTTCCTAGGGGATGTAGGAGACAGAGTCCTGGTACTACTTTGCAATATTACTATTAAGGGGACCTATTTTCAAGGACAGCAGAAACCAAAGGCAGCTCCTGCCTCCTTTGGCCAGAGCCAGGTCCTAATAGCCCTGTCACATTCAGTGGTAGTCTGTATTGCCAACAGGTCCTGTGATGTCCATGCTCACGCGCATATAAAATGAGAGGTATAAAGATCTGGCTCTAATCATCATTTAGCCACAATTGTCTTGTTTGTGCCAAGTTTTAAACTTCACACTTCAGACATTTTGGGGGGAGGGAGATTTTTACCAGAGCTCTGTTCACAACAAGGTGGTTCAATTTATACTGGGGAATGTGTAAAAAGTTCCTCTCCCACACACAGAAGTGGCTCAAGAGTTCTTGCTCAACCATAGCACAGAGAGTGCCATACCCCACTGCACAACAGAAGCCGAACTCAAGAAGTTTCAGCAGACAGAAATACACAGTTCAGGGAATTAGGAGCCTGCTAAAAGCAAGGATCATAATGGAAAATATTTTGCAACCCTAACTCTTGTTGTTTCTAGAGAGATAAGCAGAGGATAGCCAAACTGAAATTCAGCTAAAACATCTGGACTAATTCTTCTGCAAAATGTCCCATAGAATTTTTATTAAAAACACAGTCAGTGCCCTCAACAGCCCAACACAATATAAAAGCAATGCGGGGCTACTGACTCAAGCCGCTTACAGAACTAGTACTACCACTTCCCCCAGCGTTTACATTACACCAAGAGGTTTCCCATTCAAATTCAGATCAGAGCCAGCCCTATTTAGCTGGTTAATTCTGGCGAGATTATATCAGAGGAGATCTGACTTAACACTGATTTTAATAACATATCAAACCCTTTTTTTTTTTTTTTTTTTTTTTTTGGACAGAGGCAGAGACTGTCCCAAGTAATACTTTTTTTTTTAAACTACCAGTGTTAATAACATAAATACAGAAGTGACAAATACATTTGTAATTGCACAGCTAGTTTGTGGTATTGGCATAGCAGAAAATGTTTCAAGCCTATAATACTGTCAGTAAGAATTACATTAGGTAACTACTTGGGATCAGTTACTTCCTCTAAAATTGGAAATTGCTGAAATTACTCCAATTACCAGAGCTCTCTGGGAACAGTATATACACATACCACTTGTCCTCTGTGCTGTTTGGGAATATTTTAACTAATAGCAAATTATGGACTATCCATAAGTGGCTATCATTATTTCAGAGAGAGCTTTTCATCTAAATCTGATTAAAAGACCATTTTTGTTTCCCATGTTTAGAGAATACAGCAGATGTGGATCTGAATGCTGTTATGTTTGCTAATAGATGCAGGGCACATGGTAGTGTGGTATTAATAAAGGTTCGGGCCAAGATTTTCAAAAATAGGAGCCTAATTTTAAGATTCCAGCATCCATATTTAGTGTTGGAAATGAACAACCTTTTTTCACAGAGCTCCAGCAGCTCCTATTGAAATCAGTGGGTGTCACAGCTTTTGGAAGTTGAACCACTAATTCAAGAATCCCAAGGGAAAGTTAAGAGCCAAATTTTCATCTCCTCATGTTTGAAAATCTGGGGATAAGATCCTGTGTGTAGCAAAATTCCCATTCACTTCAATGGAGCCAGGATTTTTCTCTAATCTGGAGCTGGTTTTGAGAAAACCAGGTTACCCTGATAGACACAACCAGAAGTGAGTGATGCAGGTCATTCCAGCACAACAAAAGCATGAGGTCATCCCAGAGATGCCATGAATTTTATAGAATAACTACTGCTATTTTAGATTTTTTTTCACTGTTCTAACAGGCTTGTTAGTATATTTATTGCTTTTCATTTTCCTATGTTCTGAGCATTCTTATACACATGGAAGTAAAGGACAATTTTCACCTGTGGGAGGACATGCTCAGAATCAATACTGTGCCTATGATATAATGGGAAAAAAAATGCAGTGTACTGCAGAGGCTTCTCATAGTTCATCAGCTTCAAAGATTCTGTCATACCACGGGCACTTTCAGGGATTGGGAATGCAGTTCATGTGGTCTTGGAGGGTAATCCATTTTTCTCTAATTACTATTACTGAATGTCCCCCAAAATACCCTTCTAGAAAGCATTTCTGCAGCTACCACATGCATGAAGAAGGGCTTCTCGACAGCAGAAGAGCAGGGGGAGGGAGATGCAAGACTCAAAGTTGGTCTCTGCCCTTTGCTCAGCCCCTCCTCTTTTATGCCCATGGGACACCTCCAAGATTCAGGTCTGCTTCCAGAGCTGCTGCTGGCAGCCGAGACTGCGCTGTGATCAGGACATATTTTATACACATTATGTCCTTATGGATGTGAAACTCTGGAAGACTGGGGCAGATTCACTCCCTGCCTATGTCATCAAAAAGAGAGTTACACCCAGTCAGGCCAGCAGCAAGCCCTTTGGCTCCAGCTGGGGTGAATCATGCCAGCGTGGAACCTGATTCTTCAGGGGAGATAACATTGTAGCTCGAATTTTTAATAAACAAGGCTGGGCTTGAGCTTCCTCTGGGTAAAACCACACAGGGCCTCTTTCAGTTTCAGGAGGTGAGAACCAAAACGATACTCTGCCTCCAAACAAAAGCTCGCTTTTATCAATTTCCAGGATTTTCCTAATGCCAATGTTGTGGTTCTCATTTTTCCACAAAAACATTGCTAATAATGGAGCCATCTCTTGGAAAGTTCAAGGATTTATAGCAACTGGCAGCATGTTCAATACGTAATTGTTTTTTGGAACAATCATAATCTTATTAGTTGCCAGTCTACCCCACCAAGATAAATTTAAAGGAAATCAATCTGCTGACACTTCCCTGATAATTCTGGTGATTCTAACCTTTAAATTTAGCAGTTGCACTGAGCGTATACCTTGAGGGTGTGAAGCCCTAAGGCTTCCAGTTAAGAATTAAACAGTTAATTACTAGCAGCGAACAAAGACCATTCACTAGCATAAGCCCCGACCTCGTCCAATTAGTATTACAGGAAGATATTGAAGCAACTTTGTCAACAAGTTCAAGCAAAGATTTCATGGAATTATCTGGATGGGTAACAAACATCAGAACGTCATCAGCGGAGAGAGTCATTTTATACTGCTTCTAACAAGAAATATGTTGTATCCCTTGAACTTCTCTGGGTCCTGTGGTGATAGCATGAGGTTTCAAATCATAAATTATCTGCACTTTGGGACTGGTCAAGGTTTTGAGTTATCTGGCTAAGTATCCCTGTTTAGTGTTAGCTGGATTTATTTCTTTTAGTGAAAATTCAACTGGTCTGGCTGGATATCAAATACTGAATAACTATTTCTATTCTTGAAATTCTAATCTTTGGGAGAATAAAAATCTTGTAATCAAAAATCCTGTTTACCCAATAATGTTAGATTACTAATGATACTGTCAGCAATTGCTAATGGTGACAAACTATTATTTTGGCAGCGCAGTCATACACATCCAAACACAGATCTGATATAAGCGCTGCAACCATTTGTCTGTTTACAATATTTGGCCCACTGAATACACACATGAATGCATGAACTGAAAACACAAATATAAAGGTTAGATGTGACCAGAACACTTGGAGGGGTTTGCTCTGCAGAACTAGTCGTACCCAAAGCTCATAACTTTACATGCCATGCCATGTGTGTTCAGCACACCACGGATGCTCATGTGCCGCATGGGCACTATGCCAGCCGTGGTCAGTTGACTAAATAGGTGTGGGGCCTATGCAGCTAGCCTGGAGAGTCAAGTCACGTCTCGTAGGGGCATACTGTACAGATCACTCAAGAGATTTACAGGTGAGTCAAAATGAGGGTTAACCTCTCCCAAACGTCTAAATCCACGGCACTGAATGGCTATGTCCAACGTGGTCTGCAGAGATTTCACAGAATACTTTCCCGCGGTTACTGCTTAGTGCTATCTGGCCACTTTGTAACCTCTTTTCAGCTGTGCAATTATACAATGAATACACAACATCTGGTTTCTGTTATGTTTGAAACACGCCTCATCAGAGTTTGAATGAGAGGATATGCTGGTGAACAGCTCTGGAAGGACAGCTGATGCAGCAGCAGAGAGCATTGCCTTTCCACTGATAGCTCTGGCAGCATATGAAGCATTCTAGCTGGAGCGATTGCGGTCATAATGGTATGCAGTTGGCATTTTCTGGTTGGAATTTATTGATATAACTCGCTAAAGAGGAGACTATGTGAGGGTGCCCCCTCCTTACACTGGAATGTTTCACAAGCAGGAAATATCACCTCCTCAGCCAACCTGGATCCCCACTACTGCCAGAGAGCAGGATATGGTGCAGCTAGCAGAGCTGATAGCACTTTGCAAAATGACTGAGGCTTGGTGGTGAGGAGGAGAAAATGGCCTGATTTTGAATTATATTCTCTTTTCTGAGCAGTGTTTGGGTCTTTTTTTCTTGTTCCCTAGCTAAATTAAAGCTATTGCTCCCTGTAGGTACTCTGGGGAGAGATACTACAAGAGCTGTTGAAACTAAAAGACAACTAAAGAAAAAGAGGTACAAAATATCCATGAATATATTTGGGCTAGAAACTGAAGGAAAACCTCTGGTCATGAGAGGATGAGAGCCAGAACAGGATTCTAGTATGAAAAGGAGGAAGAAAAAGCTTGTCTCAGATGTGAGTAGGATTAGAAGATGAGAAGTTGCCTGCAGAAGCTGGAAACTAGACTTGAAGAGTTTTCCCACCAATATATCCTACAGGAGATGGAAAACAGAGGCATTGCCCAGACATGGCTCAGAAGGATCATTCTAGCTCTCTGGCTGCCCATTACAACTGCAGCTCTGAATCCCAGATCTGTGACTTTAGGGTGACAATCTGGAGTCTGAACTGGGCATTTACATATGTTCTTCACAGGCTAGGGATCAGAAGCCTTTATTAAGGTATCTGACTCTGGAAATATGGGCCCCTATGTTGGTATGATACAACTCCACATATCATCCACTGCTCCATAAACTGTCGACTTCCCAGAGCTGCTCAGTCTTCAACCCATATCCATTAGCATGTCCTTTAGCCCAAGTTCATATTATGAGTAGTAATATTGAAAATTATTTTTATCATACTTTAGACAAAATAGTTACTTTCCATTTATAGATTTTCTCTTTTTTTTCCCCAATAAAAAATACATTTTCTACAAAGACAGGAATTTTCCCACAACAGTTCAACTGAACAGCAGTTTTCCACTCAAAAACCATAGGCAGGCAATTTCTGAAGAACTGTTCTTAAATGACAGAAGAAATCCAATATGGTTTTCTTACCTTGCTAAAAGAATCATGAACCCATCTTTTCTTTTGTCATCTTCTATTTACACAATTCAGCATTAGAACCTGGATTTTGAACACTTGAAAACTTAGTTGAGTTTCCTCAGCAGAGACGAAATCACTGAAACACTCTGTTCATTGTATAAATAACACTGGAGCAAATCAATCCTGAACTAAGCACCAGTAACTATTGTTAAGATTTAGGTAGATCTTTTACAAAGTGTCACACTTCAGGAATTAGTAGTTAAAAACACTGTTTATATTTCAAGACAAAATACAGAGCAGGAATTAATCTCTATCCATATTCTTATCCATTTAAGTGAGTGATGACAGGTACTATATAAACATCAACATGTGTGATAAACTGAGTTGGTTTTAATTCAGTGATCTGACTGAAGCAGTAATTGTGCTGAAAGGTATTTTGAGAATCAGACAAATGCAGTCAGTTGCCTGACTGGAATAAGTCTCGCTTACCATTTGGTGACTACAGTTTGGTCCTGACCGACCACATGTGCTATTTAGCGATGAGCACAAGCAGCTGTTTAAGCCATGCCACTCAGTCAAGGTCCAGGTGTCTGCTGCCCTAAGATATCATAAACTATCACTTGTTACTCAAAGGAGCTTTGTTTCAGCAGATTGCACTGCCGTGGCAGCTAAATCCCACTTGTGAATGAAAACATTCACTGAGTTCCTCTTGTGTCAGGTATTTTTCCCTCCGTTACATGTCCCATGCTAATTATAGAATTATCTGAAGGGCTTTCTAAGTGATAATGACTGTAAAACACAGTTCAGTGTTGCAATTACATTTCCTCTTTCCATCCTGTGAGGCTAAAGATTAACTGATTTCATCCTAACATGCCAGTTTTTTGATAACTTCATAATGTTTCCTAATCTCTGACTAACTTCCAACTGATGAGTTAACTACTGTAAAATAGGTAACACAAAATCATCTTGATGAACTTCTTTTCAGCAAAAGCAGTGAGTGACAAAGACAGGGAAAGAGCATACAGAAACAACTCAGTTTTACTGTGATTCATATGGATACCAGACTAAGTTCTGGACTAGTTTTAATTATAGGAATACTTTACATCATTTTTCATGACTCCTAACATATTTCAGTGATTTAATATTTCAGAAGTTCCATGCTAACATTTTGTTTTGGTTTTTGTTTTCACCTGAAAACATTTTACCAATGGGAGAAAAAAGTTATATAAGAAATATTTTAAAATATAAAGGGTCAATATCTAAATGAAACCCAAACGCTTTTTTCTTTGATAAGTTGCAAAACACACCCACATTTAGGTTGTCTCAGATTTGGGACACTTGCTTTCAGCATTTTGATATTTTCAGAATGAGAATATTGATTTCTGGGCAGGAAGTTGGCACCTGGATTTTAGCATCCAATGGCCCACACAAGCCAACTGTGGGATGCTCTGCACACTCATTTCATTACTAAACTCTGTCTTTCAGACTCTTCCCAGTACCACTGAGCAGGTAATACCTAATAAAGAGTATTTTCTTCTATTTTTCACTCTGAACTGTTGAGGATCCAAGGAGGAAAACAGCCCTGCTACCTTCCCCTGGCTGCTGCAGGACCATTGATGGAGGAGCTCTGAGGCAGCTCCCTGTGGTGGGCTGCTCTGCAAGTCTGCTGCTCTCCCAAAGAATCAGACTGACTGCATGTTGTAGACATTCACTCTGGGAACGTGCATTTTGGCCCAATTCTTCCCATGGATTTTGTCCCAATTCCAGGCGAATTAGACAGCCCCACTGTGCCTGCATTGATTACTCCATTGTTCTGCACAGCGGCAGTTAGTCTGATGCCTCAGGGAAACGTTAGAAATGTAGTGCGAGTCCTGTAAGCTGTTCAGAGCATGAAAAGTAAATCTGACCTGTCCCAAAAGAGTTGGACTTAGTGCAAAGTAGCTGGTGCATGTGCATATATTTCTGTCCTTAGATTATTTGGGTCTGTCCTTTGCTCTGTGAGATGTGGAGCAGGGATGCAGACCCAATGCAAAGAGAGGGGAACTCTGGAGGATGCAGCTGAAATGGTATATCAGTTCAATGAATGAATTCAGGCAACTATGGATGGCAGTGGCCAATTAAGTGAAAGGGAGAGCAGAAAACACTATCACAAGCCCTGTACTGAGAAGGAACATATATTCTCAGCAGACTAACCGTACCATTGCCTTGCACTGCAGCACCCTCATTAATTCTGTCAGCCTGTCCCTGATAAAATGGGACCCAACACCCGAGAGTTACTTGTGCCTGTGTTTTGCAGTATTGACTAAACTAGCTTTGACAAACATTCATTAATCCCTTAACTGCCTTCCGTGACAGATCAGAGCATGCCCTGATTTGACTTACATTTGCTGTTGAAGATCACACACTGAGTCAGACACAAGTGGAATCCAGGAATCCTGCCTCTCTCTCCTGCGTTACCCACCCAGGACTCTAGCTGGCAACTGATTCCATCAATCATTTCAGTATTTAGGGGGTGCCAGTCACCAGACTGCAGGATCCAGGAGGCATAGTTACCTCAGTGCTTAAGAAAACGGGAAGAACTGCATTCCCTGTGCGTGGCTGTGGGTAACTGTGCACACACGTAGACTTTTTAAAGAAACTCCTCCTCACCAGACTACAACTTCAGTTCTAAACAAAGGAGAAAGCCAGCTCTCTACTGCACTGGGCATGGCTTTGGTTTCCTTGGTACAATCTACAGAGGTATTCCAGTAAGTCCATTTAGAGAGCACTCTGCATTTTCCAGACTTGCCAAATACTGCTTAGCCCAGGTAGGAGCCATCACAGATAAAATGCACAGGGTGCAATTAAAGACTGTAATTTTATTCAGATACACTGGGGACTTGAAACAAAGTTGCGCAGGTAATCTTAATTATGGCATTTGCTAACTGCTCTCTGTTTGACCTTGTAACCTAAGTAATTTTCTCTTAATATAATTTTGTGTGTATGTGGTAGTGCTACATGCACTCCTGAAAGACTGACTGTATAGCCTTCTTCATCAGCCACAAACTTTCTGTAAGTAACTGGCAAATATTTGTATACAGCTAAATGAACTCCTTCCAGTAGTCTGGATGAGGAATGTGTGTACTCTCAGGCCTGCAAATGTTCTCGGTGTTAGTCAATGCTCTAACCTTTGGCCTTGAATGACACAACTTCTGCCAGTGGCTTGCTGGCATTTGTGTCTGTCTGCATTTGATGGAAGGCCTGAAGCCTGGCTGGCTGTCTTTCTGTCCATACTCCGTTTTTATAAAGCTGCCTACCATTGAGTCTCTAAGCACCCTCCAGGATAATTGAAATACACAGAAATTAAGATAATACAGTACCTGAACATGCAAAATTCCCAAGTTCAGTAATGATTAGGCCTGTGTCAGGATTGCAAGATTTGGTCATACATGTTAATTATTAACAAGGGTCTTAGTTTCTAGATTGCTCTAAATAGCCATGTTGATTTTCTAAAACCCAAGATTTAGCTATTTTGCACGATCAAACACTTGATGACCTCCTGCAAGCAAAGATTTTATCAGCTGTCTGCCCTCTGTGTTTGCAAAGTCTTAAGGATAAATTCCATCTTGCAGAATATGTAAAACAGCTTTCTGTCACCTTAAAATAGACAGTGGTTCTGCCGAACAGATATGAAAAACAGATTATCGGTTGGACATTGTGGGGTTATTACCAATGCATCATTGGTTTTAATTGATTAATCAGATAAGGAAGGTTAGGTGTAGTTTTATAACAAATGGTAATTTTCTTCCTCTCTCATATGGGTATGCTATAGGAAGCAATAGACCACAGAAAATGGCTACCCCCTTTGATTTTACTGCAGATCTGGCCACAGGAAATGTTGCACATTTGGATCAAGCAGGATAAACAGCAAGGGCTTCCTCTTTTGTGAAATCTTTAAGCAGCACCCCTCCCCAGGAAAATAGGTTTTCCACTTTACATAATGTTGCAGCAGCAGTGGTTTGTTCCTAACTTTTTTCTGGGTAGGTTATGAACTTTACGGCTCTGACCACAGATCAGTTATTTATCATAACAGGAAAGATGAGACCAAAGATATTTCCTAACCTTCTTCTTTGCAGATCAGAGAGAAGCAAGGCAACAAACATTAACGCTTCATATTCAACTGACAAAGATTATACAGAAATATTTGCTCCTTTCTTCTAAACATATTTGGTTGAATTAATCTGTAATTTTAAGCAGAAATGAGGAAATCAATATACACAGTTTCACTCAGATCTCTTCTCCAGTGCAGTATGATAAGTCTCTCAAAAGTAGACATGCGGGTACAAAAAGAATAATTTTGTTTAGAGACAAACTAAAGAAGGTGGTGAAGAAAAATCTCTTTTCTAGAGAAGGCTTCTCCATTTGATATCTATTTCAGGTGTTCCTATGTATCCTGGCAGCATGTTAAATACATGAAAAATGTCTTTGAAATATTGCTGGAGACAAAAAGCTTTTCCTCATTTAATGCATTTGCCCCTCAAGAATTGCCCCTCAGCATCAGGGAGCCTGAAAACACTGAACTCTAGTGGCAGATCTAGCATATTTTTTAAGTTGCAGGAGAAAATTAATAACTGTAGAAAAGTGTGTTCCTACTTTACAGTGCCATATGACAAGGCGCACATAGCTGGGATTGCTCAAGTTACTGTACCACAAACCTAAAGAGCAGAGTATTTCATACAGGACCAGATTGCAGCACTTAACCACAGGCCTGCAGCATGCTGGTGCAGAGCTGCGCTGTTGGAGGGGGAGGTGGAATAGATACTAACCTCTCCCAAACTAACCTACCAAGAGTGAATTCAGAGCAGTCACTGACAAGCATGCTTACAAGTAAAAGCTTTAAGAAATGAGGGATTAGTCACAAGTACCTAAACCTTTAGTCCTGCTACCTTGGAGCAGCGTTAAGCTCCTCTTCCGATACTCCTCCGTATTGTCACACGCATCAGTTGCCTCGGTTCACCTTCCCTCTGCACTTGTCAGTGAAAGTGTCAGTTCCTGTTATGCTTGCCCTGTGTCTAGGTAGCATTTTGCTACCAGTCCTGGAGATTTTGGGGTCTTGCTCTCAACTCACTCTTCCAGCTAGCACTATGTTCAGGTGCCCTCAGCCTGTATTTTAACAGGTTGTTTCTGGCGTGTTCCTCTAGGATGCTGGTCACCACAAAATTAATAGAAAAGGGAAACTCTACTGCAGTCCTTCACAGCTCAGGAGATTGCCTTGGGAAGATGTTTCCTACTCATCTGAGGTGAGGGAAATGCATTCAGACAGGCACACAGGGAAGGTGAACGTCATTGGTTACATTACAGAAGACACGTCTGACCAAAAGACTGTTTGAAGTCATGAGGCTCTAGCACTGGCTTCAGTAAACTTTGGATCACATTCCAAATGAATTATTTTTGTTTCCTTTTGACATCAGTTGGACACTTCCTAGTTCACATGAGCCTGAACACCCAAACAGGACTCAGCAGGTTGGAATGGCAAACCATACAAAGAAATCCTGCAAGCCTGAATTTGCTGAGGCTTGCCTCAAACAGAAACGTGGGTGATCTACAGCTTATGGGGCGTAAACCACAGACTGCTGGCTATAAAGCACATACTGCCATTTCTCCAGCCCTGTGCATTAGCCAACACATGTAAGAACAGAGATATTGAAACACTGTCTTGACTTTAACTCAATTCAACACAATGCCCAACTCAAAAGATTCCCAACTGTTTCCTTGCTGGAAACAACATCAAGAGAATATATGCAATTAGCACTTTAAAAAAACTCTGAGTAGCTCCCAGCAGACTCACCAGTGTATCTCAAGTAAGATTAACACTTCCAGATTGGGAAGTATGGTCTTTATGAGCCCACCACTAAACTTTGTGCCTTGTTCCTGCAGCCAAAGCTAGTCATAAAGGCTGCGGTCATACTGCTGTGTTTAGAAAATCCTTTGTAATTAAAATAAATAGATAGATAGATAGATAGATAGATAGATGAGCAGCAATTAAATTTAAACTCATTTGTTCCTGAAATTACTGAATTTGCTCTGAACACAAGCCTGGCTGTTATGCAAATATCTGAAATCTACTCAGTTTAATTCTTTAAAAGGAATTCTACTTTGTCTCATAAAGAAAACTTGACTGCCGCCCTTTTTTAATCAAGACCCTTCTGTTTAAGCAGAAATGTCAAGTATAATAAATACAGTATTGGTAGAAAAAAGACGAATCTATTGTCTGAGAAGAACAGGCTATTTAAATTCCACAATGATGGAGAAATTGAAGGGAAAGAGGTGGCTGAGGGGCTTTGTGAGTCGCACAATGCCTCGAGCGCTGCAACGAGTCTAGAAAATAATAGTGATCTGCTTAGGGGTTGTGTCTGTTTCAAACAATGATGACAACTCTTCCAGTCTCATTTTAGTACTGTTGCTGTTATGGAAACTTTCCCTGTCCTCATCAGCTTGATTATGTGTCTCTACGACACTAATGAATCACAGCTGACACTTCCGGGGCTCAGCCTCTTTTGAAGGCATTTGCTTCCTTAGTAAGCTCTTTGGTCAAGTTTAAAATCTTATTTTCAGAGACTGAATAAATATTGTGAAGGGACTTTTGAGGATTAATTGAGAAATACATGAAGACAGCAATGACTGTTATGGTACTGGTACTTCTACTTCTACCACTGATATCTTTCTAAATAATGACCTTAAGTTTTTGAGAGGCACTCAGACATAGACAAAAAGAAAATAAATACAAATAAATAAAATAAATAAAATAAATTCAGATTCCCTTCTCCGATCTCTCGAGTACCTGTTGTCTGCTTTGCCGGGTCTAAGCTCTACAGCACAGGGAATATTCTTACCTCTCCTGATGAAAATTTGCTACAGGTACTCATAAGGACTCAAGGCAAGAAGTATTTCTTCTGGTGGTTTGGAGCACTCTTAGGCACTTGATCATTTAAATCACTTTTGCAAACAAGACTCACACTCCAAGGTTTAGATCCACAAAATACCATTGTAATGCTGACTTTTAAGAGCTCAACCATCCACCAGAACCTGCAACCCTGAGTACAGCTCCCTGTACAATGCCTCTAGAGACACAGACACCAAGGAAGGACAAGTGTGCAGGGAAACCAACCATCTAAATTAGCTTATAGAAAACACCAAGAAGAAAGACGTATCTTTTACCCTAACCATGTTGCATGCTTTCCACCAGACTGCAAAGACACAGTGCCTACTACCCACATCCTTGCCTGCAGGTTGGTGCTGTAATGACACCAGCTGTTTCTCCCAAACCTGGCAGGGACAGCATCTGTTTTTCCCTTCACTAGCTCAGTGGTTACAGCACTTGTCCAAGATGTAGGAGGCTGGAGTCACTTCCTTCCTCTGCCTGAAGGGAGTTGTCCCTGTGGGTGCACCCATCACCCACTTCCCAGGTAACTGAGGGAGCCCTGGAGATCGTGCTGTGAGCTCAGGAGCAAAGCTAGAGGTCTTGAGTGCGGGGTGTTGCACATGCTCCAGAAGAGATGCCACCACAGCCAGCACAGCCAGCTCTCTCTCCCCCTTTCCTCTGGGGTATCCTTTCAACTGAGAGCTTTGTAAGAAACGGCAGCGTGCCTGTGCCAGGTGACACAGCAATACTGGGGGACTCGTTACAGCTTTCACCTCTGCTAGCTAAAATAAGGATACTTATAGCTCCCAATACACTCTCCTGGCTGAAACAGCAGTGAGATGGTGGTGCCAAGGGTGGATCATGCACTACAAAGGGATGGGATGGGATGGGATAGAATGGGATGGGATGGGATGGGATGGGATGGCAACAAGGCAAGCAGTATGCACAGCAGAGGGGCAGCTCTGTGCAGTTTGAGCATGTGTAGCTTGACTGTAGCCCACTAATATACAAGCCATTTCTAACTCTTAATGAGGGTGAAAATTCTCTTTCAGCATTTTCACAATTATTAGGCCTCCAGGAGTTTTTACTGGAAATCACTGACAAGCTCCTGTCAAAAGTATAGGCAACTCAGTGTTCAATGGCAGAGCTTAGCTGACAGTTTTATGACACTCCTGAGCCAAACAATCAACTGCATTTAAGGCCAGATGGCTCTCCTGTTGTACATCCATATATGCTTTACAGTACAGCTGTAAACAATAGTGAAAGCTTCTACAGGAAATTAGATTTGCAGATTTCAGCTTTTAGAGGTTGGGCAAATTAATTTGATTATTTAGTGCTGATCTGTCACTGATGAATTTTGCATTATACACTCCCAGGGACCTATCCAAAGAAAGACACACAATGTGAGATTCAAAGTCCCATTGTCACCCTAATTTTAATTTTACTCACTTTGAAACCTACTTCTAGCAAATCACCAAACATTTAGTTATGGTTTTCATGAGCTCTAATGCCAAGAAAATACACTTATTCACTAGCCTAATCATACAATGCAATGACAGAAAGGGCACAAACAACATGAATTTCCTCCCAGTAGAACTATATGCTGTGAGCATTTTTATTGGTAGCACTCACCCACCAGATGAAGCTGTCCCCGTAACTCAGTCTAAATAACTCCTTCCTTCTCAGCATTTTGGAATGTATTTTCCATTTCAATTAATTTCTTATTTGAACTCTAATGAGCTAGGGGGTGCAACCCAGTGGCCTCTCCAAGGCATCCCGGCTGTCCAGCTTTGTTACTTCACACAAGGGTCTTTTATTTTTTCTCTTAAGGTTATTAGCTTGGATGGGCATGTAAAGGGAAAAGCAATATATATGAGGACTCAAAGTAAAAATCAGACATGCTTTTTAAAATCTATTCTCACGCAATCTAAACTACCAGTGATGGCATGCATATAGTAGTAGTAGACATCCAGTCTTGTACTCTTACTTCGTATTCATCTACACACAAAGTTGTACCAGTCAGTTAAACCAGTGAAAGCTTTGATTTAAAAGTGGAATTTGTGCCTTAGCTAAGGCCCATTCTGATTAGGCCCATTAGCTGATTTAGGCTAGCCCCAGGAGACTGCTTCAAAAGATACTGCAGGCAGCATTTTATACAAAATTAACAATAAAGTTATGTTTCATTTCCAAATTGGTTTCAACTGTGAATTCTTTATTCTCCACTTATTTTCACAAAATTCCAGTATTTCCTAGATAAAGTGAGCTCCACTTAACAGCAGTCTATCTCCTTGCCTCTCTAAATGCTAAATTGTAAATTGGCCATATGGCCTTCGCCACTCTAGAAGAATGACAGCAAAGATTTGAAGATTGTCTTGGGGCCAAAGAAGTCTTCTGCTAGACTTGGCTTTATGCTGTCCTTCACTGACTACCTGCATCCCCAGGACATTATGTAAGAAAAGCAAAAGAGCAAGTAAGACCCAATGGGGCTTTAGTTAGTGAACAGCAATTGAAGACCACTAGGCAGCAGGGACAGACCAGTGGGTGAATATTTATCTCAACATAGTTGAATTGTATATTATTCAATATATATTTTAATAAAGTATCGTTTACAGCATGAGTGAGGTACTAATAGCTTCACAACAAAGAAATAAGCCAAACAAATAAGACACAAAATTTAATTCCATATTCTAAAACTGCAATTCAGATTTATCCCAAAGTGAGAGCCAGTCTACAGATCAGACTAAGAAAGAGTAAAGAGAACAAAAGCCATCCAACAAAGGCTCTAATAACAACTATAGCACATAGGAAGATATGTCATGTAGTGCCTATGCACTTATGAAATAGTTTTCTAGCTTTAATAGTGAATTACAGCAGTTTTAACAAGCAAGTTCAGACCACAAAAAACCTAAAATAGTGCAAAAAGCCACGGGTGAACTGCTTCCCTAACCAAAGTGACTAAAAGTTACCTACTTTGTCATATAACCACTGCCTTAAGTCTTTGAGAAGCAGCTCCAGGAGAATAAATATTTCTATTAAAAAAAAAAAAATCAGTTTGAAAATGGATTGTCCATGGATCCTGAAAGATCTGTGGCATTTTGGATGCAACCTTAAGAGTTCAATGTTGAATAACCTCCTATTTAGGGAAAAAGGAAAACAAGGGCACTAGGAAAGATGTGGTAAAGAGAGGGGAAAAGAAAACTTTGTAAACTTTGAAACTCTCTGCAAGCGTAACTACTCCTTGCTAAAAAGGCTACTCTGCAGGACAGATGTTAACTGCGTGCTTGTTTAGAGACAAAGCAAAGGTTTTAAAATAAAAGAGCTAGAAGTTTGCATCACTTCTCAGGTAGCAATGTAACAGCGCTACTTTGGTGCTCCCCATACTGCTGATTCAGCCAGTCCTGTAAGCTGGTCCCCTATCAACTGTTGCTGGCATGATCACAGCATTATTTTTAGTGCAGCAGGCAGAAGGAAGACAGGCATGTAGCCAGCAGAAGAGGTCCGATGGAAGGATTTAAGCTTTAAAATAAAGCAGTACATGCTGTTTTAAAAGCTGAAAGGGAGAACAGGCAAGATTTAAGAATGGTGGGAAAAGGAGAGGAGGAAAATTACTGCCCTTCTGTTGGTGTTCTTGGGAATACTTCACTTGTTCTACGTAACTAATGTGCAACCCAAGGTGTGGACTGAAAGAAAAGTTATTCTCACTCCATCAGTGAGATTGCATCATCGCCTTGAAAACAGACCAGAATTCCTTCCCAGGAAACATGCACTGGGATTTATTAATTCTCTCCCAAACTCAGATTATGATGAAGTTTACATGGTTAAACTGGCAAGAACATCATTTCTCATCTTCGAGAGCACAGGAGAGCTGTAAAGTGGGGATTTGTATGGAAAATTCAGCTGTGGTGGAACATGTGAAATTGTGCATATCCACTATCCCTGCGAGGGCTGAAAACGGTCAAAGATTGGCAGGCAGTGAAGGCAAAGTAGAGCAAATTCACACCTTGTGTCATCCCAAGAACTCCAGCCTCACACAGAGTAGCTTGTGGAAATGGCCATATGGGAAGTTTGGCTTCAACAAAGTGATGCCCATTTGAAAGAAGTGACATTCACATCCTCGGAGCCGTGTCAGGCTGCAGGTGCACTTCTGGAGTCATCCTGCCTCTTCCCCTCCCGGGCCAGACACAGTCCCAGTGCCTGTCCTTGGACCTACCCATGCATGTGCTTTGCTGCAGCCCTTCACAGGGTGTGCAGGCCACAAAGATCTGCAGAACCAGGGAGGCACTTGGTGTAACACCCTGTTACTGATGGGAAGAAAAATCCTCCATGTTTTTGCAGCGTTGCAGGTAGGCAGATCATTTCAGACAGGAGCTGAGACACTTGTCTACTACTTCACAGTGCCATATACAGGGTTTTTATTTTCTTCTCTTTAGCTCACTTGGGCCAGGGTCAGCCAAAGTACACCATGCAGCTGCTCCCTTCTTTGATTATTGATGAGGATTAGGATTTGTTTTTTATATACAGCTCTGTAGGTGTGCAAGACATTTCACACAAATATACAAGGACAGGGCTCTGAAGAGTTTATACAGCCCAAACAAGTCACAGCACAGCTAGTGAAGACACACATACGATTAAAGGCTTATTGATGTAAGCTCCATATGTATCTTATTAGGTGGACAAAATGTAGGTTGCTTTGTGTGGCCTTTTTCTGAAGGCAAAGGGTCATTTTTATGCATGACACTTTAACCTTTTGTTATAGCAATCAGCTGTTTCAAAGCCTAGCTCACAGGACTCCCATATCGAAGCTTGGTGAGGTGATTTACTTCAAAAATAGCTTGTGAAAAAGTTTAATTCAGATTAGCACTTGGGGAAATAAACATTATTGGGTAAAGGGCAGAAGATGGCCCTTTGCTCTTGTTCCAGAACAAAGCCTGTGTTTCTCCAGTTTTGCCTACAGGATTTAGTAACTAGCTGCAAGGATGTGGGACTACTTTCCCAAGCTTTCTAAGCCCTTTATTCTCCCAGGAGTAGTCCCAGGGGCTGGGCAAAGGGAACGACAGGATTTCCCCCAAAACACAGAGAAATAGTGTGCTTGTACTTAAAAAAGGCGCGGGGGGCGGGGGGGGGGGAAGCTGTAGTATGCTTTCTTCAGTTGTGTTACCTCTCTGCTGCTGGCACTTCATTTAGGGTTACAGCTGCACCCCAGTGCCTTTCTGTGGCTCACAGTGGGTACCCACAGTCACCTCATTTCTCACTATATTTCTTCCCTTCCACTCCCAGTGATTAGAGTCTAGAGCCAGAGGCAGCCTCACACTGTGTGCATCCTCACATCATCCTCCGTGCACCTGAACATGGGAAGACCTTCTGTAAACTTTTAAATAATTTTTTGCTGAGCTGGTTTCCTAACATCTGCTTGTCTATTTTACTGCCTGTGCCTCATGATGACACAGCGTCTGAACCAAAACGTGAATAAAGGGATAATTCTGTTCATGCTTTAATAATGTGAATGAGTTTTAAATGGCAATGTTTTGTCTAGTTCTTATGTAAGTCAATTGCAATATTCTTTGAGTAGATGTGTATTGAAATGGGATAAGATCGGCATGTTATATAGCTATTCAAACACACACTCCGACAGACGTCCTGAAGAGGGATGTCAGAGGCACCACAGCTCTGATTTCAGCTGCACCACGTAGGTGCTGCATGGCAGATAACTGAGGCTCATATTTATGATTCTCCCCTAGCTTAGGGGGTTCAGGCTAAGAGATACAAAGCCCTGTTTCCAGAGTTGGTAGGCAGTGCTAGCTGGGAACGAAGCTCTGGAAAACAAGCTTAACAGGTCCTATGTGTCTTCACAGACACTAAGAAGGAGTTGTCACTTCCTAAAACTCTACTCTGAACTGTCCCCATTATGCACCATTACATACCCCAGTATGTAAAAGGCAGACAGTAAGTTTAAGCCTCTAATATGTGTTTCAAAGGGGACTTTAAGGGGCTTTGGGAATGAGCATGCTGTCAAAGAAAAATTTATGCTGAAGATGGAAAAAACATGTAAGGTTCAATAATGACCACTTCTGCTGATCACTGGAGCATGATTGCATCTGACTGCAAGAAGACTTGAATGATGGAGACTAACACAAACCGTCATCGAAATAATCCTCAGGACTCCAAGTGAGATGTGCCAAGGCCAGAGGCTAACAATAAGCAGAAGAATCAACACAGGAATATTGAGAACTAACTAGGCATACTTGAGACCCATTGAACAAGCAATGCTTACCATCAAAGACCTCTAACATTACTGAAGAAATTTCTTTGGAACCGGTTATCCAAGGGGTCCCAGATTTGACAATATAGCATAGCAATATTTTAAGCCAACATGAAGCAATAGGTATCCAAGAGGACAGCTGTATCTAAAGAATACAACTGGCAAGACTGGACTTATGGCCTTCCACAGAGCTATCACTGCAAGATACGCAGTGCTGTCCATGACGTTTCAGCAAAACACTTCCTGACTCCTGGAGCCTTCAAGTCAGCAGTATTTACTGGAAAGGATGCAAAAACGGTTGCCTTGAGTAGAAGCAAATCTACAAACCAGCCTTTCAGCTAGTGAAAAGGGGCACTGATTAATGAGCTGGCATACACAGGCAAACTTTTTATTTCATCAACTTTACAGGTTGGCTAAAAGCCCCCAAAATTTTGTAAATCGTGATTGCTCCTAGGGGACTATCTCTGTCTGGTTAGTTTATTTGTTTGTATGTACATTCGGTAACTAAGGTCAAAAGTTTTATAGCAGCAACTGTCTCTGAACTGTTACTTGGCTTTGATTTTTCAGCTATGGCACTGAGACTTTTATGCAATATTGTTAATAATAGAAATGCACTTTGTTTTAGTTTTAACTAATTATAGATTTGCCTGATGCAGTATTTCATGTGCATGGGTAAAAGGTAATTGTTATAGCCTTATGAAATCTAAAGATTAAATTCTGCCTTTAATTACAAGATTAGGTAAAATACCTATTACCTGATGTCAAATCATAGTGGCACAAACAAACCCTTAGAAATGACTGCCTGGACCTGAGCTGAATAAGTATTACAGTACCACAGTGGAGTTTGTGCAAAGACGACTGATTCCAAGCTGCAAAATTCACATCACTAAATTTGATCAGTGCAAGTACTGTGCAACCCAGCATCCACCCCTCTGTTTACAAATTCAAAGCCATTCTTATCCCACCCAATTTCAAGCCCCCTACATGGCGTTTGAGGCAATTTGCACCAAAGAGTTCTGTTCATGTAAGTTTTAAAGAAACCTCCAATCACGACATTTCAGCCTCCTTTGATTTTCTAAAGCAAGTATTTGTAAGCCAATTAAATAATTTCATATTATCATTCACTTTAGATTTAGTGTGCATACACAGGGCAAATACTGTCTATGAAATCTGGGAACAGATAATGCCATCTATTTAGGTGACCCTTCCTTTACAAATACTTAATAGGAGCAGCAAAAGTCTGACAACTGTCCACTTGGTCTTTTGTGGCAAATATTCACAAATAACCCTAAGAAATAACATCTGCAGAAAGTGGGAGTTTCATGAACAGAAAAATAGCTAAACTCACTGTGCAAGTGATTTGCAGTTAAGAATATTGCAGACATACTGATATGTAGATTTATTTAAAATTTCCACCGATAAGCTAAGAGGGAGGAAAGTAGTCATAAACACTGAAGAAAACAGATGTTTTCACCTTTAATATAAACTGCAAAAAGAAGCAACACCAAAAGCATCTACAACAAAGGGCCCCTCTGGGCACAATGCCATCATCACCACTGCTTTCCATTATCAGTGTACATTTGCAAGAATTATGATGTTCAGGTTCCATTTTGAACTCCCGTTCATCAGAGTGTATAAACTTGTCCTTTTTCATTTTCTTCAAACTGAAATTTGGCACGGGAGTGCTGGTGGGTGGGGAGTTTTTGGAAAGATTATTATTTTTAAAATTTGGTCTTTTCAAACTGTTCTAAATACAGCAGAGGGGAATATGCCCTGAGGAGCAACGCTGTTGCATGTCTCTCAAGGGAGGGGTATTGACAATTAGATATTGTCAGTCTCTTACTCAGTGCAAGAGGAAAACAAGCATTCTCATTTCAGGCTAACTCATGGAAGGCCTCTGGCTCAGCAGAAATGATGAGTTCAGGGTGATGCTGTGGGGCCAGGAGGCTGGGAAGCTGCCCATCAACGGTTCCCAAGGGTGGTCTGTAGTCCTCTTGCAACACACAGAGCTTTTGTATGTGGCCTGAACAGGATCTGGGGGTTGTGGCTGTCCTCCACAGAACCAGCTGATTGTCAAGGCTGTAGCAACCATAGGGTCTCCTCCAGCAGCTCTGGGATGGGGTGAATGTCTGAGCACTCAGGATCTGTCAGCCATCGAAAGCTTGGACTAGCCTGCCCCTCTGGAGCAGTCAGGCATTTTGGCTGTGTATTTCAGACCGCTGGCTATTTCTCCAATCCTTCCCATTACTCCACATGACAGCAAGAACGCTCTGCAAGAGCTGGCCCAGGAGTGCAATATTTCCAGAATCAAGATGAATTTCTTCTTTCAAAAGCAGCAGAAGCAGTGCATAACCTGACTCATGGTGTTAGCGTTGAGCACAGATGCGGAAAGCAAATTCCCACTCCAACTAGGGGCCAAAGCGATGGACAGACTCCGTCTCTAGGAGATGCTCTCTAGAGGGAATACCAGAAGTTAAATCTGAGAGAGGAAGAGGGGAATAGGGAGTAATAACCAACAATAGAGTTGAGGTAGCCTAAACACCAATTTGCAACACTAATCCCCTGTTAGAATTTTTCTGAGAACGCTGTAATGCCCACAGCTACCTGTCCTCACATGCCAGCATATCACCTGCCTCATTCACCACAGAATCCCAGAAACCCCAGACACAGCCTGATTAGAAGTAGCTCAGGAACGTGGTCTAGAAACAATGACCTTCCATTCACTTGCAGGGATCGCAACTCATTTGCAAATTGTGTTTCTTCGCTTTTTCTCGGTTTATGCCTGCCTGCACCGTAGTCCGCAGAACGATGCTACAGATAATGACAAAAGCAGTGAAAGTGTTTGCCAGGGGGCTAATACAGGGCAAAATGGGCTGTTGTGAAGAGCTGAATGCACTTAGTTACACGCAGCGAGATCTCAACATTGCCTGGACATTGCAGGGTGGTACAATGGCCTTAACTATTTTGGCCTAATGGAAATGTTCTAGGCCAACTGCAAAAAATGGCCTTTGGATCAGGCCCTTATCCCTTAGTTTCCACACTTTCCTGCTTGCAAAACCCCAAAGTGTTCATTCAGCTCCAGCCTGGAAAGATGCCAGAGACCTAGAGCTAACCACAAAACAGAGGGGCTTGAAATTCAGCACAGAAGTTTTGAAAAACTTCTTTGTTTCCAATTATTTTAAAGAATAATGTATAAATGGATCTTTCTGTACATTTGTGCTGATATGGGTTGGATTATGGGGGAATTCCTAATGTAGGCTAATTACTATACACTGTAAGGTACCTTTGATCCATCCGGTTCTAAAAAAAGATTCAAATCATGCACAGATTGAAATGTTGGCAGCTGATCCTTTCAGCCTTGAGAAAAAGTGACTGTCTTCACACTTGCTAGTATCTCACTGGATTCAGCAGGTTTGGTGATTCGCATTTGCAGGACTGATTTATTTGTGTACCATTTCATAATACATTTAATTTATCAGCTACACGGCAAATATGATACAATTACCTAACAAGAATATGTAAAAAAGTAGGGCATGACATGCAGCTGTACCTATATTTCCTCCTGTGCTTCTTAGAAACTAATGCAATTACAAAGCCATTTTGATGAAGACACTTTTGCTGACTCCTTCACATAAGAGAAGTTACTGGCAGGCTCTTATCTCTTCCATCAGAAGAGTGTTCCTGGAAACAGGACAGTCCGTGGCTAGAGATAACACATCGTGGAATCTTCTGCACCTGCTGGGCTACAGCATCCGCCCTCTTGGTCACATGTAAGTTATGGCGATAAGAGATAGTAATTTCTGCCCCTGTGCAGATCGACACGGTCCGTCCCACAGAGCAGAAGTGGTAGCAGTGGCGGTTTCCATCTGCTCAGACAGTGTGAAACCCTTTAAGAGCCTGCTTTGGAGCGAGATGCTTTTCAGTCACTTGCCTTGGAAATGTGTTCATATAAACCCCGTGAGGAGGAGGTAACCTGCCTGTTTCTGCAAGTGTACTTCCAATATGCATAACAAACAGTACCTACAGCGTACAGCTGTTACCCTGAGGAGACAGGTTCTATGCTGAGGCCAGGAGCTAATTAGTGACAATCATTCCTATTTCAAATTACTGACAACCATTCACTGTATTACGTTCTTATTGGGAACCAGCACTAGGCATGATTTATTTTACAATACCCAAAGAGGAGCTGTTTTAAACCTGGGAAAAATGTACCTTTTATGTCCCTTCTTGCTCCCCATCTCTCCTTCCTTATTTCCAGCACACAGCTGGCAGAAGTCTTTCACAGCGGCTGCTTGGATCACCAAACTTTAGCTGAAGAAATCACCGCTTTTAGTATATAATTGTCCAGGATGGTAACTGTCACATAAAGCATGCCATAATACAGATGAAGACATGGCTCATCATCAGTTGCCCTTAACCACCCTACTTCACTTGAATTACAATGAACTCGGTACACGTGCCCCAGAGAACTTTCAGATCAAGCCCAATGACACAGCGCCCACTGTAAGCTCAGCTTTCAACCTGACCAAGACTTAGGTGGCAAACAGGAGACATAAGCCAAGCAGATACAGTTTTGCATAGCTGCTTCCTAGTCACATGTCAGCATCCAACATGACACTCAGAACAGGCCTGATTTAAAAATTAGTTTTAAAAAGGTAGGGAAATTGTGTGATGATTTCTTTGAATCTGGGCAAAAAGAAATCACTCCCTGAATTATACTTTTGTTCGGCTCCAAGGGCTGCCACCCTGCTGTTTTAGCTATGTGGAAAGTCAGGGCGCTCCTTCTGTCCTAACATTTATTTTCTGCATCCTTGTTTTATTTTTAACAGCTTACAACAGAAAGAAACGCGTTATCGCATGACTGTCTAAAGTAAATAGTACATTATGGTTTGGGGCTTGGACACTTGAACGTGTAACTTCCCAGCAACAAGTACTGTTCTCTCTGTAGGGCACTTCTGGTAACTCATCTCTCCTAGTGAGAAGTAAGGAAAACTGTCACCTAGCAAGTGAAACAGCTATTTCTTGCAGCCCTCCCAGTTGAGAAAAAGCAGAAAAATGACAACATACTGCAATTATTATACAAGACATAATGCTGCACAGAAAGCAGCAGGCCTTGGACAACTGGGATATGGTCCTGACCTGCTAGAGGCTACTGTGCTTCCCCAGCCAAGTCATTTCACTTTTCTGCACTTCGATTTCCCAGTCTGTGAAAACGAGTGTGCTGTGGTTTATTTTTAAGCATTTCAGCAACTGACATGCTGTACCTCAAACTCCTTAAATGGTTACATCATTTTCACTGCTATGAAAAGTTCACTAAAACAGCATTTCAAAATCCCTCTCTATGTATTGTACTTTCTGTTCTCAAGTCTGACTGTGGTTTGACTTCTGGCATCTGAAGTTCGGGCTACTGTGTGTGTTTGACTTCAGACAGCAATTGCTAATGAACGCAGACCTTCTATAGATTTGAATGGGTTGCATAATCAATGGAAACATAACCAGTGCAGCTTTAAACACTGGTCTACACTTCATTCGTGTAGGTCCTGCTTATCAGTGGCTACTCCTTTGAGAATATTATTAAGACCCTGTAGAAGTTAGCCTGTAAAAGTTAACAAGTGCCTTTTTCAGATCCAGCATTCATTTGAACCTCTTAAGAGAGAATTCTGGACCCAAATTGATGAGGAAAATGCATGTAAAATGTTAAAAACAAAATAAAAACATTTTTAAGAAAAACTGTACTTTCCATCCTTGTGAAAGACACCATATAGCCATATTCAGCCCTTGTGTTATTTGTTGATTACTGCCAGTTTAGTCAGAAGCTGACAGATCTGTTTTTATTACCAAAAATGACCAGAACCTGGCAATTTACTTTGGTGACAAGAGTATCTTCTGCATGGATTGTCCTGCCAATAGCTTGGATTTTCTTAACTACATTAGATCTTACATATTTTAAAGTTAGAAACTCATCAAATAAACCTGGTTTCTCTTTTCTGAGTTTTGCCGTATTTTCTTGGTCTGCTGCTGCACCCAGCCTGTCAGTGAGCTGCAAAACTGCGATAAATGGGCTCTAGAGCAGCTGAGGCCAGCGGTCGCAGACTGTGAGGAGACATGACAGGCAAAGGGAGGAGGAAGAGATTATTACAACATATACAGAGAGAAATATGGCCAGGATTCAATTCAGCTCAGCTCCAGTGAAGTTAACCCAGAATTACCAGAAACTGAGAAACATCACAACTACCGTGCACATACTTTAACAAGCAAAAGTCAAGAGATGTTCAATAGGCACAATACTGAGACAGTCCCCATAGGCAGGTACGCTCACCATGCATGGGAAGAACAATGCGTATCATTCTGAGAACTGATAAAGGCATTACAAAACTACTTTGCCATGCTAATAAGGAATCTTTATACTGGCGGAGCAAAAAAATCTAATCTTTCAGCATCTGTTCACATGATTAACATCATTGATTATTCATGCAGTCTCCCGAGGAAAGACCAGATGGTTTATTCACTGGGTTTGAATCCCTGATTTTTAGCTTAAAAAATCTGGCCCTCTAGTAAATGAATTAGAATAGTCATGCTATTAGCAATACAGTAATGCTACTAGGAGGGAAGCAGTAGATCTCATCTTGTGCAACTGGATGCCACTGGGAAGTCGAACACATTGCAAAGATGTTACATACTTTCCCTCAAAGGAAGCGTTATGCTAATGCAGCTGAATTCACTGGAATTCAAGTCAAGCGTTGGTCATTTTTTGTGACCTCACTTCCCCTTCTCCTGCCTGGGACCTTTGACTTTAAATGCAGGGTCATTTGCCTGTATCCTAAAGGCAGGTTGCTCTTCAGTATCAGCCGTATACGATAAACACCTGTTATGTGGATCTCACTAAAATGGGGTACGACCTACACTGTGCGAAAACATTCCATGTACAAGGATCTATTACTTTAGTTCTGAAATCACACAAGCAGTGAGTGGGGTTCAACCACAGAACACATCTTTCCTAACCATTATTTTCAACTGTTCTGTAACTGAGCAGTTGTCTTGCTGCACCAGCTGTGGTGCAGCTTATCTCTCAGCACTATTTCCTACTCTACCCTTCATCACTGCGCCTAGAGTCGTGATTTTCTCTACTCTAATTGATGTAATCCTACCATTGTCTAACATGCTGAATTCAAATTTAATCCTATCAGAGCTATAGCAACAAATTTGCAGTGAAATGTGAAAATTAAGGAACTCCAAAAAATTACTTGAAAGTATTGTGTGAAAGTAATAGCAAAAAATGGATCCTGCTGTTAACCAAATTAAAAAGCGAACATTTAAATTCTGTATCATTTCCATTATTTGCATACTTCTGTTACTGAAATCAGAACAGTGACTTCCAGTAAAATCTGGTCAACTAAATGACTCATATGACTTCTGAAGTGACCATGGACTGCTTCTGAGCTGCATGCGCTCGCAGGAGTTCTCGTGTCCAAGGGCGGATCAGAAAAAAAGGGGAACTGAAAATGGCTGACTGTAAAGATGGCTGCTCGCTGCACTTCCTTATTTATACCAAAATAAAATAGAAAACATTATTAACCATTTTAAACTTTAAATGACGCGACCCCTGAGACTAGAAGCACCAGTAGACATGCATACAAGTGCATGCACTTCATTCATGCCCATCCTACACGTTAACCAGACATTGCACAAACATGCAAAAGGACTTTTGCATTCAAGTCTTCAACATGCACACATGCCTTCCACAGCAGGCACAGACAAGCTGGGTGCCCTTTACACAGACAGTCTGAGGCTTCCCACCATCCTGCTTACATTGAATTACTATCTCTGCCATATTTCCAGTTCCAAGCCTAGGAAAAATGGACTGTAATAGAAAAACATACCTATGCTTTGAAAAATCCAGGCCAACATTTTCAGGTGATTTGGTATGGCTCCGGTGCTGGTGCTCAGCCTTTAACACCTGACCTAAGCCCGCTTTTGGGGCAGAAGTGAGCTTGCTCATTGCAAGGTCTGGCAGGCAATGAGGCAGAAGAGGAGTCACCCCAATCGCTCTCCATTTCCGAGGATCTTGGAGCTCGCTGATTCTTAGCAATGGCCACTACTCAGCATCATCTTACAGGTCTAAAATTCCAGCTCCAAAAATAGAAAAATATAAGAATAGCATTGATTGAGCAATGCACAAGTGAAACTATTTTTAAAGGCAGACAGTGAGTGACTGAGAGAAATGGTGAGCTTAGAAATGATGAAGTTTTCACAGAGGAAAACCCACAGAAATTGCGGCAGAGGAGGAAAGCTTAGAACCACTGGTACCCACTGGCCTCCAAGAGGAAGAACGACATTTGTTTTAGGAGAGTAGGTATTTGAAGGGTGATGTGCACCACTCCTGGCTTTGACATGGAGAGAGGTCACTGTGCTCCCTAAAGCAAAAACTACAGGGGACTGGATTCTGTGCAAATCCTGAATCTCTGTGTGTTTTTTCCTGTAGGGTAAAATCTAATCTACTGACCTCATTGGAACTGCTAGGTTATAAATGAGAGTAGATTAAATCTACAGAAGAAAAATGCCGTGTTCAGAATTTTAGTCTCTGCATTTTCAGTACAGATTTACATCCTGACTCTTCTGAATGACAATGAATATAATAAGAAGGAGCTTTAAAGAGCATGAGTTTTCTTGTTCGTGGTACACAGCTGAAGTTTGCTTCCTGCAGAGTCTGAGCAATTAATACAATCAGCCCAATCCTCTGTGGGAGGTGAGGGTCAACATGAAACATCTAATTTCCTGAAAAACAATGTTCTCCCTTTATAAAATTCTGGAAGAAAAATTCTGAAAAAAATCTAGGCCATGCCATGAATCCTGCACAGGAAGAATGGTCCAAAGACTAGTTTGCCTTTCTCCCAAAAGATACCTTGGAGTCTCAAGGACTACTTACACATGCACCCCAGGGAACTGAGCTGTCTGTCAGAGGACAATACCACCATGAACAGAGCTAGCAATGCAGATGCCTCTTTTACTGCATCTACGAGTCCTGTCCTACAGCTGAAGATTTTTTCATGTCATTGTACGCTTACAAGAGAGAGCAACCAGCAGCTAAAAATAATGCACACACTGAGGCACAGAATAGAAGAAAATATAAAACAATAATAATGGAAATAATAGGAAGGTTTAAACCATGGGGAAAGTGGAATTGAATTGAATTCTTTGTGTCTTCCAGGGAAGGAAAAAGGTACTTAAAATTCACCTGTTAAGCACACTTAAGGCCACATGGGCTTTCTCTTCCTGACCTTACATAACCTCAAAGTTTTCATCATCTTGCTCAACCCTGCAATTGGCTATTGTAATAAGGGGCAAAACAAACTCCTCTTCAGAGCTAAAGTCATGCAGAGGAAAATTGTAGCTCCATTCCTTTGGAAAAACACTAGCAGATTGTTATCTTGACACTGATTATGAACAACACTGAGCATAAAGGATAGGACTGAACTGTTTCCTCTAAGACCTTACCATAAGCCATGCTGCACTACACAGAGTGCTACATCTAGAGGAGTCTTTAAAAAGGGTGCTTAAGCATGGCTAAAGCAAGGTCAGGGCCGAAACACAGAACCGTGGCACAGCTGGGACCAAAATGCATCAACCACTCACAAAGACACACTGGTCTAATTAAAATGAGTTTAAAGCTGATTCAGTGAGTGCTTTTAGGGCTACTTAAAATTCACCTAACATAATTTACTGTGGCACCCAACTAGATTAAGATTCACTGATATGGGCTGTTTTAAATTGAGTGAAGAGTACCTAGGCTGGGAAAGAGAAAAGAGAAGGGTGTTACGTCCATTCAATGAATTAGACTTTTGAGTTTGACTAGGAACAAGCTACATTGAATTAAGGTCTCACGCACTCAAAGAGCTTTTGTTTCCCTTCTCAGACAGCTTCCTCTGCCTCACCTACTAAAACATCTCCGTGCACAACTCATGGTGGCCAAAGGGGGACTGGGATTTGAGAGCGCAATGCCTTCTCCCATACAGCCAGGTGCAGATATTGATATACTCCTTTGGAGGGGGTAGGGAAAGGAAATGTATACAGTAACCTGAGTTAGCCTCAGATTACAAACTTTCATTCAACTTTCTTAAGCTGTCTGGAGGAAGCATCTGGGGCTGCAGTGCATTTGGACAATGCCAAAAGTGGTGGATGGGGAGTGGCAGAGTATGTAGGGATGATGGGAGCTGCTGGCAGGGGCCCTGCAAATGCTGACACAGGTTGCAGAACATGGAAAGGGGCGTTCTACCTGTGCATGCCTATGTCCTGACAGGGCAGGATGAGGGAGGTGGGCTCTGCACGGAGGGTACTGTGTGTCCTGAGCACTCAAGGGGTACCGGGATGTTTGGAGGGCAAAAGGGCATGAGCCACTACTCAGCTGCTGAGTGGTCTGAGCAGCACCATCTAGTCAAAGGCCAGAGGGCAAGAAAACATCACAGCTGAGAGATGTGAAATCTTGGACCTGTATCCAAGAGGGTGGTATACTCTTGCGTGTTGGAAGAAAAGCAGCCCAAGTTTAGCTTGTTGCTAGCCTCTGGGCTCTGTGGTATAATCTGGTGCTTAAAGACGGAGTGGCAGCCACTAAAGACAGTGGCAGCCCTGACACAGTTGGACACCCCAGGCTCAAGCTGAACAGTGCTGCACAATGCACAGCAGCCCTGTGCTTAAAGGCAGATGTGTGTGGGAGGAAAACAGTGAGATCCCAACATTTTCTCTGTCCTCTTTTTCCCCTCTGCCCCCAGAAATTGTGCCACTTTTGGCATGCTAGATGTAGCAAGATAGCAGCTGGCAGTGCTGTCCCCAGACTTGTCCACTGCCACGGGGAATCGGCTTCTGAAAGTAGTCAGGACTGGAGCCCTTTGGGGGTGCTCAGAGCATGCAGAGCCTCTGCGGCACCATCAGACCACGTGCTACAGAGCAGCAGAGTCAAGCTCCTACCCTGCATCCCTAACACCGCTGTTAGACCCAGCTATCCCCATTAGCAAAGCAGTAATGGTGTACAGAACTAAACTTGCTTGTCAAAACAGATTAAGCCTATCATTCCTCACAATACAGAATGAAAGGAGCACTAAGCCCTGCTTTGTCAAGAAAACAGCTGAAGACAATGTAAACAGCATAAAAGCATCCGTAGCTGGCTTGTACTGCCCTTCTCTAGGAGCTCTGACCTCCTTTAAAAGGTGTCTATAGAAGGCTACTAGCACTGCTGAGTGAATCACCTCTCTCCTGGCTCTCACTGTAAGGGTATCGAGAACCTATCCCTTTTATTCCGCACCTCCCTACAAATCTCCTCTTAAGGATTAAGCTCTTTCCTAACCATTGGAAAATCCAGCTCCAGATGCCTGACCTACACACACAGGCCCAGTCAATAGGGAGTGGAGGGGGATATCACATTTGTTTCTCAATTGATTGAAAGACCAAATGAAGCTGAGTCAGACAAATCCCTTGGTTTCCTCACACTCCACTCCCTTTGCTTTGGGGAGCTCCAATGTGCTGGGAGGGGAGATAATGTTTGGCAACAGCAAAGAGGAGTGTGCAGGAGAAGAAATAGGGAAGTCCACCTCCCCAAAATTACTGTAAAATCTGACTCTCAAAGATAGGCTGGTGAGACTGGGAGGAAGTGGAAAATCATGCCAGGAAGACTCCATTTGCTAGTCAGAGAGCAGAAAAGCTGGTCACTACCAGCGGATGTCTCCTGTTTTGTTATCTCTTCCTGCTGAGCTGCCCAATGGGAGGATGAAGATTTAGTCAGCCCATGGCCTCCCCACTTCCGTGTGCTGCCTCCTTTGAAAGAACTCACTTGTTTTCAGCCTGGATATTTTATCCTGCCAGAGACTTGGTGCAACCAGTTCCTGCAGCCCCCTGCAAGGCCACAGCAAGGGCACAGAGGGGTGCAGTCCAACACAAGCCATGCTCTGGCAGGCCCCAGTGGCCACCGGCAGCTGGTCCTGATTAGAGCAGCCCCCAAGATGCTGTAATCTTTTCTCTGATATTGCTCTAATCAGTGCTGGGGCCAGTTTGTAACCTGTCCTCAGATCAGGGAGCTATAATTAATTGGCTACGGCTCCCCGTAGGATCTGGGCACAGCTCGGATCCCAGCCTTTGCAGTTTAACTTGAGGCTAACACTTATCTGAGTCTAATGTTGCTGTAATTAGTTTTTCCCCAGTGCAAACCAGGACTGTTAGTGCTGCATGTTAAATAGAAAAGATATGAGGACAAAAGTATGTGAATTACTGTAAGTTTTGACTACTGTTCAGGCAAGTTTCAGCTGCCTGTTTACTTTGCTGTGGTATGAAGGCCTTGCTTCACTGAGGAACGTATAGAACTGAGGCCGTACATAAATCAAACCTGAGCAATGCAGGAAAAGTACAGTATGCATTTCTTCCATAAAGGTAACAGTAAATAATCTACTAAGTTAATGGTTCACTGATGCAACTCAGTTTAAGAGGTGGAAAAAACCTAGGGATGTTTTATCTATGACCCTTGGCTTAGGTCTGAGATACAGCTTTAACTGAAGAGCAAAGGTTAACTGTAATAGAAAATGTCAGCATTACTATAGCTTACAAGCCACATTCTGAACTTTTTTGTCAAAATGAAGACAACTTCTTTAATTGTAGCAACACAACCATAAAAAGTCGATTGCAGAGAAGAATTTGTCAATGTTTCTTCAGAGTACCATGGAAGAAGACAGGAGTAGGTGGAAAGAGAAGGCTTGGGGAAGAGGGGCAACTTCATATTCGCTTGAAAACTATGAAGAGAAACAATAGTCAGGAGAGCTCTCGTTGATGGGAGAAACATCCTTTTAGGCACAGCTAAACACAGTAAATTTCATGTCTCAAAAGTTGTGCCCAGGCACAGCTTTCACTATGGGCTCAGTATTATCCTACCAGACAGAGCATAAGCAAAGAAGCAAGATGCAAAAAAATCAGGCAAATAGTAGGAACTCTTCAGACAATGTTGCCCTCGGGTAGCACATAAATGTAAAGGAGAGCAGAACATAGTGCCTCAGCCTGGGGGCCAGCCTTCCAAAATGCAGCCGGGGGGAAATACATACATTTCCCAGCTGAAAATCTAACAAACACAGTGTAAGACTGGAGGGTACTGCCATCACTTTGTTTGACTGACAACTGCTAATACCTTGGGGCATGGTGAGGGGAGGAAAATTCACTCCTGGCAACTATGACCAGCAAGTCCCTGCTCTTGACTGGTATTACAAGACACCAATACTCAACTGGGCATCTTGCAAAGAAATAGCGTGAAGTAAAATGACAGTGAGGGCAGCATGAGACACTGACAAGCACCAAAAAATAAAAAATAAATTGAAAGCAGTCAGTCTCCACTGAGATGAATTTTCATGTGGTTTTTCTGGCATTGTCTTTTAGAAAACACTGGGGGTTTGCTACGCTTTCAACTTCTGGAGTTCTCACAAAACCTCTAAACCAGGTCTTTATTTATAATAGGAATTTTGAAACTATTTTTTGCATTCTTTTAGACTCGTTCAATTCTTGACCCCAATTACATTGAATAATGTGGTTACGACTAACATAAATATAGTTCCGTTATAAATCAGGACATGTTTGCCTGGAGACAGCCCTTTTTCTTCCCCTTGCTCATGTTCTGCAGCTGTCCAAATACATCCCCACAATCCCTGGAACCTGCAGCACAGTCTCACTGCCACAGCTGGTAGGGGCAGAGGTAATCGGCTGCAGGCTTCCCTCCCTTTGTGCCCAGCCAGCACGCAAATGCATGCTCCAGTTTACACTGTGATGCTGAAAGGCTGAAAGAATATTGTGTTCCTGTGAGGGGTATTCGATCTCCCTACCAGGGATGAGGGCCGCCCGTGTCAGTTTGATAAAGATTCAGTAGCTGGCTGGTTGACTCCCTGGGGCACAGTTAAGTCTTGGCTTAACTGGAGCAGACATCTTACTGCATCTCTATGCAGAGAATAAATGATTCCAGGAATGCAACTATAACTGAGTATTCAAGGCTTTCCGCAGTGGGGATTATTAAAAAGACAGCAATTGTCATCAGATATCAGTGATACCACATTTGATTAGAATAGGAAATAAAATCTTTACTGGTATTATCTGCTGGTGAAGCTGATCTTAACTGTCATGCTGCTCTGGTACATCAGGTGTCATATCAACACGAGGACAGCTAGGGGAATTAGGAGCCCAGCAAAGTACTTCCATGATCCTGTCTTCCCCACCAAACAGAAGACTTGTCAGGAAGATTTTGCATTAAATGATACAAATTGCAGGGGCAGCAAACTGATGGAGAAAAAAGGGCTCACCCACCTTGACGGAACTAATTTCCCACCATGTACCTTGTAATTCTTTTTTCATACTCACCTCCTACTGCCAGTTTACCAAAACAAACCCCTAAGTTGTTCTAAGACAAGGGGATCAGCTCTTCTTCTAAAATTTTCAGACTCCACTGGAAAAGGCCAGAAGTGCTCCCAGGAAAATCCGTTCTTGGGAGGTTCCCATCCCAGTTCCCAGTTCACTGGAGGTCACACTGGATAAGCATTGACAAGCTTAATGAAACAGTGGGGTTCAACATCTACCTGCAAATACATGCCAGCTCAGGATCTCATCCTTCAAAAGTGTATTCATGTATAAACTCCTGCTCAAGTCAGTGACATGGTAGAACGTCCCTAGAAGAAAGTCTTTGACATCTTGTATAAGAGTTTTGAAAATACAAATTAATTTTCAAATGATACTGAAACACGACCAAGCCTCTAAACTGTCATTAGCAAACATCAATCAGGTCAAAGAGAAGAGAGCTTAGCCTTCTGCCTACAAGGGGATCTAGAACTCAAATCATTTGTACCAATTTCTCAGATGTTCACACAATTTTGCCACCGAGATATACGTTTGCACAGTATGTTGGTGGTAAATCTATTCAATTAGGAGCTGAATCAGGACTGAATTTAATATGTTTTTATTCTTTTCATTTTATTAGAGTCAGGAAATTCTGTTTGATCTAGCAGCTCTTACTCTAACAATAGGTTTGATGGAACTCACTGCCTGGAGACACAAAAGGCCATAAGTACCAAAGTCCTAGCTGCTTTTGGTCTGAATGCCCCATGCAAATGTGCCTGGTGTGGGCACAGGCAAGACCCAGCTTCATGCAGCAGACTCACAGGAACTGCCTGCATCTTCCTACACTACTCAAGCAAGTAAGGAAACTGAGTGCTTCCTGCAAACAAAGTGGTCTCCCCACAGAACATAGTCACCTTCCTCTTACAAGACTATTACCTTCATGCCCCACCTTCACCAACAGCTCAGTGGCTACAGCATTCACTGAAAATGGCAGTGTGGAAGGGAAACAGGTTTAATTCCCTTCTGTAATTGAGGGACATACCTGCTACCCCACAGGCATTGGAGGAAGGGCTTTCTCAGCTCTGTTGGGAGCCACTGTTCAACTTTGCATTGAATCATTAAACAGTGGCTGAGCCAGAAAGAGACTATTTCTCAGCCTAAAGCTAAAAAATGAGCTGGCCTACTGAATACATGAACTCCTGCCTCGCTGCATCCACAAGCTTAGGACTTTAGCTACAGATCAATAATTATGAAGTGTACCACCACAAAATGTCCACTTGCCTTGACCTATGACTGTGTAGTATTTATGGCTCTTTTCTGTATATTCCCTGTTCACGGATGTTGAACTTGGAGATTATTTACTCCAGATAGGGGCAGATTCTGATTCATTAACACAGAAGAGGAGCTATTCCATGAATAGTCCCACTGAGACTAACTGGACTTTCAGCTTTACTGCCCAGCTCTATACCCCCTCTCATCAAAAGGTTAACTGAGAGTAAAATACTAGAGGATTATTTTTATCCACTGGGGTTTTATTTCAAAATACGTCCATGCTTTCAGAACATTGAGTTTAGAAAGTTCACCCATTAGAGTGCAGTACATTGGCATGAAGTGAAAGTTTGCAGCTACACATGATCCCGGAAACTCTGCAATACATGCTGAAGTGCAGTATCATAGTTTTGCAATTAGATTCACATTCTAAAAAAGAACTGAGATAAACTAAGAAATAGTTCTCCTACAATATGGCAAAGAACTATGAGAATTTATATGAAGTTTGCAGACAGCTGCTTCCCAGCCTCTTGTCATTATCCTGGGCTTAGCAACAGGAAAAAGTTACGGTGGGGCAAGAAAGCCATCGTGTCCTCCTTGGACACTTTATAGGAAGTTACACTGATGAAGTTCTTATCGTTGGAGTGGAAACCACTTCTTGGTACCTTGGGAAGCCTGCATGCACTCACGGTGCTAAAACCTAGTTCCACGCATTGTATTGAAGTGTTACCCGCACTGACACTGAGCCAACATCACGGTAGCTTCAAGCTACGCTACATGAGAGCTGCTGCTGGAAGGGGTAGGTCTGACCATGTTATCTCTGCCCTTGTGCAAGCACTAATCCTTGCATGACTGCACAGGGAGCCAGATCTGGGAACTGATCCACATGAGAATCAACCCAATGTATCAGCTAGCCTGTGTTCTCCACATGACTCCATAAGCACTGGTGCTGAACACAGCTGGGGCAGTACAGCCAGTGAGACACCTTTCTCACTGGAGGGGAACCCACACATGGATTAGCACAAGGCAGTCATGATGCTGCAGGCTAAGAGGCTCTACTGTCATGCTAACCTCATGAAGCAACCATCAGTGCAAATGAGATGACAGGACAGGTGCTGAATGGATATCCACACAGCGTACATCTGATGTACAAGGGTTCAAATGGAAAACTAGGTTGCTCTTATATGCAGTTGTGAAATTCTCCTGAGTGTTTCATAAACAAACATTTGCATCTTGGACACCTTTTAACATTTCTTCAGACACCCATGTTGAGCAAACTGGATACATATGTTTTCTTTGTAAAGTTTCCAAACACAGTTGCCTCAACTTTTATTTCAATGTCAGTGGGAATCTAAGCTAGGTAAAAGAGCCCAAGACAGGGCCCTTTGGGTAAAAGAATATTGTAAATTATTTATCCAAAAGGTCTAGTATAATGCAATGTAATATTTTGCAATGGCAGGCATTTCACATGTATCAATACTTCTATATTGATCATGCAAGCCCATCACAGCTCACACAAGGGAAGAGCACAGCCTATGCAACCTGCTACCACCAAACTGAGGAAGGAGCTGCTGTGCCCTGATACTGGCCCTATAACATGAACACCACTCTGTAGGTGACATGAGGCTATAGCACCTGCTAGCTGCCCCCCTAAGCACCCCAGAGTTTCACTCACACACAAACTTATCTAAACAGGAGCTTTCAAAGGGCCTCACTTCTCACCGATACCTGTCATGCAAGCATCACTGGAACCACCAGACTCTTGGTTAGCAGAGGTAACTTCAGCTCAGTGCAGGACTTCATTCAAGACAGAGAGTTTCTGTGGTGCCCTTTACTAGAAATGGGTGGGACCCCGTACAGTTCATACTGCAAGGGCCACAGAATTGTCTCGTTCCTGACTCTTACATTTAGTTCCTCATCTTTTGACCCAAGGAACCTTTGAGGAGGGGCCAGAGCAGCAGTTGTATGATCCTAGGTCATTGCTATCCATAAATGCATCGTGATTCAGGTTATCCAGAGCAATATGCATCAGCTAACGTTAGCTCAAGTAATGGCAAACTGGTGCATAAACCCATGCTGGAAAATAATGAGGAGGTTGCTCAGGGCTTGGAGGTTGGAACACAAGCCTTGGATTGGCTATAGAGGTGTAAATCTTGCTTCAGTGGGCTTAAAGAGAGTTGCATAGGAAGATTTATCCCCAAGATTGTCTCTTGCAGGACATGCCTTGCAAGAGCAGATTAAATTTGCAAGCAGAAACAGTGTGTTGCTTTTTTTCCCACCTCCCTGGAATAATTTTATTGATACAGCGCCAAATCCTCTTTTCTGTATACAGCAGTATGGTTCTGCAACTACTCATTTAAAATCAGCAGTTAGCTATGGCCTTACACCCACCTAACAGAGCAGGATTTGCTCTGTTGTCTTTTTGTTGAAATGTGACTACCCTTCCTTCATACCCTTCCTTCTCTCGTGCAGATGCTGACCACAAGGAAAGCCACAATGATAAAGCTGTTTTCTCTTATTAGTCCATTTTTGTAAACAGTTCTGAATGCATGAGCATAGGTCCTTGATGTGTGTTAAGGAATGGAAATCTCCACTCTGAGTTGAAGTCCTAATGAATAAACTTATGTTTCCTTAGCTTGAAAGGAGAATGTTGCCTAGGTAAAGCTGTATCTAGAAAAATCTTTTCAAAATAGAGGGAATTTAGGTGCAAAAATAATGCAGAATCATCTCCTAATTGTCCCCTTACTTACACTGTTCTGATTTTTTTCTGCTCTGCTGGAGCATTTTTTGTTTTCATCCCCCTTTTCTTTACTTTATTGAGTTATTGACAGTCAGATAAAATATTACAATAAACTCAGTGTATCTAAAAAATAGGCCTGACTCATTAGGCTGAGTCAATCTAACACATTTTCCAAATTATACTCATATAGTCTAATTTTAAACCATTTTAATGTAATTTAAAAATGTTTCAGATTTTGGCAGAAAAAAAAGGCAGCTAGCAATGGCAGAATAAAGATCCAGCTGGCAAGGAAATAGAAAGGAGAAAACAATTTTGAGAAATACATTGTAAATGGCAAAGAACTAAGCATCTAGTATAATGAAAGCAAATGGATTTTAATAACCCAGCTAAATTGTTTATGTATTTTTTAAATAAAAATAATTAACCATCTTACAAAAACAAAACCTTCTTAAATACAATGTACTTACAGAGACTCTTGAGTGGAAAAGCTTTCTACTGCTCTGGCTTATAGAAGCACACACAAAAGAAATTCTTCCCTCTAAAACCACATACTAACAAATGTTGCATTTTGTTCTCACATTGCTCTGTAGAAATTATTAGCTAGTAGCTTTCTTACAGATAATTAATTATTAGCAGTCTTAAATACAGATATGCAAAAAAAAAAAAAAACCAAGAATACAGCTACCCTTCACCTGCCATTGTCACAGGCAGTATTTGGGGCTGATTATCAGGTGAGCTGTTCTTACTGAAAGGGAAAGTATGGATGCTTCCAGAGATACTTCTAACAGAAGAAATAAGAAGTAATCCTCAGAAAATGTAATTTTTTTTGTCCTGAAAAGGGTATATTAAGAACAAGTATGATGTCTCTACTTGGTCTTTCCACAGAAAAGTACAGTAACTGAGACAAAAAGAAGAAAGGTTGAAAAGCAAGATATGTTCAAGTGAAAACGAGAAACTTCATCTGGAAACTGCTTAAAACATGTCTCAAATGTAGACAAATGTCCTGGGTAGGCTACATCTCTCATGATGTATCTCTGCCTGTCCTCCCAGCATGGATGAAAATTTTGTCACAGGAAACCCTTGCCGCAGTGTATCAGATGTGAAATAGCCCAGTTGGGGACATTGTCCTCTTGAGGCAAATAGGCTCACAAAAGCCTGTTTCTCAATTCCTGCTGTTAAAACACTCAGGCTTGACCTGGGGCTTTAGTAGTTTTTTGGGTTTAGGAGGCAAAAAGCCCACTTGCTTTTCAGATGGGTATAGAATAGGGTAGCTTTGGGAAAAAAAAAAAAGCCTTTCTGGATATTAGAGCGTCAATCTAGCTACAGCCAGAGGAAATCCCTGTGAAAGAAAACTGACACATACAAGGCAACCAAACCTTAAGCACTTAAACATCTTCTGGCCCGCAGCAGGAGGACTTGTGTGCTGTTATGTGACCATGGAGACTGATGTAGGACAAGACAGAATCTTGCAGGTGCCCACCCTCTGGGGACCCCATCACCAGCTGCGGTACAGTGCAGTGGCCACGTCCACCACTGTCACCTTGTAGCTCAGGTGCAGCGGGTCACTGGCTTGCAGAGCAGCCCACATGCTGCATCTTGCATGGGGGCCAATGGATCGAGATCACTGCAACGAGCGGGAGACAGGCCTCGTGCAGGATGGACACTCAGTGCACCTTGCTCACCATGTGAGAGACCTCTCTAGTCTGAATTAAGAATTAACCAGTAACAATGGTCAGTCAATGTAGAAAACTGAGATTGCAGGTACTTGGGTTAAAAATCAGCAGCAAAACTGGCAGCAACTTAAGAGAGTGTGATCCTTAGTGATGATGTGCTAGAACACCATCCTGCTAAACCAAGAGAGTCAGTAACAACAGTTATTTTGGGTAGCTGTGCTCACCAGGATCAACTAGGATGCCAGTCCTACAAGGAGATCTGCAATGACTTGACTGCCATTGAAGTCAGTAAAAGAAACAGTCTCTTTGCAAGATCAGGGCTAGAGAGTTTAAATGCATAGAGCAGCCAGCTCTCGCTTGTCTTCTTTCAACTGGGCAAATAGGTGTTATGAAGAAAATGACCCAGCTGCATCACCTTGCAAAACCTCGCTGTTGGAGGCTTCAGGAGTCGGTCTGCTGGCCATTTGAGGTGAAGCCATAGCCTTATGCTTGCCATCAGTCTTCCCTCTCTATTCATGCCTTAGCATCTCATCAGACAGGTACACTTGTAGTCACCCTGCTACTGATGGAGGAGCTGAACAGCCACAGATACGCTCAGAGACTTCATGATCATATGAGGCTGATGAGGTGGTGTGGAACCAGTCTGAGTGATGCCTTTCACCAGAGACTCCTTAGGTTAGTTGCTGCTAACGAGTGTCTGTCTCCCCTTTTCTTTCCTCAAGGCTGTTTGCTCCAGCCATCACGAGGCTTAGTGCCAGTGCTCTCAGCAAGGAAGGACAGCACAGCTGTCTAGCCAGACTCCCATCCTGCCACAAACTTTATGCACAACCTCTGCCCAGCCCCTGGCACAGCAGGGTTTCAGGTGCTGCCTCCAATAGTGCAAATGATAAACAGCTCCTGGCACAAGCATAGACTCAACTTCAGCAGCACAAAAATGAAATAGTACCAGGAGATGGTTTTAGTTATTCAAATTTGCTCTAATTTCAGTATGTCACTCAGAAAATTACTGTGGTGTGCACAATAAAAAATTAGGGAAAAACAAATCAAAGGGTTAAAGAGATACAGCATTATAATTGACAAGATATTTACATTGTTTGGTGGTTTTTTTCCTTCATGATTCTGCCAAAACCAACCTATAACCACAGCATTCAATTTTTCAAGTGTATTTGCCGGAGGCAAGGCGAATTTTTGCACCTACACACGTGGGCTTTTTCCAGGCATGTATGTGGCTGTTGTGAGTGCTATTATCCTTCATTAAAAGTGATAGATCTTCAAGATAAACAGGCACGGATTACCATTCCCCAGCTGAGTCTGGATTTATTACGTAAGTAGTCACTCAATTTCTATAGTTCAGCTTTACAAACATAAAGTTATATGTGCTTTCTCAATATCTCTCATCACATTATAATTTCTTTTCTCTTTACCTGGAATCTCTTATAATTTTTCAGAAGCCAAAACAGTTTCTCTTACTAAATACTAACCAAGTACTGAAAATACATACATTAAACTATGGAGTGTTAGCTCAGCAAAATCTAACTTAGTTCCAAAACAGAAAGTTTTTCCTTAGAAAATACTCCAGGTGTAATTACAGGCTCATGCAAGTTTGTTTTTCAGTGAAGGTAATGTAGAATTTTCCTTCATTGTGCAAAAAAATCAGTAGTCACGTGTTGTAAGACAGCTTGTCTGAAGTGATGATAGGTTGCCTAGATATACCAAAATGCCTGGATACACCAGGATAAAACAGGATTATTTTTTAAAGAACAAACCACATTGTCGGACATTAAACAGACTTAGTCAAAGATCAAATTTTCACAGAAGTGGCAGTATCTGTATTTGTTCAATGAGCTTGCTTTAAGTTTCCACACACAGCTAGCCTCTCAATCAGCTCCTTACATTATTTGTTGGCTAGCCTGAAAGCTTCAAGCAAAGCTACTTAAATGGCCATTTAAGTATGCTTGTGTCTCAAAGCACTGCAGATTGATTTCATTCAAGGAGATGGAAACTATGCAGAGAAAGAGGACGGGGCAGGAAGCTACAAGAAATAGTATCTAATATTATTTGCAGTGTAGAAAAACTGCCCTAGTTCTTCTATTTATCCACATGCTAAATGCTCTCAGGGCAACCTCTGGTCCTTGAACGTTTGGCATTGGATTGGAGTGATGTCCACGTGCAGTAGGCAAGCAGCTGACTACTTTTTCTTGCACACCCATCCACACAGTCCAAAGTACATTCTTCTAATGTACAATGGCTCAATTATGGCTCTGCCTCCAGATGTTCATCTCCAAAGCCATGGCAAAAACTGCTTCTCAGACCCCTGGCCGAGTTTGCCATGTAGGGAATTAGGGCTGGCTGGAAAAGAGCTATTGCATTTCATGCAAAATAATTTAAGTGTTTGAAATTTGTCTTTAACACAATATAAAATAAAAACAAAAACTCTCAAATATCCTGGGAGACCGAGCCCTGCATCCCCAACTCAATAGTCAGCAGTAAGAGCCTTCATTGATCTGTGGGAAACTCAGGTTCAAGTCCCCACTCTGAACCAGGAAAACACTGACTTGAATCTGGATCTCCCACATCTCGGATGAGTGTCCTAACCACTAAGCTTGGGTGGAGCTCTTCCTCTTGCTTTACCCCACCCTGGATCTGCTGACATTTTTACTGGAACAGATATATTTGTGTGAAGGGAAGAAAAAAAAAAAAAAAAAAAACAACAAAGCCCAAAACTCAGGAACAACTCTGATATGAAAAATTACTTCTGGATATTTAGAATCTGCCAGAATCTGGATTTATTCATCCATTTTGAAAATAGGTAAAAATATGATGCTTACCCTTTTTGAAGGACGCCATTAGCAAATACAAGACAGGCCTGTTCTACAGTAGAGGAACAGGATTTGTCAAGTGAAACAGAGGGAAATACATCCATTGCACATTTCAGAGTGCTCTGCAGGACTTACTGAGCAGCAGCCAGAGAAGAAGGACAAAGGAAGAGATGGTGCCAAAGGTTTCAACAGAGTATAGACTGTCCCAACACTCTTCCAGTCATGGAAAAGACACTGTAGGAGCAAGGAGGATGCATATGGAGGCTCCCTTGAGCATTCCTGAGGCACGGAGAACAGGGTAAAGGGTAAATTGTATCTCCTCCTTTTTCTGCCAACTCCTTGAAGGGCAGTACTAACTGGGCACTGGGAGGTAGGTCAGGGGCTTTTCAGATGAGGATGCCAAGCACTTCAACTGGTGAATTAACCCAGAGATCTCATGTCCCAGACAACAGCTAGATCCTATTATTTTCAGGGCAGACCTTGAGCCTGCTGAGTATGGTCCCACTCCTATTTTTGTATCATGAAAACTCACTGTGAAGGCTGCTGTGAAAAACAGCATCAGTTCCAACGAAGCTGCCTGCTTTTCTGTTCAGCAAGTGTGAAACATAACTGAGTTATACCAGTTTTGTGGGGGAGGGAATTACAAAACTGCCTGACAAACTGCCATGGATTTCACTAGGGGCCAGCCCAGCCTTCCCTCGGTGAAGTCCCCACTGAACTGCCTTGCTTAGGACTCAGCCACACAGTGTACTCTATTGCATTATTCTGTTCATTATTTCCTTTTCCTGATGGGTCTCTTAACTGTTCCATAGATTTTATACACATGGAATCAAAAGCTCATTGTTTTATGTACTCACAGGTCAAAGAAAAAGATGCACTGATTTTTCCAGAACTTATTTCTACTTTTTTCTTCTTTTTTTTTTTAATATAGAAGCCTTTTGCTATGAAATATGGGATTCTCTTCAATTATTAACTATCTGGTAACTTATTATACAAGATAAAATTAAATTACTGTTTAACCTTGGGCCATACACCAGCAGTAGTCATTTTGTGTGACACCATTTCACACTGAATTCCCCTGTACCAGGGGAAATCTTTGGGTTTTAATTTTTTACAACTTTGTTGTATTTATACTCCGGAAAAGGATGGTCAAATGCAAAATACATTTCTCTGGCTCTACTGCAGTTTGAATTTGATTCTAATAGTACTGAAGTTCTCAAGCACTATACCAGTTCTGTGAATGTAAAGAAACACAGCACGTGTGCATTAACAATTGTTTAGGGGGAACTATTTTCAGTTTTTATCCACTCAAAGCAACAGATGTAATGGGAGATAAAAGAACTAAGCTCTCTGTCTTTCCAGACACCTGATTTCTTTTAACATCATGGAAATGAACAGTCTCATTGAAGAAGCCAAACAACATAGACAAAGTTATGTAGAAAGAAAAAAAAGCTATCTTCTAACACAAAGATATTTGGAGAAACTCATACAACTGATTACCCTGTAAATACTGAAGAATACAGACAAGCGTATCAGTCAGTGCTCCCAGGCAGCATATCAACTTGTGCTGACCAAGTCACCCTCCTGTTTGGCTGTAACCTTTTTTTTTTTTTTTCCCTTCTTTTTTTTTTTAATATATCAAATTAACACCTGACATTTGCTGTTGAAAAATGCATCTCCAATCAGCTCATCTCCATTATCAGCAGGCAAATATTATTTGTTTGTAATATTTCAGGAAAGACTGTAGTCTAGCAGATGACAGCAAGTGTATTTACTTTCTGTAGGATTTTTTTTAAGCAGCAACTGCTTCCACCCAGCTTGGATACCAATACAGTCCTATTTGTACAGTACCATTGGCTGGTTCAGGATCAACAAATTGGAGGCAGGTCTGGAACCGGTCATTTCATTACAGACATAAGAAAAACATTACTGGATCAAACCAAGGTCCTGTATTCAGGCTCCAGCAGTAGTGAGTAACACACAGTGATATTTCCCTAATACAGCCTCCCAGCCTACAGTAACTGCTCCAGCTTCCTAACCATAAGCAGTATCCTTCTGCTTAATAGTCTTTGATGGATTTTCCCTCCATATATTTCTCTCATACTTTTTAAAACTGTCAGCTTTTGCCATCCACCACAATTCATATCAATGGGTTTCACATTGTGCTAAACCTCTTTCTGTTTGCTTTGAACATGCCCTTGATAATTAATTTGATGTCACATTCTGCAACACTGACCAGTATCCCCTAATCGACTCTACAGGCCATTCGGGACCTTGATTGCCTCTTACTCAACCAGGCTGCTAATTCCTAGCCACTTTGGTTCTCCTGTGTCTGGAAACCGTTCTCTGCCCTTGGTTGCCTGCAGCTCTTCTATCCTTCCTGAGATAAGAGTGAACACTGCACAGTGTTCAAAATGTGGATGTAGCAAGGATTTACACAGTGACGTAACAGTATATTCTAATGTGTTCTCTATTCCTCTCCACTAAATTTGAATATTTCATATTTTTTTAACTGCTCCTGAACACTGAAGCCGGCATTGTTACAGAATTAGTTAATAAAACCTCCAAATCTCTACCTGAGTGCTAGCAAGTAGTTCAGAACTAATGAAGTTGATGTGTTTCTCCTCTGCACATTGCTACACGCTGAGGTCGAAAAGGCCCTGCTAGTATCCTGTAGTACAGTACACACCACATGAAGATCTGGCATCAGATATTCTAAGTATTTCAAAGTCTCTGTGTGATCCAGCTTGGTTTGTTCATCTGAAATGTCAATTCAAGTGTTCTCTCAGCTTCTAGGGTTCCTCCCAGAGGGCTGTTCAATCCTTACACTAGATTGTCCTACGCACTTTATAAAAGGCTGGGGAGTCTAGATTCATATTCAAGCTGTTGGAAGAGGCAACAGGTCTCTTCTTAGCTCTTTACGTGAAGCATCCATTCATCTCCCAAAAGATGTTTAACTGCTAACACATCTGCATTTCACAGTGGTCTTGAGAGAACACAGCACATAACAAATTTGACACTAGTTTGTATATCTAATATTGAGGTAAGATAATTTCTAAATAGCTGCTTTTTCTTACTGTAATACTAACCCTTTTCCATACTTTCCCACTCAGTCACTTCACAGAAGACAGGTATTTTTAAAGATTTGTTGCAGACGATAACACTAGAAAAAAAAATATTTAACAGGAATAAACATGACAGAGATCTTATAGTGTGTAACCCTTAATTTTACCTACCTCTGACCAAAACATTTAATTGTGAGGGTGTAATTAGAGTCACTGTGTCAAAACCTTCTCTCTCAGTTACATGCCCAATACAGAGCATTGTCCTTTACCCTACATTTAACACAGGTCATGGAAAAGGATTCTAGTCAGTTGTATTCCCTAAACCACAGAAGCTGTCCTTCCACAATAATCTCTTTATCAAACCACCAGATTGTTTTCTTGCTTAATATGACAGACATAATAAAACACTGGGGGCTTTGAGTTTTTTTCCAAAGTTCACAAGGTATGTTGGCTTGTACATACATGCTTTAATGACAAGAGCTAAAACACACTGAAAAAATATGCAGCAGCATTGAAAGTGATCCAGGATGAGCAATACGATATTCAGCTTTACTAATTAGTGCAGAACATAGTTACTAAATTACCAATATCATTAACACACTGCATGCAACTTTGCATAATAGACTGTAAACTAACCACATTGTAATTCCTGAGAACAGATAAGCACATTTGGTAGATGAAGCTCCCAAAGAAAATTTCCTTAGTCATAACAGGATCCAACTCTTCTATTTTCCCTCCCCTATCACATAATTTTTTTAAGCAGATGAACTCTTGGACATTGATTTTTAATAGTTTTTTTTCAAACAACGAGAGAATCTGATATGATTCTGTGTAAAGCTGAGTTAATTTTCTGGATAAAGCATTAAAGTCCAGGTCACACTCAGTCACTAAGCATCTTTGTATATGCAAAACTCCACATCACATAGGTAAGAGAAGATAAAAGCCTGACAGACTCACAGTTATTTACCTTTTGTATCACATTACTTATTTCAACCAAATTTGAGAAGGAGGAGTATATAACCAAAAGAAAGAGAATGCTGTAAGTAACATAAAGCTTTATATATTTTAAAAATTCAGAGACATCAAGAGTTCTTTGGCTGACAGCAAAACAAAGCCTCTGCCTGAGTTAGGCTCCTCTGTGGTGGCTGCACCATCAAAGTTGACACAATAACTCTTAACCTGTAAGTGGCCAAGAATCTCCCATGAGCTTCCATGCACCATTACTTCCATGGCTGGCCTAGCCAGGTATTTATGCGAACAACGCTACTTAGCCTAGATGTGACCCCCCCCCCCCTCTCCAAAACAATACACACTTTACCCTTTCGATTTTACAGTTACCTGTGTCTGAGATCATTTCTTATAGAACTTTGGGCTGAGATGCTTTAGGACTCCTTTCCAGACAGCTGGCCCAGATGCAGGACAACTTGCCTGTCTTCCAAGAACACCATGGCAAAGGCATTGCAGGACTAGCAGCCCTTGAATGATTTGGTCTCAACTATAAGGTGCACAAGTTCCAGTCCACATTACAGGCAAATCTGGGCTAAGACAGGCACACACTTGAGCAAAATTTGTGTTTAAACCATCTCGATACCAAAAGGACTAAGTCATAAATCCAGCTAAGATCCAGGTTGGCAGTGCAGTATTGATGTACTCTGACTAAAATGCACCTTGTGGGAAGTACCCCCTCCTCCTTGAGTTTGGCAAACATAGTGCATCTAGAAGACCTTTCACATCAGCATATACAACCTGAGGCAAAAGCTAGGAGTCACCTAATTTCTCAGTTCTAATCAGATGCCCGAAAGCACTGGCTGAAATAATTTTTTGCCTTTTCCTACCTCCTTTCTTTCTCTCTCTCTGTCCCATGCACTTCACTTAGGACAGTACTTTGTGATTTGCCTGCAGCAAGCTCTATTCCTGACCAGTCTAAGACATGGAGACTCTTTAGTGTGGTGCCCTTTTCCACATCCTCTTGCACATAATTAGTTGATATTTAAATACAGTCAGTTGGAGTTGAGTATGTTGTCTGTAAACAATGTGAAGGGAGTGAAAGAGAGACACACTCAAGCCAAACAATTTGACATCCTGCCAGCCCAGCAGGCATCTGAAAGGAGTTTTCAATTTCACATCAACATTTTTGTTCCAAGAAAAAAAGAGAACTTGCACTCTATTTAAAAGCTGTTACAACTCTATACACTGGCCAAAAAGGAGCATACTTCACCTAAACTCCTCACATTTTATAAAATAAGCAACCTATTGACACAAATTAGGAGCTATGATGCTCCATCTCTACCCATCAACTCTTTCTGTCAAAAGACTTTATATGTTTAAGCATACTGGAAGAGATTCAAACCTGTCCTTTAACCTGGTGTGAAATGTGCTTCTAAGTTAGTGTATAAGTTTCAGCATTTAATATCATGTCACACTCTCCTCACTTTTTATCCTGGACCACATGCTTTCATCTCTGTAAATGATGCCTGTAAAAGTTAGATTCATTTGCCAAATTTATTAACTATCCAAGGGAGATTTTTGTCTATACTAATAAACTGAAAACATACATGTCAAAAAGCAATCATATCTTGATTTCATTTCCACCACTGAAAGCTTTCAAGTCTGTGCCAAGCTAGGTAAAACTACTGGGTTCCTGAAGATATTTATGCAAGACAATTATACAGGTCTTTTCAAAATTTAGAATACACAAACATCTGGCAAACCTTTTGTTACAACGTCTCCCCCCTCTCCATGTTTTTCCTTTCCATCAGTTCTTGCAGTAAAGTTGATCAAATACCCTAAAACATATTCTTGTGTTTTAAATAAAATAATTAGAGTTTAAACAAAAAAGCCTCCCAAATATTGCCTCAATAACACTACTCCAGTCTCCTAATGTGTTTTATCCACAGGAGACGTCTTCACAGATTAACAGGCACGAGAATTTTCTGCCAGTTCTCCTTGCTGGCCAGACATTACCTGAACTTTAGAAGCCACACAGACTTCAGCACAGTACTGAATCTGAGTTGATAAGTCTTGCTAATGAGGCAGGTATATTAGCTTGGGCTTAGTACTGTGCTAATGTGTTTGTACTCGCATACAGTCAGCTCAGCGTACAAGCAGAAGAGTGTGTGAGCTTTCTTCTCTGGTAGGCATATCCATTGCATTCTACAAAAACAGTACCTGTAACCTGCAGGCAACTATGCAATGAGATAGAAGCAATACCTGTCAAAACACAGACTGAACATTCAGCATCCACAAATACTCCTATTGAAGTAAGAAGGGCTATGAGCATGTAAGATTGGCTCATCCTCAAGAGTACAGTTAATCCAGGTACACACATCATGTGCAATGCTATTCCACAGTCCCTATAGAATACACTTAAAGCATTTTCTTAGATGGCTTTTATGGACTTTTAAAGTGCTCCAGGTACTCCACTCAACCTAGCAGCTTAGAAATTTTATTATCTCAGTGTGGCATACACCATATAGAAAGCAGCTGGGTTTTCAAACAGGTTGTCCTAATCTTTCACACTCTCCCTTTTTAAGCCTTCTTTCCCAGGAACTCACAAATACTTCTTCACAACTGAGTGTCCCGCATCTCCCACCTTTAAAAGAAATACAGTTCACAGAGTCTATAGATTATAGTCTTTGCATAGTCTGTCCCAAGTCGTCTTCTAACCTGAAAATGCAGTTTCTCAGGAACCATGAAGTATGGTAAATTGCTTGGCGTTCACATGTGTAACATGCTAAATTAAGATGCCAGAGAATCTAGAACCTGTGCGCTTCATCCTTTAAGGTTTTGGCTACAGAGTAAGTCAGCAAAGCAGGCCTACGGTCAAACAGAGATGATCTACAAGTATTTCATGATCTCAGGAATGAGTCCACAAATGCCATCCTAGCATAGGTCAAATATTTTCCTTAAAAACAAAAAAGTAATGGGAAAAACACACCTGCTTTAAAAAACTGCTCACATGGGAAAAGCTGAGCAGCAGCAATGTAATGCTGCCATTGGTTAATGCTGATATGAAGAGTGCCATTCTTCCAGCCACCAGGTCACAGCAATTAGATGAACTGTGGCTGCTAGTGTAACAACATATTGTGCACTAAGGTGCTGTCAGAGAACAGGGTACGCTCAGATGTTTTTCATAAAAGATAACAGGCTGCCCAGAGAGGTTGTGGAATCTCTATCCCTGGAGATATTCAAAAGATGCCTGGACATGATCCTGGGAAACCTACTCTAGGTGACCCTGCTTGAGCAGAGGGTTTGTATAAGTTGACCTCCACAGGTCCCTTCCTACTGCAACCATTCTGTGATTCTGGAATGACATGGCTTTTTTCCAGAGACATAAAGATAATATCCACTGCTCCACACTGACACTACTTCAGACCATAAAGTTACAAATAATAAGGATGAACATGCAGTGCAGATTTTACCACATTTTAGAAGTGGTGCTTAGGAAATCAGCATGCCACTCCCTTGTCAGTGCTTTATCAGTTCCCTTTAGCCATCAGTCAGTGCTGATCCTTGATGACTCAAGTTGCCTATCTGGTGCTTTCCTGTGGTACGACTAACATAGGTGTCCCTCGCAGCACACCACCTCCTCTTCCTCCTCCCCTAACAGGACAGCAAGAGCAGCAGAACAGATACATAGGTTGATCTGTCCGAAGATCTACCTTGCACCAAGGGACCCTAGGCTGGTAGTTCCCAGCCAGATTAGTCTAAACTGCAATATTTGAATCTCATAGGGGACCCACAGCCAAACTAAGACTCAGATGTCTTTTTTTTTTTTTTTTTTTTTTTTTTTTTTGTAAACAAATACAAGCAAAACTGACAGCTTTGAGGAAAGGATGTGGGGAGAAACAGAATGGAGAGACAGACCTTCCTAGATATAGCCCAAGGTGTAACCGGAGCTCGCTTTCTTGCAGACTTTCTGCACTGTTTTTCCCCTCTATTCTTCTGTTTGCCAAAGAGCTAAAGGCCTGAAGAAGATTCTCTCCATCATTACCCAAATCATAGGCTACAACAGCATCAGTACAGCAACACATCCTTAGCCCTGGTTCATCCCCCCCAGTTGTCCCACATTTTGCAGGACATCAGTCATGTTAATGCCAGAATACAGTTCATGCAGACAAGAATCGCTTTCCTTTTATTGACTCAGGTTATTTACTAAAAATAAAGAATCATTAGTCTGAGATTACAGAGAGTTATTTCTATGGATGAGGTCTACAGCATTTTAAGATTTTGTCTCTCTCTGACTGGAGCTTGTGTCCACAGGAACGCTTTCCCAGTTACGTGGTACAATTACACTGGTGTAGTTAAACCTCTGTAGTTATATTAGAATTACTTCTTCCTCCCTGTGGTCACTCTTAGTCCAGAATAAGGATGGGGTTTTATGTTTTATTTTAACTGCTTCCAACTACTACATGGGATAAATAAACAAACAGACAAACAAAAAGGCATTCTTGTACCAGAGTAACAGTGCCCAGACACGAGGCAAGATCCACATTGCTCCCTTAATTTCTTTGCACACTAGATTTGACCTGAACGTGGTTCCCTTGCAGACGAGCCCCTGCTGCTGTTGCATCGCACAGCTTTTTCCCAGCTGCTGGAGAAAAATCCCCACAGTAGTTAAGTTCCTGTTGTGCACACACAGTGGGGCCCTGTGCTCACTTTTGAGGACCTTTTTATCCCCTCAGCAGCCCTCCTGGCATCACAAAATGTCTTAGTCCGGAAGCTGCCCTGTCAAAGTTACAATAAAGGGAGCATTTTCTATAAAGAGCAAACATATGCCAGTTCTCAAGATGGAGCTACTGTGGGACTCTTCACCTGTCCGGACCTAGACTGGAGCTGATCTGTATTTGCCAAAGTTATACTGAGGTTTCAGTATGTCCTAATGAGAGACACTCCAAGCAGCCTGCTCACTGCCTGCCAGACAGGGAGTCACAGAGAGGCACTGCCTGTACTGGAGCAACAGCAGTAGCAATGTACAACTCTGAAGAGGTGTTCATCTTCAGGCCACTGAGTTAGAGTGCCTTGTCCTCTCATGGTAACCGGACAGTAATGCAGAGGCAATTACATGGATACAACAGCTTATGGACCAAATCCACAAGTGTATTTCCACATCAATGCAACTGTCCACATCAAGGGAGGCTGTAGCCCACTATCGGTCGAGTACTACGGGGATAGCTCTGAGTCAGCTTCGCCCAGCTGTCTCCAAACTCATTTTATAAACTGCTTTCCAAAGGCACTGTCATCCTCCTCCTGCCACCACCACGGAAGGCATTGGGGTCACAGCCACTATAGGAAAGCAGGAGCAGCTGCAATCAAACCTGAGCCACAACTTCCCCTCACAATACAGTGTGGAAGACGAAGGTCCAAAAGGTGGCTCAGATGCCTTGCCATAACCTGGGAGGGGCTGAGATAGTTGCAGAGGTGCTGCACTCAGCTCCCTGGAGGGAAGGTGCGCCTGGAATCACTCATCAAGTGGTTCCAAACCAATTAAGAAGAGACGCTCACAGGCTACGTTGTACCTTGCTTTTATTTTTTTCTCAAAGGAAATTGCTGGGCCACAGTATCAATGAATTTGTACCTCTTTTCCAGAATCACATGCAGGAGATTATATTGGGGAAAAAAAGCAAAAAAAGTCCCCCACAGATTTTCCATGAACCTTTATCACCAGCAAGAGCCCATCCCACAGTTCTTGTTCACAGATTACTCCAAAACTATCAGATCTGAGTAAAACTTCTCAAGCAAAAACATTTTCCCAGTACAAAATGTCATTTCACTGAAAACAATCCTTTCGTCTAGCGGCATACTCTATTTGTCAACATTTAGTGATGAGAACTCTCAAAGCAAATTTTTTCTGCGTTAATTTTAAAATTTCACTCCAAACAAAATTTCTTATACAGACATTTCCTGGCTTTTTTTTTTCCCTTTTTTTTTAAACAGGAAAGACAACCAAAAAACTTCAACTTTCTAATAGTTGTTAGAAGTATTGGTTACTTGTTTGAACTTGTTATAGGAAAAACACTAGGAAAAAGACAACACTGTGACTGTGTTTGGTTTATGTTACAAGTTAATATGCTATTAAAATGTTTAGGTCTTATTATGCACTTTAAAAATGTTAGTGCTTAATGTGCTCTGATTGGGGCTTAACAAGCCCTTTAAAATGTTACAATGTTAAACCACCAAATCACATTGTCTCTAAGGAGTAAGAGGCTTAAAAAAATCTTCTGTTCTTCACAACCTAACCCTTACATTAATAAAAACAAAATCCAGTCATAATGAGTTTATATCATATATCAGAATGTTTTGACATCCTTAATGACTGGGAGTTAAAAACTTGGCTTAACTCTGTGTGCTAGTGTGTGCTTGTTTGAGTGTAGGAGTTAAGGTTAGTGGTTTTCTGAAAGCCTTAAATAACAGAGATAATGGAGATGAACATCGTGCATTTTTGCCATAACTGGTGTCTGGAATCCTATTGCCTAATTTAAAGGGCCAGTTATGTGACTGTGAATAATTGAGAAAATATCCATTTAGCCTCATAGTTGTGATGCAGTGTGCAGAATACCAAGGTAGTGACACTGCCAGTGAAATCTGGTGAATTCTGCTTATTACTCACTTCTAAGCACCAAGGCACAGATTTTCAAAACAGGTACGAAAGTGTACCCACAGTGCCATGTCAGTGACGATGGCACACACTAACAAACTTGGGCCAGATTCTGCTACCTTGCTCAAACCAATCAGTATTACATGCCAGTCTTGCAATGCACTGGTGGTCATGGATTTCTAGTATTAGACAGTTCTTACAGTCACACTCTCATAATAAATAGGCTTTGTTACTATTCCTCATTTGGAAGAAAGCTCCACAGCAAAGGACATCTATCACAAACTCCAACATAACATGACAAACAATTAACAGAGTATCAATGTTGGCTTCACAAAACAGATGCATGTGATAAAATAATTGCAAAGCACAACATTCTAATTGGGGGAGGAATTGTTCTGGTCTGTACAACAAAGGATACCTGCAACGGCAGTTAGCGGATGTCCCCTATGTATAGCTGTGCACAAAACATTATGACAGTAAACATGATAGGCTTGTTTCTTTGTTCTGCTCTTCGAATTTAAATGTGTATTACTCTCTGGAATTTGAATGATCACTCGGGCAAAATGCATTCACTTCAGTATATATCCAGCTTTCTTGAAAACTATAAATTTGGGAGAATCCAGTTGCAGCAAAACAAACCCACATGACTTCTCTAGCTAATTACAGAGCGTGAACAGTGAATTCTAAAGTAATAGCCATGGCAGATAGTTCTTGAGGTTGAAATACACTTGCACGCCCTATTCATCAAATAATTTGAAATAAATAATTCAGCAAAATGCTCAGTCTTCATGGATATTTAACAAAAAAAAAGTGGCCTAATTAGCTCAATAAACTGTTTGCTGCAATTAACTCCACTAAGCTTTAAAGGGCCATTCTTCATGGATTCAGTTTTCAGGAGGACTATTAAAGTATTACCGAGCATTTTCCAGTGACATGGGATGTGTTTTCGAGCCGACTGCTTCACAAGTCAGACCATTTCAAGACGTCGAGAGCACTGATGGCTCCCCGTATTATTTTCTCACCACAGATAGCTCAAGGTTATGTTATCAACTTAACTTATGCACACCTCTGTGCTAATATACCACCCTGCTATATTCAAGCCCACAGTGTTTACTTGCTCCTCGTTAAACTGGATCAAAATTTCTTGCTAAATAACATGACATGAAGAATTTCTCTTGCCTTTGGTTTTACTTGTTTACTAACATCAGCCTATTGTGAAACAAACATGAAAAACGTTCAAAGCCTTAAGAAGTTCTTTCCCTTTCTCTTGAACTTTCATGTTCTTTTCATTTTAAATATGTGGTAAATTGATTTTTTATTTTCCATATTAATTTCCTCATGTTCCTTTGTATTAAAATAACTAACACAGAAAAATGGTTCCATCTGCTCTGCACTCAGTTGTTCATGCCTTCAGAGATGCTGGGCTCTGTACAGAGAGCAAATAGAGTGCTTCAGAGCTACTCATCCCAGTCCAAATTTTCTCCAACCTCAAGCACCCCAAATCACAAGGTTAGATTAAATCTAATTATTATTAATCAAACTCATCAAGTAATCCAGACACAAAAAAGCCCACTGCTTTATTTTTCTTTCCATTTTCTTTCTAGGGTCTGAACTTTTTCTATTATACACATGGCATGTTTTCAAAGTCTTCTGCTTAACAATTACAGCTTAAAACTTGTGTGTGAGAGAGAGAAGACACAGAGAGAGGGAGAGAGCAATAGGGGAGAAAGACAGAGAGAGGGAGAGAGAAAGAGAGAAAGACAGCCATGAGATTGCTGACTCAGTAGGTATTCCTTGCCTGGGAGGGGACTGGGGTACCAAGGCCAGAGATGGGTGCCTGGGCCAGTGGCTGGCAGAGTGCCCTGACATGCCCAGGCAGCAAGGTCAGTCTCACGCTTTCCCATTTTTGGGGGGCATGTGGCTGTGGGAGGTATAGGAGCACAAGGCGCATGCCTGGGGCCATCGAGTCCCCAGGACAGCCCACAGGCAGATGTTCTGCACAATTGCCTGCACATTTCCCCTCTGTGGGCCCATAAAACACCCCATCCCATCTCCCGGCTTTCTTTCATGCTCCTCTCTAACTCATTAACTTATTTCAACAAATAGGAATTTTTTTTGTCCTATGTCAGCCCAGTCCGGGTGCTGCAGTGACAGCTGACCAAGGCAGAAGCTTTGCAGGGAGTTTGTGAAGAGGTGCAGGGCAGGAGGGCCTAGCAGCGTGGACATGCTCTTTTAGCTGGACTCCACAAGCTGCTTTCCAGCTTCCTTCGCTGCAAGGGGACTGGTGTGTGCGCGCTTTACTTCATGCAGGTTTCACCCTGCGCCTGGGACACTAACCAAGGCTGGGAGCAAGCTACAAGCATAGGAGCTTGCAAACACACCCGCTGCCATGCTGCAGAGCGTTACTGCCCTGCTTTCCCACAGTGCAACAGGGAGCAGCATTTACTGCAGTGGAGAAACTATTAAAATCCTGTTAATATTCCTTAATAGGCGAAAGGCAGAAGAGTGAGGGAAGAGAGCAAACAATACGTAACAGTGTTTAAATTATAGTAAAGTACATTAACAATAAATACTCCCCCGTCAAGAATATGTCATGTATTTATATTTACTGCACTGAACAGAGGTAACCAATGTTTTGAGAGGGCGGTTTTGCACTCCCAAGATGACTCTCCTTCGGGGACAGCATATGTGAATAATCAGTCAGACATGGGGTATCAGCTGTGAAAAAACCTCCTCCAGCGCAGTGTGCCAGTTGTGATGGCTAGAAAGTTAGCTCCCTCTCCTGGATTAGACCAGAAAGTTAATGTACATTGCACTGAACTAAAGCAGGGCTCAGGCATTCTTTGGCATTTTTATTCTTTTTCTCCCTAGTCCTAGAATCTCAGTCAAGGGAAATCTATGCTTCCTGAAGAACTGGGGTGTGCAGGGAGATACAGCATATCACCTAAGCAATGACAACCATCTCACTGCCAAACTAATTGCGACCTTTGTTAAATTGCTGTAAAACTGTAGGATGCAGAATACTCATCTGCAGAGCCCAAGCAGTGTGACCTGCTGTCACAAAGTGCCAGGATCCATAAAAATGTCATTGCAAACCAGACATCTCTCATGGCTTTGACACTTTGCCCCTCAGCCCTTCTGCAAGCAAAAGGGCCGTTGCTGTGAGTAGGAATTTTGCCTGGACAGAGTGCACGTAAGGACAGCAGGACTTACTGCCTGAGCCGAGAATTCAAGAACTAAGACTGAGGTGGAGACAGAAAGCAGATCATAAGAAGAAATTTTACTAGGGTTTCAAGTGTTTTTGCTAAATGTCTTTGCAAAAAGGTTGAAATATTGCACAGTTTTCACACAGTTTCCAGACCACATGGGAACACAAAGCACTTCTATTTAGAGAATTACAGCTTCAGTTTGCAGATCATGGCAGCGTGGAAAGCTGAGATGCGACTAGGCAAAGAATGAAAACGTAGGTGTTTGTAGCACACTTACAATTTTGGATTTGATCAGATTCATATAAAATCAATGGCAAAGTAACTAAGAAGTTCCCTTTGTTTTAAATATAGGGCTTACAATAGCTATATGAAACTGCACATACAAAAGTTTAAAGTTGTTTTCCTGTCTATCTGTAGACTTTATTAACTGCTAAATACAATCCTTTAAGATTATGTAGGATCTTTCATCTGAGAAACTGAAGTTTCTTCACACTTTGAACAGTACCCTTCAGACATAAACATGCACTACTTATAAATGAGAACACAAGGCATAAAACCAAAAAGCAAAATGAAATGTACTCAGGACAAATGATTTATCCAAACAGGAAACCATTCGGATTAAAGCCCAGACTTTTCAACCCCTCTATCTCTGCTTTCACTACAAAAAGAGCTATTCTAAAATGGAGACATTTGAAAAACCAGTGACAAGAAAGAGACATATCTACAGACAATTCAACCTCCTCTAAGTTGGAATAACTTCCTGCAAGAGCCACTTTCTTTCTACCGAGGAGTCAACTGCCTTCCAGCTCAGACACTCCAGTTAGGTAGTCAGAGCCTTTTAAGAGCAGTATTGCCAAAGAGTTTTAGAACAAGCATGGGAACCCATGCCATAATAGGAGAGATTATCCACTACTGTATCTCACTAGCTGGGTAAGAAAAACAATCTCGTTATCCAAACTCAAAAGCTTTAGACTTTTATTACTATTATAAGTAGATATTCATAGATACACACAGAGTTGTCTCCAGTGGTGTTGGTGCTGTGTAAACACTGAGTGAGCTAAGGTTACTCTAGTTCAATTGCTCAGATAGGACGTGCTCCTTAAAAAAAACTGTGAACCTCTGCTGCTGAGCTTAAATCCTCCTGAGCATCTCTCTCACAAAGCCACTATTCAGTCGCAGACTTTGGGGCCAGTTTGAATAAACTCCATTACTCTGAGGTTTCAATGGGTGTGAGAGTCCCTTAGTGACTGGCAGCCTTTCCCAACATGGGTGAGGTGCAAATGCGACAGGTAGCGTCATGGACAATGCCTGCATTTGCCCTGCTCTCCAGATCTGTCAGTCTGGAAGACCTTCATAAGAGCCAAGACGTATCCAAGCAGTTTCAATAAAAGTAAATAAAAATCCTATTTTAAACAAGGGTATCTACCCAAAGAATTTCACTGGCAAATTTATATCTTCCTATTTAGTTTAAAAAAAAAAAAAAGTGCTCTCTTTGAAATAGAAAAACATTACACACAGAAGAGCCATCTCACCCAGGAAAAGGTGGGAAATTTTCTGCCTCCTGAGCAGATCAACAACTGTTGATTTTCATGTCAACATACAGGATCTGGATGAAGTTTGGCTGTAGCAGGAGACCAACTAGAACACTTCCCACCTTTCAACTCAAATTGCACAGGACTCATTAGCTTTGATAAACACTGGGGAGGAAAAGGGACAGTAAGGGCTAGCAGCAGCCCTGATCATTATGTAGGAATTCAGTCAAGAAAGGAAGAATAATGCCTGGATAATGAAGCACAGAGATACAGAAAAGATACACACATACTGGAAACCTTCAAAGGGTCCTGCAAATAGCCTTTTGCGTTAAAAATCTTGATTAACATCTGTGACATGTATGTATAATCCCAGAGACACACATATTTTGAGGCAAAAGGAGAACTCAAGTTGTTCTAAACTGTATTTTCCTGGCTCTCTGCGCAACTGGTATCTGTAAAGGAATCTCAGGAATAGTAGAGCATGGAGCACAGAACCTCTCCCAGGACTCAAGCTAATTACATCATTTCTATGTCAGGATGAATCTAAGTTGCCAAAAATTATTTTGGCTCCTTCAAGTTCTACAGAACTCCTGGAGAATTAAATATTCCCAAATCTTAAGTTTTGTAAAAGCTGTACCTTAAATTTAGCCCTATTTATGTCACAATACTGTACAGTCTGGCAGCATTTAAACACAGATAGTTTGTGCTGAGTGCACAGTAGTGACTAACAATACAACTGGTCTTTTATTCTAAGTATTGGGTATAAGAATTTACAAGCTTGTATGTTCCACGGTTGTAACATTACACATCTCAGAGATTTACTGTAATTCCTATTGATATGAACAAAAAAAAATTTTCTGAATGAAATGTTGCAAGTTAGTGAAGACTTTTATTCTCTGCTGCATAATCTGATTCATGTTTACCCTCAACATTAATATTAGCTGTGACAGCTATATTAAGAAACGCCTACAAAAAGTAGCAGCTTTATAAACTCTCAAGTTCCTGCAGTGACTGTTGAACTCTTTTTAGTCAAATAACGTAACTTAAAATAAATGCAAACTGTTTCTTTCATTTTTCACTCATGAAATGTGTATTTTTATGCTTGGCTTTTGCAATTATTAAAAAAAATAAAGGAAGTCATGTCCATTATATCAAGTGTTTCCCATAAACTCCCCCGATAGGTTCATTGCCAATATTTTTGTTGCTAGTCCCATGGAAACCAATACAATGGCTTTCAAATCTGTTTCTAAGAAAGGACTATTCCAGTCCCATCTTTCAGTCTCTGTGGATTTTCAGCAATTGCTGAGATGTTCTGATGTTCAATGATGCTATCCAAATAGGTGTCAAATTTGATAATAGTGCTATATTAAAATAATCTTTTTAAAATCCTACATGCACACTAGTAAGAACTTGTCAAAAAAAGAAAAACTATTTCACTTAATTTAAATAATTTAAATACAGTATTTTACTTAAAGTTACAACAGAATTATTTACAATTTAAATATTTAAAGCCAACCAATCACTTTAGTATTCTCAACTTTTCCGTTGCTTAATTTCTGAGCCCTCCTACTCCCTTTTGATTCCACATCTCTGCAGTCATGGTATAATAGGAAAAGAAAACAGAAAGTAAAAGATGAAAAAGTTCATATTTTAAAAGACCAGTTTTCACATGAAGCTTTAATTTTTAACCCATTTCAACTAATTCACAACTATCTTTTTAAAAAAACAGCAGAGGTATATACACACATGCAAAGATCTTAATGGATAGATCACAGTCTGTATTTCTTCTAATTAGCATCCATGCAGATAGCTAGCACGTGCAATGAGGTACAAGTCAAGAACACTGCATGTGGGGCTATTTAAAAGCTAACAGCTATAGAAATAGTAGAGTAGTAAGCTATAAAACCTGATATTTTTAGAATAATGAAGAGGTAGATGAACAAATACTTAAGACTTTTTTCTAATTTACTTGATAGTTTGAATAAAACCAGAAAAAATTCTCAAAAATTGTGTCTTTTAAGAACTTGAGTTCCCAGTAAGAAATGAGAAGTCTAAGTAACTGTTTTTTTAACAAATGGTTACTGCCCTGATCCATTTGTGAAAATAGCCCTGACTTTCAGTGAAAAATAGTGAATTCTTAAGCTAAAGCTAGAATATTAATGACAGCCAGTAATCACTTTGAAGCTTTATGTATTTGCCCTGTTTGAATGTAAGCCTAGTTTTTCTGGTCTTTTCGATTAGAAGCAGATTCCCGTAATGTCATCCTGAGCACTACAGTGAGAGTCCATCCTGCCACTCTTCTTTCCATGTTCCCACTGTGCTGACAGAAAGCCAAATGCACCTGTCCTACTGCGGAAGCATGTAGGAAACAGAGGACATCTCTAGGCACAGGATCAAGGTCTGTGGCCATTCTCAGTTCACAAAATGGTTGTGGAAAAGTCAAAGGACTAGTGACTCAGGAAACTGCACTATGCCATTAATCCTGAACTCTATTTATAAGACCTGTGCAAAATAACAGCCATTATTATGAGTTTATGCTCTGTCAGCTATGGAAGAGTGGCTTAACTCCTACTTAAATGAGTGTGCAAAACATGGGAGATGATCAAGAGAGTGTCTATACAAGAAGAGAGTCTCTTTCTTACTCAAGGAAATCCAAGAGGTACTTTGTCCTGCTTGGAGACAACCACCATTGCTGAAGTCACTCAGCTGCTCCTCAGGACTCCTTGTCAGACTCTCTCCCTTCCCAGCAAACAGGACATACAGTACATGTTTCTGTTCTGTGTTGTTTCTCAGTACTGTACCAGTCATAGCAGGAGCTGAGCAAGTGCTTCATTCAAACGAAGTAACAGTGCCCCACACAGTGAACAGGTTTTTACTTTTTTATTTCAACAAAGGCAAATCACAATGTGTGTGATTGCATTTCCTTCCAAACTACACACATTGAATCCTAAGTGTTCAATTAATGTTACTTAAAAGCTTATATATCATCTCAGTTCCTTTATATAGGTCAGATGTATTTGAAACTTTTTTCTCATCTTCTTCAGTATTATGAAACTGGATAGCGAAAACATCTAAGTTCCTCTTTTATGGAGGGTATATCTTGTACAGAAAGTACTGCTTTTGTTACATCTTGAACTCTCTTTTTGTGACCTGTCTCCTTAGGTTAAAAGGGCAAGGCTTGGCCAGCAGTTGCTTTTATGAAGGACTCAAGAGCTAACTTATAAAGGCCATAACGTCCCTCTGTTTGTTCACAGTGGCAGTGTTCAATTTACCTAGCTAATAGGTTATTTCAGTTAAACGTTCACATCCTGCGCAGGGTGAATTTCTGAACTATGAATGGTATCCCTGCTATTGTTGATACACCCTTTCAGAATCTGTGGTGCATCAGTAAATGTGTTTTTTCTGCCCAAGCATCCTTGAATAATACCAGGATATTTGTATAAAGAATATGGGAGGAAGGGAAGCTAAAAACTGAAACCTAAGATGACATTTGAAGAGATAATTGTAGTTAAAGAATTTGTGTTTGATTACTGGGCTTTACATCTGGGAGTGTCCTACTGCACTCTCATATTAATATAATCTTGGCAATCTGAGAACAACTGGGCAAAAGAAAAAAACCTATCATTCTGCACAGATGTGAATCAGCAGAATTGTGTTTTCTCAACTGGGAAGTGGTTTAAACTTCCTCTTTCATCTCCTATTGTTTTTAGAAAATTGTCTTGTGATTGTTCTTCAGCTACACAAACTAAGCCACTCCCTGGATAGGCCCAGGATATGCTTTGATTTCATTAACAATTTGAAACAAAAACCAAGGCGCCTAGCAATAGGATTAGATACGTACCAGGAGATATGACACCATCTCCCTGGCACGAAGGGTTTTTTTTCCATTTCAAGAAATGCTGAACTTTGATTAAATGCAGATAGCCAGGACATAATCACTTGGCTTTAAAAGAGAGATGCTTGTCCTCCATTCTTCCCTTGGCAGCATATACTTAGTACAAGATGGGACTAAGCCACTCTCTGCTACTTCCCTTGCAAATCCCATGGCAGTGAACAGAAGATCGTATCTCCAAGTTACAAGTCTCTGTGCAGATCCTGGGCCTCAGTGTGCCTCATACCTGTATACACTGACAGCTGCAGGAGCGCAAAATCTGGGTGTAACAAAGACGGTCTTACAAAGAGGTCCCCTCACTCTGATGCACCTTTTGCCCAGACGACAACTCCCGCTCTGAAGTATCACACACATCGGTTGACTGTCTTTCTACTGCAGCAAGGCCTATGATGCATCTGTTGAAATGCCCACCACTCCCACCCCATCCCCATTTCTTTCACTGACAAGTGGAACTAACATAGAGAAGGAGGAAAAAAAGATAGAGGAAGAAGACTCTCATATGGTCTGCTGCCAGCACTGGCTTACAGAAACACCCTGCCTGAAATTTGTTTGCCTTTATCTCAATCAAATGCATTCGCCTTCATTTGCTTACAGGGAATTGTTACATTTTCACTTTCCTTCAGTGGTAGAATTGAGACGGTGAAAAATTTTAAACAAAAGAGACACGAACGCCTAGCTAGTATCTGTGTCTTTACCATGCCTAGTAAATCTGTTAATGCATCAAACTCTTCTGTTCATGGTCATCAGATTATACCAGGACACTAGAAACATCCCAGGAGTAATTCCATGAGTGCTAAACAGATCAAGCTCATTAAAATTACACTTGTCTCATTTAGGGACACTAATATGTGAAATTGCACAATTGTGGCTTCCAATTTATATGTATCAGAATTCATAGGTGACTGAGTTTTGAAGGAGAGGGATAGAGATTGCAGTGTCCAGCATTAATTCTGCAGGAGAGCTCCCAAGGGGAGAATAGAGCTGCTGAGCTGCAAACAGCTGGAGGCGGGAGGGGATCTGTGGGGTAACACCTGTGTTTGCCTGCATTTTCTCTCTTCCCTCAGCATCTGCTTCTGGCCATTGATAGAGACAGGGCACAGGGAAGACGGAGCTGAGGAAGGGGGCTGAGGCAGAATCTTCAGGGACAGCAGTAGTCAGTAAAAATCATACAAGTTAACTTCTGTATTTTTTGTTTCTGTTGAATTAAAAACTATTAACTGGTCATAAATTTGATCAGAGAGATTTATGATTTTTAAACTGGAAAAAAAGCTGAAATTTTAAACTTGAAAAATTTTCCTTAGTTAGTAAATGACTTGAACAGACTAAGGGAGAAGTGATTTTTGTGGCTATTAACATCAGAGTAGCCAGCTGCATAGCATTCACATTTCATTGTAGAAACAAGCAGATAAACAATCTCCTTCCATTGTTTGTAGTAATCACAGACTGCTAAATAATTTCATGTCATTATTTTAGTTGTGCAACAAATAAGGGAAATAGCAAATGAAGTCTAAAGCTCCTTCTGTGTGTTTTGTTCTTGTATTTAAAATTTGTCCTTTTTTTACCTGTTTAAGACAAATCTGTGATTTATGCATGGTGTATGTGAAAAGAGGACAGGCATACTTTTTCTAGAACAAAAGTGCATCCCAGATCCCAGAAATTGTGCTAATTTATATATTAGTTTTAAGATTCCAGTCTTCTCAATGCCACATAGAAAGTGAGGCTGTGTAAAATGTGTTAAAACTAATGGTATTCTGCTAGCCAGTAAAACTTAAACTTTCAAATCTGTAAGATTGAGAAAGCCTGGACACTTAACACCAAGGGAAGAAAGGAAGTCTGTATTATTCAGTAAAATTCTCACCTCAAGCTTGGTAGTCTCCTTTAAAATAGATTGGTGGTTAGGGTACCTAGAAAGCTAAGAAAGTCAAACAAATTCTTAATTCTATTTATTCATGTTTGTATTCTGATAGCACATATTATGAAATAGACCCTATTGTTTTGGGCTCTGTTCAAATACAAAAGAAAAATAATCCCAGCCTACAGGAGTTAATTAAAGAAATTGATAGAATAATTCTAGCAGACTTGAGCTCTACTTGTTCACCTTTAACATCTACAACACGTGCTGTAAATGGGAGGGTATCACTGCAAGATCAGCTTATAAATCAACAGCAAGATATTTGTTCTTCTTGCTTGGTACAGCTTGGTATTGATCCCTTACTGCTGGCACAGGTTAAAGGAGAACATTTTCAAACAGATCCTTTGCTTTTGTTTTGTTTTGTTTTCCAAAACCACGTAGTAACTGTGAGCTTAGAATAGGTATGTTTTACCCTTGACCTCCAAAGCCCAAATCTAGAACCAATTTTAAAACAACATTTTAGAGACAATTCAGAAAAGAATTGGAAAGTCTCAGATCATTTTTATGCCAACTTTGTATTGCCAACTGCTGTTAAGTATCTCATCATTCATGAGTGCAGCACCTAACCACACCGAAATGCAGAGTGACTGCTGAGTTGCATGTTTCTCAGTGTGTGTAGGGAATGAGCGGGGATAAGAAGGAATGTATTTTTTCAAACTACTTTAGGCCCAATACGTGCATCCTTCATTCACTGCAATGTCACAAGATGATCTGCATACACCAGCATGACCTTAAGTAACCCATGGGCTGCAACAGCTCAGCACCAGAGTAAGCTCAGACTACAGTGTTAGGTGTTTCCTTGCTCAAGCTGAACCTAAGAATTAGTTACTTTGGGAGAGTGTATTCATACCTGTTGCTTTGACAGCACAAGCATCACTTTTCACTATAACACACTTGAAGCAGAGAGAGGCTTGAGCAACCTGAACACCCAGTGCTGAAAGGGAAGACGACCTTGTGGTACCATTGTTCTTACTAATATACTGAAATCGTTTGACAGTATTCCCCATGAACCACTCTGGAGAAGACAATGGAAGGAATGAGATGTCAAGCTTCATCTTCCCCACAGAATCCATGTAGTGCCACTGAGGGTGCTATTACTACACTATCATCACAAAGCCAGGCAGATGTGATGTTAGCTAAATGCAAAACAGCACAGTTATGACAGGAAAACACTCTTCCCCGGTGAATTTAACTGCTAAGCGGCCTACATGGAACTTTTCCTATCGCTAAAGGCGTTCATTCAGAGATATCTCAGGTATTGTGGCCCAAACCTGAAGAGCTGTGTGTCCTAGTGACTTGGGCCATGGAAGTGGGAACTTCAAAGGAAAGAGCAGAGTCACATTGAAAAGAAGGGCTGGACAGGCAACTGAAAGGAGCACACAAATGGGGAAGAACGTAGCCAGGAAAAGGGAATATAAAGAGAAGGAAGAAAGAATGGAGAGACATGCTAAAGAAACAAGAATGCCACAAAGGAGCAAGGTCAGCAGTAGAGTGGAGGAGGGTGAATTTACTGGGAAACATTGCTTTAGTCATCCCGAAACTGTTAAGTGGTCAACTGGTTTCATCTGGAGAGAATTAGCAGGGGCAGAGGGGGAGCAGATTCACAAAACTGCCTGAGGAAGCAGTAGTGTCAACTCCCTATCGCCAAAAGCTTGGCTGTCAGCACGCTCACTCAGGTTGTGTGGGATCAGTTGCCTTTTCTGGCTGATGGCATCTGAACCAACATTTCTGGAAGTGCCTTGCCCTAGGGCATTTATAGGGGTGTACTGAGCAGGGAGGGAGGGATGGAGCAGTCTCTCATGTTAATGCTATTTCACTCTGTATGAAATACTTTTATTCAGCATGTGTGAAGGACAAGGGAGCAAGGAGAAAATTACTCCATTACCTGGTTGTTGACAAGATGGATGAAAAGGTTGAAGTTGCTGAATAGTGGGTATTTAAGAATTTCTGCAAAGTGGAACAGCAACCAAAGGATAGACTGAGAACAATCAAGGGAGCCCAGACTACATCCCAGTGAGGGCAGCTGCATGCTCAATTATCTCAGGCAGAATGGGAATGAAACATCTGTAACCCAGAGCAACTTCTTTAACTGTTGGGCAACTGGATTAAAAAAAAAACTTACAAAAAACCTGTTTGAAATGTTTTGTTCAAAAGAACTTCACCTGACAAACAGCAACAATTCATGTGGTTTTCAATTTGGTAAAAACTGTAATTTAATGGTTTGCAGGATATTATTATCATCATCATCATCATTATTATTATTATTATTATTATTATTATTATTATCGTTTATCTTGGTGACCAAGCCAAAAATTGATTTCTTGTACAGATCCAAAAAAAGAGACAGGAACAGAAACAGTGGTCTTTTGGCTGTGATACACAGGAAGTTTCAGGAGAATTCGGGCATCAGCAGTGGGGAAGCTGCAAAGACCAGCCAAAATCAAAGGCAAGAAAGCTGAAAAAGGAAAAATAAGATACAAAGAGGAAGAGCTAACCCCACCCTATTCTTTCTGGCACCACAGGCATCCAGAGTACATGACACATGATTTCTTCCACTGTAGGAGGACTCACTTGATTTCTACCACGCCTTCTTCTTATCTACCATCTTCCACCTACATTTAAGATTCAGAATTGCCAGAATTCAGATTTTCTCTCTTGGCAACACTCTCTTGTCCCTCCCTCATTTCAGTCTGTATGTGCTGGGGTTAACAAGGTTTGCTTTGATCTTGTACCGGATCTGAAGATACCTGCATAAACCCTGTTCAAGCTGTGAGCACACCCTTAGGTTAAGCAGGTTCTTCAGCACTGCTCAGTTATTCCCTCACAATTGTGTAGAAAAATATGTAGTTCTCTTACAAAATAAAACAAAACTAGTTAGGCAGATGCAAGCATGATTTCATTCATTCATCTCATTCTTCATCCATACGCAAGTTCAAAATCAGTCAAAGTAATTGTAATAGCAAAACCATTCAGAGACTGCAGTGAAATATCACTCAGAAAAGACTTAGTTGGTTAACTTTAGGATCTTCTTTAAATTTTTTGGCCCACTTTTTCAGTTCATAATGTGGATAAAAACAACACACCTAATATTTCTAACATAGTTCAATCCTGAGCTACACTGACTTACAGGAGTTATTTTGATTTTTTTTTTTAATACACTTTTGTTTACCTGAAAAGTACTCAAAGGTTACATTGAGTCAGTCATGACTCAGTGTGAAAGTACAGTTCTCTATCTAACAATCAAGAACATTTCAACCAAGGGACAGAGGAACATGCTGAGGATCCAACCCCATTCAGCCTTACACACATGAGCAGCCCAGGTAGTTCAAGAGGACAGTTGTGCGAGAGTGTGGATCTTTATGGCTTTAACACAGTGGAGCTTCTGTGTGCAAAGTAAACATAATAAGGTCTTCAGGACTTCAAGTCAGCTGTGTTACAGAGTATAGCAAATATAAAATATATAGCTCGTTTATTGCTTTAAACCATCTCTTGCTTCTTTTACACCACCAGTAGAAAATTAGGATTTTTCTAGTTAGTTATCCTTAATGTGTTTTAATGTCCTCTCTTGAAACATATCACAGGGTGGTCTAACAGCACATTATTAGCATGATCAGTAACAACCACAGAGATGAGGAATGGTTTGAGCCCTTTGCAGTACACTATATTCATGTTACTTCTGTGGTGACCCATGGGAAGCACAAACTTATAAAATGCGAGATTTATGTTGAGTTTTCATGTTAGGTTAAATAAGCCAAAAGTCACTGTGATTCATTAAATCATTTTTATGCACGTCAATAGGATTGCCTATCCTGTGATAATTGCATAGTTATGGTTATGAATCTCATAATTAACCTGTATCTTTAAAAAAAAGATAGACCAGTCAGGCAGCCCAAAAGAGGGATTCCTGTGGTACACAGCATTATGCACAATTACTACACATTAACACAATCTTAATTATTAATCTTTTAATTTGCATAGTACTTTTCATCCAAAAGCACTTTGAAAGATGTATACAAAGAATACCAAAGAAATGCTGAAAGCTCTAGAATCCTGGGGCAACAACTCCCTGTCCCAGGAAGCACTCAGCAGATGGGGATAAAAGCTCTCAGCCACTTGCACCAAGGCAAACCCTGCCACAGAGAGAAATTACTACAGCACTCTTAAAATTCTTACAAAAGCAGAGAGGACGTCTACTTTAACATTGAGCAAGCCGAAAGTTTTGCATTTCTCTTAGCTGGAAGAATGTAATCTTGAGATATCTTATAAGTATTTTAATACAGAATGCCAGACATCTCATGTTTCAATTCTGTTTAAGAACACACAAACTTCTGAATCAACTAAATGAGTTGCACACCTTTCCCAGTCTTTGCCTTGTCATTTCCATGCTGCCCCCTTATACTAAGAAAAGCTTTATTTCCCCTCTTCTTGCTTATCTGTGCTGTTCTGCCATCTTCTGCTCATTCAGATCCTTCCTCACAAAGGCTTGAGCAACACAACTCAAAGAGGAAGTTAATTTTAAAAACAATAGCTAAAATACATATGGCTCGCTATCTAATTATGAATAAGCTCTCACTTATCCAGATAATAAACTCTGTAGAACAAGTGTTGTTCCCCCTTTTTTTTTTTTTTTTCACTGTTATGGGCCAAGTAGTTTGTCATCTTCTAATATATGTATTGCTAGGCTTACATAACAGCTAAAATATATTCATCCATTTGGTATTCAGAAAACACCAGCTATTAGTCAATCAAATCAAAGTAACCTTAAAGTGTTCAACTTGATAGAAACTCTCCTAGTCATTTACAAAACACATCGTTCAGCCTCTCCATTGTCATTACTTCTCTAAAATACCACAACAGATACCACAAGAATAGAACAGTTCTAATTTTAATACAGATATATATCATAATCAGAAAACAGGTCCTCCTCAAGCAGATGTGTTACATCACATCTGTACACCGATGTGTCACTGACTCTGAGATGTTACACACTGCTGGCATTCACCTCCTTTCAGGGGATCAGCAGAAAAGCTTCTTCCCAAAACAACTCCCACTTTCACGCCATAGCCACAACATTGTTGTATAACCAGACAATAGCAAAAATAAATAAATATATAAATATTGTCAGTGCTGTCTCCTCACTCCTGTTTACATTTTAATGAACTCTTCTAGTAATAACTTCCAGTTTCCTCCATTTCCATAAAGCCAGCACTCCATAAATATTGAGTTGTACTATTATCTGCTGATGTACTAGTTTTCTATAAACAGAAAATCCAAACTTATCACTGGGCCTAGCTGTTGAAAAAGGTTAGTATAACTAAATAACAAAACAGGAATGTTGTTTACTTGTTAATGTTCTACTAATGAAAAAAAGCTGTTACGGCTTTGATTAATCTAGACCATACTGGACAATTCTGGCATAACTTTCCTTAAGGAGTGACTATTGATTTCCTTTTCATTCTACACTTTGATACAACATATCTGGAATCTAGCCCAGGTTTCATAACTGCTACTATCTCCACATTAACAGCCTGTGCAAGATTAGAAATAGCTTTTGAAGATATATGCAAGGGTGAGGCAATCCAAGAATTTTCTCCATTTCCACAGGTTGAGCTTTTACATCTGTCTGTGTAACAGCTTTTAAGGAATTAAAGGTGTTTGTAAGCATGATTAAATTCATCAATTGCAACTAATTAATTATGACATTGTTTAATCTTTTAGCACTGCATTGTTTTTTCTCTTCTCTGTCTGTATTTATAATACCTGGTGTAGACACAGTTATTACCGGATACTATGGGATGGTGACTGCTTTATCAGCATAAGCTTGGGAGAGCCATACAATCTCATAAACGGTGAAGAGTAAGTAATAGCAATGGTCTCAAGTAGATGCCAGTAAAAATCTTTGTCCTAACCCCCTCCATCTCGTATTCTCTCTAATGATACTCTGTATATAAATCTGTATCCTATATGGATCTCTCTTATTGATTTACATACACATAAGGCACGATCATAGCTTGTCCAAAACTTGTAGGTTAGGTAAGTAGCTTTCACCTATGAAGAGCAACATATTAAAAAAAGGCCACAGTAATTTGCAAACAAAAAAAAAATAGTTGTAAAGAAAATATTTTAAATATTCAGTGTAGTGTAGTGTATTAATTGCGTGGCACATGTGAGACAACATCATCCTAACATATTCTGGTCATTTCTAGGAACACAGAGCATAATAAGTGACATGATATTCATGCCTCAAATAAGTCGTCTTTGAGAGCTGTCATATTCTATTTTTCCATTTTACTTCCTCAAGTCACAGAGTAGCTACTCTAAAAAGCTTGTGTCTGGAAGTCATAAAAGGCCCAGCCATACAGTACTGGGTTAATAACCAAAGAATTGCAATAAATTAGGAGTTCATCAGTTCGCAACAGCAAAGATTAGGACCTGGCCCATAGAATGACTGTGAAGCAATGACACAATGCCAAAACTAAAAAGGCAACTGTACATCCAGAATGGATCAGAAAAGGTTCTTCCAGCAGTTAGGAAAACATCAGTACCATGTAGAAAACTCTGAAGTTTCCAGTCCCTCTTGTTCAGTATGTCATTTGAAACCGGGATGTGTATGCAGAGGTCACAAGCACAAAAGGGGCAAAGAGAAAGCCTCACAGAAAGGAAACCAAAATAGTTGGCTTGGTTGGCAAAAGTGAAGAGGGGACAAAGTTATTGTTTATGAGTACGGCCATGGGAGTAAGCACTAAAGAAGGAAAACCCATTTAAACACATAAACAGTGTTTGCTCATTGACAAATGAACATAAACTGGCCTGGAATAATGTCAGCTGATATTTGAAAGACGATTTCTAATTATCAGAGCAATCAGACTTTGGAAAAGCCTTCAAATCAGAGCAGGCAAAAAAAGGTAACTGATTTGATGACCTTCAGTATCTCTATAAAGAGGAGTATACACTGAGGGGTCTGTGTAGAATGGTCTCAATGGTCCTAAAGGTTCATCAGTCCTGAGTATGCACACACGACACATAATGAAGGACGTGTTTATCAAAGGAAGTATTGACAGAGGTCTATCAGACACTAATCATAAATCATTTCTCAATTAAATTAAGCTCTCTTAAGGTCTCTTTGGTGGGCCAAAGAGTGGATAGGAACGGGTAAGGAATGACTGTGCAATGGAAGCCTGCCCTTAGTGCGGTAGAGATTTAAGAGAACTCAGACAAGGCAAATCTGCTACAGCCCCCATACTTCATATCTGGTGCTGATACAGTGACAATAGTAGGCACACAGACACCTTTGACTGTCAGCTGCAATCCATTTAGACAATTTGAAAGTGGCATTTCTGCAGTACTGAATCAGTGTTGTTTTCTTCCAATGGAACTTTACCCTTAATCAAGCTTAAAAAATAGGAAACAACTTTACTCCATCTCTTCTTTCAAGAAACAAGTTTTTGTGACAACATTATAAAAGTCTTTATCAAAATGTAAGGGTTTTTAAATACCATTGACACTAATGGATTTTTGCTTTTTCTATGTTTTTGTTTTAATTGAATTAAAATATGTTTATTTCAAATAATACAAATTAATAATTCTTCATTATGTTTTCCTCTTTTCAGCTCAAACTACACTAGGTAGTATTATAATTATTTAGCATAAGAGTTATTTTTAAGATAAATTCATAATGTAAACTATGAAAATCAATCCATACTGAAAAATAATTCAGCCACTATTAATTTTAGTGTGTATCTACAATGCAGTATGTCCATGACAGAACTTAAAGGTAGTCCTTTACTCATCTGTTTCCTGGGAACATATATTTACTGTGAACTCCCAAGCAAACTGGTAATACTAATTTATCAATGGAAAAAAAACCAAACATACTTTTTCTGTCAATTGTCAGCAACTGGCATAGTCAGAGACAATGAGATGGCCATTCTTACAGAAAGTCTAGTTTATGGATCTCCTTTTTATAAAAATATCACTGTTAAAATTGCTCTTTTTAACTCTCAATAAATGTAGAAGTCAAATGACCCAATACAGTAATAATAAATTGCTTAAGACAAAAAAATGCTGTGTAAATTTAAGACTTTTACACCCTTTGCTGCCACAGCCTGACAAGCACTCACTACCACAAGAAAATTTTTTCTATCCAGGTTTGTGTTGGACAAAAACATTAGAAAATGAAGCTGTTATTCAAAAGAGAGGCTTACTGTTACACAGCATCTTCAATTAATATTTTGCAATTGTCATGAACTCCAGAAGGACAAGACAGGTGACATGTGACAATGAATGTTAGACACAGAAGAGAAAGCCTGGTGAACAGCAGGCTGAAGGGGAGTCTGTACAGTGCTCTGCTGTTGCAAAGTGAGCAATCATCAGGTTGAGAAGTGAGGAGAATTATGCATAGAAGACAAAGTTACTTCCTCCTCCTGGGCTACCGGTAGCCTTAGCTAGAGCTCTCTGCTCAGATATGGAGCAGGGGGAGAATTCAGCAACCGTAATGCTCAGGGAACTAGAAATCATGATTTGAGCAGACAAAATGAAAGAACTAAAGCTCTCTCCAAACAAGACAAAATCAAGTACTAGGTAAGGAGTTTTCAGGTATGTGCAAGGTTTCTGCTTGGACAAGTACCAAGCAATGTTGCAGCTCGCTATTAGATAGTGCTCTCTAACACAGAGTAGCAGGGGAACGGAGTAACCTGGGGGCACTGGAGACCTTTAAGACCATTTACAGAAGACTCTGAAAAGTTTTAGGCAGATCTGATTCTATCTTGAAGGAGGAACAGCAACAAAAGGAAGCAAGTGCCCACTCTCAGCTTCCAGCGACACTAGACAAAACAAGTAGCAGTATTTGCTTCGTAGCCCTGAAAACCAAGCTACACTCTGGATTTGGTTTCTGCCAAAGCTCATTTCAGAAAAGCTATAGGCCTAATGGGAGCATAGACTGGGCTTTTCTATCCATAATCTAGTTTCCTGAAAAGCCAAAAAAACATGCTGAACTGAGCTACTGAGAGGTTTTCTAGTGTGGAGATCAAGGGTCATGGGAATGGTCCGTATTTCAAATGAATATGCTCCCTGTTCTTATCAATGAGATCCAATCTCATATGCACAAAATATATTACTACCCCCTTGATGACCAGTTGCATTCACATGGGGACCCACTTGAAAAATTGGAAAATTTGCTTCTTATATCTTAGCTGGATGTTACAATAGAATTACGGAAAAACGCATAACAGGACACAAAGGAAGCAGAAGTTTTAGACAGGCAAAATACATGCCATGCATTTTTAATAGTGCAGGTGATTAATCAAGTTGTTAGGGATGTGGTACTGAAGTCTTTACATCAAGGTCAAATGTCTTGGTACCTAACTAGAAGATACTGGTTTCCTGCAGGTATTGCTTGATGAAAGTCTACGGCCTTTGCCATGTAGGTCAAAGTGTTCCCTTCCAGCCCAAAGAATGGGATTAATAAGGGCAGTAACACAGTAGGTAAAGGATGGAACAAAGAAGGCCACAGGCAAAAGCAACAATTAATAAATAATAGTCTGCAACACTAATATAGCGCTTCACATGTCCAATGTGATAACTAATTAATCATAGCAACAACTTTGTACTCTATGATGCCTTTCATCCAGCACCTCAAAGTGCTTTACAAATGTTAATTAATATGTAGGCTGTACTTTGAGGAAAGATATTATGGCATTGGCCCCAGTCAGCGTTAATTTGTTCTTCAACAGCATGGCTTGTGAAATCTGGTCGACTTTCCCAATGAAACATAAAATGTGCAAATCTTCCTGGCAACAAATCTGAAAATGTGTTTCTCCATTCAAATATAAGCTATTCCGTTGTATTGCTGGCAATATGGCAAGCTCCATCCCTTCATGTTGTACACCAGTATAACCTCACATAACACAGCATGGTTTAAATGTAAGAGGAGATTAACTTTTCACAAGAAAATTGGATAACTGGTATTTTAGTCTGAACATCTGGCACATTTTTAGCTAAACTGTTTCTTTAAAAAGCTATTTTTTTGCTGTGCATTTGCATACTACAAGTGTTTGACTAACTTTAGCTCAACAGCTGAGACAGAAAGCTAATTTCTTTGCTGCGATGACCAGACTGGGGCTACCCAACATGACTGGATGTCTGCATATTTTACAATTATTCTAATTCCTCTATTTAGCAATGTAAATTTACATGACATTTTGTATACATTCAACCAATTTCTGCTCATACAATCAATCTCCTGGCTTCAAAGGAGCGTGTGCATGAATGAGACAAACACGGTTTATCCAACATCCCCATTAAAAATTCATAATAGATTGCTCTTTAAATTCTTTGAGTCTGTTCACATTGTGCACACATCCCCAACTACAGAGTTGCTGAAGCAAAACTTTTGCCCCTATGATCAGAGCTTGAAAAAGTCAGCTAGTTCCCCTCTGTTACACAGGTTAAGTAGAAAATGGTTAATAGTTGGAAAGCTATTACCAAGTGTTGCGACTTCCCTTTTCTTGTCTTTTTAAAATTTCATAATAGCACATCCAGACAACCTTAAATTTACACTGTTAGAAAGCTCTATTTATCCTCCAGAATAATAAATTAAGGATACCTTCTCATGTCATTCAGGTTTTGTATCAAAAACATATTTGCAAACATGTATTTTAAATACACATGCACACACACATTTAAGCTGTTGGAAGGAAATGCTAAGGAGAAGCAATACCAAACTGATCTAATCACTAAAGCATTAACATCATAGAAAGGGCTGCCTAATATTCTGCAATAAACTTATACCATTTATTTTGGGAACCAATTCCCATCTTCATGCCCTAGAAAAATACCAGCAGTACAGGATAGAAACAGAACTAGCAATTCCTAACTTTTGAAATGAAAAGAGTTCACAGCATAGCCAAGTTTCACCTTAAGTGTGGGAGAAGGGAAGGAAGAAAGAAAAAAAAGGGAGAGAGAAGAGAACAAGAACTATCATTGAACAGGTGTCTGCATAATAACAACATGAGTAGAACTAATAAGCTCAATTTCAGTGAGCTTTGAAGTCAGGCTCAAGCTATTAAAAGAAACAGTAGGTTAGCATTCCTGGGAGCAGGTTTACTAATAGTATTACACAAATAAGTCATTTTTTTTATGACTTGAATGGTCATAACTATCTAGAGCTTACAGCTTTCTTTTATCAATAAGGTGATTAAGACAATCCAAATCACAATGTAAACTGACACACTTTGTGCGTGGCTCTATGTATGTGTGTGTACATGTGTAGCAACTGCTTGTAAATTATGTAAAGCATCTACCTGTGTTACATTTACACTAATTGGTTTAGAACTTAAAAATGCAGATAATGTAAACTGGAAAAAGATGAAAAACCTTTGCCTAGTGACCAATATCACATTTCAATAAATCTGAACTATTCAAGGGGTACACTTAGTAATAAGGAACAGGAAAGAGTCAAAGAGTCAAACTGTTGCTTGGATCATGAAGCAAGCAGTCTTCTGCTGCTCTTTAATCAAGACGTATTTCAACTTCTCATCCTTTCTCCTATCCAGGGATCTGATAAGCAACTCCCTAGCTACCACTTGTCTTAAAAGAGAAAGACAGCATATCCCAGTGGTGCAGAGAACCTTTTGACACTGTTATCTTTTGGGGGTTTACGTGTGCTTTTACAAAAAAGGAAGAACAATCCTTTTCTCTTTGAGATAACAAGGAACATAAGAATGAATGCACCTTCCATCTAAACACAGTTTAAGTGTGTTGATACAGTATTTCTTTGAATTCTTAAGGGTACACAAACAGCAGCCTCCTAACTTCAGCAAAATACTGCCTTCACTTCATTGAAACCTGTATCTTCTTCCATGATTACTTCATTTAATCCTTTTAGACTAAACATAAAGACTGTACTCTACAAGACCTAGCATATATGGCATAGCTGGAGATAGTAGATGTCTCTAGTAAAACAACCTATTCTTCCACATATCTTTCGTTTCACTAGAAACACTGAAAATTAAGAACCATGATTACATCAGTTTGTGACCCACTGTATTTCTGGTTAGAGTTTTTTCTTTTAAACCCATACTAGATACCCATTGTCAAGGTCAGGGATATTAAAAGTGATTTGTTAGATGTAAAATACTGTTTATTATAGTCTAAAGAGCAAGCCAGCTTGAAATAATAAATTAGTGCCAGATGAAAAACTGCCAGAATTCTCTATTATACATGCCTTTCCCTGGAAAGCATCCCAGATTTTTTTTCTTGATAGGCTCTTTTACTAAAGAGTCCCTGACTTATGGAGTGTGAGCAAAAGTTCTAGCTTACAAAAGGGTCAGTGAGGAGCATTAAGGGGCTCTGAAAACAATAACAACAACAAACAAAACTCATGTGTAAACTGAGCTGTGGCTACAGCCTAAACGGTACAAATTGATGAACTGCAACAAATGCTAAGAAAAACTTAGGGAGTTCACCCACATAATTGCACTGGGTCAGATACTTGTAGCATCATCAGAAATCTGAAAACTGCATGAAGGAAGAAACCTGAATTATTCTCCTCTTCCTCACCACTCTGCATTGCTCTGTGTTGTTTTACAGACAACATGCATCTGAAAGAAATGAGTAACTTGTTTGAATTATGCATTTTATTCTCAACATGAACTTAAGTGATTTGGGAAGAACATATCCTGATACCATGAAAGAGAAAAGCATTACTGATACCAGCAGGAAGTCTGGACTGTAATGAAAGACTGTTTCCTGTCCCAAGGTAAACGTCGCCAGGTAAACTGCAAATTATAATCTGTTGCTATTCTTCAATGGAAAATAATGTACTTAGAATTTATATACATTTTGTAACTGCAAGACTAAGGAGAAATGGAAAAGTCGGCCTCTTTCTCTCTCTCTCATGCATGATTATTGATTTCACCACTATATGCTGAGAAAGCAGGGTGGGACCATCGGTCACTGCAAGTCAGCGTTAACAGCAGGGGCATAAGGAAGTGCTTAAACCCAAGCAGCTGGCTGTGGCTGGGAACCTGGAGAGAGAAAGGGATGACTAGAAGTTTTCATTGTACATGTTGCAAATATTGTGTAGTTCCAGATCCATTGGCTTGCTGCATCCCCACAAATAAGCCAAAAAGTGCCATCAAAAGCAGTCTGCCAGCAATAAAGCAACAAAGAGGCCCCCACCAGAATGGTCAATGCTGAAAATAAAAGTCATGTTATAAATGTTTACATGATGTAAGTTTGGAGTGTAGAGTCCAATAATTCTCACTGGCTCTTCTCTCTCACTTCCGTTCTTGGCAGCTAGATAACAAGTTCAGCCAAGCAACTTACTTAAAATGTACTGACATGAATCCCCATAGTGTAAATAACATATCTTACCTATGAAGGGTGATTATATTCCCTTTATTCTTGAAAATAACATCTTCCTAGCCTTTTCATGAAAATCAACTGTTTGCATTCTTCATACAGTTTATAGTTAGCCTATAAACACAATACTTAGTATTGCTGTTAATAACTAGAAGTTTGACATGGGCCCAAATCTAAACCATGGAGCTGACACCCCAGAGCATAGAGGAAGTTTGAATCTGAACATTGCATCTCCAGTCTGTCTCTGCGGGAAATGAATTCACAAAGCAATAATAATATCATAAACAGCACTTAACGTGTTAGGGCTGATCCTGCCAACCCGTACTCCTCCAGTGCAAAAATTCTTGGCAGGTCTTATGCACTGCTGAAGTCTCACTGAAACTCTCTAAATGGACCTTATGTGGGATTTAAGTATCATACTATTGCCAAAGGGTGACATTAACCCTTCTTACCTGTACCACTGAAATCAGTCATCATGCTGGCGTAAGCAATACATGATATATTCAAGTAGATAAGGCCATACATCACCCCTGTAAGAACACCAGTCATCTGATTTTTGTCATCCTCCCTTTTGGGATTTTATCACTAGTGATTTTTACATAAGGGCAGATAAATCTCATGAGCACAGAAGTCATGAAACACATTTGGGTCACCTTCTGCAACATCACAACTGCTGTTGTCTGCTCTGCAGAATCAGAACCTTTTTGTTGACACTTTCTGCAGCTGACAGTCCAGTTCAGTCTGGCTGTACATATGTCAGGGACTGGCCTGGATGGTACAGTACAAACTGAGAAGGAAGTCAGCAAAGGCAAGTGCTGTGTTATTGGAGGAGGTGCAGACACGCTGAACATGTTGGAACAGTACAGCTCTGCTAGCTGAGGTCTGTCCCCTGTCCTCACACTACTGGCACTGGCTACCGTTTCATTCTCCAGCTGGCTAGATGTGTATCTTCCACAGCAGACCAACATTAGCCTCCTGAATATACATGCTTCTTGCCTTCAGACTTTCACAGTTGAGATTTTCTTTTCTCCTAACACATCCACAAAAATTCAAGTTTTGTCTGTATCTTAATGCATTTTCTGAATATGAATTCCTGGAGCAATTCTTTACCTTTCACTGTTCCACAATCTTCAATGAAAGCATTAAAAATGAGAGTACACTTTGGGCAAAATTTCCAGACAGTGAAGAATGCTTTCTGTGCAAAGAACAAATTGGCATATGCAAATACTGCATATGGATAAGATACTTGCAGGGACAGGTACCATAAAGGTACTTGCATAGACAGGTACACAAAGATACGTGCAGTACCCAATTCATATACTGTCACACAAAGTTTGCATAAGAAATTCAGAGGTATATCTGCTTTAATTTATTTATTGCATGTATTATTAAAATACTGATTTTTTAACGTGTTTCTTCACTCTCATGTCAAACTGAACTTCCAGGGATTTACCGTGAAAGAGGAAAATGAGTATTTAAAACAATGGAAATTGCCTTAGCAACACTCAGTTATTACCACCATTCAATCTAGGCAAGTCTCAAAATCTTAAAAAAAAAAACCAAACACACCCCACCACCACCACAAAAAATCTAAACACTGAGACCTACTCTTTTGAAGTTGGAGGTGAAGGATGCCAAGAAGAAATACTAAATTGCAGCTTCCCTAGGAAACCTATTTCAAGACACGCCAGACTGACTTGGTGTGGATTCTTTTCACTGCAGCAAAGGAAAATCAGCAGTACAGGTAGAGATCAACAGGGAGCTAGTGCATGGTTCTCAGAGAATGTTTGTCTCACATTGGCCCTCAACTGGAACTTCAACAGATTTGTGCCCTGTCAGAAGTGATGGAAAATCTTCACAGAGAGGGAAAGAAAACAGCACACAGGTGGTATGGGGCATGCTAGCACCAGAGCTCAAGAACCTCCTCCTTGACACCAGCAGTCACAGGACTGACGTGACACAGCAGCTCCAAGCTGCTGATAAGGAATTGCCTGCTCTCCTTGTCATACTTAGCCCTTTCTCTGCTCCAGGATACCAACCAGAAAACCTTTAACTGGAAGACAACAAAATTGACAGGAAAGAGACATTACTTTATATGCTTGAATGCTCATATACAAGCACTCATGGCTCATCTCTTTCCTCCTGACACGTTCCCATCTGGGATTTGGGGGATGCATGACAGAATTCATAGCACTTGGGATTTATTTACTTGCTGTCTTAAGGCTTTCCTTAAGGTAACTTGAGCATAAAAGATTTTAAAGCTAAACAAACTAAACAATGAAAAAACCAAACGTCTCAAATGGGATAACCCATGTCAGCAAAAATAGCTAACACCTGACTGTCAAGCAAAAGTAACCCATATCTTTGTGGTTAAATAAACAGAAGATGAGCTTACTAAAATACATCTTCATGCTATATATATATCTCATTTGAGCAGAGTTGGAGCTCTTCCCTAGCAGAACTATACTAGATATCCATTAAAACTGCTGGTGGAAAACAGCAATACAGCAGACCAGCTTGGAACTCATCCTCTTGCACTTCGGGTGCTACATGTAGCCTTTGCTTCCACTATCAGACAAAACTCTCAGAAAAGCACCTTTCTAACTAGCTGCTGAACCATTACACCTTCCCTTACTACCCCTCAGCAAAAAAGACACAACTTAGGATAAACGCATAAGTACTAATTGTACAATCATATTGCCCATTACTTTTAATAATGTTACCTCCATTAATTGAAATAATGTTTTCATTTGTTTCTGCTGTCTGGCAACCCCTGGCAATTTTCAAAATTAAGTCCTCTCTTCATACAATGATTGAGGAACTGAAACACTACAGCACTGTAATACTGTTATAGCTTCACTGCATCTGAAATCCTGCTACTCATTCCCAGATAATTTCACCTGAACAGTGAAGATTTTTTTATGGACTTTCAGAGCTTATATCTGAAGTGAGATGGACCCACAATATAAAAAGCAACTTATAAGATTTGCTTAGCAGTTACGTAGACCTTTTCATCCACAAATGTCAAATACTCCAAAGCAGAGGCAAAACTTCTAGCTTTATTTCACAGATAAGCAAAAAGACAGCAGACACCAACTCTGTAGAAGAGCTGGTACTGGAACCCAGGTCTTCTCACATTTCCTGTTCCATGACTTATTCACTGGGACTACATTCCTTCCATTCTCTGGGCATCTTTCCACCTTTTAATTAACCTCCAATAGCAACCATTAACTTGCCTGGAATTACTAAAGACAGGGGAACTGAAGGTCATCTGTGGTTTTGAGGAGATGGGATAGAAGCCCACCAGCAATCTAATATCAGGCTCACTCCTGGCAGGCAACATTGCCACATGGTTCTTTCAAACCTTCTCTGGCAGCAGAAAGATACTGCAATGTAAAATACAGCCAGGAGTCATGAAGCCTAATGAAGAGCCAGAATGAATTCCCAGACTTTTTCCACCTCAGTTCCACTGATACAATGAAGTGATTCCCAACAAACAGCACAATCACTCTGAGTGCCAGAGCATGAATCAGCACATTGGTCCTCTCTGACCAAGGATTCTCCAGTGGTTATCACACTATTCTGTAAGGCCTTTGCTCTGCTCAGATCTCCCATTGCCAGCAAAATGAAACCTTCCGTGTTTTATTTGTAGGATCTGTCATAGCACCTCATTCAGGGTAAAGAAGTCTCACACTAACTTAGTCTGCATATTTCAGTTCTGTAGAGTCTCAAATCAGTTCAGACACTACAAGAAATCCTATAAAATTTATCCTTAAGCACCAGTGGAACAATGTTAACATGCTGTCAAGTACAGTAATTGAACATATGCTTCTCTCAGGATTCTGACAGCCAATGTTCAGGGACTGCACTGTCATCATCTTGTATTTTTTCACACTTCTTTTTGACATGGGACAACTCTACCAATAGCCTGTCACTCATTGCTTTGCAATAACTAAGTTGAAATTATAAGGTATTTTGTGTCCTGTGCATATTCTAATGCAGATGAAGTAAATCAAAGCAGTAGATGCAAGCATTCTGAATAACAGGCCACTTTAATATACAAAAATGTGTAGGGATCCAAGGATTAACTCTCGTGAAACATGCAGGCATTTTACAGTATCATTTAGGAGGAAGGTAGGTACCTTAGTGCAAACCTGTGATATAAAAACCTGATACCTCATCTGGATATGCCCTAATTCCAGAGGAACCCTTAATTTTTACCATATCATCTTGTTCCTTGAGTTCTGCTCAGCACCTATATAACCGCTAACCTAGATCAGGATGCAAGAATTCAGTGCCTGCCCATCAAAGCCTCTTTCTTGACTTGCCAGATGGTCTCAGCCATGCCTGAACAGTAATCAGAAGACTCCACTCTTTCAAAATGCAGTCAGAGAGCAACGCACACTCTGCTGAAGTGGCCATGTGCAGAAAGGAATTCAGCATTCACTGGACCAGAAAAGAAAGAGACAGAAACCAAAAAGTACCTGCCTCCCTAGCCAGGTGCTCAGAGACCTCACCTGGGAACTGTCTGGAATTGGGACTGGACCCTGATTTCTTCTGGTGAATTCTTCAGTCACTAACTAACAAATTCATTCCTTCCCTTGCACTCAGTCTCTCTCATACAGTCTTGTATTCCTTCTTACAGGCAACTGACAGCTCTCCTGGGAGGACAAGATGCAGGCTGGAGACTCTCCTACCTGAAGAGGCTCTGAACACTGGCTTCCTCATTAAACTGCTGGACCATTATATATAAAAGTGGGTAAAGACACCTTTTAAAACAAATTATTTCTACTTAATTCTTTGAAAGAACAGGAACCAGCACCTATCCTCAGGAAGGTGGTTTGAGCTATGAATCCACAGCTCCTGCTCTATATGGGCCCACTGAACCACCTGCCTACGTATCCCCACTGGAGACACAGTGCCCTCCATATGGAGCCGATACAGGGCTCTGCTCTCTCCACAGGCCACATATGGGAGCATAGCCCTAGAAAACAGGATGTAAAGCCACTTGGAGAGACAGCAACAAGCTCGCAATGACTGAGCTCAGGTACCAGACACGATACAAATGTGTTAACTTCATGGTCTGTCTAGGCTGGTTTATCCTTAGAAGAATGGCAGACTGCCCCACAGGAACAATGCGCTAATACAATTATACTGTTTCCCATATCCAAACTAGCTTGTTCAGCAGTTGCCTTGGTATCACTGTACAGCCCTGCACTGCTCCACATAGGGCATTAAGCCATCACTGCCTAAGAACTACATTCCTACCTGAATCTACCCTCCAAGTCTGAAAGCTCTCATCAAAGGACTCAAATCAATAGTTCCACCCTTCTCACTAAGTACCCACATGAACACCAAGTCTTGCATTTCCCTCCCAGATTAATCCAGCTATGACTCCTTGCAAATTGATCAATTCCTTGATCCTGTCCACTATGCTGAAAAATGTGGCATGGCAGAAGTTCAATCAGAGGATGACAGAAGTGTAAACAGGGGAGCCCAAGCCTAGAATATGAAAGTGTCTACCTGGAGAGTATCAAGAGTTGGCTGAGAGGAGATGGGGACAAACTTATCTGTCTTTATGGTAAAAGACAGTTATGTCACTCATCCATATAAACAGGGAACTTCTTTACTTCCTCAAGAGTTGCCGCACAACATCTTGTAGAAGTAAACTGAGCCTTTCAGGGATGCAACATCAACTCAACTAAACTGAAAAACATGAAAACCTTTCTCTGTGTGCAATGTGTAGCAGTCATTGTCAGCCATTAGGAAACTAGTGTCCTTTTGCAATCACAAATGTCTCAACTCTGTACAAAACCTAGCGTAAAGCTACCTGAATCCAACTGTGACTTACCATTATGAAAATCCTGAAAGTGTTAATCTTCCATTTTTCATATGCTGTGCTTCTGTAATGAAAAGATTAAGTGTATCTTTTAAAATAAGTATAAAAATTACACTAATATTGTGTGAATAGGGAGAATAAACTTTGACAGACAAAAACAGAATTCTGCGAGAATATCCAACAGACGTTTTACTGCTTTACAGTGGTTATAGCCAGCATTTCTGCAACAAAGGGGAGTTTCAATTACTCTGGGGCACCAGGCACAGATTGAAACTCATATTTCCTTATCTATTTAAAGTTGCTCAAATAAGCATAAAGTAGTGGTGTAATCAGAGAAGCTATTTCCATTAATCTTTATTTAGATTTTTTTTTTTTTAATCAGGCCATAAAGTTATAGGGATGATCTTCCTTTGCATGCAATCTCACAATGCACACAATACCTGTGGGTTTACCCAGGCAGAATTCCCACTGAATCTATGGGGAATTTTTTCCTGATTATAGAGCACAGAGTCATTTCCAGTATTTTACATTAGTTATCTCTGAGATGAGTATTGCCAGTACTGGAGCAACTTTAAACAGAGAAGCAGGACTAACTCCATAGTAGCTTTTGCCTGAATTCTGCTAGCAATGACATTTTGTAAGTCCAGGACCAGCTGTTATTAAGGTCCCTGGGTGTATGCTAGGGCAGCCCAACATGTGACATTCTGCATTTAATTAGAACTTTAACTGAAATATATTGAGACAAAAGTCAGGATAAAAGGTGCCCCTCCCCTTCATTCAAAAGAAATTATACTCTCCAGCACACATGTGAGAAAATTATATTGTTTCAAACTCTAATTAGGAAAAAAATAGAAAAACAATTCAATTACCTCACATGTATTCCTGTAAGTTATTCATACAGAGCATGCGAATACCGTATCTTCATTACAAATAATACAGACATGCATTTATACCTAGTATGCTAGCAATTGCAGTAGATGATGTAATGCATATAAAGCAGAATGCTGAAGAGGACAGACTCATTTGGTAGATTTACCTGGAAGTAGGAAAACAATGCCCAAACCCAAGATACTCCCATTAACTTCAGCAGGCTTTGGATCGGGCTCTACTTGTCTGCCTAATTAGGGCTCTTCTGGCTTCCTGGCAGTGAATTTCCAAGAGGCCACCCTGCCAAGACCTCTCCTACTTGCTGCTGACTCTACTACTCCCCCTCCCCAAGGAGGTGGGGGTTCTACAGCAAAGAAACCAAATACATCCTTTCCAAAACTGCCAAGACATGTATGAATCCAAATGTGCAATCCAACATTCGGTTCAGCTTTAACAATATTTCCTTTGTCATATGGAAATTATTGCATGCTCTACTCCAAGGAAAATACAGATATCCCAAAGTCTTACTCAAAAGGCCAGTTTTTAACACTTCAAAGTAAGCTACAAGAGTCGAAACCTTTGGCGAGCTTTACCAGCCGGATTTATCCGATGTGTTTTAACTGCCATCTAGCGGGAATAATGTGCAACTCCGTCCCTCGACATTTCTCACGTTACAGCCCTTCATAGAGAAATCCTGTCCTCTCCATCCCAGACGAACTTGTAAATCTGCAGGACATAACTGCCCAGAAGGTGTTTGTTCTGGCTCGACTCACCTGGACACAGTGACCCATTTTGTCTGGGCCAGGAGATGTCTATCAAAACCAAGTGGCGGTGATGCCTTTTCGTCCTCAAAGCTGTATGTAATCAGAATAAGCCCCACACTTTTCTAAGGTCTGAGAAACAATTTCTGTATGCCACTCCCAACATGAGGCTTTCAAAACTCTGAAAAGACTTAGAATAAAATGCCAACAGCCTAGATGACATTTACAGCAACTCTTAGGCATTGGTGATGAGAAGATACTGTGATGCTTAGGAATCATCATTCAAATCCCAAATATATTCTTATTTTTCAAGTGTAAAGCACTGAGCCTACCAGCAAACTTGTTAAGGAAAAGCATTCCATTTATAAGAGCTTAGATTCAGCTTTCCAAATACCTCATTTCTATCCCTCCAATTAGCATGCCACATATGGAAGATATTATACAAGATATCCTTCACCTTTTGTCCTCAAAGCTATGACAGGGACCAAGTGTTCCTTATTTCCTGATGAATCCTTAATTACCTGCAATGTGACATATTTCTCCTTCTTTCTTTTTGATCCTAAAATTTAAAAAGCAAAGCCAGCAAGGCACACTGTCTTTCTCTGACCCTTTCATTCTATATATTTCCCAGTCACAGACTTTAAATAATAAACATTTGCAAATGTTTAGTACCCATCTGCATTCCCTTTCAGTCTGTCAGTCTCTTCATAGACCTGGTAGTCTCTTTGTTAGTGGCTTAGCTAGATTCATATCCATGATCAGTTATTTCTCAAAGGGCAACAGAAATATGCCAGACAGCAAACTGTTGTCTGCCCAATATGGTGCCAGAACGATCAGACCCCAGGCACCCAAGTGGTCATTGGACATTACAGCACAATCAACATTGAGTTTGTGACATGACTTCAGATCTCAAATCCTACGTGTTAACATAGGCATCACAGGCTGACACAGATAGCAAGGGAGAAACAAGAAACTGCTGGGGTCTTCAAATGTATCTGTGCCTATTCCCTGCTCTGAGAACTTTCCAGTACCACACCACTCCTTCTGATAATAGCAAAGTACATCAAATAACATTTTTTAGCTAACAAGCCTTACAAAACGCATGCACTCTTTTATTTGGCATCCTATCTTACAAATACACAAGTTGCCAGGTAAGCCAAAGACAAGATGCCTACTTGCAGAAGAAGAACCAACTAGCACGTGGCACTTTGCTATTAGCCTGGAGTTGCCATGTTAATGGACCTTAATCAGGGCTGGATTAGCATTTAAGAAACGCTTTTTGTGTAAGTTTGGAATCTTGAACTTAATATCTGGTCTATGCTAGTGAAGAAGTCTATTTCATAAAGTTGACAAAGTTCACGTTGGCCAACCCTAACCTACACCTGTCAGGATCATCAAATGGTACTTAATATTTAGGACAGAGACAGTGGCGACAACTATACCAGTAAGGACTTTGTTCAAGAGTGGTTTTACTAGAGCAGGACAAAAATGCAGCTTCAGTGGATAAGCTGGGTCTGTGTTTTGCTTAGGTAGTGTTACGGTACACCTACAATCATCTGCATGCTGTACGTATAAAGAGTAAGAATGGCATAAACACATTCATGTCCTTTTTATTTTTATGCTCTAACCTACTTTAGAATAGGAGAGCACCAAAGCAGCTCAAGCAGTTTTCCAGACAGTATGTCTAACAGCAAGGTAAGTCAACTTCATTACATCTGTGGCCTTGACTGGAAGAGAACTGTGTCTCCAGACACGTTTATCTCACTGCAATTAACACAGGAGTCCTGTGTGTTAGAATAATTGTACGGTCGCACTTTATAGCACATGGCAAGTGAGGACAAAAAGAGTGTGACCTGCCTATAAAACAATAACCTTATTGAAAGAAGTTCATTATCCCAAAATGATCTGATCTTATTTGTTAATACTGCCTTTCTATTTAAGGCTCCTGAACACTCAGCTACAAGAAAAGCCTAATCACATGCTCAAATCCATGTTAAAGTACAAGCACAGTTTATAACTCAACACTTTCTGAATTATTATGTCCTTGGGACATGGAGTTTCTGCTACAATCAGTTATTTTTATTTCTCGTGTAGCAGTGATTCCATCTGGAAAAAACACAGTTATCTCCTATCCAACAAGACAGCATGCTTCCATGTGCTACGTGTCATCCCCTGGTATCTTGGCTTTCCCTGGACTTCAGTGTTTCGGTTGAAAAAAAAATGGAGAAACAGGCAGTGGCCTGTTGCAAAAGGTATGCTCAGCTCCTGACAAGACTGGCGAACAGTTAAGGAGGCACCAGGCACTGATTGCCAGGACAATTTTCTGAACAATTGCTCCATAATGCCGTCTGGGTCAAGCCTGACCAGCTACAAGGAAGCTATCAACAGAGACTTTGCAGGCTGTTATTGCTTGGCTACCTCACTACATTTAAAAGCAATATGACCCTTCTTACACCTAAGTGCATGATTCAAGGTGCTCAAAGTATCAAAACAGCCAGACATTTTGTGACAATATACTAATAGCCATTAACATTCTCAAATGAAAAAACCCACATCTCAATGCCAATATTAGTTTAATTACTTACTGTGCTCACAGGGACTAACTTTAAACCATACAAACAAAACTGAAAACCAGTAAGTACTGTGGGTTTTTTTTTTTTCAAAACAAGGTTAATAAAAGAATAGTAATAATGTATCAGAAAAACACAGACGCAACATAATAATTATCCTTCACACTTGCATAGCACGTTTCATCTGAGAAACACAAAGTACTTGAAAGGCTAAAATTAATTCTAATTAAACCTCTCAGCATCCTATGTAGTTATATGACATTTACAGAGCGGTAAGCGAGACTCAGAGGTTTGGTAAATTGCACAGGATGATACAGCTTGTCATTGGTGGAGTCAGACCAAAGATCAAGATCCTGGCTTCTAGTTCTGTTTTAACTGCTAGGCTACCCTGCCTATTTTGTTCAGCACCAGGTTTTCTGCTATAATAAAATGACAGATGAGGCAAAGGGAAGAGCAACCTATTTATATTCAAAAATTGTGAGATTTAATGGCAAGCTAAATTGTTTTAATAACTATTTTCTTCAGGCTCTACATATGCTTCTCCATTCCCCAGTTTTCCATCTCATGTAGTCTAAGCATGTTGAAT